>NC_082607.1:22744403-23344403 GCF_030936135.1 Gavia stellata
ACCTGGCCAGACTTGGCTACTAGAACCTGATCTTCCTTCTCGCCTCTCCAGTTCCAGTTCTGCCACCAGAAGCTCACTGAGTAGTGGTCCTCAGACCAGCAACATCTGCATGACTCTAGCTCCATCCCTTCCTATTATTGGGTTGGCTGAAGATGCTCGGTTCTTAAGTCCTCCACCTACCAGTGGACAACTCTTGCACCCTTCACGCGCTAACCACAGAATGGTGACTGATCATACCGCAATAATGGCTCCAGCATCTTTCCTTAAAAGAACAATTTATGGACACAGTGCCAACGCATCCCCTCTTGGGGTACCACAGGGTGACCAAATGATGTACTCGGGAGTTCATGTCTGAGAAGACGACACACCAGCATACAGCCTGAACTGGATGCTACTTCACTATTATAAGAAGTTCTTTGGGACTGAAACGAGGACTTTAAAATGTTTGACACTATTAGGAAGTGCATAAATTTTGGCTTTTTACAGCTCTGAAGATGACGTTTTAGAACTTCTTTTAGGTTCTTGGTTTTTTTAACTTGTATTATTTTAATGCTATTGAAAAAGGCAAGCTTCTGCGGCCTGTATACCTGTTCAAGGAATGACTGAAACTGTAGAAATGAGTTTCACCCTTCCCTGGTCCTTTCAAGCTGCCATACCATGCTCTAGGGGACATGTCAGAGGACTTGGTTCCAATTTCTGTAGCTGTGTCACTTTGCAGTAATTTAGGACAGGGAGGTGCCTTAGTGGAATTACTGTGGACACTTGCAGTCTGTAAAGCACAGGAAGGGTGTACTTAATCTACACACTTCTACCAGTAAACTGATGCACAAGGGTAAAACATTGCCTGTGACTCACCTGCCCCGATGACCTGTCAGTTAAGCGGTGCTGCTAAAGCAGCAACTTCTAGCCCTACTTTCAGTAAAATGTACGTTTAGTACAGATCCTGGGGGAAGGTAATAAAACAACGTATGTGTTGCTTCTTCTCTTCCCATGGCTTAGTGGTCTTTTTTTCTTCCTTTACATAACTGGACACTTCAAATGGATTTGGAATCATGGGGTAAGGTAAGAACAAAATAAGACTCCAATCAGTTTTCTGAGAATAAGCTGGAAAAGCTTGCCTACTTCGACTCCTTGTTAAGATGCATGCTGCCTGACTGCAGCCATCCCCTTCACAGCAGGACACTGATAGGAAGAAGTTGTCAAAATACACTACTCACTGCTGGAGTGTTTTAACACCTCCTCACAGCACAGAAACCTGAGTGATTATCCTGTGAAGGCATGTTAAAAGGACTCCACAGGTGTTACCAGTAGGAGCAGGGGCCAAAGCTTAAAAATCTTGTGTGTATAAGAAGTAAATGCTAAAGCCTTTCCCGTAGTGCCTATCAAAAAGAAAACTGGTACAATAAAGATGCTTGGAGACTGCTCTTACAAGTCCATGGGACTAATATACTTTGTTAACAAATGTATGACCTTACACTACTTTATGTATACTTTACTTCAGAACGTTACATCTTCATTCTGCTGAGCAGTATGTCCTATGGTGATGCTTATACTAAGCACGTGTATATCCGAGTGCCCTAGTTTGCAGGGGCAAGGTGATACATTTGGATAACTTCCTGACTCTTTCATGGGTGTGAATCAGAAATTTCACAGAACTTGGCTGACCCAGGGCTGTGACTTACGTTTGCTTCGCCAGTTCCTCTTAAGATTGGAATAAGAATATAAACATGAAAACAGAATACCCTAAAAATAAAAGCTTCCCCAAAATACTGAGACTCGTGTTGTACACTTGGTTTAGTACCGAAAAATAGTAAGTTAAGGCTTCCAGAAATATACTAGCTTGAACTTAAAAGCTTTGTCCTCATTACAGTCAGTGAAAGGCCACTGGGATTTATTGGTAACTATGCCAATGCACAGTACCGCAGCTGGAATGCAGGTTTTTAAAGTTAGGTTTTAAACTGGTATTGCTGAAAGCACTTAGAAAATGGCTTCCTTTTTATAAAGTAACTGTTGTTTGCAGTTGGCTTAGGAAAATCTGTAGCTGAATGGAGTAGTCTATCAAAATTGGCCATTTAACCAGATAATACATTATGACAAAAACTCATCCGTTCAGAGACAAATGAACAAAATCCTTCATGATGCTCTTTGTTCTGGGAAACACAGAGCAACTCGCATCACATTTATGCTGTTAGGAAGATAAATTTTATGCTTAGTGGACTTGGGTATTAGAAATGGAGAATAGGTGGTTTTATCAGCTAGTCTCTCCTTTACTAAAACATGATTATTCTCTACTGTAGATTTCCTGAACTAGAAAGGTAAAGGAATATGTGACCTGACAGTCAGTACACTTAAGCCTCAATCTGTAGTGTATGCAGACCTTCTGTCAACTTCAACAGAAACTGAAAGCTCTCCAGGAGGCAGCTTCAAGATAAGGTTTTAAATTAAATAAGAAACCAGAGAAATAGCCTTCCTGATACCATAAACCAGAAAAGGGTCAAGAGGTTCACGTGTAACCCTGGAGAATTAAAAGGAAAAAAGTTGATCAGAATTGAGGAACAGAAAAGCTAAATGGTTTTGTGAATGCTGCCTTAATTGCTCTCTGGTGAGGATTAGCAGACTGTTTGGAGTCAGCATACCTTCCTCTCCCCCACCTTCCTCTGTGTATTCCCCAACTGAAAAACTGAGACAAAAGGGGGGGAAAAAAAAAGGCAAAGGGGCTTAACTGAGCAGACGCTCTCACTGGCATAGTTAGTATGGGAACAACAGGATTTTCTGGATCCCTATCACAGTATTTTCTATATAGTTAAAACTCATGTTTGCGGCAACAAAGCCAGGTCAAATATTTCAAGGGTTCAATATTTCTTTTCAAAACTGCAAGAGAAAACAAGAAGTAACCAATTTGTTGCACTCCAAGGGCTGGAGAGACGTTTTTCAAAGAACCGTTTGCTTAACATCTTCCACCCAGCACCATTGTAAACTCGGATTACCTCGGTCTCAATTAGCATCTGTATTAAAAGCAGATCAACTCATGCGGGGGACTAAGGAAAAAGCACAGAGTATTTTTTATGTAAATTCTATCCCTTTACTAATTTGAGGGGCCTTGCTACTGAGTTTAGCACATCTTTAGATAGATGGGATATGTTCATGCTAAATCCCCTTTTTCTCCCCTAAACTGCTTTTCCTGGTTCAAGCTAAAGAAGAAGTACTTAGCAGAGACTAATAGTCTACTTACCACCTATTGTACTAGGTGCTTTGCTTTGTTTGCCTAATGATGCCCCCACCACATTCTCCTCAACTTCTAATTAAGATATGATTTGCACTCTTTGCTCTTTATTCCTCAGTAATGACACCGGTGATCTGAATTGTTCTTGATGTATTCTTTCTGGATTTAGGAAGAAAGAACATAAGAGCTAAGAATTGAAAAGGCGAAGAAGACGACAGTTTTAGCCCTCAAAAGCTTGTTACCAGGCTTGCAGAATGGTGTCCATGTGGTTTCTTACAGGCTTGTCTGCACACAGTATTGCCTTGGTTTGAACAGTGGTTTTAATTTTCTTTAGCTTCAATCTGTTCCTAATTGATCTGAGAGAAACCAAAATGTATTTTTGTCCAGATTTTTGGGACAGATTTAACCAAACCAGTTTAAAGCAGGGCAGGTTTCTATGTTGCATATAACCGTGTCTCCACAATATTCCTGTTTCACTCCTTTTGCACTGAATCAATACACAGCGCTGATCAATCCACTCTGCTACTAGAAAATAAAAACAAGGCAACTTAAAGAGCTTTTACTTCTCATGCTATAAAGCCATGGTTTTTAAAGCACTGAATAAAAAGCAACCCCTCTTTCTGAACAGGTAAGTATTTCCAGTTTTCCTTTGGGGAAAACTAAGGAAGGGAGAAGTTGTTCAAGGTCTTTCACCTCTTTCACTCTTTGCCTCTTCCAAGGCCGCACAGTGTATTGGCAAAACTGTGAAGAGATTCCAGCAACCCTGGCTCCATAACTTAGATCAGTCCACCATTGGTATTAACAGTATAACAAATTTCTTTGGCTAAGGACCGTGATCGGTACTTGCCTTGCATTAAGTGACAGATTTGCTTTTATTCAGCATAGCTGCAGTTTTTTAAATGTAAAGGCAGAGTTGACTGTTAAGGGTGCTGTATGTTTTTTTTGTGTTTATGCCAAGGGTTTCACAACTATCTGCAACAGTTCATTCCAATCAAGTCAATTCAACTCTGAACTGAAACAAGAACCCCCTCCATCCTTCAAGCAGAGCTACACTGATTTGCTATTCTTCAGTACCAGGTATTCTGGCAGATGGATCAAAAATTGTCGGAATGCAAAAGCCCATCAAACCTACAGTTTTCTGTGGGATCTCAAAGCAAGGAGCAGCATTCCTTACACAGGAGTTACACTATTTCCTTAGATCCTTCCTACAAGCAAGTGAAGGTAGTTACAATGTAAGTTCAAAGTTGTAGTGAGAAATGGTATATATTTCTATTGCTTTGAAACTGTTTTGATTGTCTTTACACCACCACTTTATGTTGTATTAGATCTTAATACCGTAGAAAGGACAGTGCCTAACCAAACCCCACACACTGGAAAGTGCCTGCTGGAGTCCCTGTGTCTTGATACAGATGCATGAAGGAGGTTCACAGGGCAAAATAAGACTGGATGTTTTTAATGCAACAAGTTGGGGCACGGAGGAACGGACATAGTCCTGACTGGATGGATGCATGCGTCTGCACAGCCACTACCATAGCAGCTGACGTGAGAATGAATGTGCTGCTGCAGCAAACCTCACAATTGTGGAGGAGGGGAGGAGGCTGCAATCTCATTTCCAGTAAATCTATGCCTGCGTAGGAACAAAACAGATCCTATGTGCTCCCCCTTCCCTCTAGGGCCTCTGAGAGATGCCAGACATATCTGTAAACCAGCACTCTTGCCAGTATACTGTTTGTTTTTTAAATTAAATCAGCTCTCTTGACCAGCAGCACTGTGGGAGGTTTCAACTTGCAAGAGGTGCTGCCAGCTTGCCTCCTTCCCTTTGGTGCGTGGTGGCTGGCATAGCAGCCCCATTGCTGACCTCCAAACCTCATCCCTGTTGCTGAGAAATCAGGCAGTCACTGCTTAGGCAGAAATCGAGGAGGTTGGTGGGTGCAGATGCAGAAAGTAATTGGAGATGTTTTTCCTTTCCTAGGAAATATGGCATGGAGCTGCATATAGCAGCCCGCTTGCCTATACACCTGATGCCTGCCTGCGTCTTTTCATGTTGCTCTGCACACAGCTTTTGCTGGCATAATTTTTTTTCTCTTAAGCTCTTAACAGTCACTATTTTACTGACAGAAGATTTCAATGTAGTTCTTGTATAATGGGACTGCCATCTCCTGTTTGTCAGAAACAGGAATAGATTGATGGGGGCCCAGGAGAGGTCTGTCATGCTAGAGATGGATACTCAATTCCCTGATTTTGACAAGGATGACAAGGATCAAACCCCAGCTCACTGGTGTTTGTGGTTATCTCCTGTTTCAACTGCTGATTATTTCAGTCTCTTCTTGTTCAAAGTATCAAGACTATTGCTTTTACAAATGAATGAATGATATGTCTCAGTATGAGGCTTGTGCATGCATAAATTAAAATATGGTGTATTTTGCTAGTCCTCTTTTTAATTTGCCAGGCAAAATTCGGGACGAATAAGGTGACAATGAGTTTGGCGGGCACTTTGGATGCTGAAATTCACAATCCTGTCCACATTTACAGTTTATTCATGTTATTCTGTCAGAGCCTGAGAGAGTTGATTCTGGATCCAGGACCTCGCTATAGTTGGCATTGCCCAAGACCAGGTCCTTGGCCTCCAGGTGCTCAGGCAATGTCAGTTCCAGCAACGTTTTACAAATACAGGCATATTGCTACTTTGAAATGACAAAGTGCTTCTAGTATAGATGCAGTTGTACTGACAAACATACACTTGGTACCAGCAAAATTAATTCTAACAACAAATCAAGCTCCAGAACAGCTGCACAGGACATTCTCTTACTAAATCTCCATAAGGGAATATAATTGCTTGCTAGGACATTCAGAGAGCATCATGATTTTGAATAACACAGAAATGCCAGAAAAAGTCTGGCATAAAGCAGGCAGGAAGAGAGATGTATGTCCCTTTATTACTTTCATGGATTGCAGCTGAATTTCTTGATTTCTCTGGGCTCTTTAGTCAAAAGGAAAACTGATCCAAATGCATTTTGAGGTTTGGAGAAACTGGGATTCAATTCTGCACTTAGCAGAATATACGATGCAGACAACTTGCAGTGTAACCTGCACACTTGGGATTTTTCTGCACCACATATTTAATTTCAGGGGACCCCCTTTGTAAAAGCCTGTCTGGGTTCCGCTCATTGAAAATGGTCACAAGGGCTACACACATTATCCCCCTTCTAATGGGGATCTTATTTTCATTCTTTTTTTGTTTTGCTTCTTCATGCAAGCCATTAAGGATGCAAGTCTGTGGTCACGTGTATGTGTGAAAAATGAAACAGTTCTTCTCCCAGTATAACAAAACCACTGATAAGCAGTTCTGTCGGCAGCAGAAACTAATGAAGTTTGGCTTCCTCTGGAGTTGCCTCATGTTTATATGCTCGGATGCCTAATAAGGTGAAAAATGAGTGAAGCTTTCGTAAGCCTTGGTTATTCATTACAGCTCACTGTCCTGTGGTGGGTCATACTGGGTGAGTCCTATAAATTACCTCTCTCCAGGAGTATTAACAGAATTTGCCTCTTCCACCTGGCTATCTGTTTTCATGAGGCTTGTAGGCACTTCAGATCTGTGAGGTTTCAGCTCCTGTATTGTATATGCATGATTTGATCAATGGATTCAAAAGGTACTGGGGAAGATTAGGAATGGGGACTAGTCAACAATACGTAAGTCTTGTTTCCTTGGGACGCCAGATTATAGACTGTGCTGTGCTGGGTAGCGGAGCCCTTCTTTAACTGATCAGGTCTTTCCAGCAATCAGGCTCACCATTTGAAGGTTGTTTTTTTTCTTTCTGTTCCCTCATCTCCCAGATTTGAATATCACATTTCAGTAAGGATCTTGAGCTGGCTATTATGTAAAAACCACATACATATTTCCACTGGAAGACTGTGAGGCTCTTTGCATAAGCTTTTGGCTTAACCATTAAGAAAACTATTCCAAAATCTTTCCATCTTCTGTTGCTGTGATCCTGTCATATCAGAGGCTTGGAGACAAATGAAGATACAAAGAAAGACTGGTTTAGAAATCAACTCATGTCATTTCCTGTGAAATCTCCTTGCCTCACAGATATGAAAATGAACCTTCTACATTTATTTCCATGTCTTTTAAAAACAATCTGTATATAAAAGCAAAAACATTTTCTACTTTGGGGATGGTTTTAGGAACAGTTTTCAATTAACTGTGTTAAACAATGTTTTCTTAATTTCTCTGTGTATTTTGTTCGCATTCTCTCATTTTTTACCTGAAGATACATCTTTCATGTCTGCCATGCAATCACAATGATGAAAAGGAAAGAAGGTGAGAGAGCAAGAAGTGGTGCATGGAAGAATATATATCAGAGTCCTCCAATAAATACAGCAGGCTGCAAAGATTTTCTGTATAGCAAGGTAAGCAGAATTCTTTGCTAGCATCAATAAAGGCAGCTGCCAATATTTATGATACGAAAGTGCTATAAAAGGAATCCAATGTTCTTAGGGCTTACATGACCAGATTTTCTCTTACGCCAGAGCATGAATCACTGCTGCACCTGCTCATTGGCTCACTTTAATGAGTCCAGTCAAGACCTTAATGGCTCCTCTCCAATGACAAGATCTCTGTCCTCTTCCTCGCTCAATGCCCATCTTCTGTACTTGGCGTAGACAGGAACAGATCACAACACTGTGCAATTATGCCCGTCAGAGAAGTTTCATGAAAAGAGGTAGCCAGGTGGAAGAGACAAATCCTGTATTATATGTGGGGGAAATGGCAGTAACTGCAGTTAGAACTGTTAATTTGTCCACAGTATTTATACTACTAGTTTGACAGACAGGGAGATCAAAGCAGGGAGATGAAGGCCTGATTCTTCTACAGTAGTCCACTAATATTTCAGGCTTTTGATTTTGGGGTGTCCAGCTTGAAAAATCACTAACTAAATTTCAGATGCACTGAAGACTCATAGTTACAGCAGGAGCAAACGGGAGCAAGTAGTGTCCTGCGCTTCTGCAAGTCAGCCTGCAGACATCTCAAAGTGGGTGTTCCAGAGCCTCCCAAATCAGATATTGCTTATGAAACTTGGCCTTGAATGGCCCTTAATTGTAGTTCCTGGCAACATTTCCTTTATTCAGACATAATTACCTAATCATGGAGGCTGTGGTTTGACTTTAATGTCAGATATACAAAGTACTAGGTAATCTGACAGTATAAATCTGATTGAATTAGGCAGGACAATATGATCACATTTTTTATCAAACTAGCCAGAGCATACACTACAGTGTTTATACAGCCTTTGTGGTTTGTGTTGGCTTTCTGCCAGCTCTGTAAAGATAAATGATACCCGATAGGTCATAAAACCTGCTGAGACAAACAACATTTTTTCTTTAACAGACTTGAACCAAACAAAGAGTTTCCACTAGTTCAATGCTTTGTTCCACGTGTCATCGGAGCTTTTGATCTGGTACAAAGTGCCAAAAAACAGATTCACCACTTTGTAGAACTACAGGCTTAAGCTATCAAATAAACGTGTGCCCTACAAGTGAAACCTTGAACGACTCTTTACAAACTACATTGCTGATTTTAACAAGAATAAACCTGATCACCATGAGAATTTTTGCAAGTACTGTAATCAAAACCAATTTAATTTCCAATTTGGAATGCAGTGGCAACAGTCACAGCTGGAATTCATGAAACCTTAGAGCTTCCATCCAAGCTTTTCCAATGGCAAAGACTTTCTGCAGGGGATTAACTGAATAAATTGTGTAAGAGACTCATACAGCGAGTGGGAGAATCTGAACTTGTGGGAGTTTATTTTCCTTCTGCGCTCATTAAGGAGCGATGATCAGATTTCTGAAAGCAAAAATGCTGTGGCTCAAACAGCATGGGTAACTTACAAACTAATATTGCCCGGGGCAGAAAAAAATAAATGTAAGACTGCACACGTGCCCCTGCTTTCTAAGTGGGCTTTTGACCCATGAGACCTTCAGTAGAACACCTTGGGGAATCCTCTTGCCCAACTTAATACAATTATGCTTCACTTTCACTAAAAGTGCTATTTCTGCCAAGACCCTAATTTCTGACAGTTTCTTCAGACATTTTCACTCTAGATCATGTGGCACTTACTTAGATAAGGGATCCACACCACCCAGCACATCACAACCCACTGCTTATCTATGGTGAAATTTGATGGAGCCCCGCTAATACTTTCTATTAGTGAGGTCAGACAGAGAGTGATAATCCTGCCAAAGAACTTGGCACTAACCAGAGCAGGATTTTCGCATCAATAATAAAGTCTTTTGAGGACTGATGACTGAATTCTTAAGAGATATGCAGTTCACAAGACAGGTATGGTAGTTCTGGAGGGCTGTATGGAAACAAGTATAACAGGATCGCTAACATGAGCGTGAGCGTTCAGTCACTTTCAACTGTCTGTTTTTAAGGACCTCATCTCACCTATTGTGATATCTCTTGATAATGTGCTGGGAGGCATCGATTCAGCATTAGCAGTCACAGGAGTCAGAGCATTAGTAACATAAGGTAGAGCAAAACAGGTCTGTCGAACTCAAAACAGCAGAGGAGAAGAGTATCTTTATGGGGTTCATCCATAAGAAGTGGCCACCTTACAAACTTGCTGCGTTAGTTTGGAGATGGGATCTCTAATGAAATGCTAGTTTTAACTCTGCCAGCTGACAAAGATGGCGAATGATTTATCTGGGACTTTTCAGAAATTACGCTTTTTAACAAGCTGTAACTCAGCCATCCAGATATTTTACTTTTTAAATGACCTTTCTATTGATAAAATTCACAAATTTAATGAACTTGTGCCACTATGCAGACTATAATTTACACAGGAGAAGTGGAAATAGGGTATTATTACTTGAAAAAATGTACCCATATATATTTGGGAACAGACAAGGCATTCGAAGCAGCTGTCAAGGGGAAAGGGAGGAGCAGGCTGTGCAGCATCTCTCCTGTCACACAACAGGCAGTATTTGCTATGCCAAGCGGTAGTTTTTTACAGATTACAGCATTCTCTTCTTAAATCTCCTCTTTCTCTATCGTTGAAGTTCAGATATGGTTTTCAAGGTATCCAAATTAGTTTTGAAATTATAGTATGTACATATACTGCTCAATATAGCTCCTGGAATTCCAGGGGTCTTCAGAGCTCAGTCTCTGAACGACTCAGTATAAAAGAGAATCCATATACACAGGCTAGAAACGATTACAATACACAGATGGATGCTTTTGATTCCCTCCAGAAGAGAACAGATGTGGTGGTAAGCACAAACATATGCATTCACCCAAATTAATCCTAATATTAATTTGAGGTTTATCTCACAGTTTATCTCAAATGCATGAATTAAATCTTCTATTAATGTTTTATATGCTGTAGGTCAGCGTGCTTTGGCTTTCAGACTGTCTTTTGCAATAATGAACTTAACATAAAATTGCATCCTGGCTGTGAGACAGCACCTTCAAGTAGATGCAATTAATTTGTCATGTTTTTACAAAGCCAAGCCAAACGAAAATAACCTAACAAAATTAAGACCTGGCAACAAAACAGTTGCAATACAAACGATCATCAGCTCTGTAACTTAGAGCAGTACATCAGAAAGGTGGTGGATGGGCAACATCCTGGGGACTTCTTCAACAATTACGTCGATCAGGATAGTACTTCATGTGCAGGCATTTTTTTCCCTGTATAAATAGGCAACTATAGCAAACAATCCCTTGTTAAAGAAATGTTATGCATGAAACCAGATGAATTGGTGAAGATATTAATTCAGGGAAAAGTTATACTTTTCTATGCCTGTATGAAGACAGCCTAATTCAGCCAGGGATTCTAAAATTCATTACCAATTAGTTTTCTGTATGCAACTCATACTATGAATTTTCTGTTGTTCCTGGTAACTGTACATTTTTCACTGAAGATAACAGACTCATTTCTCAGCTCACAGACTAGCTCTTCAGCTACCTACGAATGTATCTCTTCAGCTACACACATACCTCTTGTTAAGACAAGGATAACGTGACCTGCTGTACGCAGATATTTTTGCAAGAAGTTCTTGCAATTCTAAATCTTTGCCATCCTAGGTAATACCAGAAATATTAAGTAACTGTATTACTGCACTGTGATACCAGTCTTAGGTCCTCTGGATTTCTTTATCCACCTGAGGACATTACTGGTCTCTGCTGGGTGACATCTCTGGGGTTGCCTCCATTCCTCTTGCTTCTCCAACCTGGTTCCCCTTCCACGCTACCTGCCTGGTCTGCCTGAAACAGCAGTGAGGAGGGGCAGCCCTGCTCCCTCACTGTTTTTTCTAGTTACTGGACTGGACATATCTCCCTTTACCCTCCTGGATATCCCATCAATTTCAAAAGAGTCAGCGATGCTGCAATTCCAACTTTATGCCCAAGCGAAAAGCCCTGTATCACCTAAAAATGTATGCACCCACTTGTTTTGTAGAAATATACTTTAAAATAAAAGTATTTGAAAATTAGCTTCTGTTATTGACTCACAAAACACTGCAGCCAGGTTCCAGCCTGTAGCTCCTGAAGGCCAACAAAAGATATTCAGTGGTTTAATGACCCAACAGAAGACGAAATGCAAAACCAGATCCTATAAAACTCCCTTTAAAAAAGTCATAGAACTTTCCAGATGAATTTGAATCTCAGTGTCATAGGCAAATGTCAACTAGAGACAGTCTGCCTCTATACCCACTTGTTCACTGTTCTGCATCTGTCTCCTTTCTGCCCAAACAGTATGTGGCATGTTTGTGTTTAAAATCCTTTTTTAATGTCCCCCTAGTACAACCCTGGAAGGGGCTTAACTATGATGGAGAATTAAATGCTTCATTTGTGCTCAGATACAATGTTGAAGGATGTCATGGTAAAAGTGAATATAGATTATATAGAACTATCCTGTCATTTGCAAAATGATGGGGATGTAGGTAGCAGTAAGATCACATCAGTGCCTGCCTAATAATATGGACTGCTGGTTTTATGTGGCTATATTTACAGGAGCTATCACAGAAGACTGTAGAGTGCCTTCTGTAGACTTCACTTGGGGCTGATCAGAGCTCATGTGTGGAAATTCCCTACATGCTCAGTGATCATTCCTACAGGTGCTGCTGGAAATTATTTCATTTAACCATATATTACACTTTTCCTCCAAGCTTACTCTGGAGAAAAATGGCAATGCACTGCTAAGCCAACCAGTCACAACAGCCTGTCACAATAAGGAGTGCTGAAAAGATTTTAAAGGAAAAGGGAAAATTCCAGCAGTACCTGTCATAGGTATCCCACAGCAGGGGAAAGGCAGTCTCACTGCTATAGGATGCACTAATCAATTAGATACTTGGCACCTACTATTCAGAGATAAGTCATACATGATTACTCAGTTTCAGTCACAGAAAAATTCAGGAGCAAAGATATCCATCCAGCAACCCTGATACATGCAGACGTTTCCCTAGATGATAACAACGGAGTTGGCTATTATAAAGGAAAACACATTCATTTCAGTATCACAACCACAAAAAATTTAAGCAGAGGTCCTGTATGTACGAACAGTGTTTTGCCAAACAGGGTGTGATATGTCTCCTGGGTTGCGAGTAATTTTTTGTCATCGGTTCCCCTGCTGCTTCTGCTGAATAAACAACCCCAATTGATTTCCCTGCTCCAGATGATCTGTCCAAGCAAATAATCTTTTCATTTATTTTCCCCTTGCCTAGGAGGAAATCTTTCTTTTCTATTAAAAGATGGTTGCATGGGAATATTGGTCAATGGTCTATGAAATGAGAGAAAGAGTGAGAGAGAAACTTTGTTGATAATTTAGAGAAAGATTTATCTAGAGCCATTCTTCTGGGTTTATCCTCTCAGTAACAGTCATTTCACAAAACACAGAGGGAACAATGTCATCCTCACTTGAGTGCTTATGTGCTTTGCTTCTTTCTACTGGAAAGAATCAAAATTGTTCATCTATGTGTCACAAATCCTATAATGACATAATCTAATGGAAATGTGTCCCCTGTTTATTGGGAAAGTATCCCCATTTTAGGAGGAAGTAGGCTATTTTTGCATTATAAGGATCTGACTAGCCTCAGCAGACACGCTGCTGACATCTGTGAAGTGTCCAGAAAGCTACAAATTTGTTTCAATATTGATAACATATGGAACATATTTCAAAATAATTCGGTAGTTAGCTGACGCGCTTGACAGATATAATGTAAGCAATTGATGGAATAGCCAAGGACAGTAGATATTGCGTACAGGGAAAGAGGAACTTAATGGTAAAAACTGGTAAAGAACCGGTTCTCAAGGCCAGAGATTGAGCATAACGAGATGAGAAGGACCTGCGCAGGCGCAAGAAGAAAGTTCAACCAGCAGACACTAGAAAACGACCACCAGAGACTCCCTGGGACCCCTGAAGACCTCCTCAAGAATCCCAAACCGCATGCGTAAAGATTATGCAAATATGTTAATTAGTTCCCGGAAATAAGATGAATATGTGTATCAATTCCAGGAAATCTAATGCATATGTATGTAATAGGCCAATACAAGCTGCAAACTAACACTGTTTAGGTATGCATGCTAGGAGGAACTCTCCCCCGTGCATCTGGCGCCGCAATAAAGAATGCCTGCTTTCTAACCTACAAACAAGTGTTAGAGAGTTCTTCTACGTCCGACTTTTCCAGTAACAATATAAGCTGTCACGTTGAAGAGGAAAAAAGAACCATGTGATGCCAGGCATATTTGGGTAACAACCTAAAAAGACACTGAGACATATTCCAGCACGGTCCCAAAAAAGAGGCGGACTGGCAGAACTAAGAGGTAGAGCAGAGCTGGGAAGAAACAGTTAGGCATGAGGGAAGGAGAACTGTTTCAGCAGGCAGAGCCGAGAAAGCCTGTGCATTGATGAACCCAGGCTTTAAGTTAAGATATTCAGTCTGCTTTGGTTCTCTCTAAAGGCAGTGCAAAGACAGAGAAACCTCTAGAAGGTGATCTAAGACATCCAAGTTATGCTTTTACCGTGAGCAGCCTTCAGAGATTTGCATAGCATTTGCCCACCTCAGAAGAGCAGCCTGGTATTTCACTAAGTTAGGCACTTAGGGTAAGCCTAAAGATAAACCTACAGATGAAACTCATCCTCCAGGTTTTGTAGCACATGTGACACTTGCACAGTGTTAAGACTGAAGGGGTCCAGGTTCCCTTCCCCTCTGGTGCTAGGGACTAATTACTATATATATTAGGCAGAACTTGAAAGGTAAGAGTAAGAACAATCTATTCTGAGCTCAGATTAGTCCCAAATGATTAGCAATATACTTCTTGTTTCATAGGAAACAGGTATGCAAAAGCATTTAGCTATTTTAGGCATCATCTTTTCACATAATAAAGGAATCTGGGTGTCAGAAAGAGCAAAACAACCACCTCCTGAAAAACAAGGTCTCTTTAAAACGTCTCTAGAAATACACCCAAAGTCACTGCTGCAAGAGCGAGTGCTGCTCATGCAGAGATCTTCTCCCTGATGGCAATGCTTGTGGGATTTTTACCTTACTTGTATACGGGTGATGAATTTAAAAGCAGATGCAGGCATCTTGATAGCCCTTCTCTTTTTATCCTACCTATTCTTACTCATATAATTGTCTAATCCTTATGTATAACTCCCTAAGCTATTTGCCTCAATAATTTAAGTTTTATTCATACTCTGGGGTTTGAAGAAACAGAGCATAGTGTCTCCTGCAAGAAAAATCCAAATGATGTTTCTCTGTGGCTGGAATTTAATCTATTCCAAGTGGTGCCTCTGTTCCCTAGTGCTTTGCTTATTGCAGGTTAACTGTCTGGTGCTGAAAATAGAAGATATTTTAGCATTTATGTGCAAGTGTGCACATGCAGAAATGCAAATCTCTGAAAGCTCCAGAGTTCATCTAAAATGCTAACAGAATTATAGAGCTCCCAACCTACAGAGCTTCCAGCCTGAAGAATACATGGTGCTCATCACTCCTTCCCAGACATAAGAAATATAGCTACAGGTCTCTCTCTTTTTCCACGGGTCAGCAGGGAGTCGTCTTAACTTTCACGGCTGTTATGCAAAGAAAATGGCCTTGAATTTTATTGAGGGTGAGGGTGTTGCTTACATTCTTGATCTCTAGAGGTGTTAATTCCAGATGTGGGGGCAGTCATTCACTGAGTGCTTTTTAAACATTTATAATTCTGCTCAGGTGTAATCTAATTTACCAGTTAGAGCATCCTTCAATATACCAAAAGGAAAGAGACAAAACCAATCCGCTCTCTCAGCCATATTACAGTGAACAGAAATGAAAACGGGAAAAATCTATCACAGTTTCCATGAGAAAAGAGTATGGCTCAGTGGTAGCAAGCTCCGCTACCAGGAGAATAATATGCTGAGCAAGGACACATCTGGAGAGGAAGGGAAGTAGGGAATACCGCAGCTGTGGGCTCCCACGCGTTACCTACTAGCCTGAGCACCACATCCTCCTGTGTGCTCTAAATTAAATCGCTTTTCAGGCAATC
The DNA here is from genome assembly GCF_030936135.1 of Gavia stellata. Taxonomy (NCBI): domain Eukaryota; kingdom Metazoa; phylum Chordata; class Aves; order Gaviiformes; family Gaviidae; genus Gavia; species Gavia stellata. The sequence goes on from NC_082607.1 coordinate 22,760,153, forward strand.
TAATTTGACAGATCTCCCTCCTCATCATACGTAAGCGACATGTTCTTTATTTGCATAGTGCAACAGGAGCAAATGCCAAAATGAAGTCTGACAATCTAGTTTCTACTTCTGTCTACTACTACCTAAGTGACTCTGGGCAAGCTATTTTTTTCTGCATCTACTCCCCATTCAGGCAAATGGGCACATCACCATCCATGAATACTGTCAGGCAGTTTAACTTATTAACATTTTAAAGTAAAATAATTTTAAATCCCTTGGTAAGAGCTCCTGAAAATCTTCCATAGTGAAGATTTTGAGCGGCTCTGCATTTCTTGGCTCTCTCCACAATAGGATACGAACTTGTTCAGACATCACAAGAACAACTGCTAGTATGACGCTCGCAGCCAAGATATACAGAACCTGATCTTGCCAACTCTATACAACGGAAGTCCTGTTCCAACTATTATGTCATGCAGGTGAGGAAAGGAGGAAAAAATGAGGAAGCTTGCCTGGAAAAATTTCATCCCAAAGATAAGATTATTCCTGAAACCTACACTGGTGAGCAGGGCCTGGAAAGGTTACAGAGATCCCCCCTCAGGTCTGCATAAATCAACAGCTCTCTTGGGGCCAGCAAAGCGCTGTTAAGGCACCTGAGTGCCTTTAGAGACGGATCCTGCAAGGCAAGTTAAGAGCTGGAAAGGATGTTTACTGAATAATAGTCTGAGGTGAATTTTAGATCTCTCAAGAGGCTTCAGCCACATAACTGTAAACAGTTGTTATTTTACCTGAACCTCATAACTCTAACTTGCAGTGATTAAACTAAAATTCCCATCCCAGATCTGCAGGAACACAAGTCTTAAAAACAACGGCTAAATCTCAGTATCACACTCAGCCACCTTAGTAATCTGTTTAAAAAAGCAAAATGTCTCCAATCACATTATCAACCAGCCAAGGGGCTGAAATCTCCCAGGAGCTATGCTGGGTTAGAGAGAAATTTTGCTGGAAAAGCATGCTTATATCATCAGGATGAAAAATCCCAACCAAAGAAAGCAATTATGTGCTGTAAAACATAACCACCATAATGAATAGCAACTTTTTTCTCTCTCTTCAATGCCTGAACAATTAAAAAGCTTATAATGGATTCTCCCCCTCCTAAATGCAGGTCCAGTTCGTTCTTTAAAAAGATTGCTTTAGGTTTATCACAATGAGCATAGAATTCTTTGTGGCAAGCACAGCTAATACAATAAATACGCTCACATTCTTATGTGGTACCGGTAAATAAATAAAAATAATCCTTAACACTAACACAATCCCTCATATGTCATCATGGTAACAATGCTCCGGAGCACTTTATGCCTGCACACTACCACCATCCAAACAGCATCAGCCATCTGAGTGAGCCAGGGCAGGTTTTCTTCTTTAATGAATCAGAGAGAGAAACCAAATGTTGAAGTTGTTTCAGGTGGCTGAACAGAACCCTCACAGCATTATGACACATCCATAAAAAAACAGAGGCAGACTCAGTTTCACATGGCTAACAGCACTGCTCGTGCTTCAATTTCTTCTGTCAAGACAAAGTTTCTTTGGAAGAAGTACAGCCAGTATCATTCCCTGCAATCAGTTTGGAGAGGCTACTGTTGCCAGTGGCAACTTTGGTCGGAAGACGGTAACTTGGTGGTTTAGGGAGAAGTTTGATTCAGAGTAGGTGACAAACAGAAAGACCTCTGACATATGGAAAGGTGGGTGGGAAGGGAAAGGGGCTGTTAGGGCAGAAGACACAGGGGTACTGCTTTCCCCACTTCATGCCACCAAACAGTGTCATTGCTCAGTGTTGCTGCTCCAGGCAGGATGCAATTAGGCATCTCACACATGATGCTCCATATGAAGCTCATCTGCTGCACAGTTTGCCTGTGTAACCAGTGGCAGGGTCTCAACACTCAGATTATTTTAAGCGAGGTCTCAACATCTATGGTGAGAGGCTTGGTCCAAATGACATCAGGCTCAGCAACACCACCAAGTTACAGTAGTTTAGCAAGTTGCCACCTTTCAGTCGGGCTAGAGGCACTGTCTGTGTGTGCCTACCCAAATGTGAGGTAATGTGGCTTGGACTAAACCTAAATGGTTTAATATAAATTGGATTACTTCACCGAAGGCACCTGATATTTAACCTTTATCCCAACCACTTTTCTTTTGTTGTTGGATGTTGAAGTTGCAGTACACACAGGTCAATGGCCAGCTCCATGGCTAATGCTTTGTTATCTTTTTGATAAATCACACTCATTAACTCTACTGTTTCTTCTTCTGCAATTTGAAAGGATTACGAAGACTTGGACAATCAGATAGTTAACTAGGACTGCAAAGTGCATTTTCAAGGACTAAATTTTACATCTTCATTTTTTATTGTTTTTCAGTGACTGTGAAGTACAGAATGAGGGGGCTCTACCTAAAAGAAGCAATTGAAGCCTTAAATGCATACTTGATTGAGTACAATTACCCGCCAACTCCTTTGAACATCCATCTACAGACAGGCAGAGATGAAGAAGCATGGGGAGAAGGCACAACAATAGGTTTTTATGTAACAAACGTTAATGCTCTTGGTTGGGAAGCAGTACGCTTAAGGCTTCAGAAGCACTCTCTGATGCCCCTCGTTTCCTTCACACTAGGAATGCATCAACAGTAGAAGGGATGCTTACAATTAAACACCTGTTAATATGTTATAGTTAAGAAATACACATGGATTCAAGTCTTGGCATTAAAATTTGGATATGACAAAATATGGGGTTGTTTAGATCTGGGGTTTTACTTTAGCATGCTGAAAAAGACAGATCAGAACTGATTCTGGCTTTCAAACATCCTCAAACATGGAATTTCTCATGTACACAGAAATTATAAATGATGGAGAGATGTCCTGTCAGCAGAGGACAGGATGAGGGGCATAGTGGGCAGCATTGTAAATCACATTCTGTCACTGACTTTTCTTGAACTGGGAAAAATCACTTCATCTCCCTAGCACAATCCGTAGCTCTGTAAATCAGGTCACTTTGGAAGTGCTACTATTCAAGACCTTGCACTACTACGTTAATCTGCTTATGCTCCCACTGGCTCTAAGACCGAAGCCAGTTGCCTTTTTTAGCCCTAAGACTGTCCCATGTAGTCTGGTATAGCCTGACACGACTTCTTTCCTCCTGCAGCTATTTTGCCATCAGTATCCCAAGTGGTTAGTTTAAAGCCCTACTGGGTGTTTTTATATGAGATCACACCTCTGTGTGACAGTAGCACAGGCATACCCAAAGGTCCTGACCCTCTGTCTCATTACAAATCAGAATAACGAGCACTTTACTGACATAACACTGTGCACGGTGTCCATGACCAACGGCCAGCCCAGGACAATTCTACGTACCAGGTGACATCAGCTCTGTTCTTGGCTGCGGTTAGAGGCAAATGAAACAAGAGTTCTAAATGAGAATACCACTAGATTTCCTAGTCCCTCCACCATGCCTTCTACATCAAGCCATGCCTGTTACACAAGACCTGTCATATTAAAAATCAGAAATGGTTGCAAAAACCACTTGTTAAGGGGTTGGCCATGGAATATTACAATGACTTCTGTTAAAAACATCATATGCTACAGATCAGCTAGAGCACTGTTTTGCCATCAGGACAGAAAAGCCAAGAGAGACAGTAGGTATTTTTAAAATTACTTTTTTACCATTAGGACAGTGTATTATATCCCAGATGATGAATATAGATGGCCCTCATTTACAGACACCTATAATCCATGGTTGTTCTTTCTCTTCATAATTCACTGGCAACTTAGGCTTAACTGCCTAAGGAGCAAGCAGGTTGGACATTTGTTATGTGCAAAGAGCGGGGAGACAAAGATCCTGAATGGCAGCAAAGAAGAGAAAGATGAAGGCACTCTGAGGTTGTTCTTGTTCACCTCTAGGGACTCAACAGTCAATACACACACGTATTTTCGTACACCAAAACCACATTAGCAACTTGTGAAGGAGAAAATACCTCCTTTGTAAAGGAATTGGCAGTTTGATCGTCCTTAGTAAAAATACACAGGCTGAATAATCACTGAATTTGTACTGTCCGCAAGAAGCAGCTGCATCAGTGTCATCTTTGCCTTGTCAATAAACGCAAAACCAAGCACCCCTGACATGTTCATGGTGACTAGGAATGGTCTCCGACTCAGCACAACTTGGCATCCCTCCGCTCTGCAGAGGAGGGGGGATGAAAGAGGCAATGGATACCCATGTACAATATTTGCATTTTCTTTGGGGGAGCTACTGGGCAAACTCACTGATGGGATGCTATAATGACAGTTCTCATGGGGTGATTTCACGTCACCAGCTGGATTCCATCTCTTGATATTACTCAGGTCACTAGCTCTTGGTTACTCTATTTTTAATTTTTTTTTTTTTGGTCCTAAATCAAAATTTTGCCTACAGATACTTAAGTGCAAATTACCACAGATGTGGGAGTCTGCAAAAGTCAGGTATAAACAAGAGCCCTCAGACCATACGCTCTGCGTGTTTGTGTGCGTGGTGTTTTTTTAAGCAAGCCTTTATGAAAAATATTTAGGAAAGACGTATTCCCTTTTATTCCATTGAACCAGATGATTCTGTTCATTAAAGATAGACTTTATTCCTTGCACACCGCAAGCTCCTGCTCAGCAGGCATTGCTGGCATGCAGGATCAGTATATTCACCTTCCACAGACCCCTCCTTGTCCTCCAGCACCACAGGCCAAGTTTGGTTACAAAATAGTTCCTTAAATGTTTTTGTCATTCTGTGATTAAGCAATGTCTTCAACCTTTCACTTCACAGCAGCAGAGCATCACTGAGGTTGGAAAGGACCTCTGGGGATCCTGCAGTCCAACCCCCTGCTCACAGCAGAGTCAACCAGAGCAGGTTGCTCAGGACTGGGCCCAGTCAGGTTTTGAATATTTTCAAGGATAGAGACGCCATGACCTCCCTGGGTAATCTGTTTGAGTGCATTTAAATTTGAAATTTGCTATCCACAATTATCTCAACAGCTTTTATCTTTATAATTAAAAGTGACTATTAGCAATGTCAGCACGTAAAGATCACGCACGGACACCCTATCCTTGTCTGCCCTGGTGTGAGAATGGTGCCTTTCACCCCCAAGTCAAACCTCTCCCGTAAGATAGAGGATTGTTGTTGCCAGTGTTTAAAGGAGTATCATCATAATTAATTTGTTTTAAAACAGTATCCAGATCTCCAGAACACACGATAGGACTGAGTCCACAGAAGTTACAATATTTACTTTGCCTTTTATTACTGATGTTTGGCATTTTCATTTCAGTGCAAACATTAAAACTATATTATCTCCTGACAGTTTTATTTTCCATTTTTATCATACTTTTATTTTGTTACAGGCCTGTCTCTGATACTCATCGTTTTAAAGTGTAAGTGCTATCTGATCTTCAATGCAGACTAGTATTAAAAGGAAATGGCAAATTGCTTTAGGAGATTAATAATCCAATCCAAAATAATTACCTCTACACATTTTGGTACTATAACTTTCCCACTTCCTTTTCTTCCTCTGCAGAGCCTAAAGTTAACCTAAGATACACGCAATGTTGTAATAGCAAGAAACACTGCTGTGGCTTCTATTCACTATGACTGCTAAGAGCTGAGAAACATTACTGAAAGGGTAAAAAAAACTTATCCAAGATTGACCAGCATAAAAATGGAAATTTATTCCAAGTTGACAGATAATTTGACAAAGTAGAAGCAAAGGAACCCAAGACAGAGCTTGAGGAACTCTATCTGCAACTAAGCAAGGCTTTGAATTATGTCCCTTCATTAAAGTTACCTGCCACTGCCTGCTGTACAGGTACAATCTGAAGGAGATGAAAACTTCAGCCAAGTGATTGAGAAGTTCTAAGAGAACTTAATGGTCAGCACAGTAGAGAAAGATGCTCTCAAATCCCAAAATACTTGGGATAGTAATCCTTAAGTTTTGTTCATAAACAGTAATATTCCAACCTAATAGGAGCTCACCTTTTACAATCTATGGAGGAAATGGGGACTTTCTAAACTATGGAGGTAATCCTTTCCCCTGCTTTTGCAAAATTTGCCAAACACTCTTTCGTAGGAGACATTGCTTGAGTGTTAAGCTTGAAGTTTAACACCCCTCTCTATTCAAAATTAATACTTCCGAGGATCTAGTCTGTGCTCAGTCTGTATTGAGAGACTATAGCCAACACCGTAATGTTAGTTTTGGCACCACCGATCTAAAGCACACCAATCCCCACCTTGTATCTTATGTTCTAAGTCATTTGGCTAAGGTGTGATACAGACTCCTGCAGGCATTAATAGAGGCCCATATGCTACAGCCCTCTTAATGTCTACACAAGCACCTGAAAACACAGATGTCCAAGGAAAAAACTGTAAGATACCCATCTATAAAAGCTCTATAATAAAAATGAGCAAGTAATAGTCACATAGTCCTCAGAAATAATACAACTACAAATTTACACTCAACAAAATGATTCACTATTCTTCCACAACAATCACTGAGTAAGTTATTTTCTTCCTTGTCCATCCAGAACCTTAAAATCACAGGTGAGATCAGAGGCAAATGAAGAGGAAATTACCATTCCAAGGACAGGTATTATTATTTTCTGCTTCTAACGACAAATACATTATTAGTCATAGACAAAGATGCTCTGTCCACCAAACAACAGAATAATAAATATGCAAACGGAATAATTAAGAGGCACCTGAAGCCATTGGAATCTCTGTGCAGAAGGAACACTTGGTTTGTTAGGTACCGTAAGTCTATCGGTGTCTTTTCCTTTATAAATAAAAAATAATAAAATGTGGTTCTTTGTAGTAATAACACTGAATACAGTATTACAGCTGTGGTAAGAGGCCTGGGAGTGACATCAGGTTTGACAGGCTCACATAGGTCAGGAATGAATTAGAGGGAAAGTGTTTTAGAGATGGCTGCAAAGATCATAATTGCCAGCAACAGTAGTTGTGCCTGCAGAAACATCTAACCAAGCCTGCCAGTCAACAGGGGAAACCAGAAAAACACTACGTATCTTACATGGACACTGTGCTCCAGAGTAGTAGCTATAATTGCAACAAGAAGAAAGGTTCCCTGGTCCAACTTCCCATGTCATTTTTGGGAAAAGATCCCAGTACTGAAAATAAATGAAGATCTTAAGTTCTTGAATTATGTCCACCTGTACCCCAAGTAGAAAGCATTCACAGTAACTTGGCAAAAATACTTATTTTAAAACAAAAAGGTAAGGTTGAGTTAGTGCTGGAAAATGTTGGCATCGCTGAAGAGAGCCAGCAAATTCTGCATTTCTCATCAAAACCAGTACTGACTGGGCAGCAGCTATGCCAGCCCTCACTACCTGCAGCCTTCTGCCAGGGGTCTTTAATCCCACCGTTATCCATCGCCTTCAGGGAGCAAACTAGCCCTGTCATACTGTGGTTCCTCTGCAGAAATTCCCCGCAAGGAAGCCAGTTAGTGGTTGTCTTTGTCGAGCAAACCCTGTAGGATGCTTTGTTGTACCGTGAGTTTGTTCTTCAAGGAAAATTCTGAGATGGTCTCTCTTGCTGTAGCTATCAGGCCAACAGTGACAGTCTTTCCATATGATCACCACAATGGTTTCCCTGTTCGCAGCCTGAATTAATCATGTGCGTCTATCCAGTAGGTACTACACTCACACTTCTAACTTGTTTAACTGCTTTGACTGAACCATTATTGCATTACAATGATTTTAAACTAATACTATTATGAACAGGAGTTACATCAGCAACCAAAACAGAAAAGGGTCTACAACCCGAATTTGTGTTTCGCTAGCCCACAGAGCTGCAGTAAGAGCTGCTATGGAAAGCCAAAAAATGGACAGGTACCCTTCAGTCCTCACAATTCTAATTTGGAAATACGGATTTCTTTAAAACAGTCTAGCAGCAGAAGCAATTTGTAGGGTATGACTGAAATTTTACTAAGGGATCTGTCTGGAAGATTACGACACATGCATCACCACTGCAAAACAGTCCGGGTGGAAAACAGCTTCGGCCTGTCCTTGACTGGGCAGTGCCGACTAGATCAGTACCTCAGGCAACAGATCCATAGGCAAGCTTGGATTCTGCCAGGAAGGCAGCCAGTGATACGGACACACTTCAGCTGTCATGTCACACCAGCCAGCTAAGGAGATTTTGTCAATATTTCATTTATTTGGGGAGGGAAGAGGATAAAGTTTAAGTAACAGCCTAGCTTTTAAGTTTTTAATAAAGCCCCTATAACTCCTGGGACTGTATCAGCCTAGATCAAGGTCACCTTATCTAGACGTTTTTTGGTTTTAGACACAAGCCTGCTCTTGTGTTTAATGTTCCCTGATGCTGCAAAGGACCAAAATGATAATAAGACCCTGTTGTAAGGACAGGCAATTTTATTCAGGCAGAGCACCTTTCAACACACATAACAGCTTCTGTTAGATGCTAACGGTGCCACAGTTTCACTGTCTCATCTTGCTCTGTCAACTTGGTGGCTGAATTATGGTTTTAATATCTTAGTCTCTGCTCTGACAATGATTTGTTCTTTGTTGTTTTTCTGATCTGCACTGTCGAGTGATACGTTGTTAGAGACACTTTATCTGGTTACAACACAGCATTGCAAAAAGAAAATCTCTTCACTCTTACAAATTATGTATATCTATGGCCATACATGGCCTAAACATGTTCAGAACTTGTGAATCTTTTAGAACATTTCAGTACAAATTCCTCATAGAATAGAAATACAACTTTACACTTCATTTTTTGACTAAAACCAGCAGCACATTCCAGTGTAACACTTTTCCCAGTTTACATATTTTCAACACAACCTCCACTCAAAATGCATCTCCCATCCATTCTTTACAATTATTTTGCTTTAAATATTCAATGATAAACACACAAAATACAATATTGCATCGATGTGGCCCTTACTTCATAAACAATTCCCAAGGGACTACTTACATGCATACAGCTGAAGACATAAATAAGTATGCAGCGGATCAGAGTCTGTATTATTATTCATAACGGAGACAGGACTATAAATGTACATTACTTTTCAAAATTCAGGAACAATCTAGCAGAGTCTTTTAAGTTGAGCTATCACAGGAGTCAGCAGGTGTTCTATGAATGAAGAATTTGAAAGCTCAGGGCCTCATAGCTATAAGTGTTCCTTAGATTGAAGAATTTATAAAGGTAAATTGGTGCAAGAAATAATAACGGGAAATTCCATTTAATTCAGGACAAAAGAAAGGCGGATGTAGATATATTCCTAATGAAGGGAATAAAGCTTGACAAGGAGCTGCCAGACTAGCCAAAACCTTCAGCTCTTCCTGGGTGGATAACTTTCCCCAGCTGTATCCATCTATGGATTGTGCAAATCCCCAGGGGACAAAACCCCACCTTCGACCAAATCAAGTTAAACACTTTTTCCACCATACCTATTCAGACTTGATACGCCCTGCCTTCCTTTCCATACACCTAACCTGTTCCACAGTCCTGCCAGGTAGCCCCACTCTCTTCCTTCATGAGCATTTTGATCATGAACAGAGGGGGTTACAATGATTCAGGAGATTCATTTGCTAGCAGGATGGGATTTTCAAGCAAAGATTGCCAGGCTCTCAAGTCCGCAATTCAAAATGCACTGCAATGTGAAGATACCTAATCCAACGCTAATCTAGCTCTGGAGAGCTAAATTCTTAGAAGTTTAAAGGGAAAATAACTAAGGCTACAAGTTTTTATAGCTCTCCAGCTTAAGTATAATTTTTGAAAGCATGAGGAGTTGAGGTAACCAAAATAGAATGTTACTTTAATGACACTTTGCCCATTAGGTTATTAAGGAGATCAGTCCATTTGTTTCATTTGCTTTTAATTATCTTCTGTGGAGTCATTCTGGTTTTATACTGATGTAAACACATCACATCCCATGCTGTTTAATTTCCTTAAAGATTTTGTTTGCCTGTTTCTAATTTTATGAGGACTTTAACTTCCAGGTGTTTAAATCAGCAATGAAAGAAAAAGAAGATCATCTTAGAATGAAATGGGATCAATTCAAACTATATTTTAACTTTATGAGTGTTCATTTTCTTATACTGGCAATTCCCAGTCACCTATCTCAGGCAAGACAGCCTGACACTTTTAACCATCTAAATACCGTAATTTTGAAGTAACTATAGGCTTCTGCTTGTTATTGCTTAAGATTCAACAGAGGATGCATTGTAAATGGGCCTTTAAGGAAGCCAATTCTATTATTCCTGCTAGCTGGGGCAATGACTACCATCGTGAAAGTTAAAATTACTGCCATTAAATCAAGAAACTAATTAGAATCAGATCATCAAGTTCATTTTCTGCTGGAGACTTGGTCTACTGGCATGGGGTAGAATGATTTACTCAAGAGTACATATCAGGCCTGAGCTGACTCCGTCGGTTTAGTGTATTTCTAATATTCAAGCTGCCTGAAAGAAGCTCAGCAGTTCAAGAAGGTTCCCAGGCACTTGTGGTAGCTAGATCTGGGCTAGCAACTCTCACTGAGAGGAAGGTTGGGAACACACAGATCTGGAAATCTGGCTCATGCCTACGTATGGAGTCAAAAGGAATCAGACTCTAATCTTCCTCCACAGTCCCAAGAGGACATGGAGCCTTCAGATGACTGCATCAAAACCAAAGACACTATTTTTGCTTTTCCCTTCCTTTTTCATTATCGAGAGCCCTCCCCCTAAACTCTGACAGCAAAGATCAATAATATATCAAATAGAAAGGATTACGGTCCGCGTATGCTCAAGCTTCTGAAATAGAGAATAAATCTCTCTAGTTCACATAACGAGACATTAACTGCATTTGACAGTATTTGTGAGATATTCTTTATGCTGAAAATCCCCTTTCATACACAGACACTGGAAATCCCCTGTGCACATCATCATTTAACCTGTCTGCCAAACTCAATGTCAGCTTCCTACTGCCTATCTTCTCCCTCTGTAGGTGGTTCAGCAACTCAAAAGGCGCATAATTATTTCATAAATATCCATCAGTGAGCTTATTAAACTTGGGAAAAAAGCACAGGACTTTTTAAATTCGGATCTCGTACATACTTGAGAATGCTGTGATATGGTGATTCTCTCCAAATGACAACATAACCAATTAGACAACTTTTCATTATCAAAGGTTAATAATGAAAAAGATAATGAATAAGAGGATGCATCTTGTCACAGCAAGAAGTGCCGTGATTAGAATCCAAGAATCTCGTGTGTCATTTTGTCTGACCTTAAAGGGGTCATTTACTCTTTATGCCTTTGATTCCCCACCTATAGTGTGGCAGCACTAATACTTGTTTTACATGTCTTTTGAGAGTGATTAATGTTTTGAATGTTCTTTGAAATTATATGATGAGTCAGTGCAAAATGTGTTCCCACATGTGTATTTAATTGGTTTTTAAGGACATTTTAGGCATATGCATGCTTATATGCCTAATATGAACTCTTACCAGCCTGTAATAATTGCAGACCAAAAAAAAAAAAGGCCACCAAAATTTACATATATAAGGTCCATTCTATTAATGGGACTTCAGAGTTAACAATTCTACAATTGTGTTTTCTTTATAGCCAACAGGCACTGGAGGGAATGATAATCACAGAATCACAGAATCACAGAATCACTACGGTTGGAAGAGACCTGTAAGATCATCAAGTCCAACCTGAAAAAAAAAAACAAAAACAAAAAACAAAAAAACCCCAAACACCACACAACAACAACAAACCACAACACACCAAAAACCAACCCACCCAGCACCACACAGCACCATGCCCATCAAGCTACATCCCACAATGCCACATCCACACGCACTTAAAGCTGCAGCATTATTCAACACACAGCCTAGCAGAACGTCCCACAAAGCACCAAGTGGTTCGTCTGATCGCCTCCAGCTACCTATCCCACCGGAGTTGGAAACATCGCTGTGTTTCAAGTAAGTTACTGTTAAGAATATGATAGCTTAACCAACACAATGAAAATCACTATTTAAGATTATAGAGGCTATATTTATTGAGAAGGTCTGTCTTAGACTAGGATACTAAAGTTCTCAAACATCTCCACATGCGTACACACACAGGTAAGTAAGTGGCACAAAATGGCTCCCAAACTTCACATTAGTGTCCATTTTCTGAGTTCTCAAACAGTCCCAGAAAATGAAGAGAGAAGTTCTTTCTCCAAAAATACAATCACCCAGAACAACTCACCTCCTTACCAGTAAGGAAATGCTCAGAGCAACATTGATGTTCCTTCTTCCAGGACCATGAGATTTCTCAGAAATAAGCCCACCTTCAGAAGAGATTATAAAGATCTCAAAACAGTTTCCTCTGAACAAACTACAAAATCATCCACCTTCTCCAGCAGAAATAATATTCCACCAATAAACATTCAGAAGAAGAAAAAAGAGAAAGAGCCTACCTATAAGTAATATTACTTACAGCATGGGTAGGACACCTCAATACTGCAACAATTAGTACCACAAAAGCTAGCTGAAGAACGAATAAATACTCTGTTTTTACAACAGATGGATATATGGTGGGTTAAACAGACTGTCAATATAAAAAGCTGCAATTTCTAAATTAAGGTACTTTATGAACTGTCAAAACAACTCATCAGTTTGAAGTAAATTCTGAAAGATTCCCAAAAGAGCCAACCTATTACAGAAGAAAACTGATTAATAAGTCTAGTATCGATCTCTCAAAAGTGTATGATGACTTTGCATTTCCCTTAGACAGCTCTCCCCACAGCAACGCACTGGGAATTCATCAGGATGTTCCATAGGGAAATCATTAAGCTGAAATAATAAAAGGAGAGAAGGAAATGCAGAAAATCTCAAACACTTACTCTATGGGTTTCTGAGTTCTTCTCTTTCCCATGAATTAATGTCATGTTCATGAAAAAAAAACCAACCCATCCATCTAAGGGAATGCATTATTCCTCAGAAGCACAATGATAAACCACTGGTCTCGAATACCCAACTATTTAAAGTATCTCCTTGAAGGCACCTACAGTAACTCTGCATGGGGAAAAATTAAAATGAACTGATGCAAACATGTATATAAGGATGCAGGCTGAGTTAAAAAACACCACCTTTGTGTCTCTAAAAGCAAGAGGATCGTGCATTGAAACTTTCTTATGCTCAGGTTGCTGTTGTAAGCAGCAGTGAATCTATTCAGACACAAAAGATCACAACTACTGTGAAAGAAGTTACTTAGAGATTCAGTCCCATCCCATACGATCTTAGGTTTGGGATCAGCAAACAGACAATTCCAAGTGAAGCACTTTGAGAAATCAAGAGCGGATCTAACTGTAACTCTTCTCCACTACGAGTTTTACTTCCTCTGTAAGAAACTACTGTCAAATGCTTGGTCAGTCTCCTCTCTGCTCGTCAGACAGAGCAGTTCCCACAGCTCTGTCTGTTCTCCAACAGGCCTTCATGTCTCTGGTGAGAAGTTCGGATGCTTCCATATAAATGGAAATATACACCTATCTATGTATATGAACAGATATTTTATAATGCTGGCTAATGGAACTTTATTGCATTTTCAGATGTTTTCCCATAAGGTTGCTGCAATTTCTTGCTATTGTAAGGAGAAAGTACTCACAAGGAAATCTGCAATCTATGTGGGCAGTTTGTATTGAAATGCACCCAAATGCGGGAAGGTAGATGTTTGCTATTTACCGCCAGGTTAGGACACACAGTGAGTTCAGAATATTTATCCAGCTGAAAGCGCAAAGCAAAATTAGGAAGGTAGAGCGTAGTGATGTTAACTGGAATCTAGCCTATGCGCTGAGGCTAATACCAAGCCTTGGAAGTGCAGACATGGCTCCTTCTCAATCACAAGTGGTAATTTCTGTTTTGCATCTCATCCCAAGGACAACCTTTCCTCAGGTTACACTGCGGAAGGCGTACAACGCTCCCCAGCAACTCACAGAAGCAACACGTTGTACAAAAGCTTGGCATAAAAAGACACTTGTCACACTCTTCACAACCAGGATCTTCGCTGGATATTTCTCCCCAGGGTGGTTACCCAGTCTGTCCAAGATGAAAGTATACCTGCCTGCAGAGATGCTACCAAGGACAAGATAGTAAGAGACAGTTTTATCTTTTTTTCACACAGATTTTTAGTCCTCTTTTCTCCAGCATGAAGTCTAGTGAAAATGCAGCTAATTGCGTTTTCCTACTACCAACCAGAGCATAATTAACAACAGCTACCTACAAATATAGTCTACATTTTTTTCTGTCTGAAACTCAGTGGACACTTTTAACATTTAATTTGTATGCACACTTCTGATCTGCCATGGACACCAGCCAGTCTCTAGCAACTTTAAGCAAAGATCAATCCATTTCCTAATTAGACATGTGAATTAATGGAAACTGAAATGATTATTTTAAATATGGCAGGCCCTAAACAATGACTTCCTGAGATGCTGCATGCCCTAGAGCATTTCCTTTGTAGTATTTTCCAACTATCCACTCTCATCAATGATTTATGGCTTCTAGGTGCTACTTGGCAGTACTTTCAATGTCTGTGCTGATAAAGAAGAAAACCTTTATTATATCTTGAACTGTCAACAAATGCTTTGAAATTTCATAAGTTCTTGCCTTTGTCCTTCATATTTCCAGACTTTAAAAAAAACAACCTCAAACTACCTGCCTTTTCATATAGAATAATGCTTATGAGCATCTCATAATGAGTCACATTAACTTTCCCCACCATCAGAATGTGCTTAATTCCATTGGCCTCACACCATAATTCTCCAACTGGGTAGTGAAATGTCATTCTGACAGCCCAATTAGTTCTGCTGGCAACATTAATGAGACTATGATTATTTGAGAAACTTACCTAGCAAGTATGAATTCTTATGCAGCCCTCTGGTTAAAAGGGATATTACAACTTTAATAGAAGGAGACATCAAAAAGCATTTACCCACACAAAGGAATTCAACAATTGTGTTTAAATTTAATATAACATATGATAAAGAGACAAGCTGGAGTAAAAGCCTGTCACTGCTTCTCACAGCTTCTCACACGATATTATTTATGTCTCCATATAGGACCGACTCCATGACATTAGCAGGCAGAAATCTTAATACCTTCTGACACAACTGGGTTGAGCCATCTATTACCACCCACAAATCCTTTAAAAACAAATACTGGTTCAAATCATTATGCCGTTCAACATATTAACTTCCTAGACACTGACAAGGGGAACCACAGTGATAAAATGACCTGTTTTAGGGAAGACCCGTGAAAAGAATTATCTGTATCCTGGGCTTCAAATCAAAAGCCTTTAATATTAGGATCACACTCTCCACTGAATAAATGTCAAAGAAATAAACTTGATAGAACAATGTATTTTCCATGCTCTAAAATTACGAATTTTAAAAAGGACCGAGAACATGAAACTACAACGTCTTTAACCTCTGGGGAATAAATTCAAATACCAACCACCTCAGTAATAATCTAATGCCCACTGTTCCCATAAAAAATGGACAACGATAAATAATGAAGTCTCGAGCTGCCAGGGAGGTATTTAGCGGGAACTGTGAGGATCTGTGTTATGTTTAGTTATTCTGTGTTATTCTCTGTGTATCTTGATCGGAATTTTAAAGAAAATGTAATGTTTCTCCCAACCTTATTTCACCATCGTTTATAATCCAGAGCGTGAAAACTGTCAGCCTACCTCTTACATTCTTCCACATACTGATCTTACTCAGCTTGGGCGCTTGCTGGCTTGTTTGCAACATCACTTTCCTGAGAAGGAAAATACAACATAGAGCAATCAAGGAAAGGTGAATCTTTGGGTTGGAGAGGTTTAGTCCACAATGCAGATTTTGCTGATATAAATAGCATATACTTTCTTAATTACATTTTTCTCCCTCCGTAGTGTTGACAGCTTAAGTCTCGTTGGTATTCACCTAACTCCCACTTCCTGCAGTATGGATAACTGCCCCTTCCATTCGCAGCGGCATACCTCTCTGATCACTACTACAATTTGCATGGATGGAAAATGTAAAAGAAATGTTTATTGTGTGTACATTACCTTGTTTTTTTGTAGCAAGCTAGATGAAAATTAAAAGGGCCAGAACCGAGCAGCTCGCTCTCTGCAGAAAGCAGTGAATGACTGAATCTTCGAACATTTGAACGGTATGTTGGCAGACCTGTTTATTCCATTTTGCTTTACACTCCACTGCATGAATGCATTTATTTACTCTTTTGCGACACAGTGGATCTATTTCATTATGCTGGCCAAAATTCCTCTACATTATAGGTATAGTTGCAGCACAGAGTTCTCTCCTTCAAGAGAAACAAGATCACTTGAGCTGCCAACATCATGTGCTGCACTTAATCAACGGTGAGAGAAGACAAGATCTCTGTCCTAAAGAACTCAGCCAAGCTGAGACCTTGGCAACTCAGGCCAAATACAGCACGGGGTGCTTATGATGATAAAATACCTCAGTGACTTACATCCGACAGACAACACGCTGTGCATCCCAGAACTGACGAATGAGCTTTTCTTGATAAAAAGAATGACTCCCCTGAAAGAAAAAAAAAGTGGTATTAGCTAACTTGAAATAGCAATATTAAACCAAGATCCCAGTATATGGAAGAGCGGCTTTTATCACGATGTACCTATTGAAATCGGACCTCAAGCTACAGGTAGATGTCATCCCCCGAAATATGAACTTCTTGCACCTATTTCCACGACAGCGTCGCGTCCAAGGCTGTAGCTAACCGCAACCAGCACCCCAAGCCAAGGGCCGGCCCTGCCATCACCCACCCAAGGTACAAAGAACAGCTATACAAAAGCAAGTACTGCGTTAACGGAAGGTTTTCTCTACCCCGGCTCCCTAAGGGGCAGGGAGGACAGGAGGGAGATGGCGGTAGGCCCTGCGCCGGCAGTGTCGCTGCCAGCCCGGGCCCTCGCCGCCCCCCGGCCCGCCGGCCCCTTCTCACACCGCCCCGGCAAAGCCCCTCGCCCGCTCCGTCCCCCTCAGCGCTCCGGGCCCCTCGGCGGCCGCCGCCCCCCGCGGGGAGACGGGGCGGGAGGGGGCGGAGCGGCGCGCGGAGGAAGAGGCCTTCCCGCCCCGACCCCCGCCCCTCGGGCGCAGCGCGGCGGCACGGCCCCGGCTCTGCGCCCCGCTCCGCTCCCCTCGGCCGGAGCCGCCCCGCCGCGGGGCCGGGGTGAGTGGCGGCGAGCGTGAGGCGCGCCGCGCCCGCCCCGTGAGGGCGGTGTGCGCCGCCTCGGCCTGCCCGCCGGGCCGGTCCCCTCAGCGGCGCTCCGCGGCTCGTAACGCCACGCCCCGGGGCACCGTTCTCCGCTGAAGCGGGGTGGGGGTGTCGGGCTGCCGGTTCTCGGTGTGCTGGGGGGCCTGGGTAAGGAGCCCCGACGCTGTTGGCGGTGTGAGGAGAGGAGGGCGCCTTCCCAGGGCCCGTGTGTGCCCGGAGGGAAGGGGCGCCCGGCGGGACGGTGCCGGGTGTCAGCGGGGCTGCGGGGGGAGCAGGGAGCCGGAGGGGGCCCGGCGCGGCTCTGGGGCCCTTCGGTGTGACGGGGTTCCTGCCTCGCGGGCCAACCGCTCGGCCACAGCTGAGCAAGCGGGTGTGCAGGGGGGGCTCGGCCCGGAGGTTGCAGGAAGGCCTGATGTCGGTGCTGGCAGCGTGGTAAAAGATGGCCTGAGCGTCTGGTTCGTCTTAGGGCGTTCTAAAAGAACATTCGTCAGGTAAAGTATATGTTAAATGGTTCTGAAACATTAATGTTTTCAGCCTGGAAGTGCAGGGTTGTGAAATTGAGAGAAAACAAACCACAAACAAAAGAACACCCCCACCTCTGTTGCCTTTGGGCTTTCACTAGAAAGTGGATGGAGAAGAGTTTCTTAATTGGCTGTTACTTGGTGGAAATGTAGGTTTTTCGTGAGTGTGGTGTGTTGCAATCACGGTTTCGCCTACTGAGAGGACGGAGTTTCTTTCCCTCAGGTTTTCTTCTAATGTGCCTCCCATTTTCAGTGACACCATATCACAGCAGCCTCCTCTCAGTGGTGAGTGAAGGTTTTGTCACCGTGTCTGTAAGACAAAGTGATTCTTAGGAAAGCAATTTAAACAGTTCTGTGGCTTCTCTTTTTCAGAACCCTCACTGAAGCACTACGCTTGCTTTCTGCCAATCTGTTAAGGTAGCTATTACCTCAGGCTTGTGAGGAATAAAAGCTGTATGATAGCAGGTGCAACTTTAAAGTTGACTGTAAACATGTTTTATTTGCTTTTTATAAGTATACTTACAGCTTCTGAGTTATTTACCTGCTGATGTTGTAACAAATACCGATTTTTGACTGTGAAAATTAGCTAATATCAGTAATATCTGGTATTACAACGCACTTCTAGTTCAGCCGGTCATGTTTCTTGCTGAAATTCATCTTCTCACTCCTTAACCACCCACGTGCTGCTTGTGCAGCTGCAGTTTCTTAGGTCAGCTGTTGGCTGGAGAGCTAATTGACTCTCTGTTTGCATTTCCTATTGTTTTTCTCCAGTAGAGCTGATCTTAATAAACAATCTCCAGCCTGAATTAGTGGTGGTGTAATGAACAAAAGAATTACTTAGTGTTTATTAATATTTAAAGTTCAGATCAGAACAATTCTTTAATCTTTGGAACCGTGTTAAAACAAAAAGAAAACCTTTGGACCTAGAAATTTGGCACTACAGATTAGTTTTGGAAGTCTAGCTTTGGGAAAGAAGTCCTGAATTTGTTTTAGGGGCACAGAGTCTTTACACAGTGCACAGAAAGACTTCGGCAGTAATGTGGTGTGTAAAAACAGGCAGCACAGCATATTCAGTAGGGAAATGGCCAAAGTCAGCACTTTTAAAATGAAGTTGCCTAAACCCCAGTAACAAACACCAAGTACAGTGTTATACCTGAATTTCAGGCGGGACAGAAAGTGCCTTTGTCTGCCTACTGTTACCACGTTGGGGTTCCTGCCTTTCTGATGAAGGAGCCATGACTGTGACTGCTGCAAGCATCTTTCCAGAGGGATACGTTTGCTCCCCTTACTTTATGAGAGTAGGGAAGAAATTGGAGCAAAATTATTCAGGACAAAGCGATTTAGGTCCTTAAATTCAAAGTAAGAAGGGGTATTGCATCATTCTAATAAAAAAAGAGTAAAATAAGAACAAAGTTTTAAAATAAATCTGTTACATGATAGGTAACTATTTGAGGTCTGTGTTGTTGCTGGAGCTTGAATCTGGAGAACTTTATTTCTCTTTTTCACATTGGGCACATGACTCCTCATTTGAGAGCATCAGCTGGCTGATGCTTGTTATGTTTTCTTTTTAATTTTCTAGAAAAAAAATCTAAGCAGAACAAGGAGGTTTTGCATTTGAGTGGTGAGAGACTTAATAATCCAAAGGCAAAAAAATAGCATTTTTAAAATTTTCTTGTTTTGTTTTCATGAATGATTTTATTCAAGTGTTACTGTAATTCATTACAAATTTGAAAGGAATGCTGCTCAGAATTAATTTCTAATGTTCAGTGATAATTGTTACTGTGTGCTTACCCGGCGGATCTTAATGATGCTCTACTTTGATCAGCAATAGTTCTTTGAAGGGTGTTGCCCTGATCCAGTGCACTGATTAAGTAGTTATTTCATCCACCTGTTGTGGTAGCTAAATTGGGTGTGAGCTGAGCTGTAACAGTCCTCCATATGTCCCCCGTTGCTGTAAGTAATTCAGTCATTCTTCTGGTATAACTGAACCTATCACATGCTTTTGTTTTTATTTGCAATGCTGCACCATGGCGACTGCCTCAGCAGAGCCAGAGTTACAGTAGCTCTGGTTTGGGCTATTTGGAAGATACCTTTGAGCCCTTCAGCGAGGAGGAAGAAGCCTGCTGGCAGTGAGAGAGTGAACCATCTGAATCATCTTGCTCCACAGAAGATTTAGAGTGGTCTGCTGTGTCAGAGATGTTGGAGAGTATGTCACGGTTGGCAGGCCAAAATCATGCGGGTATGCAGAGTTTACCATGCTTGAGAACTGTCTTTCACAGCTTCACATCAGTGCAGTGGAGACTTGAATCGGCAAAAATAAAAATGTAAAAATTGCGTACAGTGGCCTTGCTGTGCCAAGCAACAGAACCTCAGTATGCTGACTAGATCTGTGTTTTGTGCTCTCAGGATTTGCTGACAGCTACATGCAGAAGGGTATGATTTGGCCAAGGAAACCCTTCCTTGTGATGCTGAAATCCTGTTGGCATGCTAAAAAAAAATTCTGCAAGATACCTTGATTGAATTACCATGTATGAAAAGGATCTGGGCCATAAATAATCTTTCCAAGGGCACAGGGAAAGTTCCAGGACTTGAAATACTTAGGAGGGCTAGGTAGTACCTTAAAGGTGCATCAGGTGAGTGATAAAGAAGCAGGCAGCAGGACATAAGCTAGCTGCCTGAATGTCTTGTTAGGTTTTTTTCTGTCTCTGTGGGGTTCTCTGTCATTCTTCCACATTCTCCTTTTCTCCAAGTTTGGTCTGGTAAGTATTGTGAGTACTTGAAGAGATGAGTATTTTTCTAAATCTCTTTTTAGTTTGGGAGCTTGTCAGCATATATAAACATTATAGCTTTAAAGATTAGCTACAATGCTTTTAATATATTTTTAAAAGTAATGTAGACTTCAGGTATATTTTAATGTGTATAAGCTGTCACTCTTGTAATCTGATTCTACTCAGCTCAACTTGATCAGCTGGCATATACCAATATGTAATTAACCTTGTCTATACTTTAAAATTGGCAAGCTGTTTCTTTTCCTACTCGTATAGAGATGTTCCTCCTGTCCCTCATCCATCCAACATTTTACTGTGGGTTGTTTTTTTCACTCTGCAGTAATAACCAGCACTATTATCATTAGGAATCCTTTTAAAAGACTGTTTAGCCATGAAATCCCAACAATGCAGGACAAAATTTGCTGTCAGATATGTATACGTGAATGTAAACCCTGTTTATTGTAGCACAGAATATACCATTAGATACCAGTGCTTGAGAAAGCTGAATAAAGAGATGTTCATTGCCTTGGTGTCAGTTCACGCTACATTGATATAATTGAACAGTGTCTGATAGATTTAAGTTTTGCTTAAAATTTTTGTTTTTTACAAATGATAGGTTTTATAAACCTTTTTTTTCTGGGGATATAACAAGGTTTTTTAAATTATTCCATGTCAAACCATTGAGATCCTTATTTCTGGCATCAAGGAGTACATGTTAGGAGGAATCCTTGCTGTGTGCATAGAGGTTTTTTTAGTAAGTGTTACCACTTTTTATCTTTACAAGGTTAATGTTTCATAAAATTATGGTGTCTTCTGAATACTACTGGTTAAATGAGAAACTAGGGAATAATTCATAGAAAAATATGTTGGGAAATTGATCGCTTTCTGTGGTGTATGTCTTAGAGAACAGCATATATAAATAATAAAAACTGCAGAAAGCGTGTCATGCTGGTGTCCCCATAGGGACATGTTACTTCCTTGTATAAGCCCGCTGAATTTCCTATTAGTACCCTGAAAACAGAGTAGAGAAGTCAGGTGCTTCCTGAGTGTGATCAGTATTTTGAACTGGGTCCATGCCCTATGCATCTTGCTGTCAGTGGCAGTGACTTTTCAGACCTCTGAAGTCTCTTGTCTTTTCCCAGCTACTTGCTTTCACATCTTTGCTGTTTCCTCAGTTTCTGCAGAACTAGAGTTGTGCTGGAACAAGCTGGAGAACAGGGAGCTGATACAGATTTTATTTTCCCTGCCCCACATTATTTTCCACTTGGATCAATACTTTGAGACAGTTCACCTGAGCTCCCAAGAGTACTTGTACTGCCACAAATTAAGAGCCTATGCAGGGCTGAAAATAAGCGATGGGGCTGAAAATAAGCGATGGGGCTGAAAATAAGCGATGGGGCTGAAAATAAGCGATGGGGCTGAAAGAAGGAGGAGGTAGACTGAGGTTAAGTTAGCATTACAGGTAAAATTGAATGTGTCAACAAGCTCTAAGCAGTAGTCTCTGTTTTTCTCAGTGTATCCTATGTTGTCATTCAGTGGGGTGGTTAGAAAAGAGCAATATGAGATACTTTGTGGGACAGAAGCTTGCTCAGCATTTCACCCTGAAATCACTGATGTCATCTGTATAGTCCTGTGGCTCCATGTTTCTTTTCCCTCTACAGGGAAAAACTGTCACATTCAAGTGGAGGATTATTTGCCTCCCGCTTTGTTTTTCTGCAGTCCTGTTTTCTTTACAATGTATGTTCAAAGTTACCTTGTTTTTTCATTGTAGATGAGCAGTCTGAAGTAGCGGATTCTGCAGTTATAGAAAGAGATGTCATGGGAAAATGGATTGATCTAAAAAATCAAGAAGCTGGCATTAAGAAAGACAAATCTGTCATCAAAACTCATGGTGGTGAGTTCAGTAACTTTAGTAGAGGTTGTAATTCTTGCTTCCTTTGCAAGGGGATGTAAACTTTTAACTAGAATTAAATTTTTATATACAAGCTATTGAAGTTAAGCCAGGTAATTAGCCTGGCTTAATTAGCCAGGTAATTAAGTACAAAGTTTCTCTTCTATGCTTTTTCAGAAAGCAGTTTGTCTCCCATAAGACCCGTGGCTTTGATGCTCCTGGCATAGTGACCTTATCCTAGTGATGCACTGTCACAAGATCTGGATAAATGCATTAAAAAATGTATCCACATTTTAAATTTAACTGTAATCCTCAAAACTTTACTGGACTGTTTAGTTTTTGTCTCTTTATTTCCAGCTGTTACAGGTACTAGGAGTGTGAGGTTTTTCTCTCCAAATTAAACATGACTTCAGAATTTATTTTGTGAAATATTTTTTTCCCCCTGTTAATCAGTTGTGTTAATTATGGAATTACTTGTTTGCCATGTTTTAGTTCCTTTCCCAAGCTGAGGGAGGCAGCAGGGCACCAATTTTGGCAAGAACAATGGAGCAGCTTTAACCAACACAATGATGTAGTGTATGGAGGAGGAGAGGGGAAGGGAGGAAGGAAGGATGCTGTTTGCGTGTACTGGTTATGCAAGCAACTGCGAGAGCAGATGGTGGGATGCAAGTCTTGGTTAAGTCTTTCTAAAAAGTGGGTCAGAGATACTATTTTTAATTTTAAAAAGAGCAAGAAAGCTGTAGTTGAGCAAAAAATAATTGTAGCAGAAGGGGAATCTTCCTCAGTCTGTATGTACATGAAAAGTGAACAAAAGTTTTGTAGGTCACCTGTAAGGCTGATAAACCAGGGACATCCTCCTGCCTAGGTGCTTCATGGCGTTGCATTGGCATACAAGCATCCTCAAACCATCGATGTATCATAGGAAAACATGACCTAAGATCATTTTTAGGGTCGTCTTAATTGTATAGCTCGTTCACAACAGTGGTGAGTCAATGTTATGAGTTCCTGACTCATCTTCAGCGTTTGTCTTTCTATTACTGGTTTTCCAAGGCTGCCACATAGTCAAGTGAGAAGACAGTTAATGTAGATCATCTCATCTGTAGTAGAGAGGCTTCTTCTGGCGAGCTCCTCTGAGGTAGTCTTCCTAAAATACATCAGAATCTTGTGACCGTTTGATTCATAGAGAAATTGAAAAGGACCTGATGAGTTCAGATTTACTGACTGAATGATAAACAACAGTATTAAGGTTGAGGAAGTTTTCCATCTCTACAGAGCTTTCCCTTGAAAGTTACACTTGGGAAGATTTTATCCTCTTAATCAGTTCCAGATTTTTGTATTTCTGCACAAGGGAACGTTCTGCCTTTGGTTTATGGACATTGATGGGCAAGGAGAGTCGGAGTGGTCACTCAGTCTTGAGTAACAAGTTCTATTTCATTAGCTTGTGCTGATGTATTAAGTGATGTATTGTCTTTTGTCTGCCTGTCCTATCGCTTGTCATCGTAGCAGCTAAGTGCTTTTTAGGTGTGTTATTGATAGTGGTTGGAAGCACTGTAACATGAAAAGCACAAAATAAGGTTCATGCTTATGCTTCTTTCATGCAGACACAGTACACTGTCATGTGATTGACAAGTTATCCCCAAATTCATCAGCATCAATCATACTTAGCAGTGTACTAATTTTTTTTATTGCAGAATATTAACATATAAACAAAATAAGCACAGCAACTTTTGAATACTGACATCTATAAATGCCTGCTTCTCTTTGACTTAATAATTCAGTTCTCTGTAGCCCCCAAGCCTCTTATTATTTTATCAACTTGGAGATATTTTTTTTAAATACAACAGCAGATGAGCTCACCTAGAACTAGATTGGTGCACAGTTAGTCCCCTCAGTAAATTCAGCAAGATGAATGATGTATGCACTGACCATGCATGGTACTTTTGAATTTGTCTTCAGGTAATAAAACAAAAATTCTTTCTATTATCTTACTACTGATAGCGTTAAATGGGGGGGGTGGGAAATCCTGGTTTGCATATGGGAATGCCCTGGAATGCGATTCTTACTTTTCATAGCTTTCTTTGTGGGCCGAAAGAAGAAAAAACCTAGACGCTGGTCTCAAGAGAAGCGAGACATTTTTGTCATGGTTGTCTTTCTGTCTTCCTCTTCTTTGGCCCTCTACCCCAGTGTTGTAGCAACTATCTGTTATTAGGCAAATGCATCACAAAATGACTCTGAGTCCCCAATTCCACATAGATTATTCCAAAGAACATTAGTCATCTTCAAAGTTTACTACAGGAAACTGCAGTTCTTCAACTTAGATGTATCTGAAAGTGCAGGTGGGGCTTTTTAACACTCTGACTTGTACTGTATTCGAAGTTTGCTCTCACCTTTGTTTGTCACATGTCTACATTAAACTTTTTCCTAATTTCTTTTTCTGCTGGCAAAAGTGAGAGCGCTTTAGTTAATGTGTGTTATTTAGAGGCATAGGAATGTTTGAGCAGCATCAGGCAGTTTTGTGGCTGAAATACAGTTCAGTCAATATTACCAATTTAACCGTTATCACTGTTATGATAGTGGTGTCGACGACGGGAGATCTAAAAGTCAAAAAGGCCAGTGTAGGTACAGGCAAATAAATACCTGTGGTTTGTGTTGTTAAGGTGAGAGGCGCTGGCATGTGCACGCAGTCATGTACGCACTGAGGGAAATATCAGTGTTTTGTTTTTCTGCATCAGATTTTTTCCAGCTTGTCCAGAGTATTTCTGAGTAGATCTAGTTTATTCACTTTGTGAACAAATTTTCATATGTCCAAGCATTTAATTATTGACCTACCAAATAGTGGTGGTAGTTTATTAAAAGTAGTAGTAGTCTGTTTCTGAGAATTGAGAAAACATCCTACTACTCTGTTTGGAGAAGGGAGCAGGTATCCAATAGTCTATACTGTCTTTCTTTCCTATTCCTGAGCTTTTCAGCACCAAAGCTTACTGCTTGATAACATGCACAGGTTGTGGGATTTCTGCAAACCTAGTTAGGCCCTGAGATGCCAGACTTCTCTTCTGATTCTGTAGTAAAGTAGTATTAATGTAGGCTAGATGGGGAAGTTCCAACCAGCAACATCTAAATGGAAAACCTGTTTGTGAAGGAAGTTCATAGAGTTCATTAATGCCTTTATGGAACTGGGAAAGAATGAGTTTCTTCCGGAGGACAGGAATTCTGCAAGGTTCTTACTGTTGTCTCATCTCACTAATGTTGGTGGAAACTGAGGGTATCCTTCACCATGCTGGACAAACTTTACTTGCTTTAAATTCATATTTGTAATAAACAGCCTGATATTTCAGGCTGTTTGTATCAGTTCTGTGTTCTCTGCACAAATCTTTCAAATGCTGTGTTTGCTGATTGAGCTGCCGGCATGTTAATCTGTACTGCTGCACTCAATTGTACAAACGCGATTTAGATAATTATGAAAACATTATCTTAAGATGTGGAGTTAAAATCTTTCTGAAGAGTAGTTAGCAGTTACTGCCTTTCACAATTATCTCTCCTTTAACCGTTTTACATTTTTTTCTTCTTAAAATAGAATATCAGTAGAGCGTAATAACAACAAAATGCCTGCCTATTTTCCTATTAAATCAAAGTTAGACATCAAAGGAAAAGGAAACTCAATAAAGATTTTCTGTATTTTTCCCCCTCCACTTATATAGATTTAAAATGTCATACTTGAAGATGTAGTTGCATACAGAAAGCAAGATCTGTGTAGGTCACTTAGTTATAAACCACACAGCAGGGTTTAGAATGTAGACATGGAGATGAGCTTACCTCCATTGGTACACACTGAGTGCTCCTGTAATCAGAGCAGCTTTTTGGTTCAGTTTGTTGTGCTTTGCTTTCTAAATATTATGTGCTTTGTGACCTTGCTGTATGAGATGTGGCTCAGACTTCTGTCTGTTCTGGTGTCTGGTTTTGCTCTTCTTGTCACCTGTTCCTGCCTTATTCCTGTCCAGTGAAGAGGATGTGGGAATGCAGGATTCGGGGCAGCCAAGCATCAGCAAAATGTACTTCTGGAACAGTAATTGGCACTGGCAGGGGTTCTCTGTAGACAGACATGCAGTGACATTTAATCTGCCACCACAAATGGAGATTGAGCATTCAAGCATGTCTAGTTCAAAGATGGAAAGGAGGGAACCCGTGAAAGACACAAGAAATAAAACCAACCACCAAAGCAAGTGCATAGATCCTCTTGTATGCATCTCTTCTCTTTCAGCTGAAGGGCAGGTGAACCTCATATACCTAGAAGAAAATCTGAAAGTGTAAATAATCAGTGTGCAGTTAAGACTAACTTTTCAGAATTTAACTGTGTGCTGACTTGGCTCATGTGTTTTTTTGTTCTTGGTTCAGTAAAACTATAGTCCTTGATAATTTTTATTGTTTCTGAGCTTATTTACTGGTAAACATGAATTAATATTAAACAGTAACTTTTTGAAATTGGTTGTGCAGTCAGGTTTAAAAATTGCCGTTCTCTTTGCTACTGTTTCTTCTAACGTCTATAGGTGCAAATGAGCAAATAGATGGGTGTATGGCAGCACACAACTCATGCACTATTAGAAACCAGTTCTTAATTAAAATGTGCTTCTATATGTCAGGAGAAACTTAAGTGAATTAATTAGGCTGGTATTAAATTGTCACAAAATGTTCAGCAGACTCCATGTGTTTTACTTACGCATTTGAGTACTCAACTTTGTGTATGTAAATGCTTTGTTCTAGGTTTTTTCCCTCACAATAGTAACTTTTAAATCTTTTTATTCATTCTATGTGCAGCACAAATGAACATGCTGCTACTTTATTAGTGCGATTAAACCCAGTAGTGGCACATGATTTACACTGTTTTACAGGGATGCTACATTGCGATTGTAAGGAAAGTGACCTGATGACAGAAATGCTGGTTTCCACTCAAGTGTTTACGATCCTACCCAAGAAAAAAATTTGGTTAATTGCATTTTAAAGTACTGTTAATTCTTACTCATCTGTCTGTAGAGTATCACTATGTCTTTGTCTTTAGTCAATTTGATACATCATCTTCTAAGGAGGAATAAATTGCTTTACTGTGTTTGATTCTGAACTGTGGTAGTTGCGCTTAAATCACATCTTTTCCTTGTTGTCCATAAAGCAAAGCTCACCAATTCCTGCTTTGCTTAGTCTTAACTATAGATCCACCTAAAGATCCTTTATACAGATCAACTGTGTTTCTGAAGAGATACTCAGTTTCCTTGCAAAATTCCACAGCTTTATCTTGTGTACTTGAGACTAAATTCATTGCAGCGTATTTAGGCGGAGTTTTACATTCCTGTTGTTCAGTGTTTTAAGGACTTGTGTTGTGGTTATGCCAAGGAACCCCACAGGACTGGAATGCCAATGCCCTAGTTGTCAGACAGGCACCCTGAAATATGCAGTGCCTGTCTAGAAACAGCAAAACTGAATTTAATCACTGAAAATGAGTGAAACGGACAAGGTGGAGGGATTGTTTAAATTATATAGTCATACTTTCTAGCTAAATGGGCAGTATAATTTGTTTCTGAATACTTCGAGTTAAAACAAACTGACCATACCCTACCTGTGTGGTCATTATTAGTTGTCTAACCTTTTTTGGCTGTCGGAGTGGAGTCCTGAGAAGGGAACGCTGTGTTAGCATTAGCTGTTTGCGAAGGTATTCGTGAGACTTCTGGTAATGCTTACTGTAATGTTGTCTTCTCCTTGTTTCTCCTTTAATTACACACATTAAAGCGTTTAGTTGGGCTTCAGTAGTTGCATGAAAGCAAAACCTGTGTAATAAAGGTAGAGAGGTACTTGCCCCTGTTTAAATAGTTGAAAACAGTGGTATCTCTTAAGGCCATGTAGTACTACACAGCATCATTATGTGCTGATGCTCATGAAATACTGAAATTGTAACACAATTACTCATGTTAGCTGGTCTGTATTGATTGGCTGTGTTTAAGCTTGTGGCAAATCTCCCACTAAGCATTGAATGAAGTTGTAAATCCATCCTTACCTGCCCTCTGAAGTATAATCTCTCAGTTTTTATTTATTATTACATGCCACTGGGAAGGATAAGAGAAGATGAGAGAGTGAAAGATACTGTTTAAATAAACTCATGCAAAGAATTTGGGAAATGATCATTGAAGCTTTAGAGGAAAGTATTTTCTAATATAATTGCATTTCCTCAAAAAAAAAAGATGCCCACCTATAGGTTGTAGAATATATTTGAGGTGTTTTCCAGAGTTACTTCAAATAGACACTACTTCTAATTTTTCAGTGTTTTATGAATTGCTCCTTAGTAGAGTTACTAGAGGAGTAGCACTCGTTGAATGTTAGTTCATTTTGTTTTAGCAAGTTGTGGTTTCAGGTAGGAAGAAGCTGAATCTGTATTAGGCAGTCATTGAAACTCAGTTTATTTAATGTTATAGTATTTAAGTACTTCCTTTACTAATACATTTGTGCTGTATCATTAAGTAGCCTAATTCTTTAGGGATCTTATCCCCTCACCTCTTTGGAGACTATTCATAGAGACATTTAGTTTGCAAGTTCCTACAGTTATCATCCGGATTTTTATTTAAATTCTGCATTGCTGTTATTACAGTCATTACCTCTAAGCTTGACACTGAGTTTGGGTTTTTTATTAAATAGATAATACGAGGTCACACAGATAGAAGACCAGCAATTCTTCTCTTTCCCTGATACAGTAACTGACACTTTTGTTTTGTTGATTTATGCCTGACAGAAATTACTGAATTATTAGATGGAGAACCAGATGCTCTCCGGTCTTTTTGCACCATTAAGATAAGCAAGATGCGTCAGCAGCCGATCTCTAAGCAGGCAAATGGTGGCAAGTCAAGAAAGTTGCAGCATGGATTCACAGCAGAGAAGCCGGAGACAAGTGACTTGAACTGCATTGTTCCTGATCGGCTAATGAACAGAATCCGCCTGAAAAATACCAGAGAGGCTGTTAAACAGGTACTGCAAGGAAGAAAAAAAATTTAGATTTTGCCTACGCTTTTGGGAGAACCACTGGAAAAAAAGCTGTAATAGAAGGATCAAATCAGGCAGACCTTACTGATGCCACGCTCAGGCTTCTCAAAGATTTTTTGCTTGATATCTCAAGATTTACCTTTCTCATCTTTTTGTTAGACACTACTGCAGAACTGTTGCTAGTAAATAATGAAATCATTGTTAAATATTGTCTGGTGATAAAATAATGATTATTGTGATTGAGCGAGGCTGGGATGGTCCGTTGTTGCAGTCCACAGTAAGCCCTGGATCAGCTGAAGAAAAAAGCCTTGTTTTCTGGTTATGTTTGCACCTGTTATTTATAGAAGTATTCTGCATATTATTTGATTGGGGAGGCTTGTGACTCCAGTATTAAAAGTATTCCAAAGGCAAAAGCTACCCCCTGCTCCCAGCTATTTTAGACATTAGGTAATACTAAGAATTAAAGCATGTCCAATAGAATCTTGGTTACATCAGTTCCTTTATTAAGAAGCATCTGTAACATCTTTACAGAATTCAAAGTGCTTTTGTTTTTCAGCAGCCCAGTGTTTTTTCCCACCATAGCACAGGCATTGTGACACAGTTCCTCCTTCCAGCTCTGCATCTAAGAGTCTCAAGACTGGTATTTTTTTGGCCAATGATACTTGCATTCTTGCTTTATGCTTGCGGATGGATTTGAATATGTGGTTATGTGGATTTGAGTAGTGACCATTACCTACAGATGCCTTTACCTGTAAATCTGGGCCTTGGCAAATGCCATAGTTTGTTTGAAATTGGTACAGAATGTCTGCATCTGGGAAAGTATTTCTGATAAAATATGAGCTTTGAATAGTAATTACAGTAATTTATTTTGTTTTATCTCTATCACATTTGCTGGCTTTAATTTATTGCCATATAGCATAGTAAAAGTGATAAATAACATATTCCTCTGCAAAGCCTGTGCCAGGTGAGCAGGGAGTAATACGTTTAAACTCAGTTCTGGCGTGATGATTACTTCAGGCTTCCTGTTCGTCTAAATTGTTTTGAAATTTCAGCAATCTACATTCTTTTATTATATTAATGTTAACCAACCCATTATCCAAATTTTGTAGAATTTTTACTGCCTCTATTTGTCTTACAGTGTGGTAATACATTTTCTAAGAAAAGTAACTTAGACTGCTATGTCCATTTGCTTCTTTCTTTACCTCCACATAATATTTTTTATGCAGAGGTGAAGAAATCAAGGAAGAAGAAAACAGAGAGGCTTGAGACGTGACTTTCTAGGATTGATTGCACGGTTTTTGTAGCAACTTACTGCGTTTATGTAACCAGATGGAGTCTGTATAAATTAAATCAGACAAAGTTATTGATATTTCATGAATGCACAAATACTGGGATTTGTGTAATGCTATTAAATATGCTTAAGATTTCATGGTGGATAAACTAACATAGGAATTAATAAGTAGTACTGTTTATCTTACAAAGAAAACTTGTTTGTATTCTGACTCAGAGCTGCATATAGGTATTTGAACTATTTGCTTCAGAGTTTATTTACCTCTTAGAATTTGTAAAGATAATCATAACCTCTATGGTTGGTGTTTAAGGCCTTATGTATACTGTCAGCATAGGAACACTGCTGTTCCTATAGCCTCATTACAGACAGGTGGTTATATATGGTGGAATTATTGCTAATAACAATTGCTGTTACTGAGCTGGGATGATCAAGTATTTGAAACGTGGAGTAAAACATTAATTTAACTTAATCGAGCCTTCAGGAGTTAGTGTGTTTGCTGTTGTGGAAGACTGGTTAGCATGCATGGACTGGTTTCCTGGAACATCAGGTATTCATTAAGCAAAAGTAACGTAACAGCTGTTGGTGCTCAAAACTATTTCACACTAGCAAAATACATGTAGATTTACATTGGTAAAATTGTAATTTGTACTGAGCATCCACCCAGGGTCAAATGAGTTATACTAATTAAAACAAATTTTTTGCCAGTATAACTGTATCCTCACAGTTGGTTTTGGCTGGTCACCAATGTGTTGCTTGGCAATCACATGACTTCGGTGTTTTTTTTTACCGTTATAGTTTCTGTGCAAGAAGTCAGTAATGTCTACGCAACCTCAAGCATTGGGGCAACTTGGCCTATTACAAGAAGTAGTAGTATATTACAGATCAGTGCTATGGTTCTGAGATAAAAGTAGATCATTCTAATGAAATTATCAGTGCTGGAAGGGGTGATACCTGGGGAAAAGCACATATATTTAGTGTGAAAACATTCAGACAGGCTCATCAAGGTGATACTGTGACAAAGATTATGAAATAATTTACAACTGCTTGTAAATTGTGTATTTTATTGATTGTTTTTAATGGAGTGGCCATCTGGCTAGGACAGACATTGCTCATTGCATCAAAGTCTCATCCTTTAGGTGACAGAAGCTCAAATCCATGAATCTTCAGTGTGCCCTGACTGTCAGAAGAAGAAAGCAGAGCTAGCCAAGATTACCTTTCTCAGACAAAAGAAGATTCTAATGGAAAGTGCTTTAATCCAAGAGAAATTGAAAGAACAGATTTACTCCAGAGTAAGCAAATGTTCTTTAAAAAAAAGTTGTGGCACATTTTATACATACTGTAACTAAAGAATCCATAAGCCAGATTTCCCTCTGATTTATGGCAACGAGATCAGATTGACCCGAATGCAGTGCAAGTCAAAATAGAATTTGGCTCCATATCATTAATAAAATGTTTGGGACTAACATACTGATCAAGTCATTTGAGCTTGCCTGATTTATATAAGCTGAAGGTCTTTCCCAGGATGTCCTAGAATTGTTTTGGATACATCTTGATTATTTCTCCATGGTTTTTCTGATGGGCTGTCCAAGACAAAACAGTAAATAACAAAATGATGTGATAGTAGGTAACTGTGCCCATACTAGTCTTCCTTATTCATCCTTTGGCGTAGGAGTCTCAGAATAGGACACTGCAGCATATTATGGAGGCTAAGGCCTCTCAGGTACGCTGAGATTTCTTCTTGGAAGGAGTGTCTTCTGTCTGTGTCTGCTGTCACAAAGATTCGAGCTTTATTGTTAGGAAATGCCTCTGGAAGAGATGGTAGGCCATGTAAGCTGCAACTTAAGGAATTCCTTGGGTCTTCTGTGGCTATTCCTCAGGATGATCATCTTCCTGAAGGAAGAACTCTTCTGTTACTTTATGAAAGGGAGTCAGATTGAAAGCAGGTTGTTTCTGAGCAATGAGTAAGTAATGCTTTCTGAAGCGCTGAGATCTGTCTTTCTGTGTTTGTGAGCAGGGTGGGAATTCATGTGCTGTATCACACGTTCTTTTTTACCTAATAATGTCAGTCTCCTGATTTTTGACTCCCATTCACCCATACCTAAGATTTGAAACTTCAGTCTCCAGTGAGGCTTCACTTTTTTTCGTCTTGTTTTTCTCCCAGCTTCCCTGAAAAAACTAGCTGCTTTCTCCCCTCCCTTCCTTAGGGAAGAAACCTGCTTTGTGGGACAGATCACTGCCACACTGTTCAACGAAGTTTTTAGACAGGATGCTTTAAAAATCCAGCAAAATTGTGCTGATGAGTGCTGCCTACCTAGTTGCTCTTGAGGGACTGGATGTAGCTGCCAATGGTAGGCCTGTGATACAGGACATGAGAAATGGCAGGAATACAAAACCGAGTAGTTTTCCTGTTTCCTTTTTATTTCAGGACGTGCTTACGCTTATAGGAGAAGCACTCAGAAGCTTTCCCAAACCTTCAGAGGATCCCAGGAACTTATGGCAAAGGCTGAAAGGTCAGAAAATGTAAGGCCTGAAAGTAGTAAACATAACTCAAGGACATAAAGAACTGGGAGAGTCTTCTGCGGGCAGTCACGTACTGAATGCCAACGATTGTGGATATAACCTGTTCTGTCAGTGATGAATTGGGTGGTGGTTTAATATTCTTGCAGGTGGAACCAGATATGCCCAGCATGCTGGCATCTGGGTTATGATTCAGCTTTCTTTCTTTCTTCTTTCTTTCTTTCTTCTTCCTAAATGCAAATGTTGCAATATATTGTAATCCAACTACATATGTTTTTCAAATTATGGAAGCCAAGGCTTTCTATTATTAATCTGACAAGTAATAAGCATTGTTTTTTGTGGGATTGCTTGTGGGATTTCAGAGCAGCTCACAGCTGCTTCCATCCATAAGAAGAATAAATGATTCTGTTTTTCGGGGCAGGGAGGTGTAATTACTGGATTTCAGCTTAATCTTTGCCCACTGTCTCATGTTAAATTGAAAGTGAGAGCCCTAGGTGGAAGAGAAAAAGAAGGTTGCAGAGTATCTATAGAAAGGAGTAAGATGAAATGGGGTATTTATAGAACTGAAGTAATGAGACTATAACAGAAATTAATCAGCAAGACTGAGGATGCCAAAAGGACAAGAAATGATAATAAATTAATCATAGAGCCTATATAGGATAGGTGTCTAGGAAGAGAAAAAACAACATAGAATAAAATTGGAATAAGATGCCAAATAATACTTTTGACCATTTTTTGAAAATACTTTGGAATTTGTTGTAATTTTCTTTGAAGATTGGTATTCAGTGTACACCCAAATAAAAATAGCTTTATGCTGGGGATCTCAGTGGGTCAGACAATGGAATCATCTTCATCGTAGCCTCAAAAGATGTATGCTGATCTGTGGGCACAAATGCAGCCCACCTTTCTGATTATCGCTGACAGCAAGAACTCATTGCATCGCTCTTGCAGCGACCTTGTGGCCATTTGACTTGCGTGAGTCATAAAGTTACTGACTGTCATCAGTCTCCAGTTTCCTGACTTCGGCGCATTTAGATCTTTGAAGGCTGTGGAAATCTTGAAGAAATATCCTTATCTATGAATTCTTACTGAATTGTTGTTACAAAGAAAATAGGACTAAATCTTACTGTTGCATTTTATTTTCCCATTTTAGGACAAGAACATGTATTGTTGAAGTTGGTTTTATGTTTTATATCCATGTAGTTATTTTCTTTTGTATGCTATATATTGTTTATAAGAGTGCTTGAGGGCTGTTTAGCTTCTTGTTTTCACTTCCCACAAATCAATGGAAAACCTGAAAAGAAATGCTAGGATATAGAGCTAGATAGGCCCACCTATGTTAGCGAATATCTGCCTTTTGGTGCTTAAAAACCTACCCCGAATGATTCCACTTCGAGTTGATCCTGAGTAGGTCAAGCCCCCAGTGAGAACATAATGCAGCCCTAAGTTGTTTGAAGCTAGTTGTCCTCACTGCTTCATCGGCAGTTTACTCTGGTTTCTTGTAAACAGTGGGTTTAATAGGCCATCGAAAATATTCTCCTAAGCTTGGCTTTAGCTTTTGAATTGTCACTGCAGATTACATAGCTACCTATATAATGAATAAACTGCTGCTTGTTTCTTCCTGTTACTCTGTAATCCTTAGAAATGTTTAAATCCCTTAAATCTTCTACCTTCCAATCTTGCAAACCTTTCCTTTTTAGATACTCCATCTCTGTTCCTTATTTGCTTTGGACTACACTCCCTGTTTCTCTCGAGTCTTTCGAAGTCTCTAGCAATCTGCTTAACACTAGGCAAAGGACGCCCATTATTCCATGTGAAGTCTCATAAGGGCTGTCAGATAGAGAAGTGGTGATCAGGAATTGAATCCTTTGAAAATGTAATTTTGTCATTATTGCCAGTGAACACAGCTTTCAGCCCTTAAAAAAACCACAGCAAGTGAGTTCCAGGACTCTGAATATAGATTGATTGTTTTTATAAGTAAAAGAAGACATTTTGATATTTTTGCTTTCAGTATATAGATGCTGTCTAGAAACACTGAAATATTTCTTTGCAACTCTTGTCAAGCCTTTATGTAAATACATTGAACTGTGAGCTATTTGGGTTAGGCATCTGGCAATATTTGTATGAAACAGTATTCATACTCGCACAGCACAGTGGCTGTACAGTTCTTGTTTGCATAAATGTTACAAAGACAATTCAGATAGCTCCTCTGAAAAATCAAAGCATATTTTGCTTATGTCTGTTGCATACGTTTTCCTACTGCTCACTACAGTTCTTACTTTTTTTTATCAAGAATGACTCTGAGATCTGAGTGTTTGTCTTCTGTTTTCTTGTAACAGCTATTAGGGATGTACAATAATGGAATGAATGATCTGAGTCTTTAAATAATTTATTTCATAATCCTGCAGTGTTTGAGACTAGAGATCCAAAAATTCTGATGTGGAGGATGTAGGAAAAAAAAGTAGATCATGTCTCTTCCTTTTTCCCCCTCACAGGAGCTTCCTCCCTCTTCCTCAGCAGTAGATTTTTCTTTTGGTCCAAAGAAACACTCTAAACTATGATCAAGAAGTATTTATTCATCTGCTCCCTTGTTTGTGCTTGCTGGGGCATAAAAGGAGTGAGGTGGATCAAGGGTGATTCGTATGGTAAGCAGCTGTAGCACTGAAACAAATCAGTCTGCCTATTAAAAGTACTTTGGAGCTTTTCCTTTCTAGCTTTCATGCTACACATAGTTGCATTATTTAATCTTCTGAATTATTTGTGATGTAGTAGAGTTTATTGCTCTGAACTTCATACAAATACAGAAGGGTTTTTCGTATATACATTGCTTTATATTATGTATATGCTGATAACCAGTTTTGTGATGTTATACTTTACAACTGACCCTTTGGATAAACTTACTTTCCTCAAATTATCGTTAAAATAAGTTTCCTGTGGACGCAGCAATGTGATTTCCACTTTCATTTGCCCTAGCTTTCTCTACAAAAAAAAAATTAACTTGGCTTCCAGGCTCAGTCATTCCTTAGTCTTGTTTCTAACCATCTGTTGGGCCATGGGACTTTGCATTTGTTTCTCCTCTAGGATAAATTTCCATCTCATTCACAGTAGGTTACTAGCGTGTGTTTGTATAGGAATGAAGTTTCAGTGCAGTTAACTTGCCTGGATATGAACTGGGAACAAAGATAAACACATCTGAATACTGATTTCCAGCTACCTGTGAAATATGTAGTCACAGAATGGTGGAGGTTGGAAGGGATCTTTGGAGGTCATCTTGTCCAACCCCTTGCTCGAGCAAGGTCACCTAGAGCCAGCTGGGACCTTGTCCCACTGGTCCGGTATTCCTTATGTTAATACTGAATCTTTTCTCTGAAGCTATACTAAAAACTGAAATGCTTCAGCCCCCCTTGGGACCACTGTCTTTTCATAAGTCCATCTCCCAGTCATGGTTTTGTTGTGTGGCAAGTGTCACTTGTTCCGTTTTGCGTGGTGTTTTTTTACCATAGCCAGTTTGATCTGCTTCCAAGAAGAGGAGCTGAGCCCATTTATTCATACTGGGAGCTTGACACAAATTTTAAACTGGTGGCACTGAGGACAAGGTTTTGCTGCTGGAAGGGGTCATGTTCCCCTGTGAAATTGTTAGCTGACGCAGCGCCTGGATTCTTCTTCAGTAAAAGCCTGACTTGTAGTTTTCAGTGCAGTTATTCCAAATCATACATACATACTTCAGCAAGAGCTGAAGTGCTTCCAGCTATGTATTTTTAAAGCATTTTGAAATATATTTGCATTCTTCAAATTGTAATTTTATTACCATTCAGTATGATTTTCAGAGAGTGACTTTTTATTGTCTCCCCTCAATAAGAGCTAACCTAGACACTACGCGGAAATTGTTACTGCCTGCAACAGAGTTGCTATTCGAAATGCCACTGTATTTAAAAAATGTTTTTCAATTTTGTGAATATATGTATTAATCTTACAAATACTACATTTGCATTGTTTTTATGCAACCAGCTAACTGTTCCTTTTTCCTCCATGACTGATTCTGAAGATCTTTGCCTGCACTGACAGCAGCATGATCTGTATGGGGGGAGGCTGGGAAATAAGGGGGAGTGTATACGTTCTGTCAGTAAGGTACTAGGTCCTCTGTCTTTCAAATGACCTATAGAACTGATCAGGGTAACTTTAAAAAAAAAAAAAAACACCAAACATTTTCCAGCTTCTGGGCATGGATATTCACTGCTTATTTATTCATTTATTTATTTTCTAATAAAATAGTACTGTTTGTTCTCACACAGACTGGTGTGTATGATCCATAAATACGCTTGTAAAATATATCTGTAGCATGTAACAGAATCCTTTAGAATATTCTGTGAAAATTAATATTTCTAGCTGATAGCACTTTAAGAACAGTTACATCCTTCATCTTGACATTTTTAAATAGAACATTTTTTGCCTACAGAAGTAAGTGTACAGCATCATCACAGTATTATAGCTTGTTTAAAAATACATACAGCATTACTGGTAATTGCAAGCAAGCTATATACTTGAGCAGGGTTTTTGTTTGTAATTTTACAGGTTTTCTACTTTTTAAAACAATTACGTATATTAATATTACATTCATCACTTTGTTAGAAAATATTACTTATATGCTACTCACAATAGATCTGTCATTTTCCTGTGACATAGTATTACAGGCTATGAAAATAGAAACACACCATTGTATGGTTGGTTTAAAAATAATTGCAAGCCTAGTTAAAAAAGTGCGTTAGGCTTGCTCTTTCCTTGGTAAGGTAGGTTCCAGTAACGCTGGATGTCCTTGATCCACCTATGGTTGGAATGCCACTAGCACCTCTCGGCACTGAACCTTATGTGAAGAAATACTGACTTACCACCCCCTAACAAATTTCGGGCTTGGTCCTGTGTGCTTTCTGCATGGAACTGTTGCTGAAGACATGAGGAGTTCTTCAGCTACAGGCTTTCAGGACCAGGCTGCTACTGCTGAGTATCTGTGAATCTGATTTTCTTAAGACTCCAATTGGATTTCAAAATCTTCAGCCAGATGATTAGATCAGTGCAAGACAACACAACTCTACTGATTTTTATCAGCTGTGTTGGTTTGCGTTAACCAAAATCTGACCCTTTGCCTGCATTAATTAAAATCTAACCTTTTGACTTCCATGGGCCAGTGGATTTTTGAAAGAGTGCGAGCAACATGTTTAAATTTACTGTTTTAGTAATACAATAGAGATTAAAAATACATGATTCTGTTGGTTTTACATTGCACAAATGAGACTAAATATATAAATATATATACGTATAATAAAGCTGTAGGAAATCTCCAAACTGCTAACAACTGTTATAAATGAGATAAAACAAGGATATATTTGCTTGGAAATTCCATAGTTGCCATTCTTTTATTATTTTCATTTTCAGGTAATGCAAGAGTATTTCATGGTGGATCCTTTTTTTTATGAAACAAGTCCAGGCGTGCTTTGAAAAATGCTTTTTTCATGGTCTTTCTGATACTCCTCTTGTGCTTTCTGCAGTTTTTTACCTCTCAGTTTCCACTTGTGAAAACAGTAGGTTACTAGGGACGTCATTATCAAAGAGAAAATAATAATCAGCACTATTATCAGTGCAATAGTGGATGAGAGGGACCCCTCTAGCTGCTTGGTTTCAGTGTCTCTTGTTGTGTTTAGCTTGGCAAAGTTTTCATAGTCTGTTGAGGCCAAAAATGCGGGTACAGGAACTTCTTTGAACTTGGGCCTCATTGGGATTCAGTCCTTGTTCTCACTTGGTCAGAATTTCTGAAGAAGCAAGAACTATGATTCCCTTGTCACCTGTGTCATTCGTAAGATGGTTTTCTCCTCGGGTTCTCCAGGCGTAGATGAGGCTCAGAAGTTTTGTTTGTTTGTGAAGCCAGGGAGTGTAGGGATAACAGTGTGTGTCACAAAGTTTACAGCACAGGTCATCTGTATCCGAAGTCGTGTAAGTCAGAAACGTATGTTCACTGTTGTCTTCTTTACCAAGGGGCAGGGGAAAGCTGCTTAGTTGGTTGCCAGGTTGTGATTCTTTGTTTTCTTGAATAGATAATTGGAGAAGATGGAATCAATTTTCCAGTAACATTGTGGTGGCAGGGCTTATCCTCAGGCTTAAAAGAAAAACAAGCACTGCAACAAGTGTGGTTTATATCTTAAGAATTTGTTAAGTGAGAGGTCATTTTTTCTTCCCCCCAATATTCCCAAAAGAGAGTGAAATCAAAGGCATATTTTTTTGCTGAGGGGCAGGCTTGGTTTTTCTAACATCACAGGCATTAAC
The DNA here is from genome assembly GCF_030936135.1 of Gavia stellata. NCBI lineage: Eukaryota > Metazoa > Chordata > Aves > Gaviiformes > Gaviidae > Gavia > Gavia stellata. The sequence continues at coordinate 22,799,756 of NC_082607.1, forward strand.
AAAATCAGCTACAAAACAGGAGCTCTCATGTTAATGAAGGGTTTTTGTTTTTCCCTCTTCTTTAATATTTGCTCTCAGACTTAGCTTGTCTGGAGAGGATTTTGATTTGGGGATTTTGTCCTCGTTATACTGGAGTTTAGGAGGTGTCCTCACTGATTGCAAATCTGGAATCTGGAAAAGCAACCTGGGTGAAAAATGACACAGGATTATTTAAGAGGCAAGCTCCCCTAAAGGCAGTGAGCTGTAATCTAGAATTTAAAAACATTACTCTTTCATAATTCTGATAGAATTTCAAATACATTTAAGTCATTTGGCTTTGACGCGTGCTGTGTGTGACAAATCCTAAAAAATTTGCTCATCTGAGCAGTTCTGAAGTTAAAAGAGCTGGTCTGCCCTCCCCATTCCCTCCCCTGTTCCAGATCTTATCTTAGAGTTAAATCTGATGAGGAGCAAGGCTGGTCTGCTGTTACTGATTTCTCCTTCCACTCAGGACAGTAGGATTTGGCCCCAGGATATTTTAATTTGAGGAGCTGTAAGCACTTTCAGAGCTATTTATTTCAAATAACAGATTGCTCTAAACCCCCTCCACCCTACTCCCAAATGCTTTGGGGCCAAAATTAGGTTTCAGAGACCTTGCATCATAACTGTTTGTTCAGAGATGCTCTGTTTGATAGGGTGGAATTGTAATTCATCCTCTTTATAGAAATCTGTGGTTCATCCCACTCAGGCTAGCAGAGAACCGAGGGTCTCTTAGTAATTAACAGCACATTCTTGTTTGTAATGAAGACTGTTTACTATAGATTAGCATTCTGTTGATGTTAAAAAGATGTAAATGAGCAGTTCTTGCCAGTTTGGAACAATATGTTCACATAGTCAAAAATAAATGTTGATTTTAAAGAAAGTTTAAAAGCCAGGATTTAGTGTAGTTTAGGACAAAAAAAATTGCGTTTGTAAAGCCGATTGAAAGTTCATTTCACATAAGAGAACAAGTGCAACACACCACATCTTTGATGAATGTCTATATGTTCCACTACTGGCAAGACATATATTAGGAGGTTATGGCAATAGAATATTTTAGCGCTAGTTGGCTATGTATTCAACGTCTTTCTCAAGTAGCCTAAAGAAAGAAACTGCAATAAAAGAACTTGAGAAACTGAGAAATGCCTTTCTGATTTATGGAGTAGCTAAGTGTCCACCACCCACGTGAAAGTCCAGGAGGGTGGAATGTCTCAGTGCTAATGAAAGTCAGATCTTGTCATACTTGCCTGAACCTGTATCTCATCTCATCTGTATCCACAGCTATCAGATTCCTATGGGGAAGATATAAAACCATTAGGCATCTGGTACCGTATGGTACTGTTCCAAGAGGGTGAGTGGATGTTATTTGTAACTCCATTTCACCATTGCTTCATGTATGTGTATTTTCAAAACCAAAACAGGAATGCTTTTAAAATCTTAAGTCTGCAAAGTGTACTGCTTGTGCTTCAGCTGCATTTTTGGAGAAGGAGACTGCTTTTATGGACAAATCCCTGCCCTTCAAAACAATGTCTGAGGATTCTGTTCGTGGTTCTGCTGCAGACTCTTGAGTGACTATGACCAAAGCACTCAGTGTCTGTGAGTAATACAGCAATACTACCACCGCTTTCTAGTCTGCCTCGCTTTTAACCTTCTTGAGGACAAAGAATGCTTCGTCCTGTTGCTTGTGGATGAATTGGTGAACCAGGTTGGCAAGCAAAGGGTGCAGGCTGACGTGGTTGAGAGAAACCTCAAAAATTGCAAAACATTGCTGAAGGGGGCCCACCTCAAGTGTCTGTACAGAAATAAGCAAGTGCCAAGAAGAAAGCTTTATGGGAGAAGCTCTTGCTTTTTCCTGGGAATCAGCATGACTGGGCGTTGATCTGAAGTCCCTGTACACTAATGCACAGAGCGTAGAGAAGAAACAAGAGGAAGAATTAGAGGCCTTCATGAAGTTGCAAGGCGATGATCTTGCTGGGATCGCAGACATGGCTCACATGACCAGAGTGCTGCCATGGAAGCTCGGGAGAGCAGACCTTGGCCTTTTCAGGGACCTGCTTGGAAGACTCTCATGTAGGACACTCTTGGAGCAAAGAGGGGTCCAGGAGATCTGATTGATTTCCAAGGATCACCTCCTTCAAACTCAGGAATGTTCTATCCCAATGTGCAGGAAATCAAGTGAAGGTGCCAGGAGGTTTGCATGGATGAACAAGGAGCTTCTGACAAAACTCAAACATAAAAAGGAAGCATGCAGGAGGTAGAAGCAGGGACAGGTGACCCAAGAGGTGTAGAGCAACACCGTCTGAGCATTCAGGGATGGGGTTAGGGAAGCCAAAGCCCACTGGGAGATGAGTCTTGCAAGGAATATATAAATGCAACAGGAAGGGCTTCTATAGCTATACCTGGAGCAAAAGAAAGGCTAGGGCAAATGTGGGCCTGAATGGGCCAGGGGACATGATGACCAAGGACTTTGAAAAGGCCAAAGCACTTAATACCTTCTTTTCTTCAGTCTTTACTGGTCAGATTTGCCCTCAGCAATCCCAGCCCCCTAAGACTGGTGGAAAAGTGTGGCGCAGTGAGGACTTACCCTTGATATGAGAGTATTGAGTTAGGGAATGCTTAAAGAAACTATTGAACGTTCACAAACCCAGGGGACCTGGCGGGATACACCCATGAAGTGCTGAGGAAGCTCGATGGTGTCGTTGCCTGGCCATTTTCAATAAGTTTTTAAAGGTTATGGTGACCTGTGGGAGGTTTCAGAGGACTGGAAGCGAGTAAATTTCATTCATATCTTCAAGAAGGGCAAGGAGGAGGATCTGGGGAAGTAGAGGCTGGTCAGCCTCACTTCAGTCCCTTGGGAAGGTGACAGAGCAAATCTTCTTGGAAACCATTTCCAAACATTACAAGAAGGTAATTGGGTGTAGCCAGCATGGATATATGAGAGGGAAGGTAACCTTGACCAACCTGGTAGCCTTCTACGATGAAATTATTAGCCCAGTGGATGAAGGAGAGCAGGGGATGTTGTTTATCTTGACTTTGGAGAGGCTTTTTACACTGTTTCCCAGACCATTTCATAGACAAACTGATGAAATATGGTCTGGATAAATGGACAGTGAGGTGGATTTAAAACTGGCTGAGCTGCTGGTCTCAAAGGATTGAGATCAGCAGCACAAAGTCCACTTGGAGGCGAGTCAGCAGTGGGGTACCCTAGGGGTTGATATTGGGGTCAGCGCTGTTCAGTATAGTCATTGATGACTGAGATGATGAGAGAGTGCACACGCAGCAGGTTTGCAAGTCATAGAAAACTAGGAGGGGTGGCTGACAAACCAGATAGTTGTGCTGCCAACTGGGCCTCAACAGGCTGGAGCAGTGGACAGAGAGGAACCTCATGAAGTTCAACAAGAGAAAAGCAAAGACCTGCCCCTGGAGAGGAACAGCCTCGTGCACAAGTCCATGCTGGGGGCCGACTGGCTGGAAAGCAGCTTTGCAGAAAAGTACCTGGGGGTCCTGGTGAACACCAAGCTGAACATCAGCCAGCATTGTGCTCTTGTTGTGTAAAGTCCCATGGCGTCCTCGCCTGCATTAGAGTGGTGTTGGCAAGTTGAGGGAAGTGATTATTCACCTCTACTCAGCACTGGTGAGACCACAGTAGTAGTAGAGGTAAATGTCAGCATCAGCTCATCTTGCAACATCCTACTGAGATTTCAGTCTCTGAGAAAGAGTTGGACCTCTGGTACTCAGCTTAAATTTTGACAAGACTGTTCATGTTATCATTGTACTAAGTACACACATATACACAAAGCACACATTTCAAGTTGAGTCAGGCTCCATCTGCTGAAGTTTCAATGTCAACGCTTTTTCATAAGGAAACTTTCCATTAAAAACCCCCGAAACATTCTTCATTATCCATGCTCTAATTAAATTCAAACAGTAGAGAATAAGTTATTCTTACATTGTTTTGTTGGTTTTGAGTCATGAGTTTTCAGTGTATTTTGTCTGAGCATTATGAACATGCAAACTAGCATCTCAGGACAGTGCACATTTAATTCCCATTAACATTTAATGAAATATATTAGAAAGGTTCAGATAGTTACAAAAATAATTTGAGTGATTTCTTTTGGTCTGGAAATACTGATTTGTTGGAAGAAACTTTTCATGAAAGCATATTAGAGTATCTGTAAGCTGAATTCATTTCTAAACTTTAATAGTAATGTTTTACTTTGATACTTACATAAGCATAGGCTATTGATGTAGTACATGTCCTTGCCTAGAGAAGGACTGTGCTACCATGGCTCATGTTTTCATATCTTCCTGTTTTAGCAAGCTAATGTTTAAAGTGAAGTACCACTCAGTGTGGGGAGGACAAAATCTGTTCCTTGTTTTGAAATATCCTTAGGACAAGCATTAGCTTTCCTTTTGTTCTTCAGGCTTGATCTCTGTGCCTCCGAGTACTTCAACAAAGTAGAGATAAATGTATTTTTGAGGTTTTGTGTAGTTTTTGAGGGTGGAAAGTAAGAGCAGGTTGGATGCAATTTATATGAGAGGAACAAAGGAAATGACAGTAACAAAAATCAGTGTCTCATTAATTCAGGTTATTAGCATCTGTCAAAAACTGAATTACTGAAAAGAGATAAGATTGTTGATCAACAGCTTTTTGATGTCACTGAGACTCCTTCCTTTTTATAAGGGCAAAACTTGCCTCTATTTGCTAGTGACTTGGTAATAATGACATTACCAGTGTTATATATTAAAAAGAGTAATAATGATTTACCTTGAATCCTTAAAAAAAAATCAAAATGCTAGGTGGGAGACCAGATTTGTATGGAGTTTTAATTGGCTGTGTTTTTGGTTTTTTTATTGTTAAGATAACTGTCTTTTCTAATTCTGTGTTTCAGATAAAGGAAGGACCGAGCTTGGTGAATGTCTGAAGTCTTCAGCTTCACTGGAAGGATGAAGGCAAGAAATTATACGTGAGCTACTACAGTTTTGTTGTTTTAACAGGAAGCTGATTGTGCATACCTGACCCTTAGACTAACTCAAACTTCCTTTGACTTCCTGATGATATTGATAGAGTAAGAATGGTTGATAAGGACATATAAACCAACAGCAGATGAGAAAAATGTATAATACTGTTCTCAAATGAACACAAAAACATCTTTCCACAGTAAAGATGACTGACCTGAAACTATAAACCTGCTCCTTGTGAATTAATATAAAAAATCTCTTTGATTTCAGTAGTAGGAGAATCTTTGGTTTCTGGTTTTGTGTGTGTGCCTCTTTCATGTAGTCATGCATACATACACTGTGCATTTTTAGATGTTGAATTACTTCTAGCATTTATATCTTCCTAAATACGTATTGGCTTTTTAATATAGTTTCAGGCTTGCTTGCTTGCTTTCTGCTTTCAGCTTGCTTGTAAATGTCCCTGCTGCCTTTCAAATTGTCTCTTCCATGTTTATTGCATTACGGAAGAATGTGCCTCCTTTCTCTAAATTTGCATCTTTTTGATGTAAAAACATTTGTATGAGATGTATCCATCATGTTGTAAACCTGATATGTAAATGATTCTTTTCTCCTCCTCCAGAGCTAGTGTAGCAAGACATCTACTAATACACTTGTGCACAAGATTGCAGATGAAAGCCAGAGTGGGAGTGAGAGCAAATGAAAGCGGGGACAAGGAGGAGGGAGGGAAAGGAGGAAGGAATGGGAGAAGGAGAGAAGGCAGGCAAGGCTTCAAAAAGCACGTAGTGAGATGGTTTAGCCTTGCTACTTATTTTTCACTGCATCTTCTGTAACGTCATGCGTAAGAACAAAGGGCCAGACTTTAGGTGTACTTTAAATATATACGTAAGACCACCCTTGCCATTTTAAAAATCCGTGTACGTACACATCTGTCTTCAGCTTCAAAATACTTTTGGAAATCTTAAGCTTTCAGCTGAGAGCCAGTTAGGTTTCATACTTCCCAGTAGGTTCTGTGTACTTTGGGGTTATGGGCTTAAATAATTAACATCGGGGTGTTACAGAAGGACACTTAAGGGATGTTTGTAGTGTCACTGGGTTTGTAGCTGTTAAACACCATAGTTTTATCTGAGAAGTCCTAAAATCAAACAAGCTCTTTATGCTATTGTCTTCCGTATTGTTAATCTCAAAACAAAGTAGAAAAAATTATCTATATTAGATTTTTACACGCAGTCATCGTTAGAAACTTAATTTGCATAACCCCCTTGCAATTACATCCAGCGATGTAACTGGAAACTTAGATAAAGATTTAAGCAAGTCAATTAATCTTTTAATTAAGTGTATAAAATTCTAGCCCTAGTCTCTCAGAATGCTTTACGCTATTTTTATCCTAGTGAGCAAGAAAACTCTGCTTTTAGCAGTTGTTCAGCCTGTTCTGTCTTCATTATACCTGAGGTTTCCTCCTCCCTTACGCAAGAAGAGGAAAAGACTGCAGGTTTTGGAAGCACTTGTAATAACTCATTCCAGCATTGGTCAGATCCGTAAGCCAAAAGAAAGTTCAATCTTGTTCCTATAAAAGGAACAATATCTAGTGGGATGCTGATTCTCCTTAAAGCTGCAATGGGCTTGGATAACTTTGAGGGACAGTCTGTATATGACAAAAGCAAGTAATTTTAGAGCAGAACCTGATACCGTCTTACCTCTGCATGGAGAGTTGCAGCTTCCGTTGATTCAGATGGAAGTTGCAGGCTGTGCGACTGCTCAGGACATCTGCTTTTATGTTCCAGAAGAACTCGTGTGGGCAGGTGTCTGTGCTTAGCGTGGACTGTAAATGTAACATACTGTTTTCCTGGGCATTTAGTTTATAGAGAACCCATATGGAGCTAATTCTGGTTTTTAAGGTTTTAATTTTCATCAAGTAATCCCTGAAGCACAGAGCAATTGAAGCAACAGACCTGTTGTGTTGTAGATTTAGACACTCTCTGAAATTGGTATTCATCCCACTGGTCTTACTGGTGACTTCTCATAATAGTGTAACATGTTAATTTAGTATAACTGTGATGTGATAAGCACCAGCAGCTTTTTAGGTGTGATTACAGCCTTCTTGTAACTGCATGTTGTGGCAAATACTATCTTTTGTCTGTACAAAGTCCAAATCCTTATGAAAGCTGCTGGTGCCTGTTACCAGGAACAAACTACGCATAAGTCATGTTATAGAGTGTACGCTTGACGAATTCCCTCCTTAAACCAGTGTTGCTAAAATGTACCTGTGATACATATTTTAGCCTTCTTGTCTGTATAGTGGTGTGAGGAAGGTTTATCATCCTGATCAATGAAATCCTTGTATGACGTTTTTAGGGTAGCTTTCAAACCGTATATTAAATGCTCCCCATGGGTGTGCTGACTGAGGCTTAGGCATGCTGTAATAAAACACGTTTGGAAGAGACATAGAGTCTTATTCCTTTCATGTGCTCATATTTGGGGAAGGGTTTGGATTTTCTTCCCTTTTCTTTTAAACTTGGAAAACAGTGCTGTATCAAAGTGCTGTTCTCTAAACAGTTGAACAGATCTATTCCTTCATGGTGTTCACTTCAAAATAGGCTTCACTGCATTTTAAAAACTATGTTGAGATGGTTTTTCTCAAAAGAGCACACACTATTCTTCTTTTCGGAGGGTGGATTTTCCTGATAAGCCATTCTTTGTTTTTCCTACTAAAGGAACAGTCTTATATCATCAGCTAAAAAAATGTACCCTGTAAAATGTGGATTCTTTCTTTGAAATTGTCCTTCATGGTTAACTTTTTGCTAATTTAGTTCATTTCTTTTGCGCAACATTCTATGCTGTTCTTCCCACACACCTTTCAAGATCAGGGGCAATTACATCCTGTGATTACAGAGTTAGCCTGTGAATTTTTCCATTAGTCTATATTTCAAATGTTATTCTGTGAAAACACAAAGCTTGGAGTGCAAACAATTCCCTAGCCTACACTGATGCTTAAACTTGCTCAGTGTTTTTTTTCCATTTGCCTGTTTCTAGGAGCAGTTTGTCCTAATGCTCTGTGTTACATGTTTTTTGGAGTCAGAACAAGTACTTACCAGTCCAGGTTCAAGTGGATGTTTAATTGTTTTCTTGAGTTATAGGATAAATGAAAACTGAAAGCTGTTCAGAGCTGAATTCAAATGAACAAAACCAAAACCTAAGAACCTTCATAAAATAAGATCTTAAGACAATCAGTGGCCTTTTCATTAAATTCTCACTTTCTTGGCAGGTGAAGGAGGGTCCTGATTCTGGGCTAATTGATTGTGAAAGGAAGATGAACAAATGAGATCTGCTTTCATATCCCCCTCCCTTTTTTAATCTCTCCTCTCCTTTTTTTTCTCCTTCCCTACTACTAGCAAGGAAAGTAATTACGGATGGGTCGCTTTGCAGCCTTTCTCTTGGATCTAAAATCTGCCAAGATTGAAACTCCCGCAGGGATAACATTTTTTTTTTTTTTTTAAAATGTGCCAAAGAGCAAAAGATTTTTTGAACATTCAAGTATTCATCCAACTCATTTAAAAAGAAAACTCTTCTCCTTCCAGCCAGTGTGCCTGTTCTTGATGAATAGTTACAGTCAAGACTACAATATATTCAATACTCAGGGAATTTCACCTTTAAAATTGTGCAAGAAAAATAAGTTAAAGGGTGGGAGGGAGCAGGGGGCTGAGAGGGGGAGTGATGAATGTCATTTTAGATGCAGCTACTTTGTGTCTGTACATTTCTGGAATAAGATCACATTTCTTTCCCCGTAGTGTGGACCGGGGACAGTCTTTGTCTAATTTGAGAGTTCTAGGTGAGCAGAAAGCACCCTTCTTTCCTCCTCACTGCCCTCCTCTCCCACTCCTAAAGCCCAGGTCGCTTGCCTCTGGGGTGGGCAGAACTGGTGTGCAGTAAGCTGGTCCCAGCACTGAGACTAAAGGAGTACGCAGTGGAGAAGGGAATAAAGACTTTCTTTAAAGCTTTCAGTGTATACTGGTCAGCATTGACTTCCCTTTTAGCTCCAAATCACATTCCAAACTGCAAAAGTTATGTGAAACGCATTTCAGATCAGTTAATGTGTTAGAGATCAGTGGGTTACGTGGCCGGTGCCTGTGCAGTGCTTTAGCCCTGGGTGGAAGGGGATGAGGGGCAAGTCACCTTCCCCCTTTGTGGGTTGAGGGGTTCAGCGTTCATGCATGGGTAGCAAGACATGCTGACCAGCTGTATGTATGGAGGGGGAGGAAGGGGTGTGCTACTTCTGTGGATGAACAGAGGGGACAAGTAACATGGATAACTGAGGGGGAGGCTTAGATGTGTGTGGAGAAGCGGGTGCATGATGAATGGGAAGGGGTGAGGGGTCCCTGGGGCCCCAGTGGGGCTGGAGAGGAAGGTGCACATTGCGTGAGAGGAGGAGGGGGTGTTTATAGGGGTGTTTGGCGCACCTTTGTGCTATGAGGGAGGATGTTATGTACGTTTTTATGAAGGGTGGGTGTGTGGTGGGTGTATGCGTGGAAAGCTGCTGGTACCCAGGGGAGGATGGTCACGCCTCTGACTAGAGCTGTATAGCCCCAGTGGGGGCCACGAGTGGCCCTGGGCTGGGCCGGGGGACAGCGGGGTGAGCAGTGCAGCCCTGGATGCTGCTCTGCTCCGTGCTGTACCGTGCCAGTCCCGCACGCTGGTACCGCGCTGCCCAGTGCGGTGCTGTGCCACACCAGCCTGCATGCTGGTACCGCGCTGTGCAGTGCTGTGCCAGCCTTGCACTCCGGGTGCCAGCTTCACACGCAGGGTATCACGGTGCCATGCCATGCCAACCCTGCATGCCGGGTGCCAGCCATGCCGTGCCAGCCCCACATGACGGGTACCGCACCATGCCGTGCCCCTGATTGGGAGGCTGCGGAGGGCTGGAGCAGGATGCAGCGGGAGCAGCCCTCTGAGCTGCACCCAGCGAGGCACCCGCCTGCCCAGCTGGACAAACGGCACGTCTGCAGCAGGCGGTTTCCGATGCTTGGGCTTTTTGCTGCTGTGCTCCGCGCCAGCAAAATTAGCTTTGTCGGGAAATCAGCTCATTAGGTAGATTCCCTCTGAAAGGGGCACGTGCGCCCTTCGCATAGCGGGGAAGGAAAGGGGGCTTTTGACTGTGTCCATTTAAAAAATTGCAACCGCTACCCCCTCCCTCCTCCACTTTCTAAAGAGCCTCCGGTTCCGCACAAAGGATTTATCAGAGCCATGCAGTACTCACCTTCTCCGGCCACATCTTCCTCGGCTTGCTGGGCTACTTTCAAAAGGGGAGAGTGATCAGGGGGTGGCAAGGCTGGGAGCCGGTGCTGAAGCCTGACCATGGAGGTAGCCTGAGCCCTTGCTAACTGGCCAGTCTCGTCCCCCCTTGGTCTTTAAAACCGAGAGGCAGATAGTGCCGAACAGGCGCGTTATTTGTGCTGCAGATGCAGGGAGGGTGGAATAGCTCCACACACCCGCTACCTCAGCAGCACTCACTGATCCCAGCCAAATTTTTCAACTTTATTTAGGGGGAAGAATAGATCACATGGGGAGCCTCACCAAACTGGGAGGAGCGTGTTAGTGCAGAATCAGGTCACTAACATAAAAACCCAGGAGTTAGTCACAGACACAAAGATTAATAGTGTTAGCATAATCCAGGCATAAAAAGCAGGCTCAGACAAAGACAAGAGATGCTTATGGGAATTAAATGCTTCTGTTTTCTGCCCTTATCTGTGTCATTAAGCAGGGTAATTTCTTGCTCCTTTTATCAGGTGAGTTTTCCTAATTGAGTAAGAAATAGAGTAGAATGTAAAAGAAGTGTTTTCAGCTTCCAAGTGCTTTTGAGCACATTCTTCTTGGCGGTCAATCTGGCATTTCTACAGGCTTTTTTATTTTTTTTTTTTAACATTTCTGAAATGCTGTCTGTCTCTGTCCTGCCGTGTTGTATCGATTCAGTCCCAGATAAATAGGTGCTACAGACTCATTTGAAAACATACACATGCTCACATAAAATAGTCTAGGTTGAATCATTGCTTCTGACTCCAATCTTTAATTTGCATCCCTTGCTCAGACAAAGGCAAGAAGGCTGCTGGCTGATCCCTTATTGTCCCACTGGCTGAGAAATCATTGTGGAATTAAGTTTCTACAGTGCCTTTTTCTGATCTCTGTCTTTCATTTGTTAGTAGATGGCAAAGCTCCCAACAGGAGCATAGGTAATACAAAAGCTGCCCCCGAGTGCCGAAGAGCTGATTGCTGCCAGGACCGCAGCATGATTCTTATGACTTTTAATACCTTTGTTTATTTCATCAACTGCACATTTCAAAAAACCTGTGATGGATTTATGTTATTTAGAGGCCAAAACTCAAATGCGGATGCCTAAATATGGGTACCTAAATACATACATATCTTGTGAAGAGTGGGCCTGACTTTTATAGGTGCTAAGCAACTGTTCTTCTGCATTTCCATCTGCTTTTAAGTCACATCCCACCCTCTGCCACCTTCCTCATGTCCACACTTTTAAAAAGGAATTAGCTTTGAAAAGTAGGCTATCTTGTTCCTTTGCTTACAGAAGCATCCTGCCCAAAAGAAGCTCCATCCTAAAGCATAATACCAGATGAAGGGGGATTCGGTAACCGGGTGGATTGCCACAACAAAGCCAAGAGGCCTGATGTGTCCAGTGAATATGAAACTACAGGAAAGCTTGTCTGCTGCACACCCAAAAATTACTCAAAACAGTCATTGAACAAGTTGCAGCTGCCTACAGAGTGACTCTCCTTCCTTCAGTTTGCAGAAAAATTAACCAGCTTTGGCAGAAACAGTCAAAATGTTGATTCTTGGCAAGTTCCTAATGAAGTGCCTCTGGATTAGAGATGATATCAATCAGGAGAGCACGTCAAGAAAAGCAACCTTCACATTAGTGTAGATCAAAATACATAACTCTGAATCCTTTGGTGTGCAATGCAGGTCTCTGCTGTGTTATCTGTGGAGTGTAACGTTACGCCCCTTGCTTTCATTTCCCCAGCCTGGGGTGCAAAGGGGTAACCTGTGCCTATTCCAGGCTCCCTGCTTCCTGCTGGTCTCTTAAAGGAATCAGGAGAGTGCAGCTGCTTGCACTGGAGGGGAGAAGCATTGCGATTGCAATTGGTTCTTTTATAGGGCAAATCAATGGAGTGGAGAAAAAGCACTTTACATCTTTACTACAATGCAGACATGCTGAAAACACAGCTAGAACCTGTCCCTGTGCTTTAAACTGAAAATGGTGTATTTCTGAGCTAGTCTTGAAGAGAACCTGAGTTTTATTACCTGGAGACTGACCTTGATGTATAACTTCCATTTCAAGTGCGCAGAGGCCTGATTTTCGACAGAGATGCCATCCATTCCTCTGTCTGTATAGTTTGAGATATTTTCTTTGGCTTTGTTTTTTAATAATTTCTCTGTATTGCCAGCAATTGCTAGCAATGGAAGATAAGATGACAAGCCTAACAAAGGATTTTATGGGTCTGCTTAGCTCTTATTTATATTATCATCCCCAAGTTCTTTTTTTCTTACTGACTGAAGTTTTCTGTCTTTTGCATTTCATAAGACTTCCTTTGATATTTCTTCTTATACACAGCTTCTTACTGAAGTATCTTATGTCAACTGAAAAAGCTATATATAATGTGTGTGTATACATACATATTTATATATATATATGCATACATATACATATGCAAAGACCTAGGAATACAAATTTCTACCAGTTTGTATTAGTGCAAGGGTAGTTTTCCCTCCATTTTTATTTATATTTAACTCTCCCCAACATTTTGCCTATGAACTCATAAGTAAGCCAATAAGGAATGTCTGAAAATGTTCCAATATATTTTTATGCTACATTGAATCTTTTTTTCAAATACTTGTTCTTAATCCAGTATGACTAATACGCTAAAATTTCTCACGCTCTCAAATTTGCCACTTCCTGAATCTTCTCTATTTCAAGGCTTGTAACTGGTCAGAAACTGTATCAGTCAGTTTGAAGATTATGGCTGTGTTGGAGGACTGTTGACCAGCTACAGGAACAGCATTTAGATGGTATAGCCCTATCTCCTCCAGGAAAACTTTTACTTCCCAGAAAGTCAGTGGTTCAGTAAATACTTGATACCATGGTTAAGCCCGCAGATCTAGATCAGTAGTGGCATACAAGTGCCCAACTCCTGTTGATTTCAGTAGGTCTTAGACCAAAGTATCTTTGTGCTTATGATCTCCTGACAATGACTGCTATTCGAAGTACATGGGAGCCATTAGAAAGACCACAGTATGTTCTGACAGTAATTGAAGGCATAGAAGAAAAATGAATATTTGTAACTCCTTGAGAAGTTCTTCAAGCTTTGAAAAATGGCCCAAAGCTTCTCTCCCAGTCTGCAGTGAGATGTTCCTTATTCATCATTGCAAAAATCTCTGATGTCCCAGTCAGATTGTTGACATTTCCATTGCTGCTTCTATTTTAAATCTTATAATTAGTAATTTTTCATGCTTCCAGATTGTCCTCTCTCTTAGAAATTTAAACTACAAACAGTGACAAATTAAAGCACATCAGATACCACTGTAACGTAGGTATGCCATACAAGGAGGTTAGTCCAAGGTAATGTTTTCACCTCTTCTACCTTCAATGCCTACATTGTTGTCAAGGTGCTATTCTCATTATGTAGAGATTGAAACAAGTCCATTACATGTGACGGGTCACCATTTCACCTTGGCACGGTGAGAAAGGAATATGGCTTTCCTTATTTAGAACTGAGCAGGCATGCATTAAAAAAAGAATTATTAAAAGCAGAGTTTCTCATCAAAGCCAGGCCATCAAATTCCTCTTCATTTGATAGAGTTATAAATATTGACTGCAGGGGAAGAGCAAAATTTATAGCCAAACATAATGAAATGAAGTCACATTATGCAAAAAGTTTCAGTGCTTGTGTGGTGGTGTTCTTCTCTTCAGTCCTAACTAGAAGGTTTGATTTTATTGGGAGAGATAAAATTTACTTAATCAAAAAATCAGTTAACAGTCTATTCCTGGATGAGTACATAATGTAAAAATGGCTTACCCTAGCACTGCTGCTACATCTATCAGTATCACTAATTTTAATTGAATGCAGCCTGATCATAAAACGTGGAATGAGTTTTGAGATTTCAGAGGCATTGTTGATGGGAATTATCAGACTGTTCCACTAGCATTGTACATGGGTATCTATGCAATGGCTCCTGAAGAAGACTGACAATCCCTGAATTCTTTGTTCCAGAAAGCAGGCAGGCAAGAGGGGTATGGTAGGCGTATATAAAATACATAAAACTGGGGAACTAAGTCAGAAATTCCTAATTAATCTCTGCCAATTTTTGAGAGTAAGGAGAAATTCAGTGAAATTGAAGGGCATTACAGATACTATTAATGGAAGGAAATGCTTCTGTACATAGAACAGTATTCTCCTGTAGAATTCATTGCTGCAAGTGTGCACTGAGGTTGAAAGCCTTGAAGGATTTCAGGAAAGGTGTCCATGTTCACGTGGGAATGAGAGCATCCATAATTATAGGCAGTATGTTTTTATTGTGGCCTCCGGTTGTAAGACACACACGACTTAGCACATGTAAAGAGGGAATTCCCTTTTGGGCAGATTCCTTGTACTGATTTTTCTCTGTAAGTGTAAAAGCATTTTTAAAAGCATCTGGGACTGGCGAGGGTCAGAATCCTGGGCTACATAGGCGACACGTTTGATCTTGTATAGCAACTTTTGTTTTCTTACCATGAAACAGTTCTGGTTTCATGTCTACTAGGTGAGGAATAAATTCTGGTTCAGCATGACAGCAATATAAATCTAGACTTTTCCACTGAGGTCAACTCCTTCTGTGTATATCTACATAAATTTCTAGTCCTAGCACTAGTGGCTAGAGAGCCAACGTGTTTCTTTTACCAGATCAAAAATCTCCTCAAAACAGCTTGAATCAAATAATGAATGTTCTGGAAACATGAAATACAGTAAGAGCATTCTCATGCATGTAGGATAGGTACATCTTGTTTTACACTGCTGTATTGCAAAGGTCAGAACTGTTAAAGAAGCTGACATGTTCTTTGAAATGACCCTGAGTAATCCCAGAATAGATCTCTGCCAGCACCAACCTTGTCATTTTGTGGATTTTCTTTTGTTGCCTCTTTTGCCTCATGTGGAGCGCTAGTTAAATTTAAACACCAGTCGTGTCTCTAGACAATATCTCCCATTCAAGAAATAGGTGCATACTCTTGTAAGTGGACGTCACACGTGCTATACATACCCTCCTGTGTTCTGTGTCTGAGGTTCTTTGTTCCCACCTCTGATTTTCTTTTAACATGGAAATACAGCAGCTTTTGGAGCAGGAGAAGGCCCTGTTCAACAGTTGGCAGACCTAAGGTTAACAGTCTCTCTCATTTTCTTTCAGTAGGGAAACTGCAGCAGCTGCCCCCCTTCCTGCGCAGCTTGCCTGGGGGGCCAGCCAGGAGGCGTTGGAGCTGGGCTTTTCTGCAGAGAGCTGCTTTCTGGGATGGGACTCCGGGAAAAGGGAGTAAACTGGTCGCTACGAACACCACTTCTCCATCTTTTTATCTTGCTTCTACCATCACATCAATATATTAGGACACAGAACGGGGTTAATGTTTTGGCTTATTTTAGACAGGAGGAGCTTGTTAAATCATGGCTAGTCTCCAGTGTAAGGTGCTGTGTGCTGATGGGCACACAGTGCTGTAGTGGTTGTGCTGATTGCACTAGCCTGAAAGAAGTCCAGATTTAAGAAGGTGCAAAGAGGACTGAAAACACCTTAATTCTTTCAAATTTCTGGAAAGCAGCTGTGTGTTTGTTTTCGAGACACTTGCATTGTTTCTTTTGAAGCCTGAACTAGCTGTTTCTGCTAGGTGCTTCTGCCCACAGTAATCTGTGCACCACCTTCCCAGCCCATTCTCTCTACTTACACTTCAGGGACAGTCTGCAACCAGAAACCCTGTGTTTTCCGCTGTTCTGTGCATCCGTCTCTGCTCTCTCTTCCCATGCCAAAAGTTCTGTATACCTTCTCTTCTCCCTTAACTCTCATTCCCGCTAAGTCAGTGTCCCTTTTTCTTCTGTGCCATCGCGTGTACCCTGCACTGTACCCTGCTGCTTTCCTGATTTCTGCCAGAACCGATACAGTTCTGTACATTGGTGCCTGGAGGCAGACATACAAACAGAAAAGCATCATCCATTTGAGTTCAAGGCCTCATATCACTTGACTAATTATCATCAGTTAGCTCTTCTGTTCCTCAGGTTTCCTCAGGATTTTTGCTTAAGCTCTGTTTTTCAGTTGCAACTGTTTGGCGACAATTTGCCGAACATTGTAACGCTGTGTCAGCTGTGTATGTTTCGGGGTTTTTTAGTCTTTCCCTCTAAGGTATTAGTGCTTCTAGTGCTGAAGTGTGGAACTAAAAGCTGATGGAGTGGTGAAATTTGTCACCATTAGTAGGGTTTTTTTCCTCTTTATTAAAATTTACCCGAATTTGGCCAAGTTATAAGTGCAGCACAATCTATGAGTTGTTCAGAAAAGTTAACGTTAGCCTGTGAGGATAAACATGCTAGTTTTCTACAAGTCATGACAGAGAGAGTCTCCTTCAGAGTGTAGTTGAAGGGAGAACCGGAATTTAGGAACTAGGGAATCTTACCTCTGGGCAATTCCAGGAAGCTCAGGAAACTAGGTTTTCTAGAGCAATGTGGACAGCCTACCCTTAAGCCCAAGCACCTGCAGATTTAATCAGAGGAGGTTCTTTAGGGCTTCTAACTCTGGATTTTGGCAGGCTGAGTTGTACTTGGAGGTGAGGGTGGTCCAGGACTGACTCAGCAAGGAGACTGGGAGCGGGAGGGAAGAAACACTGCGTTCGGTTAAGGACTTTGTGAAGGGTGATTAGGTTGGGGAGCCAGTACATACAGGGAAAGTGGAAAAGATGTGCTTTACCAGAGAGGCACGTCATTTAGGGAACGTGCTTCTCCAAGATGGGGGAGGAACTGGTTGGGGAGGATCTGGGAGGGAAGCAGCTGGGTCCAGGAGCTGATACAGGAGTGACTTCAGAGACTACAACAGGAATGTGGACACTGATAGTGTCTGGTGAGGAAAACGGGATGAAGAGTCAATGTGAAGACAGGACTGGAGCAGAGACAGTTTGGCAGTGATGGAAAGGAAGGGGACCTGAAGGAAATAGGCAACAGACTCTGAACACATGCCCCACCACAACCTGGTGTGGAACCAGAGACCCCTTGCCATTCCTTTCCTCCCAGCTAAAACAAGTGAAGCCCACTGACAAAAGAGTCTCATCCCTTCTTGCACTGGTCCCCATAAAGCCTGCCAGTTTAGTGATGAACTGGAAGCCTGGCAGGCTATGTTGTGAAAAAGTCTTTGACTCTCCTACACAGCTTCAACGGTTGCAGAAGTTTGGAAATATATACCAAACAATGATTTGAAGTGCAGGAAAAAAGGAGGTGGTCTCAACAGGGTAGCTGACATACAAGAGTATGTCTGACATTGGTTTCGATGAAAGGAGAGTAATGAGTCCCCTCATCCTGGTAACTGTAGGTGCTTCTCCTTTTCTTCCCACTGTCTTTCTGGTCTGGCACTTGAGTCTTTCGGGTCCGTGGATCTGGGTGCGTTTGCAGTGCTTATTCTGTTGATAACCACCTCACTAGGTCTTATTGTTAACGCAGCTAAATGCAGCCTTGGAAAATTTGGTTTAATTTCTGTCTTTACTACTGAGATTCTAATGCCAAGTTGCTGCAAATGAAACCTTTTTTGAAGTGTTCATTAACTGAATGTTCCTCATTTTCTGGTTACTCAATTTGAGGCAGTGTCTGATCTGCAACAGCACTATATACTTAGAGCTGCAGCTGGACCTGAGTTTTTAGCATTTAAAACACCATATAATGCTAAGCACTCTACAAAAAGCATGCTCTCATTTTCTAAATTGGATATTCCAAATTAATGAATACTTTTACAAGACAGAAACTTTCTAATCATTTTTTCATCAGTCGGTCCAGATAAAATGGAAGTGTTGGGACAATAAGTTCATCAAAAATGTATTAGTAATGTGAACCTTAGAAAAGTCATGAATAAATTAAACATATGCGCTCAGAGTAGAGTTTGAGTTTGGGGAAGTAAAGTGGGTTAAACTAAGCAGAGATGAAATGATCTTGTTCTGTAATAAAGCATTCAATCAGGGAGTTGTTCAGCTGTTTCTGAGTAACCCCCTGCGAAGGCAAGCCATCAGAAATGGGCTGCACACTAAGCAACAAGAAGAAAACAAATACTGAATAGCTGCTCATTAATTGAGAATCATCCACCCTCTACACTGAATGAGGCAAGGGTCCTGCAGAAAAAATAATACATGATCGTGTAATTGAAGGCAGTAGCATACTGCATAACACAAGAGATTCAAATTAAGATTGCATAGGCGATCTTAATTCTGCAATTTCTTAACTTTTGAATATTTGACTTCACATTTTCGATAATGTTCTTTTAGCTTGGAATATTGTGTGTAATATATATAAATGTTGTTTTTAAATAAAACTGGTTTGTCTCCAAGTCATGTCATTTTCACACTGCCTGCTGTCACTGTTTCTGAAGGAGAAGCAGCTGGTGTGCTAAAAGAAGTTATGGACTTTGAAATCCTGCAAGGTTAGGAACTGAGTGGTTGGAGGCAGATATTTACACAAATGTCATCTTTTTTGGCCTACTAGATTCCTCCCACTTTTTTCCCTGCTGTATTCTATGGAGCAAAGTGTAAACATTTGCTTTGAGGTGTTTTGGGGCTCTAGCCTGCGAGTGATCCTAACAGTAACTTGTTGGGGTTCCATGGTTGTGGTTTCTCAGAGGCTTCTCTATCCAGTATTCTCGCTTCATAAATAGAAAGTTGAGGTTCTTCGTAATTGCCAGCTGCAAGCTCAGCGTGGGATCCGAGAGTCCAGCTGAGCTCTGCTGGCTCAAACGTTACCAGCAGGAGAGAGCCTGTGATCAGAACTTGGTTAACTGCTCCGTTCATCGTATTTGGAATCCGACTCCCGCTCTGTGTAGGCTCTGCCATGCTAAATAAAGACAAAATACCAAAAATGGGTGATAATCATTAAAGTGAGCAGGTGCGTGTTTGACTACAGGGAACAGGTCTAGTAAAGAGGAACTTGTGGTTTTTACTTATTTACTTTGAAACAAATGAAATTTTAAGACATCTCTTTACTTAAGGAATTTGTAATCTCACAGTAGTTTTGTTTATTCATAGTTACGTAGAGTGTAAATGAAAACTGATTAGTTTCTCTTAATCTCATAATCTTGACAGAAAAGAAAGGGCAATATGTTTAACTCCTTGAGAAAGACCAGTGGCTATAATACTGTAGTGAGGCATAAAAGTCAATGACTAGAAGTTCTAGGTTTTTAATAAATCTCCCATTTAATAATGGGTGATCAGTGTGTGCAGTGGTCAAAGAGCTCATCCAGGGTTGCTCCTGGCGGCGGAATGCAAGTTGATCAGGAGCGGGAAGAGCCAGGAGGAACGTTTGGCCCAGTACACAGCACTGTCCATCTAGCTAAATTTGTTGGGTTGAAGGTTTATCTTCCTCTAGTATGGGTTTCATCATCTATGATAACATATCCTGGAAACATAACCAGCTTTTAGACCGGTCGAGGTTATGGTGATATCACTGAGACAATCTCTTTTAGAGCAGGATGAGAACTGAGTGATCATTACACAACTTGGTCCGTTATATGTTACAAATACTACATGCATATGCTTTTTAAGCTGTTCTTTGAGCAATGTGGGTTGTTCCCTGTGCTTTTGCTGACATGAATCTCTTGCCTTTGGAGCTGAGATTCTGGAAGTCCATACTTGATGGCTGCAGAAGACTCAGCGCTCAGTTCGTACCCTGGGACAGGAATTGTAGCTGGAGGGAAGAGAAAATACGGCCAGAGAGATGAATTTTGGAAACTCACAAATTGCATGTGCTACCTTGTTATGATATATGTGCATATACATCAAAAAGAAAGTGACTTTCTTAGGAAGAGATGTTACCCTCTGCTGTGTCTCGTTTCGGTAGGTGTTTAAAAGAAACTGTCATGCGTATTTGTAAGTTACCAAGAAAGGCTCTGAATGGGAGCTGCGTGCTTCAGGTTCTGCCACTGGCATTCCATTACGGTAGTTCTTAACCATATTTTCCCTGTTTTGCCTTATTTCTAAGCACAAGTAGCATCAATGTTGAATTTGACCACCATAGAAGAGGTGTTGGCTTAGGGCTCCAAATGGGCCTTTAGAAGCAGATTTAAAGTGCATGATGAGATCATACTGCTGTTTTATCAGGGTCTGTACTCAAGGTCATTCAAGCCACAATACAATCTTACACCGCATTTCTGTGGATAAGTTTTTAAGACAAGGGGTGCATTTTCATCCCCCACTTGTGTGAGTCATCAGGTGTATTGCAAATGAGCTGACACTGATTTTGTTCTCTTAGTCAAAAAACTCTCTGCTGTAAGAGGTTGCTCTAAGGAGACTCTTTCTGTTTCTTTGCTCTATCCAGCCTCTTTTTTTCATGAAACATGATTTTCTCTGAGCCTTTCTGAAACTGGATTTGAATTGGCCAATGGCTTCAGAAGTTGTTATCAGTGGGAGAGTTCTAGATGGACATATGCAGACGACCACCTAAGGAAACAGGACAGTAAATACAGAATGTTTGGACTACGCCTGGGTATTTTTAAGAAGGTGATGGGAGGATGTCTGAATCCTGCATTCCAGTTTGATCTCCACTCTGAATATACATGCTCTTTCTGCTGTGTGATAAATGAACACAGTTGCAGTAGAATTTCTGGCCAGTTGCCTTCAGATCTGCTACATGGTGTGCAGTGTGTTGCAGCAGTACATTTCCAGTTTTCCTTCCACAGCAGTACCTATCACCCTGGGAAACATAGCAAGTTGACAAGGTTTTGATCCATTTCTGGTTTGTTTGTTTGTTTTTTCCCCAACAGTTGGTCTAAAACTTCTGTGTTGCTGTTTAGATATGGAGCTTTAATGGATTTTTATTCCCAAGTGCTAGATGTATGTACCTTATATCTGCATAAGCCTTTGAGTTTATGTGTTTGCATGTGTCTCAGTCTGTGTATTCACAATTCTGTTTCCTCATCCTTGGGGAAAAAAAAGTAACTTCACACCTGTGCTAGTGGTGTTAACTTGTGAAAAGTTTTGCTGGCTCATTTGTGCATCTATCACTTGTTACGTTTCACAGACCCTAGCATTTCTCCCCCTTTCACTTTTATTCTGAAAAGCTTTGTTCCTGCTGATCCACACACCAGATGCTACTGTTTTCTGGATGCCTGAACTCTCCACTCAAAACCTGTCAATGTCTTTTGTATAGCTACTACATGTAGCTAACTTGAAAGTGGTATTTGTGTACCACGTCACTCTGTGATATAATTTTTTTATTATTTTAATTTTGCCAGTAGGAACTCTTACGCAGTTGCATTTGTGCTGAAAAAATAGCGGTTTTACTGGTGTAGCTAAAGTCAGGTCTGCACAGTAGACTTCTGATAACTGTGCCATTCAAGAACAGGAAAAGATGTGCGATGCCAAAGCCCATGTGTCAGCAAATCTCGTCTTTTTGTGGTGCGTGTTTTCCTCAAGCAGATGGTTTTATTATATTTGTACAAAGTACAGCTTTACTGGTGCGGTTTCGTTTGCCTTGGAGCTCTTTGCCAGCAAGGGAAACTGTAATCCTATCTCAGCAAAGTGGTGCTAGTACAGGGCCGACCTTATGAGGATTCCCTAGTGTGTGCATTTTTAAACCTGAAAAATGAATCTATACTTGAGAGTTTTGCTGGCTTTAGTATCGCCAAGCTGCACAGTTCTACTAAAGGTAGAATTAGTACCAGCAAAAAGAGCCTTTGGGCAGTTGGGAAATTGGGTTAAGGTTACTGCAAAAGGACACAATTGGCTGGTATAAGTGTCACCTTCTTGGAAGGGTGTGGGGTATAACTGATAAATAGCTGTTAATATGTAGTATATTACATTATTATTAATTATTACTTCTACTGATAATAATAATTCAAAAATATATTCATATAATAAGGTATAGCTAAGACTGGAGTAAAGCCTTTCCAAATACTTTATCTGTTAAATGCCAAGAGAATGTACCTACAGTAGACAACTCTCGATACCTGCTTTTTCAGAATATTTTTTAAATAATAAGTGACACTGAGAAATTTTATATAAAACTGCAATGTGTTGGGATGCAGATCCAGTACTTTGCAAGGAAAGCTCCAGCAAACAAAAGTTAATGGTTTAAAAAATCCTGTCAAAGTGCCACTTCACAGAAGGCTGTTTTTCCAACCTTCTGTTGTAGTGGTTTTAAGTTTTATTAAAAGCTAAGGCAGGTTTCATCATGACAGAGCCGCTTAGGGTGGTATTTCACATGCACAGTTCATGTCTCAGCATCTGCTGAGCACCCAAAATAAATGATCTAGAAGTACACCTCTTTGAACCTAAATCGGCAGGCTTTCTGAGCAGATCGGTTTCTCTTCATATTTCTCAGCAGCAAGAGGTACAAGCCTTTAAGCGGTTTAAACTACTGTGTCCTACTGCCCCCCTCAAAATTAAATCACTTGGCACAGAAATTGGCGTGTCCTCATTGCCTGGAGCATTAATACTTTTAATGATGTCCAAACAAATTAACTATTAAACAAGTTATGAAGCAGCTCATTGGGAACTGACTTGTGGAAGCAGAGGATCAAAGCACAAAGCTGTAAAATGACTCCTGAAGTGCTAATAACTTCTAATAACTTTCAAAGGGAGAGAATTAAACTGTGGCAAGAGCAGCTCTGTCATATTCTGATTATTTGAAGAGAAGCACAGTTGGGATGTATAGCTGTTTGTATTTTGACTGGAGGAAACTAGTGAGAAAGCCTCAAACTAGCTTGGGTGGTTTAAGGAAGTTCCAGTCCAAAAAGGAAAGAGAAGAGCCAGATAGGATGGATCTGTCTTCTGGGCATGAGTAGTGTCTGCATAGCTCACTGAGAGACAGCAAAATGTGTTACTGCTTTCTTCCATTCCCGCTTGCCCTCAAGACACAGCCCCAGGGGAGTGAGCTGGAATCCAGCCTTTCGGGAAGAGCCGCTGAACCTGGGCAGAGCCATCCCCCATAACGTGCTTACCTGGCTGTGAGTGAGGACACGGTTTGACCTGAAGAACCTGACTCCTTAATACTTTGTGCAAAATGAGAATCCAGCTGGTCCCTTTCTGTCGTACACGTTTAAAAAGGACCATCGTTTTGTTTCTATGCTCAGTAAATTTGATAAAATGCCCAAGGCACAAGAAACACAAAACCTTCCTTTGCCTCCCCCTCCTCTTCAAAGCTATCTCAGAAACTGGTGTGGCTTTTCCTTTCCTGCCTTCATTCCTCTTCATCTGCTTTCTCGTCTTTGCTCCCTCTAGTGTTCCCATGTAGGTGCTGTCTTCCTCTAGACAGGGAGATCAAGTTTTAAACTATTCAATTTATTTTCGCATTTTGCATAACGTGGGAATGACATCAGCCTGCTTGTCATACCCTTCAAAGGGTCTCTGCTGAGGCTCTCCAACTTTGCTTCATCTCCTTATATCACCATAGCAGCGTGCTAGCCCCAGCCTTTCACAAACCTTGAGGCCAACTTAAAATTCATGAGATTTTCAAGAATACACCTGTATCTTTTTGATGATTTCCAAGCCTTTAATTCATTCTCAGTTCATGGTTTTGGGATTTCTTTTACAACCATTAAAATTTCTTTCTAATTCAGGGAGCTGGGAATTTGGGAGTAATGTAGGATATGACACTTGGGATTAGAGCCACAAGTTTTGGCAACACTGCAACAACATCCATTGCACCTAGATATTGTGCTAGTTCACTCCTGAGTCTTTGATTTACTCTCGCTACAACATGAGATACTCAACTTATGAGTTGAAAATCAGCAAGTATGAAAGGGGACTGGAGATCTGTGTGTATCTCTGAATCACTGGATCACTGCTGCAGAGAGACTATGTAATTAAAAATGGGGATTCCTCTTTGCGCCACATAAAAAGATTCTTTACAGAGTTTTTACTGAAGCTTAACTGTTTAAGGTGCTCTAAAACTGTATGTTACTTTCATACATATTCCATTTGCATGAGATTGTCTGCGTACTTGTATGTGCACATAGGTATTTCAAAGATGAGAAAATACTTCGAGGCCTCCCTTTTTAACTAGGAATCCAGACCTAGACTGTAGAGACTCGCCTTTCAAGTTTGGGGATTACTTGTTGGTATTTAACAAATAAATTTGGAAGGTTTCAAACAGCCCTCTTAAAAACCGCACACAGTCTTCCATCGTCACTGAAGATGAACTGACATTTCTTGTGTTAGGAAAGAAGACTACAGCTGAATAAGAGCAAAAACTGGGTTTCCCACTTTAGTTTGAGGAATGATCCATTCATTATCTAAACTGTGTAAGATTAGCAAGGCAAAGAAGAGAGCCTGAATTACTGTAACTTGTGTGTATTCTATGAATAACTGGTACAATAGAGATAGGTGAGTTAGATCAAATATACAGTTCTAGTACTAAATTTAGTAAAAAAATTAAAGGTTGTAGTCAAACTATAACAATTTGAAAATGGGTCCAGCGGACAATTGTCA
Organism: Gavia stellata; assembly: GCF_030936135.1. Lineage (NCBI taxonomy): Eukaryota > Metazoa > Chordata > Aves > Gaviiformes > Gaviidae > Gavia > Gavia stellata. The sequence goes on from NC_082607.1 coordinate 22,824,426, forward strand.
GATGACATGACGTTAACTCTCCACGGACCACTCAGCACCCCGATGTTGAAATCTGCCATGATCTTTGGTTGGGATTCAGATTTATAACTATGAGGAGAAATCCCCCCCGACGCTGGGCAGATCTGGAGTTGGTTGGCTAAGGGGCAAGGAGTCCTCTGCTTTTGCAGGAACAGTGAAGCAGAAGAGTTTCCTTCGCAGATGCCCATTTGCACATTACGTGGAGGAATGCTATCTCCAAGAGGCAGGAGTGTCTTCCACAAGTTCCCAGGAGTGCGTGAGTGGGTGAGTGACAGCTGAACACTGAGTCCATGGTGAGCTGCAGATCTGCTAATTACCACCTTCCTCCACTCACCCTTCCAACAACCGACTTCCTGAAATCTGTTTCAGGGAGTTTTGTATTTTTGTCACTCTGCATTAGGCTACAGCGCAGCACAGCTTGTCGCTTTGCCTTACATGTGATCATGCTGTCTGGAATTGGACCCGACGTAATGGAAAATGACGTGGTTCTAGTGGGATTTAACATCGGGTTTCTTCCAGCACATCTTTCACGTGCTGCCATCAGTCTGTTGCAGAGCTGGGTGTTGGGTGTCTGTGGCTTCACAGGGGAATATAACAAGTGATACAATGCAATGTAATACCCCATCTAGACCAAAATGTTTATTCTCTGGGAATACCTGGACCTGTTACTTCCAGCTCAATGGAGTAACGTTACTTGGTTGTAGACACTTTCTCACACACATTAAAAAAGTAGAAAACCAACGCTTTTTTGAAAAGCCCAAAATATTACCGTATAGCATATGGCACCCAAGATAGGAGTAAATTTGCAACATCCGCTTATGCCTGTCTTCTTGTGGTACATTGAAGGTGTTGCTTTGGGATTTTTAGTGTAGAAATGGAGTTGCTGCAGGGCAAGGAAAGTGTTTAATGCCCTGTCCTCTGTGAAGAAGAAGAAAGCAGCTACTCTGTTAACTCCTTAGAGACCGTATTGCATGAGTACCCTGTGAGTAAGAGGACCAGATATGGTGATCCGTAGGGATACTGGATTCCTAATTACCCCGTGTCAGATAATGCAGCCCACTCCTGGTGACCGTGGTTTTTGGGGGTGTCTCTAGGGTAAGACGGAGACTGAACACATTGCTGCAGGCCAGAAGGCGCTAGAAACCTTCTCCTGGCACAGCATACTAAAACACCACTGCTGGTCCACAGCCCTTTCTACGTCCAGGCACGGGGAGCTCAGGAAAGAGAGCAGCTGGGTGCAAGCTGCTATCAGTTACTTCGATGTCAGCAAGTGTGTGAAGAAAAATGCCAGGGCTTCATTCTCCTTTCACAAGCTTTTTACAACGGAGTTCCAACAGAGTTCCTCCTAATTTACACAGCTAAAATGAGAAGAAAACCAAACTTTTCATATCTATTTGGTGAAATTACCTGACTACTTATGTAGATGCATAACTACCCCAGTATATTTGAGATCATTAATTGCACTGAGACTCTGTAGCATGTGTAAATTGCAAGACATTGCTGAAGACACCATTTGCCTTTTTGCTGAAACTCTTTTACTAAGAGAGTGGATGTATGATATTTTGGGCATTTGGGAGCCTGTTCTGGAAAAGCAGACAGTCCAGACTGCACTGAGGACAATATCTGTTACAGGCCTGATTGTGCAGCATGCGTAGGTTTGCGCTTGAAGTGAAACAACTAGTGTTTTGCCGATAATAGTCAGTGACCTCTGCTTCCCAGCAGCTGGCTTACAGAAAGAAGCACATGGTGGAATGGCACCTGCTGAAGCCTGAAGCATGGAATGACAATCACAATCCAGGAATGTCTCATTATCTGATCAGCAGTAATACATATTTTCCTCTCATTGCTGCACCCTTGAAGAATATGGCTAAATACAAGGTGCTTTAAGAGTTCAGGGGGGGCATTTTCAACAATGTTAATGCTGCCAGCAAATTGACATTATTGAGATATGATTGCAGAATCCTGGCAACAGGAACGAAAGGCAGCAGAAGTGCTGCTCCTTTTGTTCCACCTAAATGATACCAATCACTGGCCACGTTAATGATACCTTCGTTAAAACGTGCCAATAGCAAATCACTGTCTTTTTTCAGCATATGCATTCCTAGATCACTTTTTTCAATGTGACCGTAGGGGGTTGACACAAATTACTATGCTGCCAGCACAGCTGTCCTACATAATTTGTTGTTGCATAAAGTTAGAATTAATGATTTTAACAAGTACCAAGGCAGGAATATTAGGAATGCACACTACAGAGCTTCTGGCTGTCTAATAAGACCCATCTGTTATAAACCATATGCGGTGTAGCGTGAGTGCTGAACAACGGGCGGCTTGACCACTTGCGTAAAGAAGATCTTAATGGGATCAAACCTGCTTCAACAACTGGCTGAGGGCTTTGCGGCTTGGGCACGGCACTAGCTATGTCAGGACATGCTCATCCATCTCAGAAGAGGATGGTGTCGGGCAAGGAGTTGAAGTTAGCGTTGTGATGCATCCGTAGTTGGTCAGAACAGTACTTGCTGTCTTTGTGATGCCGCCTGTGAGGAAAGGTGTATCCTGGCTCCCTTATTGCACCTAAAGGATGCTAGGAGCACGTGGGAGGAATAAGCCTGAACCCCTATAACTGGAACTGTTAACTGGAAACTGTGAGTGAAGCAGTATGATGGCAGCCAGTGGATCCATGAACCAATCAGTCCCATCTAGAAAAGAGAACGCTTACTGTGTCCCTTTATTCACTGATCCCTTGAAAAATATTTTCATTGCTCACTGAGAGGAATATTCTAGAGCTCTGGGAAAGTTTAGGATGACATCCAGAATAAGCAGGTCAGGCCTATTGATGCACAGCTTGCACTCTGGAAAACCTATAGGAGGTTGCAGGAAAGTGTAGAAACAGTAGGTAAACCAATATTTACATTTTCCACTCACTTCTGATTAATGGAAATAACACAGAAGAAAGAGGATGGGAAGCAATATGAAGTTAAATTTTTTGTTCACTTGGTGCTTCCTCATATCATAGGTCCTGCCAAATACCAGCTCTTCACAGAGAAAAGGAAATCAGACATGTTAAGAATAGTTTTTTTCTTCTTTAAACAGGAGAAAATAACAGTCCTAGGAATTTGACTTTGTTTTGCTACATCTGAACTTTACTAGACCACAGAGAAATAGTAGAAGAAGCTTTATTGATTTGGAGCTTAGGCCAAAGCTCAATGAATCGTGACTCAGAAGACCTAAGGGAAGGCGAAAAGCCAGTGAATGGAGAGGAATAGGTTACTTATATTCAAGGTCCAGTCATGGAATTTGCAGAACTTGTGCTTTCCATCCCCAAGATAGCTGAGCACAATATTCTCATTTTTGTAAAGAGTTTTGTTGCTGTTGTTGCCGATTAATCTTGGAGTCTGGTCTCAAGAGGTGCTGAGCACTGCTTGCTGTAGTTGGTAGAAATTCTGAATGCTGATAGTTCACAAGATCAATACTTTTGCTCTCCAGGGCCTTTAAGTCTGATCCCATATGAAAAGCATTTTTTCTTTAGTCATGCATGAGCAAGTTATTGCTCAGTGGGAAGAGGAGAGGAGGTAGAAGTTTAAGCTTGTGAAAGGTGTTCCAAAGGTCCTAAGAAAAGTAAATAATTCCAGTGATTCTTATTGCAAACTGGCCATTAGCAGGATTACATCTTTATATCCACAGAGCAGATAAGTGGAACGGAAAGCAACAGTTTCAGAGGAAGGAGAATCACTCCCTGGACTGCTTTAGATGTTAGCAGCAGCAAGACACAAACAATGCAGACACCTTGAGAGGTGAGTTAAAAGCCTTTTGGTTCATCTTCAGCACTCTGTTGTAGGGGAAACCAGCGTGGTATCAAAATGTGCCTTTTATACAGAGCTTGTTTACTCAAGCAGCACAAACCAGGAACCCAGCTTGGCAGTATGAGATGCGCAGAACATTGTCATTTTTGATCTGTTCACTTTTATCTGACATATTAACATAGTATTCTTGGTTCTTCCAATCTCTGCAAAGCAATTTTGCGGTCACTGCATTAAAGAGTGCTTTCTGCTGGTGCAGTGATGCCTGCGACTTAGTCCCACTGCTGCTCCGATGGGTGAAGATCTGTAGTCGTCCTGTAGTAGCAGACCTTGTCCCCTTACAATCAACAGAGAAAGGCAGAAAGCACACCTGAGGAAGGCGGATATAATAAGCAATCTGAAAAGATCTCCTACCTCTCTCCTTTGTTATATAGTCTGAAGCACATTTGTTCTCTTTAACATAGGCGCCACTTAAGTCTGCAGATAGGTGGTTTGAATTCAGCTTAATGGCAGTAGAACATCTAGCAGACACTGGGCCATTTCCAGGAGATACGATCCTCAGTAGACCAGATATGAAAGGGTGCTCTGGTGTGTTTAGGGCAGAAGAGAGGGAAAATAATGGAAGTGTCCAAGGCAACAGGTGGCTTCCTATGCAGCTGTAAGAACAGTAGAGGAAGAGCCCTTGGCCTGATGAGAAATCCTACTGGAAATTTTGCCAATGGTGGTACACCCCAACCTCCCAGTGGGAGATCTTCTGCTGATTATATTTCTTTGGTGGCATGAGGACCATTCACCACATCCTCTCAGCCTTACAAACAGCAGCTATCTGACCTCTACAGAAAGAACGTTAAATGGTAGCAGATGCTGAATGGTCAAATTTGATTATTGGTGACTGTTACTGACTACCTTCCACACTTCGAGACACACTATAGCATCAGACTATTAACTGAGGCTCCTTAAGATTATCTGGTTTCCTCTTCCTCTTAACCTGGGTATTTCCTGGTTCGTGAGAAAGGCTCCTAACATCAGCACCAATATCCTGCTTGTTCACAGATGGTTGCCGAGAGCAGACACCTGGCACTCTCTGGGTCTCTTTGCATTGCTCGGATAATATTAATTACAGCTCCAAGGGAAACAGCCGCCTGCCAACCTTTGACTCGATGCTGTTTGTATTATGAATGGCACAGAACACAATTCTTTCTCCACAGACATACAGTCTACCCTGCTGAGAGTAATTCATTGCCACTTTCCAGGTTTCCGGATACTCCATTAGTGTTCCTGAGGCTGGGGAAAGGGGCACTCCTGCTGATTACAGCACAGGGTGAGTGTCAGGGCTTGTGACTGCTGTCTGCTGCTTTGTTCCTAGCTCAACGTGCCTACCTTTACAGAGGTGTCATGAGGCTGAATGTGTTGATATGTATATAAAAAGTGGTTTGAGATCACGGGATGAAAGGTAGCAAAACGTATATTTTATTCAGAGCTTTTTTTTTTTTTTTCTGTGCTTTAGAAGGTCTTCATTAGCCTTATCCAGAGCCAGGGAACTAAATATTTTCCCAGGTCCTTCTTCTGTCCTCTTCTTAATAACTCCTTCCCCTTGCAGCCAGAACTTCCAGAGTGATGACTACAGGGCAGGGGGAGAGTAGGGAAAATGGGGAGATTTAAAAGATTTAGCACGCTGAGCAAAGAGGATGAGCACAGTTCTATAAAAAGACTGGGTTTGTTATGATTGCCCAAACACTCCTTCCCTTTCTCCACACCCTTGCTTCAGCTTTCTCCACATATTTTCTCAAATGATTTCTTGCATTTGCTGTACAACTGCAATTCTCTTCCATTAGTACCTCACAGCCATTCTGTATTTATTCTCCAAGGGAAGGTTCTTTTCATCTCATTTAGGAAGGGTTTAATTTATCTGTAGCAGGGTACATTTACTGATCTACCTGATGTGTTTGCGTGACTGTATTTGTCTTCACTGCATGGAACCGGGCACCTTTTCCCTTCCCCAGTAGTGACACTGGCCCACCCAAGGGCTTATTCTTGTGAATGCAAATCAAGTAAGTGCTTAACCCAGGTTATTTTCTACTGAGCATCTAGGTGCAAGTTAAAAAGTCGTTTTGCCTTTCTCATTCCTGCATAGTCAGATTGTTTCTTAGGCAGAAGGAAAATACAGAGTGACTCACTGATGTGCAAGACACAGCCAGAGACTTCCAAATCACAATTATGGGTTTGAAGGAAAGCTGTGTGCTTCAGAACCATATTAATAGACTTGAAATGGTCTAGAAATTTGTTGCCTGCTCAGTTTTCCTGCATGCTGCTGGGAATCATGAGTTGTTAATGTCTCCAGGCCAGTGGTATCCTCTAGGAAGTCGGTAGCTGATCTCTATTCAGCTCCCAGAGGACATGTGGATTCATCACAGCTGTTCTCTTTTACATCCAAGAAAGGGCTAGAATCTGAAAGGAATGTGTCTCCCTGCTCATTTTTCAATTCCCTTTCAGGACTGACTGCATAAGGTTTTAGATGTCACTTCATATGACCAGTTTAGAGGGATTGACACGTGCCCAGCACTTTGGACTCTGAAGGACAAGCCAGCTCATTGGAAAAGCAGATGCGGGGAGAGGTACTGTATATACAGGCTGAGGAGCGTAGCAGCATTCAGTGAAATCCCCTAGCTAGTTCTAAAAATCAGAAGCAGAGTTTAATGAAAGTTTAGATCCAAGTATCCTGGGTGCAACCCTTGGATTTAGGCATTCTGGGACTCCCTGAATTTTGGGTCAGATTATTCTTAGCAGGGGATAAGCTGACGGGCCCACTCATCCCCAAATGCAGCACTGCACTGCGGAGTCTGTCGGGCATTTCTGGTTTGGGCCCTCCTCTGATGGCAAAACCAATGAATTTCTGCTCCTCTCAAGTTTTCAAGGGGTCAATGAAATGCCAAACCCTCTGCTTCACATCGGGCCTCCCTTCGGAGCCACGGCAGTAATACAGAGTGCCCAGCCCTGTTCAAAGTGGCCAGCCCTCGCAGCTCTTGTACGCAGAAGGTTTTCTGAGGGCTTGGTACCACAGTAGTACTCATGGAACTGCCTTCACAATCTTATTATCCCACGTGCCAATTCCTTGCTTTCTTATCTGCTAAGGAAGTTGCTCCAGTTACAACTCCACTTCAAATACTGGAAAAAAGCAGAGCTCTCCTGGCTCCCTTGGCCTCTCTCAAGGGGTACTTGCTCTGGAGTCATCTTTTTTCCTTCTTTTTTTACTCTAATGAAAACCACTATCCTACATCCAGTATTTTCTCTTTGATTCTACCCCCTTACTCTTCCATGGTCTTAGTGTTGGATTTGGTTGAAAGATTTCTGCTAAAGCTGTTTTCCATTGGAAACTATTTAGCCACCCCAAACCACTTCACAGGAACATCTACTTATACAAAACTTTCAACAAACAAACATTCAGACATTCAAGACCTCCCTGTGCTATGGGCGTGAGTGTTTCACACTGGCAATGTTAGACTTTTTTTTCACTTCTTTGTGTCAGAGTGTAATTTTTTTCAGAATTATAAAGCTGGAAAGAAATGCTTCCACCTAGGAAAGTAAGGCAGTTCAATGGGGCTTTTTCCAGATCACTCTTCTTGCATGTATTTATTTCATGAGGAATTTCAAAACTTCAGTTTTCTGTTCCAGTTTGGGACAGAAGAAAGTTTGTGGAGCAAAAAATCTGAAGTTCAATCAGTTCTTAGTCCTAGATTTAAAATACATCACATTTAAATGAAAAGCACCAAAAAAAAATTTAGAAAAGAGTATCTAAAGCTCTTCATGATCTTTCACTGTTGTATCCCTGTCCTCCCATACACTCTTATCCATCATCTTCCCTTGCTGTACTCTAATTATAGATTCCTTGAGGCAGAGACCTGCCAATGTTTCCGTCAGTAAAGTGCCAAGCACATCTATGATGCTTTACAAATAATCATAGAGGATGCATATTTTGTGAAATGTTTAATCTTTTCCTGTTAAAAAAAATTCTATCTGCCATATCAGGCACGATTAAATTTCAGTGTGCCATCCTTCGTTCGGTAAGATGCTAAATTAACATCCTTTTCCTCTGTCATTCTTGCTTCTTGCAAATGAGAGGCAAGGACCCCTCTCCCCTCTTCTTCCCACATTTAAGAATTTTGTTCCAAACCCTAGCAGCTTAGACACCAGCCCCAGTCCTGACAAAATAATTTGAATGTCTGAGGTATGTAAGAATAAGGGACAGTCTTCTCAAATCTTCTTTAGCTGCCCATGGAATCTTTGTGTTTACTGAACTTTAACTCTTTATTCCCTAAAATGACACAAAATACCTAGAGTATTAGAGGCACCATGTTTCTCCCTGTCTTCTGTAGAACTCCCCAGGACCTGAGCACGTCAAGCATCTTGCAAAGGGATAACTGCATCTGACAGATCATCTTCTGTGCTTGTAGAAGCCTGGTTTCCAAAACCGAGGGATTTCACAGGTTACTAGGTGCTGCAGAGAGCTCCTACAAAATCAGGCTTCTCAACTTTCTCTTTCTTCCCTGAACAAATTATTCATCATTAAAAGCAAACAGGCACGTAGCACTCGGGAGACGCAGGGCCTCTCATCACCAGACCTGTCATTATAAATTTGCCTGCAGGGCTCTCTCTGGAGCAGGGTGGCCTGCAGCACAGACCCCTCCTCGGCAATCAGCTGGAACATAACACCGCAATTGCCAGATAAGCCACTTAGTAATTTACTGAATTTACAGTGGGGGATGGAAAAACATGTCTTCGTGCCTTAATATAGAAGCAAAGGAGGCAAACACCAATATTCAGTGTCTGAAGGAGCTGGCAAAGCCTTTCTAAAGTGCCTGGGAGAAATTATGACTTGTACGTGTTTGCAGAGGTCCCCAGCGCTTTTGCCTGCTTCTGCTTTCCAGATTGCTGGGCCTGTCTTTATTCTGTCCGCCAAAGTGCCTGCAGAAATGTGCACTCCCATCTGCGCAGTCCCTCGTAGTGATGTTGTCTCTGCAGCAGCGTCAGGGGTGGTCTGTGCCTGTTGTGTTGCTAAATACGCATCATGCAGGCTCGACAGTTGAGACTTAAATTGCTTCATGTCTCTGTTCACTTAAATCTCAATGCAGATGTTGCTGTTTACCATAATGAGGTTTACCTTTTTCCCTGTTCACTCCCTTCCATCTCTCGTATGGCTTTCCTTTGCAAAGACGGCACACTTTCACAGTGAAATGACAATTCTTAGGGAAACAAACGGAAGAAAAGACTGAATGATCTCAAATGAAGTGGGAAGCCCACCAGTGATAAAAGCTTCCTACGATACCAGAACTCATGCATTTGTGTGTGCGTGTGTGTGGGTGTATAAGAAAGGAAAAATCTTCAGTTTTGAGGTCTCAGATCCTTTGCAACCAGATAATTATTTCAGGCTGAAAGCAGTATTTGACTGATCTTTTAATAGAATTCTTGGTCAGAAAAGATCTATTCAGAGAGGTGGAGATCAGAGACAACCAATAACAACATTGACCCTGTGTTACATTAGACCTAAGGTAAGTCTTCATGGACACAGGTCGTTTTCAGAAAACAGAATGATGTTTTCTGGTTATGAATCTAAATATAGTTGCTCCAAATTCTCTTCATCAAAAGGGAAGAAGAATTACTGGCTTTCTCAAATTTTTCTGAAGTCTCCTTTGCATGAATTTGCCTTTCTTCATCGGTCAGGAGTCTTTCTTGAAATGAGATGGTTTAGTCCTCTCTCCACAGTAAGGATTTGGGAATAAGTAGGTTTTCTTTAACATCTTTAGGGATTCAATAATTTTGTATTAATACCACTGTGTTACAAACTAAATTATACCCAAACATGCTGAAGGAACTTTAAACAGATAGTGATTCCCTTTGTGTCATCGTAAATGGTTCTGTGAGTATTCCCAAATCTGTAAAATTTGACTCTCCAGCTGAGAGTGATTCAGGATAGTGACATTAGGAATATCAAAGTAAGAAAAAATTCCATATGGAAATCAATTTTATTGCTTGCCTTTATAAAAATAATTTCTTAGTTCCATGATGTATTACCAATGAGTCCTTGCCTCACTAACTTTTAGGTTACATAGCTATTAGCTGCCCATAAATCCAGCCTGTTAACCATTCCTGCTGCTGATCTGCAGTCATGGTATAACTCTCAATATCCAAAGAGGTTGGTCTGAATTCAGGGACACGTAATGATCATTTTGGTCCTCTCTGTGATAGACAGTATCCGTAAGTCAAAAAAATTCAATGGCCCGAGCATTATCCTATGGAGAGATAAAGAGACATAACTGTTAAATCAGGCAGCAAAATCAAAAGATGTGGTGAGGAACGATGATGATCACAGAAGGAGACATCCAGCATCCCAGCAGAACAGCCTCCTCCTGAGGATAACACATGGTGATTATTGCTGGTTAGGGTTTAGATGTTATTTGTCTTAACAAGCAGAGTATTAAAAATTTTTTTTGACTTCTGAAGCATTTGTAACTGCTCCATTGCTGGAGACAGGATGCTTGAGGCAAGCGTCTGGACAAGATGCTGGAGATGATATGTGAGCTCATCTAGTGGATCATTTCCTGTAACTCTTTCTTCTGTTAGACACTCACTTTCCCCAAGATGAAGATGGTATTTTCTAGGTAGAAGCCTTTCATAAGCAAAGGGTTTTGACCCATGAGATCCAAGTCTATGAAAGATTAATGTGATGGTGTGAGCTCCTAAAAGTGACCAAAGGAGGGAGAAAAGGGTTGGACAAAGCATCTCTAAAAGCCTGTTTTGTCATCTATCTTAATAATGTTTTAACCTCCAGCCTCCCTGAAGAACCTAGGTCCTGCTGGGCTACAACGTCGGCAAGATTGTCATATGAGATTAGTGGAATTGTTGAATAATGTTATCAGATTTATATCATGACAGTCCTCAAAATGTTGTGGTCTGCCAAAAGGCCATTTAAGCCAGAAGAAATCCACTAATGGGAAGAATGCCACTGAATTGTAAACTTAGAGACGTTTCACCCCAAGTGTCTTGCGCAGGAAGGGCTATTCTGCCCCAGGGGTGGAAGGATGAGCAAGGTTAACAATGTAAGTGGGTGGTAATGCCATTTTGAACAAGAGAAGAGAGAAGAAATTGAGCAGGTTGCTACTGTGTGTAGGTGCGGTGGATGGAGGTATCCAGGTGCTTTAAGGTCCTACTCTAAGAGATAGTACTCAAGGTGTATTTTCAGTTTGTAAACTGTGCCTTGAGTATGTATGGCTTACACATACCTCAAGGATTTGAGATGACAGCTGGGAAAGAAATTTGATGCTAAAATTAAATTTTGGTTTGTTTTCCTCTTTTTGTAATCTTCTTTCTCACTTAATTATTAAGAGCCTAACCTTCTTCTGTGGTAGAATTAAATTATATGCTTTCACCTTTAATCTACTTGATGTTGAGTGAAGCTAGCAAACGCAAACCAGATTACTTCTCCAGAGGAAATATACCCATTTAGAACAGTAAATGTAGGAAACCTCTTGATGTGTGTCTGCCATTTGAGGTGAACCCTCCAATGGAATACATCTCCTACTCTTCACGAATGAGCTTGAAGACTGGTATTACCAGCTCTGGGGTGCTAGGAACAAGTCTCTGTATCAGTAGAGATCAATGACTTATACATAGGTATTCCCCAGTCATCACAGTGAGCTGTACAATTTCAAAGATAATTTATCAGAATATGAGAGGGATTAAAATTAGTCTTGTATTTCAACAAAATAAGTTGATTCTATATGAATAACAGTGCAGCAAGGTCTCGATTTCTCACATGTTGTTTCCATACCTTATACAACATCTCATCATTGTGGTTTTTCATTAAAACCTTAATAATTAGATCCCACCTCATTGGGACTGTATGCTCTGCTTGTCTTCAAACAAGCTAGCAATAAACAAGGCCTTCCTGCTGATCACAGTGTGGCTCTGTGCTAATACGCTAATAAAACCATCCAGGCAGAATAAAGGCGAGTAAAAGGATTTGACAGAGTTGTAGGATCTGTGTGGGGTTGGTCTGCAGGCTAATTACAGTAGCGGTGACTGGAGGGAGAAATTCTGACCCTTCTCATGCCATGTCTGCCTAAACTTGAAAGATTCTCGAGGAAAGGTGTGTCCCCAGAAAAAGAAATGTGTAAGTGTTGTCATTTCAGTGAGATAAAAAACTAATTCTGTGCATGGGTGTGTGTGTGTTAGGAAAGAAGAACAAATCTTCACTGTTGTATGTAATGCAGTTTCAAAGGCAGTTGAAGCTGGAAGATGCAAGTTAAGACCCTGAGCTAGAAAAATAGTCATAGAGGCGAATGTGAGAGTAGCGTTAAACTTCGCTCTTTAATAGGCATTGTGGGACACAGTCATGCTCAAAAGAACCAGACTCAAATATAATCACTGCATCTTCATCTAAATGATGGACCCCATGCTTGCAGTTGGACGGAATAGCTCACCATTGAGTAGAGGAAAATTACACTCATTGGGTTGGAAGTTAGAGCACAGAATAGGGATGGGTAGCTTTGAAAAATGCCCTTGAAGCTTGAAGGCACCCAGAAAAACTGCTGTGACCTACTGATAATATTAGCTTAGAGTAACTGCCAGAAATTTCTTTTCTTGTGTAAAGAGGAAAACATAGGTATGTGAACAACAATCTCCAGAGGTAAGAGAACTTTCAGGCTGTAGAGAGGCAAGCCAAGCAAGAAATCGGCTGTGAGGCCTGAAGGCAGGGCACGGTGGTGTGATACTCAACTGCCTCATCAGACAGGAGTGTATCTCACCACCTCTTTGGAATTTTTTCACTCAGCTGCAGACCTCCTGGCTGCCTTTGATTAAGCAAGGATTGTTCCGTAGACAGAGCAGTGCCCTCCTGATAACAGTTTCAGGGAAATGGCACTCAACAGATCCATGGACAGAGGGGACTTCATGATGTAAATGTATGGCAGTAATGGGTCTCTCTCATCTGAGCTGGTGGAAGACCTGTATTAAAGACTGGAAGCATAGAAGCTGCAATGCGGTAGGTAAATTCGGACGCCATCCAGAAGGGTCAAGGTAACTCAGACATACTGGCTGTCCTACTGCAACAGTTTACAAAGGACAGGGAAGCAAGAACTTAATCGTAATCCTCCTATCCTCTTAGCTATCCTTTTGACCAGAAAGTAGGGATTTGCCCCCTCTGCATAATCCCTCTTCCTCCTTTCTTGTCCAGTAAGAATCTCCAGCTGTGGCTTGTTTGGGGAGCAGAAGCTACAGACAAAACGTTCAGACCTGTGTCCCCCAAAGCAGCTATATCTGTACAAACACACAGCAAGTTTCAGCAAGTTAAATCTGTTTCTAATTCTGTATCTGAAAATGAGCTTAAATGCCAGTGGTGGTGTAATGTTCATTTACATTTAGATTCTGTTTCTATTTATTTTTACTCCTATTAACTGAATCTCGATTCTAACAGTTTGATTTTTTTTATCCATCCAGGCTCTCTTTGATATGAACAGCTCATTTTTTACTTAAAGCCTGCCAAATTTCATGCCTTATTGATTCAATAAAAGAAGAAGAATGACAGGTAGAAGGGGAAATGGATGTTTCCTCCCAAGGGAGGGCTTATAAATTTGATATGAACTGTTTCTGTAGGAAATGTTTCCTCTGATTGCCACTAAAATGTCTCTGGAAGGAAGTTAGAGGGTATCATTCACCTCAGGTTTGTCCTGGATATGCATAGCTGGAGAGATGCTTTGGTTTTAAGATATCTCCTGCGCCATATTCCATAAACATGAACTGTCTGGCTGTGAGAGATGGCTTAAAAATAACTGCACGTCTCTGATCTGCAGCCTGTCTCTCTGTGGTTCTTTGCTCTCGGTGCTGCTGTGTACTCTGACACTCCCAAGGACTATCCTGGAGGTAGGGGCTACCAAAGCACACTGCGATTAGTTGTATCCTCGTTTGCAGATAGGCACACTTCACATGCAGGAGTTCAAATAGTTTCTTGGTCCCTTCATAACTCCAAAGCATGAGGCAAAGACAAAAGAGCCAGGGCGTAGATCAGCAGATGGCATCTGGAAATTCAGACTCAGAAGAGCAGGCCAGGGGATTAAGGCGGGGACCTCAGCGGTTCTGAGCATTGTGTTCATTTATTCTCCCAGAAAGATCAAGAGATTTATCTTTAGCAGAAACAGAAGTAATAACAGCTAGGGTCATCAGCAAGATTTCTCCAAGTACTTACTCCCATAAATATCCACTGGGGTGACAGAGTTCCCTAATGGGATGGTGTTGAAAGAGTTGCCGGAATAATCAGTTTTCTATTAGGATACACACGACATTCGATATCTCTCAAAACTATTGTTTCAGGCTCTCCACAGACACAAACACACTGCTTACACTGGATTCGCCTACTCACACTTTTCTTCAGAACAGAGAGGTTTACAAGAGTCCTATTTTTTAATTTAAGATCCTGAGATAATTACGTGACTTCAGGAGGCATGAGACTCATTGTGCTGTGACTCAATCCAGGCAGGCATGCAAGTGAGAGAATAGACAAGCCACAGCTAATAAGAAAGCTCTTTATTGTACACAAAAAGTTACATTAAGCTAGTATTATTAAGGCTGCAAATGGAAGAACTCTTCAGTCAGAAAAGAGCAGAATGGAGGTTGATTTTATGAATTTAATTAGCCCCTTTGCCCATTTACATTATGATATACTCCTTAATTACATGATCACATCTTTTTCTAGAGGACTGCTGTCTTGAGGTTAGATATTGTTGCCAGCTTTACGTATCATTAATTTACTTTTTTAATAGAGCACACAAACTGAATGTAGCAATTGCTTTCCACTAATTTTTTCCATTACGGTGAACTGCTTTTACAGAAGGCGGCTGCAGGGAATACCAGAGTGCATAACATATAGGATGCAACTCGTCATACAGATTTCCACAAGTCTAGCAGAAGAGGTATGATTTTCTTTTATTTACTAGCAAGGTCGCATCGTGGAGGTGAGCTCAGAGATACTGGTCTCCTCAGTTAACCAGCTTCGCTCACAGTAAGGAAATTTGCTGTGCAATTACTTCTGTGCTGGGCTTTTCCAATCTTTCAGACACAGTGAGCCATATTTACAAATGAGGTAAGCTGAAGTAGCTCCAAAAAACTTTGGAAGTCCATATATCAGGATGAAATTTGGTCCTTTAAATAGATTCAGTCAGATTCACAGGCAGGAATTCATCAAACCCTGAAAGAGAATTTTTTTTTTTAATAGCTTTTATTTCCTCAGTTATGTGCTTGCAATTTTAGTATTTCTGTAGTTAGCTGCCTCTTCATTTTCCACTTTCCTCTCTTGCTCCCCTCCCCATCAAGACTAACAAGAACAACAGGCTTTTAAAAATACCCTCTATAAAAATCCTCCTTGTCAGAAATCGCTCCGTATCCACTGTACATGCTACTCTGATGAGTATGTGAACAGGACAGTCCTAAACATTGGCCCACACAGGATGAGGTGTGATTGGGAACTTTGTTCACCACACGCTGGTCTGAGACCAGTCACCTATTTCCTTTTGCCACCAAGTAGGTCCAGTAAGCCCTTCAGAATAGCTGCAATTCTGTGGTACTTCTCATGTCATATATCCTAGTCCCAAGTCGCAGTGGAAAACAGCCACTGTTCAGGACAGTAGCCTTCGTGGCGATGGAAGCCTGATCTCATCCTTCTTCGGTGGTGTTGGCTGTACTGCTCCCAGCTGAAGGGTAGGAATAGAAGTCAAAGCAACTTTGCTTCCGAGGATTGTCTTCTTTTTCTCTATTTCAGCACCAGCTTGAGTAAACCAACCATCTCCCTTTGATCCTTACAGATGCTCTGTCAGAAGCAACTTTGCCTTTCATTTCACAGTCATCTTTGCAGACAAAAAAGAGAAATGGACTGTGTCCTTGCTGTGCGAAGAGCCAAACGCAAACAGAGCAACATGTGTACGTGCAAGGAAGGGCCATGTGTGTGGAGTAACAAAGAAAGTGGCAAGCAAGGACATCTGATTTATGGAAGAGTCATTGAGACTGATTCTCTTCTCTTCGCAGCTCTGCACTTTATAGAAATGGACCCTTCATTTTAGCCTAATAATAAGTCCAGAATATAGTATAATGAGTGCTACCACTGTCAGACCACAGACCTTAAAGTTTTCTCAGCCTTTTAACAGACATAGACAGACATCTAGCCTTTTTGTCTGAAGCTTTGATTAAACTCTTGCTGAAGTTTCCCTTTGTTGATACATTCCCTTTCAGGCAAAGGTGAAGAGTAGGGGAAAAAAAACAGTCAATGTCTGAGAGCATGTAGGTTCCCATCTCTATCCCTAATAACACCATACAGATCTAAACCACTTGTTGCCTTGTCTTGACTGGCGTGGGTCATATGGCTTCTGAAATGCCTTGCTTAGTGAGGGCGCTGACTGAGATGATTGACAGCTTTTCCATGGCAGAAGACCAAACTGTCTCCATCCACGGCAGGGAGCTTTAAAGCCTGAAAAAGCAGAATCTCCACTGCTCACAGGAGCCCATTAGTGATTTTCTGCTTTTGAATCTAAGTTTAGGATGTGCCATTAGGATCCCAGATAACCTTATCAGAGATGTCGAAAGGAGTTAGCAAGGAACTGTCACTGTTTGATTCCTGTCTGGCCACAGCAGCAAAAAAAGGAAGAAGAGAAGATGCAGATAGAGGGGGAAATACTACCACAGGGAGGGTTCTCCTAGCCTCTAAAGGAGCGTTAACGAGCATTAATAGATACTAGATGGCAGTGTGTTAATAACAGAATAACAGTGTTTATCAGGCACTACATGATAGGTGAAATGCCTGATCGCAGTGTTGATAACGAGTCCATCCAAGAGAAGTGTTTCAAATTGGCTGCAGATTGTAATTAGCTTTTCCCCCTGCCTTTTTTTCCCCCTCTTTCCTCCTCCCATTCCGATATGCCACTCTCACTACTTACACAATTTTTCCTGTCAGGATTCAAGAGTAAAACGAAGCCATTTCTGATCTTTCACGATGACGAGCGGTTCCTGAATCTCATTTATATTGTCAGATCTGATCAGAAAAGCAACACAGATGTCCGCATCAGCCCTCTGCCTGACCGCATCTGCTGCCACATAGAAAAATGGGCACAGAAGGATGTGGCATCTCTGTCTATTATCTTTAGCTAGCACAAGTCATGACACAAAAGATGTGTTAAACTTTCCCCATACATACTTCTTGCAGAACTTACACAGGGCTCTAAAATAGTAGAAAAAGGAAAGGTGACTTCTTATTTTAATTGCAATTAAAGGTTTCTTCTTTCAGGCAGCCATCGATGTAAAATGCACCTGCTGCTCCATTGCAGTCTGCCATAGCCCGACACGGACTGAGCGCTGCTTGGCTGCAGTCACAATGCTCATGAGGATGCCCTTAGCATTTGATCTTAATTACTGGGTAAGTGTTACTACCTCATCTTATCCTCATTTCATGATATAGCCATACCTGTAACGCAGATTTCAACCTACTAGTGTCTGATTATTCTCTTCTTGCTACACTGTAAGGAGAACTTCCATTAAGCTCAGCAGAAGGATTAGGCTGTCCAGTTGAGGCAAGTGATGGGCTCTCAGCCTAAGCCTCTGCTTGCGTGCTTTTTTTTTTTTAAAATCTGCTCCTCTTCAAACTAATCCAAGACTACTGGTCTTAATTTTGAAGTGTGTAAGAGCTTTCAGCATTAGGATCTGGGCGTAAGAGTCTGGTTACCCATCACTTTGCCTACAAGATGAGAGATCTCTTGCTTCTTACTTCCCATCCATGTGTTTGGAAGTTTTCATGATCCAGTGGAGATACAAGAATATAGCAGGATGATAAAGGAAGATAAAGATATAAGAAGAAAGGTTGGGAATCTGTGGGCAAGGGCCTCTTAGGTTGCTTATTCCTCTGCCTGCTTAGTGGAATGTTATGGGAGCCTTCCACACTTCTGGGCTGCCCCAGGCTCCTCTTTAAAAATCTTAAAAGAATGTATCCCTCTGACCATGTTAGGGCAATCTCTCAGACCTGAGATACATTCCCAGATATTTGCAGGGGGAATCTGGTAATTAATGGTAGTTATTAATATCTTAAAGATAAAGTTTAATCAGAAGGCAGATAAAAATATTAAAGACAGAATTCACGCAGGGTGGAGCTTCACAAGCATGTAATGAATTGCTGGTACTTTCTCAGAAAGCAAGCAGCCCGGTTCACACTGTCCTTACCATAGTCCATGGAAAACCAATTGATTTTCGTGCAGTTCCCTGCTATGCCTATGGATATTTCTAGGGAGAAAAAACAGAGAAAATCAGTGTTTTTTTCACTTTGCACTGAAATGCATAATGAAAGCATTGGTGATGAACAGTCATAGAGGTTCTAAAAAACCCTAATTCTTCTACCTCTCAGAACAGAAATAAGATAACCATACCACAACATATTTTCCCGATCTAAGGCAGCAGACACAGCTATTGAAACGTCTGCACACATTGCAAGTGTCTCTCCACTGTCATCCTGCCAGAGGTACAGATGAGACCTTAGGAGAGAAATTAGTTCAAAGCAATGCCTCACGTTTGTCTCCTCCTCCTTGACGAGAATCACGACTGCAGCCTTTTAGCCCCTTGAGATATTTGTTTCTCAATAGCCAATGAACCCTGACAAAGCATTAGGACAGGTCCTTACAATGAGGCACTTCATCCTCAAACAATCATAGCGCTGGCGTTACTCATCTGCCCAGCCAAGACTGTCTGGTGACATGATACAGTAAAGTAATTTGATTTCATGAGAGAAGATTGTGGCATGATTAGCAGAATGCTTGCATCCTGATACAGAAAGGATAACATTGCACAAAGCTATAACAGGTCTAAAGCCAGCCTGTTAAGCAGCCCAAATCTAGTTGTGTTCCGAATGGAAGGCTCCTTGGCAAACCCCGCTTTTCAGGATTTTGGCCCCCTTCCATCAAAAGCCAAACCCATGCCCAGACAACAACTCCTAGGTATTGTTATTTAAAATGGTAGGGATGCCATCTCTTAACAAAGCATATGAGACAACTGATTTCCACTTAAGCAAGACTCTGCACAGGGTTTGTCTTCCTCCATTTTCCCCTTCATATCTCCCCTCTTCTTATTTTGTCACTTCATCACTGGAAGGAATGTGCTGAGGTGCAAGAGTATGCTCTGTCTACTCATGGTGCAAGCAGCTGTTAGCTAAGAAATGAGATGCTCAGAGAGGCATTTTAAAATACGGTGTGATTTTGATGAACATTAAATTTCTTGTAGAGGACAGCATGCTTCCATATACCAGATCTCTTCCCAGTGAATAGACAGCAAAGTATCACTCCTTCCTTTAAAAAAAAAAGGTTTTAATTGTGAGACAAATTAACATGAATGCCTCCCCCTCTTTCATTTTACAAGAAGAGACTGACTAGGAAACTAATTAAGTGGTTGGTTAACTTTATGCGTGTAAGTAGCTTCATTTAATTTTAAGTCAAGTTACTGCAGCTTCCTATTGAAAGCATCAGCAGAAAGGCGGGCAACTAAATCTCCATAAAAATGCTGTTAATCTTGAGAAGACCTTGAATGGCTCCTGCATTCCCTAACGGAGCCTTTCATGCTCTTTTCTTTTCACAGCCTCATTCCTATGAGGTGCACTTTTGCTTGTGCACTCGTAAAAATACAATAATTCAGGAGGAACCGTGAACATTTCTTGAAATAATAATCTTTAACTCCCATTGAATAGAAATAGAAATAGAAGTAGGATGCATATCATGAACCTGATGTTGGCTCAGCAGTGCAGCAGGAATACAGGAGAGTGCCAGCCAGTAACTCAAATGAGACACCTGTCAGGTTTCTTCAATGGGTGCTACTTAAATTTTAGAAAAACTGATTCATCATGTGAGATTTCTGTAGGTCTACAGTAAAGTACAGTAAAGTTATATGGTGTTTTTCATTATCACATGTCCATGATATGACTTTTTGCACAGGAAGACACAAATTTATGCCTATTCATCATAAAGGAAGAAGAAGATTTTCATCAAGATTCAATCAACAAGATTTTAGGCTTTGGTTCACATCAGAGACAACAGGTAAATCTATACGATATTTTGGGTGTGAGCTTGCACCGGTGCTTGAGTCCAAAGTCTTCTTGTATCACACTGTTTGCACTGAAACCTAGACTTAAGCACAGCTTTTGGTAAACTTTGGGGCGTCCTGAGGGAGAGCCTTTGGGTGCATGCTGGTGATTGACATGTTTAAAGCAGAGACCTCCTCTTAGTGCGGATGGGCATGACGGATTCCGCCTGCCCTCGCAGCAGTTTGACTTAGTCCAGGCTGGGCCCAGGGCTTTGAGTCTTTCAGGAAGGGCACAGCACCGGACCCAAGAGCAAATGAGATCCTGAGGCTCTCATGTGCCTGTGCAGGCAGCCATAGCCCGCGGGACCTACGAGCTAAGCAGCTTGTGGGTAAGTAAGCGTGGGGGCCATGACAGGTTTTAGCATTTTCAAACAAAATGCAAAACACTTTAGATTTACATGCTCCTTTTTATGTTCTGTTTTGTACAAACTAAACTCCCCAGGGACAGATACCCTGAATGTTTTGCCTCCCTCTTGCACTTCACCCGTCTCGTAGGACTTGTCACACCAAGACACGCATGCCTCACTTGCAGCGGTGTGGGTGGCTGCTAGCGTAGGGCCAGGGACAGGTGGAGAGACTGTGGAGCCACAGGTGCAGAGATGAAGGCTGTGTAATCACCAAAGTAGAAACGTTAGCAGAAGGCAGACGCTGAGCCAGAAGCAGCAACAATGCAGAAATATATTCAGAAAGAGCAAAAGCAAAGGGTAAGGCAGGAAGAAGGTGGGGCATTAGCTGACACAGTGAAGCAGCAGTCAGCTCTCCTCCTCGTGTGTTCTGTCAGGCCAGCCACTGGACACACTTTTACCTGCCTATACCAGTCACCACGAATGCGTGACACCTTGCTGCTGCCATGGATAACGTTACTCATTTATTGAGCTTTCAGGAGTATTTAGAATGGAAAAGAGCGCTCATCTGTCATTCCCACATACCCCCTCCAATATCGGCTGTCACTGGCAATGGGCATGCTGTTAGTCATTTGTGTGGTTCAGCTGGTTTGCCTGCTGCTTGGGTTTCGTAGAGGCTGTCTGGCTTTAAAAAAAGTCCAGCTATAGGTTTGATGACAGTGCAGAGCTGGCGTTCTAGTACAGCACGTGAAATGCCATCTACCCATTTTATTTTAATCCTGTGGCGTGCCATAATGTGGGGTGGCTAAGGTTGGGAAGAGGGTCATACATTAGCTTTATGTATGGCTGTATCATTACCTGCACATGCCTCACTATTCCTGAACACCGTATACACCTGTGTGTGTTTAATTTCTCATATGTCTTTGAGCGTACTTCTTATTTTTGGTGTGACTGCATCTGTGTCTGTTCGTGGACTAGACTGAAGAAATCAGCCTTCTCCTCCCTGTTCCATCTTTGTCGTGATTTTGTTACAGTCAACTGACATGAGGTGCAGCAGCTGAGCAACTGGAGAGTTGTTTATCCCCTGAGAAGGCCCTTTACTGTCAGGCTCAGTTTTTATTCTAGCAGGAGACTTATGCTCACATACTTTACTCCAGAAGTCGCAAGATCCAAGGCTGTCAAGTGTCAAATGGCATTTTATCCAGGAGCCAATATTTAAGATATAAAAGTTCAGCCATGAGTTTGGCTGGGTTTTTTGGATAATCCAACAGGTGAGAACAGAACTGCAGAGGAAGATGGCCAGTGAAAGAGAGGATCACTGCTGCACCGTTACAGGTAGTACATTACTTATGACAAGTTTAGAAAAACAGACTGGGTCGTACCAGTTCATACTGGACCATTGAGCTTGGACTTCAAGGAGTAGCACTGGTGATTGACTTGGTAGCAACCCTTATTCCATGTAACAGCTGTCTGTACTGGGAGGAACTGGTGTTGCTCAGATAATGCTGGCAATCAAGATAGCGATCACTTGCACTTTTTGAAAGATGAGGTGGCACATTTGGCAAGGGTATTTTAAGTCCAGGCCCTTGGCCATATTCCAGGGTGAGTTTTTACATTGCACCGTCCTAAGACTCAGACTCATTTGGGGTATAGGATTCTCCTTTAGTTTCCTCTTTCAAGCTGTTATATGCTAAACAACTGCCACATTCCACCCCAGAGGTGAGACCTTTGTAAACCGTAAGGCTTGTGCAGCCGTCATTCCTCAGGTCAGCAGCAAGACAGGGAAGTTCAGCCTCTCTGAAGGCAGTTTGGGCTGGAGCAGTTAGACGGTGGGGTGCCACCAGCCGGGGAGGGCTGAGGAATTGGCTGGCATGGTGTGGGCAGGAGGCAGAGGACACAGGCTGGGATCTAGCTGGCTACGTGCTGGAAAGAATCAGCAGAGCATCATCCCGGGGCTTGGGGACAGGCAGGAGAAGCCGATGGGAGTCAAAGCCAGAGCCAAGCTAGAAGGACAGCCTGAGCTTACAACAGGAGCTGTGTGCAGGTCAGTGAGGTGCCTGTTAGGGCTGGGGGTCTGGGAATACTGTGTCTTCGGTTTAGGGATCTGGGAACTGGAGGGGAATGAAAACTTTTCTGAATGACCCACTGTGTTAGCAGGGAGAGAACCCCGGGGAGGTGAAGCTGCCATTGCATGGCTGAGCCCTGGGGGTGGCAGAGAGGGGAGTCGAGTGGACCAGGGGTGTCAGAGCCAGGTTTCCTTTACAGGGTGGAAGAAGGTGTGAGCTGAGCCCCTCGTTAGTCTCTGGGTTACTTTCTGCCTCTTCCAAGGCTGTGGAAAGACATCAGTGGATTTGGGCCTAGGAATGCAGAAGTGTTTATCTTAGATACATTTTTGACATTTAAGATCCCTTTAAAGAACTCAAAATGTGGTGGTGAGGTGATTTATGGGGTAGATGTGCAAATGAATGAAACCTGTGAAGATATGATGCACCATGGCTGTATTACTGCCTTTAAATTATATTCATATGAGCGTGCACGTGCATGGTGGGGAGAAAAAGGGGAGATACTGAACTTTAAAGAAACAGTTATATGGAACTGCAATTTCCTGCTATTTTAAGCATACTTTATCCCCAGTATTTGCTAGCACAGAAATCGCAGTAAACTTAACTGCTTGTTCAGCATGTCCTAATTGTTTCCAGGATATGTGGCAGTTTGGCACTGATATCAATTGCATGTCATTGTTCCTGAATTAAAATGTTCCTATTTACTAACCTCCTTCCTCATTACAGTCCCGAGCCACTGGAGAGTTTGAAGCTTATCTATTTGTCAAGTATATTTTGTGAGTTAATTCTTTTGTCACCATTATTGGCTCTTCGTATCTATTGGTAACAGCCCAGGAATTGCCATTTTACTCAGAAATGGACCATCTAACCTGACTTTGCTGTCAAAGATTATGCAAATAAATAAACAAATAACTTGAGCTATTATGTGTCTGTGCTAAGAATACCAAGTCCGATGTCACTGTTATGTTAACCAACATTAATGATTTATAATCATTACAGATAGATGCTCATTATGAAATGTTTTGCTTCGTTTTCTTTTGTTTGTTTTTAGTTAACAGCTGCTCAAATACTGAACAGCCTGACTGTCTTCAAGCTGACAACTACTTAGGACCCAGAACAATTTATTTTCTTAAATAAAGGTGGGCAAGAAGTTATTTTTCCTGGAAATTATGTGAGATTTTTTAATGCTGAAGTGGGATGAAAGGTCAAAACTCATTAAAACTTTAGCAAAGCAAAAATCTACATGAAAAGATTCATTTGGTGTTTAATTTTTATAGGCCTTGATTTATCAAAGTGCCTAAGTATATGTTTAAATTTCTCTATCTTTAATTTCAGCCACTTACTTAGGCTTTTATTGAGTCAAAAATTGATGAGATTTCTGGGAGTCTGGTCTTGGAGTGCCTGGGCAATAAACTTGAAAAACAGAGGAAAACAACACACTTTCCAAGACTGCAGTGAAGCCATGAACTCTGCCGCTATCTCCTTCTCGACACTAAGCAGTAAATGACGGTAAGAACCCATTCTTTGCAAAGCGATGGCCCTGTAGAAATGAAACTGTGCTTTAAATGGCACATACAAGACTCCTTCCAGACTGTTTGTCTGGAGTGCTTGCAGGAGTGGGCGGCTGCAACATCTGGAGATGGATCTGTTGTTCAGACCTGTCTGAATCTGGTGCTGTCCACGGTTACTTGTCTTCTGGATAAAGAGAGGAATCAAACTTCTTTACTATCATGTTTAATGTTTTCCTTTCTGGAACCTCTGCAGGCCTTTTTCTGTAGTCTCGGGGTTCACTTTCTCTGCCCTGCTAAATAACAGCTGTGGAGCTGTTATTTAAATAATTTAAATAATGGAGCTTGGCTGGAGATTTTTAGATGCTTTCAAATCGTCTCTGTCAGCGTCAACCGGGATTTTATTCCCATAATCCCATGGCTGTGCTTGGCAGCTTGTAAATCACAGATGTACGTCAGTGGGAAGGAGTGGATTCCTTCTGTCTTAATCTGCAGCCTCTTACTTTTATGACTCCTTTGTATCATCAGTCTTTATTTCCATCACAAGGAAAAAATGTCTTCCCCCGGCGGTTGCATCCAGATGAATGTGTT
Organism: Gavia stellata; assembly: GCF_030936135.1. Lineage (NCBI taxonomy): Eukaryota > Metazoa > Chordata > Aves > Gaviiformes > Gaviidae > Gavia > Gavia stellata. Next base: position 22,848,896 of record NC_082607.1, read on the forward strand.
TTATTCTCGGTAAGATCCGAGGAAGGCGATTTACAAGGGTTCTGGGCACTCAGGACGCAGGAGCACTGGTACTTTTGAAACATGCCTTGTATATGATGGATGGGGCATATTATCTAAATGCTAATAAATACCGAGCCACAAATTGGCTCCATTTTTCTTCATTCCTCTGCTGCCTGTGGTTGTTGAATGACGCTAAATCTAGCCTCAGACACATTACAGTACTAATTAGTTCCGATTTCTTTCTTTGTTCTTTCTTTTCGGTAGGGCAATATGGATGTGCTGCCTCTGGGCATGTTTATGTTACAGCTTCATTGGCTTGCCTCCACCACGAGCACATAGTACAGTTTGGTGTGAGACGGACGAGGTACAAAGCTGGTGTAAATCTCATCTGGCACAGGACTCTCGAGCATCATTTAAAGTGGTCAGTAGGTTTGTATTTCTTACTAAACTGTTCAGGACTTTCCCGTAGGGCTGATGTCCTTTGAACGTACATTTGATCACATATACATGATATAATGTACTCTATCAGATGAATACTTGCTACAGCATCTTCTGTGTAAACTAAGAACAAATCAGTTGTTCTTTTGAGCATTATAGATCTTAGATTCTTAAAGATAAGCTGATAGATGTTGACTTTTTCAATTTACATTTTTGGCCAAAATTTCAAAAGCAAGCGAGTGACTTCTGCTTAAACAACTCTACATACACTCTGCTGCTGGCAGCGTCTGAGCAAAACTGCTGCTGGCGGAACGATACCTGGACCTGCAGAACCCCTTATGTCGAGAGTTACAGCAGTTTGCATGTGGATATGTTGGAAGTGCTGGCGATGCTCACAAGCATGCCTACACATAATTTGCAAATATATCAGAGCTGCTTTTTGAAAATCTGTCCCCAAACTCTTTGTGAGGTAGAGTTCATTTGCAATTCTTTGTATTCAAGACATCCTCAGTAATAGCACCTGTTGCTTTTTGGCCAGAAAACAAACAAGCCACTTTTCAGTGATGATACGCATGCATCCTTGCAAGTCTTACATGTTATTCCAAATTAAATAAAAAAAAAAAAAAAAAAAAATTCATGGCTCATAGGCAGCCTCTAGGAAGGCTCTCTGGCACCTTCTGTGGGCTTTTGGGACCAATGCTGAGTTTGTAGCAGCTGAAAACTTCTAATAACTTGGCACTTCAATACTAGGAAATACTATGTCCTTTCTTAAAGCCGTGGTTATTAAAGATTCAGTCTTTTCAGTCTACTGTGAGATCACTAACAGTTCTCTGTCTCAGAGAATTCAGATGTTGGCTAGGTACTTGTAGAAAAGTCTTTGCAATTTAGTGCAGTGGGAACGGCCTGTCTGAAGCAAAGACAAAATGAACGAATACATATTTAAGATACCCACCGCTATGATATGTTTATTCTGTGAAATACAGCAGCAAATTTTTCCATCAATTGGTTTTTGGTCTTCTACCAAAAGACTCCAGAAACTGAATGTACTGAATTTAGCAAGCAGAGATTATGAGTGACTTCATGACAGTCTGTGTACAGGGAACAAAACTTGTTTTGCTCTTCAGTGTGGCAGACAAATACGTAACATAATCTGAGTTGAAGCAAGACTGGCGGTAGGGTTCTCATTTTTAACTATGCCAGTGATAAATTGCAGGAAACCCTGTCCAGGCATTGCAATTATTTCTTATAACCAGAGCTTTTGGTTGGGCTCGCCTTCTAGACTATTCTGTAGCTCAGACAAGAGGTTGTATCAAGGCTATAGTTTATGCTCTTTGTTATAGATCAGTTGAAATTATTCATATGGTTCTTTCAGGCCATGAAAACAGAGTCTGTGATTCTTATAAATACATCCTTGCTGGAGAGTTCTCCCAGGCTTGCTTAGGAAGTTGGGTTACGGTCTGAGATAGACACAAGATGTGTCAAGGAATTTAGTTATGAGATTGCTGCGTTTCTGGTTACCACGCAGTACCAGTGAGGCATATCAGGTGGGTGTAAAGACAGAAGATCTATCGGGACATTCCCATCGGCTCCTTCTGTAGAAGAGGCTAAATGTTGTATGCATTTATCCTGGGGAGTGGATGATGGACATTCTGTAAGTGAAACGTAAAATACTGGAGGTGGGACAGATCAGTGTCTCCTACCGACTCCTGTGGTCCTTGTCTGAAAGATGTTTTTTAACTTAGTAATTCTCTAGATTACAAAATGAATGAGGGAAGACATTTCACATTCTTCACAATTTAGACATTTAAATAGCTCAGGAGAGTTTGACGGTACTGAACTAATCATAGGATCTGGCTCTGGTCCCTAGCAAAACTATCCCCGACTCCAGATGCAGGCTTGCATGGCATGTGTTTACTACCTGTATTCCTGTGTTATTACTGTCATCTGTGTTTATTTGTTTAGAGCCAAGTCTGGACTCACCTGATGTCATTGATTTCTGTAGGATCAAGCTCAGCTCTGAGAGTCTGCCTTTATTTTTTTTTTCCTTGTTCATCTTTTCCAGAGAAGGCTGATAAAAAGCAATTCAAAGGTGCCCAGTAGGCACAGAGATACAATATGCTGGCGCTGTCTGTAAGCGGTGATGAGACGACCTCAGCAGTCCTGAGGTTTGATCATACTCATCCAAATACATAGAAGAGACAATCTTGTTAAATAATTGAAGTGGTATTAAGTTCAGGCCTCTCACATTTAGTGCTTTTCAACTCTCCTGCCACTTATTTCATTGCTCTTTGCAGAGAAATTACACTTTTCTAGTCTTAGCATTTGTTCTGCGCTGTGCCACCGGCTCCCAGCAGCTTCTGCAGACCTCCCGACCTCCCTGTTGCAGCCAGTAATATCATGACTTGTTTCCATGGAGACCAGAGTAAAGTGATAAATAAATGTGGCTGGGAATAGCAAGCTTTCACCTTCTGTCACCAGGATAAAAACAGAGGGGGAATCGTGGCCTGATTGTGTAGTTACACAAAGAGGACAGGAGAGCCCCCGGAGCTCTCCTCTCCTCTGTGTCACCCAGAGCCATGGCGATGTGCGCAGTGCTGGTGCTGCTGGCTTTGTGCAGCCTCAGCATCCCCAAGTGGATGGATATGCAAGCCTCAACCCATGGGTTGTTCTTCACCACAGCTACCTATCGAGACACCATCGTGTTGGGTGCATCTTCAGCACCTGACAGCATTTATTTCAAGGTGTGCTTCGTTTCACTGACTGATGCTGAAGAGCATGAGCTGGGCGATGTACATTTAGATAACGTGAGTGAAAATATCTGTGCTGCTTTCCTTTGATCTGGCTGATGGAACTGTAGCCTGGGAGCCAGAAACACTCGGGTTTGGATCCCAGTCATGCTGCTGAGCTGCCGTGTGGTCTTGAAAGACCGTTTCTCATTCCTCTCTCATGCTTTACTTATGAGGTTATAACACCTTTGGAGCAGGGAATTCCTTTCTGAGGATAGTTTATATGCTGTCTGTCCCAGGGATGACTTCGTCGTGGTTAAAGTTTCTAGGTGAATTGTAATAATAAAAAATGAAGTTCAGGAATGCTCCTCAGGACCAGTACTACATTTCATTCTCCTGCATACGTCTACTTACAGGTCCTGCAGGAATTAGTAGGGACTGCTAATGAACATGGGTCTCGCGAAACTGTCCTGACGATGAAAATAATAGAAAACTAGTTTCAGACTACTCCAATTTGCTGCTTAGAGAGAAGTTGTTCTCAGAATAAATTACTTTTCTTATCGAAGGTTCAATCTAACCTCACCCTGCAATGAATATTTTCTCACGCGGTAGAGTAGGTGAATTTTGTCAGACTGAATGCCATTGTTTAAAGTTGTGGTAGGTTCAGTCCAAAAATTCTAACTCCAGATGCTCCTCACCTCTGGTGAAATGAAAAGCTGAACCCAGATCTGAGTGCTGGGGTGGTTCAGCTTTAAAATAAACTAAAAAATAAAATTCAGAACTTCCAAATTGGGAGTGGAAACTTTAAACTGTATCAGATCCAAACTGTAACCTGTTTATGCTTACTTCACTATCAGCTCTTTTCTGTCTTGTCACATTTATTAATTACTGCAAATATCACGTTTGTCTGTAAGCAGGCAGTCTTTTCCAGGCCTTGTTATTACTCATTACTTGAATCACTCTCTCTTTATCTTGTTTTATTCTGCTGGGACATCCAGGCAATTTTCCAAGGCTGTGAGCCCAGGATTGTGTAGAAATCATTGCCTGGCATTGATGCTTCAGCTGAAGATGCTCTCTCTTGTGATTTACCAATAAACCAGCAAGACACTTTGCTGCTGGCAGCCTTATACTGCTGAAAATTGTTTTTCAGGTGAGATGGTAAATTATGGTTTTTCACTTTCTGTAGACATAGCTGTTTGATAGATCTAGTTTTGGTGTCTTATGTAGTCAAACTGAAAGTCCCCTGTGCTTTCCCTCCGTTGTGTTAAAAAAAGCAGTTGTTTTGTGTTCTGTGTTTTGCAGAAGTGGCTGCATTTCATTAGAATTTGTATATGCAGTGTAGATGGGAGAAAAAAGATTGGCATAGCAAGAAGTACCTTCTTTCCTCTCTTCTTGTTCCAAAGGCAACCAGAACATGCATGCCACTGATGAGCTGGGTATTGTGCTACCTACACTCATGTCTAGAAATTAGAATCATAGAATCGTTTAGGTTGGAAAAGACCTTTAAGATCATCAGGTCCAACCGTCAACCTAGCACTGCCAAGGCCACCAATAAACCATGTCCCCAAGTGCCACATCCATACGTCTTTTAAATACCTCCAGGGATGGTGACTCCACCACCTCCCTGGGCAGCCTCTTCCAGTGCTTGACAACCCTTTCAGTGAAGAAATTTTTCCTAATATCCAGTCTAAACCTCCCCTGGCGCAACTTGAGGCCTTTTCCTCTTGTTCTATCGCTAGTTACATGGGAGAAGAGACCAGCACCCACCTCACCACAACCCCCTTTCAGGTAGTTGTAGAGAGCGATGAGGTCTCCCCTCAGCCTCCTCTTCTCCAGACTGAACAACCCCAGCTCCCTCAGCCGCTCCTCATCAGACTGTGCTCCAGACCCCTCACCAGCTCCGTCGCCCTTCTCTGGACACACTCCAGCACCTCAGTGTCCTTCTTGGAGTGAGGGGCCCAGAACTGAACACAGCATTCGAGGTGCGGCCTCACCAGCGCCGAGTACAGAGGCACGATCCCCTCCCTGCTCCTGCTGCCCACACCATTTCTGATACAGGCCAGGATGCTGTTGGCCTTCTTGGCCACCTGGGCACACTGCCGGCTCATCCTCAGTCGGCTGTCGACCAACACCCCCAGGTCCTTTTCCACCAGGCAGCTTTCCAGCCACTCGTCCCCAAGCCTGTAGCGTTGCAGGGGGTTGTTGTGACCCAAGTGCAGAACCCGGCACTTGGCCTTGTTGAACGTCGTACAGTTGGCCTGGGCCCATCCATCCAGCCTGTCCAGATCCCTCTGCAGAGCCTTCCTGCCCTCCAGCAGATCAACACTCCCACCCAACTTGGTGTGCTCTGCAAACTTGCTGAGGGTGCACTCGATCCCTCATCCAGAGCTTCAGTAAAAATACTAAACAAGACCACCCCCAAAACTGAGCCCTGGGGAACACCGCTTGTGACACCACTGCGAGGCATTGCAATGATTTATGTTTGTGCCTGTTTTTATATACTCCAGTCTAGTTCTTCTGTGATTTATGTTGCTAGTGGGATACAAGTCTTATGGCTGAAGGGACACTGAGGGGAACCGTTCCTTTTGTAAGCCTTTGGCCTTCTGAAGTTTGTCCTGTGGCGCTGCCTTATGCATTATGGGTCCCCCATTTTTGGTTGTCTGAACAGTTCTGTGTTAGCCATTTACTGCGAGTGAATACTTCTTTCTCTCTCCTACCCCCTCTGGTTCCTTCCTTTAGTGTTTGCTTGCTTTATCTTTATGATTCCTCTTAATTCTAAGTTCTGAAAGGGGCTTCTGATTAACCATCACCTATGAATGCCACTAAATAATGCCAGAATCGTCCTTGAACTCTCATCTGTCCTTTTTCTGCTCCCATGGGACTGAACACCTAATTATAAAGAAGTAAGGAAAATTAAAGGAACTTTTCTGTCCTTTCTAGAATCCTGTTTGACAGTCCGATTATCCTCAAGAAGAAAGGACCATTCTGGTGCAGTCCCAGAGGAGTAGGATTAACAACCCTGGAAGCAATGAAAGAAGATTCACGCTGATGTGAAGAAGACAGATCTGTGTGTAGTTCAAGTTCATCTTGGTAGACTCATGCTGAAAATGCCAATCTGACAATTTTAATGCTGGCAGGAAAAGAAATGTATGAGGGGGCTGGGTAAGTGATGGCTTGTTCCAGCGCAGTGTGAGCTACGGCAGGGAGGCTGCGCTCCCGAATAGCCCCCCACGTGCCCAAAGTGGCTGTCCTCTGTGAGTACACATCACAGTGACAAAGGACGCCAACGGAGAGATGATAGTTCACCTTGGGCTGTTGCTGCTCCGTGGTCTATCTACTGGGAAGACAAAGACGTAGCTGAATTTGCTTTAAACTTGCTAGCGTGGGTACTGGTGGTGGGGCAGCTGCAGCAGCACAGAGCTGGGCACAGGCTGCACAGTTCACGTAAGAAGGGAGGTAGGTACAGCAGGAGAAGGCTAGTGCTAGAAAACGCTTTAGTCTCAGTTGCTCATTGAAATTGGTCTCCTCTGAACATCCATCTCTAGAAATTCGGTCATAGTTTTGGTCTTCATGGTCACAAAAGCACTGTAAATGTTTGTCCTTCTTCACTTTTCTTAGTGAAGAAGCGGTGCACAGTGTCTCGGTCTTACCACCATGCAGGGTCTTCTATGTAATTGCCCTGATACCGGAATGTCACATTATTATAGTATTAAGAGGCTTTTTTAGTGTTGCAACATTTGGATGTAGCCTCTGTGGAAGTTCCTCCAAGGCTTAATGTCTGTCAGTCCAGAATCCTTAGCAGGATTTCAGGAGGGATTATGTCCTATGGGAAGGTGTCAGTATTTCATCTTACAAACAGCTGAGGAAAAGAAAGCATCCCACTTCTTTCTGTCTAGTTCAAAATAAGACGATGCAGAATTTCTTCTGCTTTCTACATTGGGAGTGTGGACTCCAGTAGTCTTTGCTGTAAAGTAAAGGAGGATATGGCCATGTTAAAAATTCTCTGTGGGTTTGGTACACTGCCAGCAGTTTCTGTGAGGTGCCCAGGTGAAAGAAGGGAAATGGTGCTTTTTAACACTGTATCTTGGACTGCACTGAGCAAAGTAAATAAAAGGCATTTCTGGAATGGGTTCTTCCTGTTGAAAATGAAAGGAAAGTGTGCTGCAGAGAGTGAAACGGGGTGAGCCTTGCAAAGAAAAAAAGGCTGTAGGAATGCTTCCTTGGAGAAAATGCGCCAGAGAAGTACCCCCACCACCTCCTGCCACCACCCCGGGCACTCCCTCTGCATCCCGGAGGGACAGGCTGGGGCACCAGCCCTGCAGCACGGCCATCTCATCCGTCAGCTGAAGGCAGTAGCTGTGAAGCCAGGACACGCCTGAGTGTGCAGAGGAGCAAAGGAGCGGAGAAGAGAAAATGAACCTCATCACGCTCAGGCCGTGGGTGGTGAATGGGGTAGCGAACAGCGTTGTCTGGGTTTTTTATGACGTAGCTTAGACCTTGCCCAGCTGCTCGGTGGATGCTATTGCAAGGCTAATGGTAAAGAGTAAGCTAGGAGTGTACAATGAATTCCCTTCTGGAGAAGAAACGCTGCTGGTTATTAGGATTTCTATAGGCTTTTGTAACTGCACACCCTAACCATTTTACAGAGTGGAAGGGGATTGAAATCTAAGCAAAAAGTGGGATTGTTTTTTTTGTTTTGGTTTTAATTTAAACTAGGCGATTCGCCACAGGAGTGTGGGATACCTGCTGGATGCAGCAGAGCTGGAAACCCAGGCGCTTTTCTAAAGCAAGTTTCTGTACTGGTGGTAAAAGAGAGGAAGACTCGGATGAGGCTGCCAGTAGTTTTTCATTGGCAACTTTAATCTGGGTTATTTCTTCTGTGGAAAGTGTCCATCAGGGCACTTATAAGCAAAAACATTTTGACTGAATAAAATTAGGCAAATGTCTGCTGGTTGGAAAACACTGAAAATGCATTACGTGTGTATGTGTTTGGGGGAAGCTTTGTCACTTTTAGTATGTTTGAAATCACAGTTAGTCTCCCGAGTCTAATGGAAATGTGGTTTGCGTCAGGAGAAAGAAAGAATATCCCAAAGAAGGAAACTTGCAGTAGGCCAGGCTCTAATATCTGTCGCGCTTTCTGAATTTCATCAGTGGCAATTGCTGTTCATTTGTGAACCAGCTGGCATACTTCACTCCCGAGGTGGCGGGTTCCTGCCAGTGTGCACGAGGGATAATGGGATTCTGTCTCCACAAATAACATCATGCGCTGGTTTTGAAATTTAAGACAGGATTTTAGCAGCTGAGTAAAACCAGGTTTTGCTGTTGTTGTTTTTATTAACAGTAGTCCCTTTCCAATGTAACTTTCTGGAAAATGTTTCCTTCATCTCCTCCCCTTTAGTTTTGCTGTAAACACACAAACGTCCATAAAGTCATCCTATCTCTGCTCTGCACAAACATACCATGAGCTTGAAGGGTTGCCCAGGCAGCAAAAAATTCCTTGCAGATGTTATCATAATCTCTTCAGTTTGGTTGTTAACACAACCTACTTTTATAGGCTTTGCATCTTACTCCAAGCTGGTTTTCTTGCCCTATCATGGACTGTTAAATTTTTTCTTCTGCTTTACAGAATTGACATGCATTTACTTTTGCAAAGCTAACTTTCCGATCTAGCTCTGTCAAAGAATTTATCAATGCAACTATTTGATGTTTCACAGACCACGGACGTTATGGGAAATCTATGGAAATGCAGCACCTCTGCTAGGCAAGCTCTGCCTCAAAAGACTGTACAAGCACAATAAATACGATTCATTCTCCTGTTTCTCAAAAGATTCTCTTCATTAAGGTGCTGATCTTCACTAATCTCTCATGTGGCTACTTAACACAGGTTTGTCTGTATTGATTTTCTTCTGCAGATCACTTCAGCTCTTGCAGATGTTGAACTCATCTTGCGTGCTTGACATGGCTTGTTGCCTCTGGATATATTGCAGGACACAGCAAGCTGGTGAGTCTCTGAAGCCAGTTTCTTTGCATTTGAACTTCCTAGGTCTCCCCTTATCATGAGACTGACAGGCAAGGGCAGCTTCTAGCTCAGGTATTTTGTAAACTTCTTGCTGATTTCTTCCCAGGTGTCATCGGGAAGCATCTGTGAACAGATCATTTCTAGGATCTGCAGCTGGACTGGCTTGTAGATGACAGTCAAAAAAAATCTGTCCATATAGAAAGGGAATTTGAATTGTCTGCTGTGGGTCAGCTCCATTCTCAAGTATAAATCTAAAATAAAGCAGAATGCATTCCTCAGTTTCTGTGGCAAGCTTTGCTGATACATTGAGATGAATTAATTTTTAATACCATCAACAGAGCTGCAGGAAATCAGGCTAATCTCCATGACTGTCTTATACTTAATATGGGAGATTTTGGCTTTGATTGAGGGTTACTTGTTAGTGCAACAGAGGGCTCAGTGTACAGGACAAAACTATGCAGAAACTAGTAATTGGTAATGTGGGTCATACGGGAGCTGTGTCAGGCAGCGTAGGACAGGGGGAACCCGCTGCCTGCCCCGGAGGGAGCATGCGGGTGGAGGAATCATCACTGGGGGAAGGCAGCCTGTTCCTGCCCTGGGGGCCGTCTGCACCAGAGACTGGAGGAGTGATAGGACTCCAAGTCTCCATCACTCTGAATTGCAAAAAACTTGGAGTCACGGTGTTTACATTCAATTCTGTTGTCTCTGCTGAAGTGATAAGTCAGAGAGATAACAAAGGTTAAGGAATTGGAAGGACTGACTTGGAGAGGTGGTTGAAATTGCTCAACATGCATCATTTGCCTCAAGGGCAAGCTTCCTTGCCTAATGGCAAGGAAGTAAAGAATTGGGAGGATATGAAGACAAAGGAGAGACAGGCTGTTTGTGGGAGCCATGGAGGGGCCACTAAGGTCAGTGAACAAAGTAAACAGCAGGAAAGTGGACAAAGTATGTTTTGTGCCCAGCACTGAAACTGATTTCTGAAATGATATTGAACAAGGTACTTAAATTTTTTGTCTGTCACTTTTCTTGCACAGTGCTGGAAACTTGATTTCTTATTGATGCTGAACAATTTTTATCTGGAGTCCTAAAACCTTGTTGTTCTCAGAGAATATACAGTTGGATGGTTGCTGCTGTGTTGTCTCCTTCAATCCTAATATCAGAATTTAATTAAGATTTTCTCTGTATATTAAATATTACCCTCTGTGAGATGCTTTGTGAGATTACATCTGTGAGATGCTTTGACTTCTGTGGATGAAAAAGTATTTATATATGCTAGCATCATGTTTTAAAATTACTGGAACGTTTAAAGTTATGGTCTGAGATGGCATCATACACAGCAAACACAAGGTATTGTGGTAAATTGTGTGTCTAGATATACTGCTGCTAAATATAAGACTACAGCTCTTGTTGCAATTACATAGCCAGGGGTTATAGCAAGGAGTAGTAGGTCAGTAAAAGATTGAAAGTTAAATACAAGGTGAAAAGGCAGACTCATGAGATCCATTTGATGGGGATCATCTCCCTGACAAGGTGCTGATGCTGGAAAGCAATGGTTGGTGCACTTGACATTGCAACAGTAGAGAATAATCCTGTGATACGCAACAGCATACTAAATGAAATAAGAAGAATAAGTCAAAGGTGGTCACAGATACATCAAAATATTAAATAATCTAATTATTTCATATTCAGATAGGGTTCAGAACTGTAGTTCACAAAACCAATCCAAAATAATATTACCCTGTAACTCAAATGCCAGCACTACAGAGCTGTCTGACTTCTACCCCAGGGTCTGATGTATCAGCACGTTTAGCACCATGTGTAGCACCCGCTCAGACATCTAGGGGCACACTGCTGATAAGAATTCATCACCTCTGAGTCTCGTAACAGGAGGATGAGGTCATGCTTAGGTGTAGGTGGAAGCAATCAAGGAATCTGAAAATACCAGTATGTATCTTTTAGTGATTCAGAAGTTTCTGAAATAGTTTGTACACTCGGAGAATAATCTCCAAGGTCCCTGCTCTCAAAGTCGGTCTCTTGTGGTTAACGTTCTGTATGAACGGCTGGACACATATCTGAACAGTATGTTCACCTGAGGGTCTCGTTAAAAAGTTGGCATTTGGAGCCTCACCATGTCAAGTGTGTGTCTGTGTATAAACTGAGACCGCATAGGTGAGGCTCTCCACGTTTCCATCTGCAAACCTACGACTGTCTGTCTTTGAGCTGCAGGATTTTCTTTGTTCCCAGTTCTTCAAATGACCACGTTAATCCTCTTCACAGCAATCTCAATACAAACTGATTTTGGGGAGGGAAGGAGACTTGCCAATTTCAGGACAAATGTGCTTAAAAGTGTATTCACACCACTGAAAAGTAGGTGAGGACATAAAGTTTTCAGTAGGACTTACTTTTTCTACAGCTGTAAGGTTGTTCTCTACACTCCAGACACCTTAGTGCTGTCTATGCAAATGGTGAGTCAAGTATTGAGATACTTAAGAGAGATTTGTATTCAGAAGCTCTGGGATCTTTCGTGTATTTGAAACTTACCCTATAGTCTGTGCTGGATCATCAGCAGGGCTGAGCCCAGAGGCTTTCAGCACTGTGGTATGGCGCTAACATAACTCCCAGGGCTGGTGGTGTTACTGTACTGGGGACAAATGTGTTCTCAAGAATATCTAAATCTGACAGTGCAGTGCCTCAATGCCTTTTCGTTAGCAATAACCCGCAGTAGAAGAAAGCTTGTCAAAATTCTTTGCATACCTCTTAATGTCTTGTTCCACTAAAAATGTTACAAAATATAACCAGGCGAAGCTAGACTTCTCATCACTAGTTGCCTACTTTTAAAGATGTTTAAGACATAAATTATGCAACAAATGTCATTTGCTAGAAAGGGAATAAATGCACACACTGAGGCTGGTGTGCCGCTCAGCACTACTGCAGCTAGAGCTAAGGAAAGGGGATGGGGCTCGCTCAAGGAAGCAGAAAGGGAGGGAGAGTGAAGGGAGAGAAGAGGAAAATGGATGCAATGCCAACCTTTCCTAAGGACTGGAATGGGGAGGAGTCACTTTAAGGATATCCATTACCATTTAATCTAGACATGATTTGTTTTTTGTTTATTGCTGCCAGGATCAGGATGAATAGTTAAAGTAATTTGTTTAAAAAGACTGGATCAATAACTGGTTAAGCAAACAATTATATTCTTGTTTCAAAGCATAGATTTAGTTTTAGCAATTTGACTGGGCTTAGCGATGCTGATAGTGTGCTTTTGTACGTTTGTGGTGGGTTTTTTTTACCCCTGTTCATTTGGCATGCTTTTTCTTGTTTAATATATAAGAGGAGGGAAATAGCAACCACAGAAGAAGTTCTACTCTTGAGTGCGCTGCTTAAGGATACAGATCAGGAAGACAATGGACTGCAGGGGATTTAGAGTGGATATTGAGTTTTCTGTAGTACATTAAACTCAACCAATCCATCAGTGCTTGGTAACTATTTGATCCACGTGAAATGGCAAGTTACAATGCACACCAGAAAGCCTCTGTACTGCTGCTGATTGCTCCTTCCTCCTCCTTAACTATCAGACTCTGCAAAGTGCTGAAGTAGCTTGCCTAAGGCTATGGATACAATCGATTACAGGGTTGCAATTAGAGTCTTAGCCTGCTGGTCATTCTTTTCGTCTCTCTTATCTTGATTTTTCAGACTAAGAGCCCATCTGAGGTGCTTTTCAGAAAATCCAGGTCAAGTTTTTCAACTCTTAGAAATCTAGGAAACTTAATGTCTAGTCCCAGATTTGGTATTTAAATCCATCTCTTCTCAAACCAATATCAAACCAACTCGAAGATGCACCACACATTCAAGACCTGAAACACAGTAGAGGATCTGATAAAGGAGGGATCCTATAATTGTAAAGAGTTGTCCTTTTAAATTCTACATTGCATGTTTTACATTTGCCTTCAGTATGTAAGGAAGCCCAAAACATACTCTGCTAGTGAGATACGCAACTGCTCCTTTAGTTTAGCATTCTCAGGCCTTTCACATCTTAGATATGCATGGAAAGTAGGTCTTCCTACTGCATTTCAAGAAAAGAGCATGATTCTTATCGAGGGTGGAATGCTAACATGTCATTTACAGGAATCTTCCATAAGCTTCTAGCAAGGCAAGAAAACACTGTATGTATCTTCAAATTTTGTGATTTTTTTTTTCTTTCTTTTCTTTTTCTTTTCTTTCTTTTCTTTCCAATCTTTTGGAAGATTGGAAACTTGTTACTTTACTTTCCAACTTCAAGCAATATTCCCTGTGTACACATTTTATGAATCATTATATTCTTTGGACTGTTTTAAGGGGACGCAGTGTGCTTGCAGACTTGACTTCCCTAAACTCTGTCTCCTTTCCTTTTTAAGGTACCTGAAGCTAACAACATTTCTGCTTGGTGCATGCTGATACCTACAACATGGCATGTCTGCCTGTTTATGCAGAGGAGGCGAGCAGGGGGAAGAGCAGGTAACAGCCGTACAGTATTTCTTACACACTTCACTGCTATTAATACGGGCTACAAGAAAAGATACTGCGAAAAGGAAGATCCAGGCCTAGGGGGTGGAAAGGCGAGGGAAAACACATTTAAAAACAACTGATTTGACCTACTGCATATTTACTTACTGTTTCACACGGGGAGAGTGAAAATAGAAGGTTGTATTTCCACAAAGGATGTTCCCTCTATAGGAAGGCTATTTTCTGATTTGTTCGGCGTGCCAAGATACGGGACTGTCAGCCCAAGCAGAGATGCTTACGAGGGCAGGCAGACCAACGCCAGCACAGACTTTCAGACCCAGACGTGCATGCCGCTAGTTTGCGTCTACTAGGCACAGAAATCTTGCTCTCTGCGCAGGCTTTATGACAGAGCTTCGTGTTGTGCAAGGCTGGAGAGAGACATTTGAAAACAAAGTGCACCCCAGGGGACCTTGTGCTGCCGAACCGTTGGAGATGAGTTGGCAGCGTGCCAGCCCCCGGAATAACGAGATTGAAAATGAGCTCTGACAGGTTAGATGTAATACTGCAGGGCCAACTGTGCTGAATATCAGCCTCGGTGTTGGCATGCAGAGGGATTTCAGCTGCAGTAGCTTGCGCAGGGAGAAACACTCATTTCACTGTAGGATGGAAGCAACAACCTCCTTGAGTGGTGGGACTTCTTTGAAGGATCCAGGATCCAGAAGGACACGTTCTCTGAAGCAGGGATTGATAGTCAGTGCCTCTACTGAGTGCAATAGTATGAACAGATACAGAGCAGCTTATGGGCAGCATGCTAGAGCCCAAGCTTTTCAGTGTTGGGACTGCAAGCTCAAAGTCTAGCTCCTTTGAGAAATCCCATCCTAGCTCAGTCCACATCAATTCCTGGATCCTGCCAAATGGATACACCTGGCTTTCTGTGTGCAAGCCCTTTGGTCCTGGAATAAATTGACTACTGCAAATAGGGACTAAAACGAAACTGCTTAGCTCTAGGATGGCTCAAGAGGTGAACACGCAAACACAGGAGTGGGTGTGGATGGAAGCACACTGCCCAGTGAGTGTTCGGATGGAGGATTACAGCATAGCTAACGTTGTAAATTTGGATAAATTGTGTTGGCAGAGCTGTGTTTTGACAGGAGCTCTCCAAGGTTGTAAAGGAGAGTTGGAAGGAAATGGTTCTGAAATGGTAAACTACTGACAGACCTGTATAATGAGAAATACCTGTCAGCTTTTCCAGGCACACTAGATTTATTCACTTAAACAATAACTTTGCTAGTAAATTTATAACAAGCCTACTCCAGTGGAAAACTGAGCCCTAATTACTGTGCTAGTGTATTCCTCACTCAGGACTTAAGAAAAGATTTCCAACCCCCCCAAGTCTCTTCCAAAATTGAGAAGAATTTAAATACGTCACCCAAATATAGCTTGGTTCCAAGCAAAGTAGCAGTTTAGCTTGCCAAGTGTGGTGGCTGTATCCGGTACTTCCCAAAACCGGGTCCCAGCTGCAAGAAGAAATGCTGGTGTATGGGTCCAGTATGACTGTGTTCTCAGGGACTGGCTTTTAGCAGAGAGGAGGTGGAGGGAAAGCAGGGCTCTAGAAATCCTTTAATTCCTTTTGCTGAAGAGTTTTGCCTGCATGCAGGCTAAAGAAATAAATTAAAGGTCGGAGTTGGTGCCATGAAGGAGTGCTTGTTGACTGCAGTATGTGTGGACATGCTTTGAGGGGGAATAAGGGACAACAGGTGATTTTACTGTGCTTTTGTTGGGAAAATGAAGGATGTGAGAAAGGTACTGCTATACTTCCCCAGTATCCAATGCAGCTTGTAGTCGCAAGTCTGGATATATCAAGACCCAGGATTTTTAATGGCTTCTGCCCCACTCAGCCTTCTGACAATCGTCTTGAACTTAAGCTTCATGAAGTTGTTGTGACACTTCGCAAGAGAAATTCAATTTACAGCGAGCTCTTAGTGTTTTGTGATGGTGGCTGTAAGTACAGCTTGTACTTCTCTCTTTTTTAAAGTGCTGTGAAGACAGATTTGGTTCATCTTCACCACTCCTGGAATTGCCTGATTATTCTCAGCAGCTTCTAGCCTCAAAATAATTTATAAGTTCTTATGTATCCTTCTCTCAACAGTCTCTAGGTTGATTAATCAACTTTTCTAAGTTGATTAATAGTTTGACAGACACCAGGTAAAACAACTGCATGGAAACGAACTCTTATTCCCACTTCAAAATTCCTAACTGAGGAAAGTGACCTTGAGTTCCTCCCCTTTCTATAAAACATGTGAAATCTGTACTGCTGTCCCTGTGAAAATAACAGGTTCAAAGGAACTCCTGCTTGCCTTGCCACCAGATTCAAACCGCTCAGGAGAAATGGATACACTGAAGTATTTTTCCTCTCTAAATTTTGAAAAAGGTTTTAGAAAAAACAGCCCTGCAAATAATCTTGAAATTAGTCTTTCAGCCTTTCTTGGTGTTATTCATGATGCAAGTAAAGTAAGGGCCCTGTAATGAGCCGGATTAACTAGCAGGACATCTGAGGTCCCAACCATCCTTCAACACCAGGTAACAGCAGCAACAAAACATTAATAAAAACTTTGTCTTTAAAAGAACAATCTTTGAAAAGTAGTACTGGAATCTGAAACTCTCGTCTGTCCAGGACTTTCTTGGCAGATCTAAGCACACGTTGCAGCCTATTCTGAAATCTCATTAGGTTTTCAGCTAAAGGAATCTTCGTTTTTCATGTGGGCATAAAGAGAGATTTTTCTGGCTTTTTAAAGCTGTTTTCCTCTAAGAAAATATATTCAACTGTCTATCCATCTCCTCTCAGAAGGTGTCGTTGTATTTTACATTAAAAAAAACGAAAAAAGCCTTGGAGTGCCCTGTGAAGAAGAGCTGATGCTTATCACACAGTATTGAGAATGGGAAGTAGAATAATAAAAGTGAAAGTGATTTACCAGAACTAATGAAGAAAATCCGCGATGGAGTTGAGATTAGGATCTTAATCTGTTTCTTTCTCTACACCTTACTCTAGATTTAGGTCAGCTCTTGCTGGGCTGAAACTAAATCACTGAAGGCAGTGGCAAGCCTTCCAGGAACTTCAAATGCAACAAAAATTTTCCACAAATACGTCTGAAATAGTAACGCAGAAGTTTATAATGGTCCTTCCGCTATACATCCAGTGCAGGCCACCACTAGTTCACAGGCTGGTTTAGGATTTCTCCATGGCATTTGTCTTAATACAATTTTCATTGCATAGCTTGCATTATATTGAATTAAGAAAACACATTACAAGGACTAAAAACACATCTCAGAAGCAGGAGATCTTTTCTACTGGCTGTAGGCCCAAGCTCTTCATCTTGGTGATGATACAAATGTTGGGTGTTAAATTTTACTGGCTATGCAAAGATAGAGGTAAAGGCGAAGAATACCCTTTATTCCCTGATTTGATGGCTGAGTTTGATGCCGATGTAGCATTGGTGGGGGTTCAAAATACAGCTGCAGCAAAGTGTCTAGCTAGATCAGAGAAAGAGAGTTTACGTTTGCAGGATGGGAGAGTCTGGTTTGGGCAGCAGTGGTTCAGTGAGGGATGTAAAGACCGGCACAGAAAGCGACTTTAATACCTGCTCTTGGTGCACAGTCACAAGAAAAGTTTTCAGAATGATATATATAATAAGGGCATAAAAAGGAGTATGAGCACAGAGAGGAAGATGAAGCTGCATCTCGATTCCAGGAGGTTAGCCTGAGTTAATTCCTTCCTACTAGCAGTCATCAAGCCAAATATTTTCCAGAGTATATTGATGTAAACAGTTTGTTTTCCCTGCAGTGGCTGCTGAGAGCAGGAGTGTATGGAACGGTCTTCTGGACCTGCAGAGTTAATGACACGTGTTCTGCCCCTTTGGAGAAAGCCGAATGGTATGTTGGTGTGCCTGCCTCCCTGGCCAAGCAGCACCATGCACAAGTGAGAAAGCAAAATGGGAAAAATCGGAGAGGAGCTCCCTTTAACTGAGGCGCTGCATTGAAAAGTCTGCAGTCTGTGTATTTCACAACAGATTGTCTTTAAAACTTACCTTAATATTTCATCCATCTTATCCATAAAGTTCCTGCAGGTAACAGTGAGGAGTTACGGATTCAGACATCATGAAAACCACTTAATAGTTTCGTGGCATAAATTTTTTTATTGCGAGGTATGATGATACCAGGGACTATTTGTGGGTCTGAGGTTTGGCTCTGCCAACAGAGCAACTAAGGCACAACCCAATATGGGTGTACAAGACAGAAACAGAGTGTGCAAGACTTCTCTGGACAGACTTGGGCAAAACGTGACGCTGCATGAAGGGAGAACAGCAGGAAGGTGGTAGAGGACGGAGGGGGAAAAACTGCAGAACAGCAGGAAGAAAGACTGAGGGGGAACAGTAGATTTGCAGAGGCGATAGAAGAGAGGCGGAGGAAAAGCAGAAGCCAAGTGTCTATGGAAGCAAACGAAATATTGGGTATGATAAAAGCTGGAAAAGGCTGGGAGAGCTAGATCAGTAACAGGAGGAAGGAGTTAAAAGCACTTGCTGCAGCACTGACCCTGCTATTGGCCTCTCGTGTGCCACTCATACCACCGCTTCGTCCATGTCAGTCTTCAAAATGCACAGAGAAAATTCCAGTTCAGCCTCCAGTGATTTAGTCTGTTTCTCTGTGTCTCTGCTTCTGGCTCTGAATTCTCCAGGGGGACCAGAGGGCAGCAAAGGGCTTAAACAACTCCTGGGGGTTTTTTTTAAACTTTCTCTTCATCGAAATATGTGGTCTCTTCCAGCATTGGTCTGAAGCCTCATTTAGTAGAGGAAACTTTGCATTTAATCCACAGGTCTATTAGGGAAACAGCACAGCAGGAAACTAGTTAGACTGTTGAGTAGAAAATAGACTTGCTAATAAACCTCTTGTTCTCATTGCAGTCCCAAGACACTGAACATTTTTTGTTTTAATAAACACAAGTTGGTGATTTTGGATGACACTTCCTTTTTTTTTTCCCCTTAAATTAGTACCTGGCAGTCTGGTTCAAAGGCAAGAAAATGGTGTATTTCAGACAGAATTGTGCATTTCTCGTATACAACATCCATTTGCTTGACACATATAATCACAAAGAAAACAAAAACTGGGCTTTTTTATGTCAGCGTAACTTTGCTGTCTGATATGTCTTGGTATGGCATAAATAAAAGGAGGACAAGGCCCTGGAGATTCTCTTCCACTCATCGTTTTGTCCTTTCATCTCACCAGTTCGTGTTTTAGTATATGTCTGTCTAGAGCCAAATTTCAGTTTGTTCTTGATGCCTATTGGTTTTTTGGAGACCTATTTCTATGAGCTTCTCTGTGACTATTTGTGCTTTCCTTAGGAGCTGAGAAATACCAGCTTGGCGATACCTCTTTCAGAGCTGCCACAAAAGGGCTGAAGTGCAGAGAGTAATACACCTAAGAAAAATGCATGGAGCTTTCTTCTTACATGCAATATCAAGGCAAAGAGGTTAAAAAAAATAATTAAAAATGGTTATTTCATCTGGGCACTGTTGTGATCTGGTATCTGTGGGAGCGAGAGGAGCTTGGGGATAGGAGCTGTTAGCAGAGTTAGTAAAGCCCTGACAAGCATCTATTTGTGAAGGTTTGAAATTCCTCCAGATGTTTCCCCCCGCCCCCCAAGGATGTGGTAAAGTCTGTGTCCAATTTGGGTTTTTATCTTGGATACCCTGATCCCCAGATCTCAGCTTACACCATTTCATTTCATTCCTCTTCCCCACTACATTTTGGATGTAGCTACAATAAGTGGGAAAATTCTTCACACATGTTCAAAGGTAAAGGTTTAGATGAGGCTACTGAATTTATACATAATCCCTCAGACCTGTTTCAGGGCCCCGAGGGCACTACTAGCCCTTAAGGGCCCTGAGCAGTCTCGCCTCAGTAAAATTATTCAGGAGCTCTGAAAGTTAGCACCCAGAAAAGGTACAAATGTTAGAGGGACTAAGTACCATTTCTTAAGGGGATCAAAACTGGCAACAATTAAGGATGACACCAACATTATTGAGAACATATTTAGCGTATCAGAGAGAGCATCAGTGTTTTAGAGAGCCAAAGCACTCTGTAGTTGTTGGGGTGAAAAAGTATTACCTTCCTTAGCAGTGCTGGTAGGGTACTACATTTTTATCACTGCAGCAAATGTTGCCAGGATTAGCATTATTTTTTTGTCATTAGGTGGCCAGGGAACGTGTTGGATGGGAGCAAAATTCCCACAAGCATAAGGAGCACTGGTTTGGTTTTGTTTCTGGAAACAAGTAAATCCAGGTACCGACCAGATTTTATTTTCTGAAGTAAATAAACCTAAGAATGAGTTTAGCTAATTAGCATCTAACAAAATAACCTATCCGATTAAAGCTACTTACAGGTCACTAGTGAGGTCTGTGCAAGGAATTGAAAAGAAATGCTAATATTTTAAGGCCAAGAACTCAGAAATCAGGAGACAGCAGAATTACCATTTCTCAGAAATGTTAATTTGTTGCATATGTATACTGGAGTACAAGACTGCCAGCTCCAGCCAACAGTAGAGTTTGGGCTGTTTCAGTCTTGGCCAATCACATTTAGGATCGGGAGTAACTGGCACTGATAAACCCCCTAGCCTGAAAGTCGAGATGGCCAAAACTTTTCCTTCTGTACAGGTTTTCTTCTTTGGCATACTCGCTGAGCTGAGCGGAAGCATGTACGTAACATTTTAAAGGTCATGTTTGTGCATATCCTGTGTATCTCCATCTCTTGGACTGAAAGGTGAAGTGCTGGTTGTTTATTTTCCTTGCTGCTTTTAGCCGCTTCAGTTTCTGGGTTCAGTTTTGCTAATTCAACCTTTGGGGTCCCCTTAATTCTGAGGAGGGCTCATGTTTTTAAAAGGTTTCAGAAACCACTGTCTGTGGCATATTCTGAAACTTCTTTTTAGTGTTAAGCTTATTTTCCAAAGACCTAAATATTCCAGTATCACTATCTTAAACTGTACATCATTATATGTATCACCGACAGCAAGAATTAAACCAGAAGAGTTCAGGCTGGTCTGTCTTCACAATGAAAGAGTGACTAAAGGACATTGGTGGAGCTGAGAGGATTGTTCCTATGGGTATAAAGTCCTTTGGAAATGTAAACCATTTGCAGCTGTCCTGGTGCTCTTGCTCTGCAGAACTGCAAACAAATTGGTCTCTAACACCTTATTTAGGGGTCTGTTACCAGTGAGAATTCTGCTGGTGTCAAGATGCAAAGCTAAAAAGGGGCTTGGTCTGGCGTGATCTCCTGTCTGAAGCTACTTTGCGCTCAGGAAATCCTGTATCTTATAATATACCAGACTAAAAACAACCCAATAAATCAAATCAGAGGAAAGGACTTCCGTTTGTTCTTCACTTAGGTGGAAGGTTAAAGTTGTACAGGTAAATCTAGCTCTTTTGAAGCTAAGAAAATGTGCCATGAAATAGCCTTCAATCGTAAATTTTGTCCTGAAGGTTGTACTTAACACACCTATCATGGCTTTTTTCTGCAGGATACAGTTCAACTCACTGATTAAAGATCAAACTGGAAGTGGGCCAGGCTGAAGTCTATTTGGGTAGACAAAAATGGGTTGAAAGGGAATGGACAGGTTAAAACGTTCCCTTATGTATGTGGAAAACATGAACTGAACAAGGTTGTACTGGACCAGTACCTGAAAAGCCAAGAAGTAAGGCAAATTATAAATACAAAGGGAAATTAAACCAATGTATTAATATGTGATCAAAAGAAATGAAGTGGCTTAGCAAATTATTTCCTGTCAACAGAGCTGCAGTAACAGTTTATATGCACGTTTTCAATCTACGCCAGCGGTGAGATAACACCCATTTCACACATGCAACGGGCTAAATGTGAATATGCACTTCATTATACAAGTTAGCAGACAGGTGGCAATTTGCAGTAATGTATTCATTTTCAGCTGTGTGCCTGTGCTTTAAGATGATGAATGACTATAAAATGCAGATTAACCACTATTAGTGACAGGCAGAAGAATCAGTTACTGATTTATTTTCCCCCCCTTAGGTTTTATGCAGGTCAGCTTAATTTGGTATGAACTCATGTTTTACCGTTTAGCAACAAAGGCAGTGAAGAAGCAGAAATATTCCTCAGCACATTCGAGATACGTACCATTATTAAAGCCATCGGAGATACACGGCGATCTTTCCTTGTCAAGGACCCCCAAAGACTGGCTGTTCCTTTGGAGACCTTGACTAGCCCTTGCGTGCCGAGCAGAATAAGCAGCAAGAAGCACCGTGCGGTTTGTCACCAGGCTCTTTGCTCTCCTGTGTTGATTGTGCAGATCCATTTAACATCTGACTCAGCGTTACTATTTGCCACTGGAACATCACTAGCAAGTCAAGTCCCAGTGTGTGCTTAGGGGTTTTTTTTTTTGCACCCCCACCCTGCGTAGTTATTAATTTGATGGTTCCATTATAGAAGGTGGCAGCTGTTGTTTTTAATTTGAATACAGTGCTGATTTCTCTCAAGGAGTCTTTGTCCCTGTATTAGGAGGGAACAGAAAGAATACTGTACTGGAACCATCTCATGATATTTTTACTACATCCTACTCATCTTGTTTGTGGGTTTTTTTTCTGCCAGAGGGTTATATATCTTAATTATCTTTTGGCAAATCGTTACTTTTTCCAGTTTATCATATGTTTGAAACTGGAGCTATTTATAGCCTTCCCTTTTACTTGCTTCTGTCTAAATATATTTTAGGGTGGCTTGCAAGGGACAAACAGACACAGACATCCCTTTTTAGGAAAAATGGGGAAATACATCACAGGCTCCTCTTTTTTCTTTCCTCTCAGACATAGTCACACACATTTTACCATTATTATCTGGTCATTGTGGAGAAATAGAATGAAAATAAGCAAAATGAGATAAAATAAATATGCTCCAAACCCACTTTTTTCTAAGTTACTTAATATGGCCATATGAGATGGCAGTTGTATGAGAGTAAGGTACAAGATATGCAGGGCATCATTGTGTAACAAAAGCAAGCGTGTATTCCAGCACGCTCAGAACCTTACCTGGGAACCTGCTTCCCATTACGCTTCAAGCAGTTCCCAGGACAGTTAAATTTGCAGTTATATTACATTCCTTGAGTCCTCATTTGTGTCTCATTCGGTGATGATTTGCATCGTCCTATGAAACAAATTGAGGTTTTGCTTTCCTGGCGAACAAAGCTAACAGACTATATAAATTTATCAGTTTATACATGTTAAACAAGTGACTCTCCATTTCAGGACTGCGCAAGAACTGCTAGATTTGAGATCCTAGTATGGGGTGGCCCTGGGGGCAAGTTACAGCACAGTCACTCTTAGGTGAGTAAACCACTGAGATAGGAGAAGTCTGTTCTCAGCCGGTTAAATCTTAACTCTGTGTTCCCCTTGTTACAGTGCCATGGAAACAGCAAAATTGCAGTAATTTCTTTTGGCCGGGCTTCGGAGTCCCTTCAGAGCTCACCCCTGTTGGTAAAAGAGTTTTAGAAGAATGCAGAAGACTGGTAAATCCATTAGAGCGCAGCATTAGGGAGCAGGAGAGACCTTCACCTTACAGCACAAGTTAAAAGGTCACCGTGTTTGTTAGGAGGGGCAGCAGCCCTACCGTGCTACAGCTGTAGTGAAAGGAGGCACTGCTTTTTGTGCCCCTTCCTCTCCCACCGCCTTTATTTCAAACCCAGCATCTTCCCCAAAAGGGCTGGAAGGAGACAGATGCATTCATTTGCTTACTGCTGGTTGTTTAATAACTCGCCTTCAGTCATTGTTAGCCAGCTTTCAGGCTCGGGGGTGTTAAAGGTAAAACTGAAGTACTGGCCATCAGGTCAGTGCTATCTGACTCGGAAAGAAGGTGGCGATCTGCAGTTTCTAGAAATGACATGGCTGGTTTATTTTGTTATGTTCTTGAGACATTTTGCGAGCCAGCTAGCAAGGGCTGGACGAGTCCCACTGAATCTCAGAATTAGCACTAAGAGAATAATGTGAATGCGAATTCTTTGAAAAGGCTAACAGCCAGATGCTGCTCTCTGCTTCATTAGAGTAAAGCATGTAGGGATTTCAGTGTAATCAGCAGACTCATTCTAGTTTTACACTCGGGTAATAGAATTTGGCCCAGAGACTGAAAAGAACTGATACATCACTTTTATTTAGTTGAATATAGCTGTCGTGCTCTGTTCAAGAGAATATTTTAACCGGGCCCCATATAATATTGCCTGTACTCTATGACTAATTTCTTCAGCAATACTAATGTAATTCCGTAGCAATTCATTGACGAAGGAAGAACTAAATTGCTTGGCAGGATAATGGAGAGAAGAAAGAACCTAGCAGGAGGGTTAAGTACGGCAGATTTCATTGACCACAAGAGTGCTAACTAGAATACAGTGAAACAAAGTTCCTGTAAGAACATAAATAAGGAGCTTAATCTATCACTAGCAGGTACGAGCCGCTTAATCTGCTGAAAGAAATTGTGGTTTTGTCTGCTTGGAAGCCAGGCTCCATCTTGCCCGACATAAGAATTGTTTCAGAGCCTCAAGCCATTAGCTCATAAAGAACACAGAAAATAATGTTGTTATTGTAGTACTTCTGCTAATGTCACCTCCATATCATTGCCATGCTAAATCAGAAAAAAAAATATGTTAAAAGATGTAAATTGTTCTTAAAATCAAGGGGGAGAGTGTTCGTGTGGTTTTATTGGTGTTGGATTTTTTAAACATTATGGATGATGTTGGTAAACTCGTATTAAGTGGAAAGTGGTTTTACTTCTTTCCCTGCAGGTTTTACAATTATTAAAATACAGAGGTTATAATGTAATTTATTTATATCTGTTCTGAGGAATGTCGAATAAAATATTCAAAATGACTCAGACCTGCTGAGTTTTTGAGGATCCTTTCAGAAAGATTTCCAAGTGTCTGAATGAATCCAGGAAGATTAAGCATCAGAAATACACTGCTTAAATAATGAGCTTGTAATTGCAGCTTTTATGTACTAGGAACAGGCATTTTGGTCATTTGCTCTCCTTAGCTGAGATGGAAACTGCCTCCCCTTAATTCACTTTTACTCTACCGTGGAAGATAGGTTACGCAGAGCACTGAGGCTCCGCTTGCTTAAATGGTGAGGCTGTAACAGCAAACTGGCTCAACCAACGTTTTGTTTTTCATTAGAGTAATTCTGATACCAGATTCCTGATTTGCCAAACCAGAGACCAAGATCAAAATTTATTGCTGGTGTAAGCAGAGGTAAATCCACTGGTCTGAAAAGGTTAAAGATCGTTGGAAATTATCCCGGTACAGTCTTGGAATAACAGAACTCCTTTTGCATCACACACTTTTTTGCAAGCCCTCCCTCTCCACCCCCCAGAAAAAGCAGAGGTGATGCAAGCCTTCCAAACAGACACATTCTCAGAGCTGGGTCAGGAGAGGATTTCAGGACAATGAAAACAAATAACGGGGCTTCCCTCTCTCCATCCAGCTTCTGCCTTTGCGGAGCAGAGCCAGCACAGCTCATCCTCCCCGGGGTGCTGGGGGGCTTGTGCGGCACCTTTCATCTCCTGGCTCCAAAGTATTTAAGCAGCAACAACATCTCAAAGCATGCCTGTAAGATGGCAGCACCTCTGCACAATCTTTTTTCCACACAGGGGAAAGATTATAAAGGACTGAAAGATGAGACTTCTGCATGATTACATCTGCTTGGTGCTGCACGGGACGGGTAGGTTAACACATACCCTTTGGCTAATTAGGAGCAAGTGGTTGTGCATTTGTGGAGATGGCGCGTACGTCTTTTGTGCACAGTTTTGTATCTAAAAATTAAAAAAATGATGTCTTAAGTCTGCTGTTGAAAGTAGCAGTACTCGCGGCTCTGCTAAAGACAGTCTGTGAGTCCAGCCCCAAGTAGCAATACATCTGCCTTGAATGCTGCCTGCTTTTCGAATCTGTACCCGAGCTGTGATGGTTCTCATGTAACATTTTTATCTACTTATTTTTCTTCTTTCTGCTCCACCGCCTGTGGATAGGCTGAATCTGTTGCAACGGGGGGAGGTCTGATCCCTGTGTGCAGGTCACTTCTGCGATAACCCGCTGCTTGTTCTGGCAGAACGCTGGTTCTGTACAGGGTGAAACCCTTCACCTCATCTCTAGGTTAGAAATTATTCAAAAGTAGAGTGATCCTTTCCAAACCCAAAGGCTTGAATCCAGTTTTGATTAGACGATGGTGAGCTAATTTCTTGGAAAGATTACTCTGATTCCAGTCCTCCCTCCTAATACCCTTCTCTAGCTGCCGGCCCAGGGTGGCTCCTAAGTCATACATCTAGCTGAATATGACCCAGCGCCTTTCCGTCTCCATCAGAAGCTGAAAACATGTTTCGACATAGATGAAAATCATGTTTCCATTTCATCTGCGGGCTCCTGTCTGGCATGCCCGTGACTGGAATCGAGAAGAAGGTTTCTCAGAGCCACGAATGCTTGCCTGGCTGTTCGAGGGGACAAACAGCTATCAGCTCATTACCTGGCCATAAAAATACATTTCCTATAGAGAATGTGTCAAATTCTTTTCCTGGGTTGACAGTACATGGTAAGAGGATTGTCAGTCTGGGATAGACAAAATTGGAATGGGGCTGGAGTAGTGTTCAGCTTTGTTTTTTCCTTTTTTTTTTTTTTTTTTAATAAAAAAGGGGAACTTTAATGCTGGAAAACTGACCCAACTTTGCAGTTTGGGATATTGCAAGTCTATTAATCAACAGGGCAGGTTCATCAATAGCTTCAGGAAATCAAACTTTCTTCTGTGATCTCTTCTCAGCGTACCTCAGCCCGGAGCTGGAGAGAAGCCTGATGGTGCGAAGAATCAGAAAGTGACTTTTAAGTTGTTCAACTCCCTCAGTCCTTGACATCCCCAAAGATAACACCAAGAGCCAGTTACAGGGCTGTCTCATGCTGACATGTGAGTACTGCTGTAAGAAATACCCGTTCATTTCCTATTGCCCAAGGAAACATTTGGTTCTCCTCAGCACTGTAAGAGCTGACAGGAAAGACTTTGCTTTTATTTCTTCTTTTTAAATGTAACTTCCAGTATCCTAAGCCTTAGCTGTCTTTGTCTCACTTCAGTCCAGGAGTGCACAGATCGTGTTTATTGTTTTCAGCCCTTGGCAGCACCACCACTCGTCTAAAGTAGCTGTCTCCCCTTAACTAACCTGGAGTCAAGTACGGAAGAAAATCTGTGCGGTACTCAAA
Organism: Gavia stellata; assembly: GCF_030936135.1. Lineage (NCBI taxonomy): Eukaryota > Metazoa > Chordata > Aves > Gaviiformes > Gaviidae > Gavia > Gavia stellata. The sequence continues at coordinate 22,875,852 of NC_082607.1, forward strand.
TTGAGGAGAGGGATAGCAAGGACAGGACAGGAGGTAAGCAGCAAACTTCCGACAGCGAGGTGGCACTTGGGTGGCACGAGCACTGCCCAGCTAAGGGCTGGGAGGGAGATCTTCTCCGTCCTGTTTTCTGCAAGCAGCAGGGATGCTGTGAGGTAGGGAAGCTAACTCTGCAGCCGTAAGAGGGACTGGTATTTTGGAGCAGCTGCATTTAACTGGACTGTGCAGAAGGCTCCCTGCAGACTTCCATTGTTCTTGCACTTCTAACAAGAGTAACTGTGGTCTAAATGTGGAAAGGAGGACGGGGGAGACGAGGGGTGATACAGGATTGCTGCTGTACCCACTGACTGGTCAGTGCTCTGCGTCTGCCCCCATTTCCATAACAAGGGCATGTTACTTTAACTACACATTTTGTTTAAGGCTTTAGTGGTTTTGAGGCATCGACGGATAGTGATGGTGGAGAAAAAAAGACACCTTTTCTCAGGCACAAGGTATTTAGGAGACGTTGTGTCTTCCTCTGCATGTGCTCAGGAACAAGATCATGAGTTAGGCAGGCGGCTGGCCTGAGGAAGGTCAAACTTTTGGTTCTCTCCTTGGCTCAAAGTCAGCTGAGGCGGTTTACACACAACCCTGTTAACCTGCCTGAGACACAGTCCTTAAGGTTAGGGTGTGTCTCTGCTGGGGCCTCCCTTCAACAGGTTCCACGACGGACCTTGTTTGAAAAACCATTAATAAATGAAAGTAGCTGTCTTTCCATCCCGGAAACTCTTTCTTCCCTCAGTATCTCCTGGGTCATATATGGGGTGTGCTCTTCCAAGCCCAGATTCACATTTCAATCTAATTAGATTGTCATCCCTATCTCTGTCTTAATTAAATAACAAGCCAAGCATGGGCAGAGAGGAGACTTAACACTGCTGGGCTGTCAGCTTTGGAGAGGAGATCCAGGCAATTTGTTTTAACAGGACAGTTTATTAACAGTTTTTCTTCCCCTTAGACAGATGACTGCTTATTTTCTCCTGCCTGTTAATGACAACAAAAAAAATTGTGAATGAACAACTCTTTCCTGCAATTTGTTTAAAAATACACTTTTGAGCACAGCTAGTGTAGGCAGCAGTTGTCTTGTTGGACTAGTCCCAGGGGTGGTGTCCCTCTGAAGCAGGTGTCTTGTGCTTGAGAAGGAGACGGGGCACTGGGCGATGTAATGACTCCCCCTTTTTTTTTTTAATAGCTGAGTCTTAGAGAACAGGGAAGCTTCTGCCTTTCACTGCGTTCAGTTCCTGCCGTCTCACTGCCCTGTTCTTCCCTCCCTTCCTCCCTCCCAAATCCCCTCTAGATGCCTCCTGCTTCCCCTTCTGCCAGCTGGGAGAGTGAGGCTGGGAGAGCCGCTAGACCCGAGTGTGCTCCGGAGCTCCCCAGCATTTCCCACTCCTCCGAGACCATGCGGATACCTGCACCAGCCCTGCATCAGAAACGCTGAGGCTCTGCATCAGGCCTGGCCTGCAATACAGGGTACGTCTCGCTGGACTGAAACGCTGCGTAGTGAGAGCTCAGACTGCTCGGGGGCCAGCGGGAGCCCGAGGCCGGGCGGCTTGGGGGTTTGACCGGCACCGTGCAGCTTGCGATGGGTGCCCAGAGCGCAATAGCGAGTGGGACGGTGAATCAGGACCAGTGTGGATTAGCACCTGGGTGGTGCGGATAGCAGGCAGAGCCGTGGGTCTGGCGACAAGTGCATTGCCGGAGAATAATGCAATAATGAAGGTTTAGCACAAGGAGAAAAGAAGGGACTTCCAACAGTGGAGAAAATTTCTTGCCTTTAGAGATGGGGGACGGTTAGACAGGGAGAAATGGGTGGAGGAGGAGAAAGCACAAAAAAGCCAAAAAGCTCTAGAACAGGGACAGGAGGGTGGAGTCTTTAAATAGACATTTGGAGCTAAGGAACATCCTTGCATACCTGTTCGCTCTGCACCCAGGCAGATTCCCAATGTGTCAGCCACTACAGGGTCTGTTCAGTGCTACAAGTTTTGAGGCTGGGAAGTGCTCTAGACCGTGTTTACACCCTGAACAGTTTGGATGTGAGACAGTTTAAGACTCAGAGGTAGAGTTCTGGCCCAACTTTAACAACAACACAAATGTAGCTGTGATTTCACTGGTGGCAGTGTAAGTTATGAAAGTGTTGAGAGGCCTATGCTGTACATTAAAATACATAACAGAGCTGTGGATGTTGAAATACTACTTTTTTTTTTTCCTTAGACCATACTTTCCTACAACCGATGAAATATTGATGAGTATTTCAGCACATGAAGAGACTATTAACTTTTGGCTTTAGCCAACTTAGCTAAGGATTTGAGGGCTATGGCAGCTCCATAAAGAATTCTCTGCCATCAGTTCACTCCTCCTCACATGAACAATACCCCAAACTCATTTCTCTCTGGTCTCAGCTGCAGCATTTTGGCACAGAGAAAGGGCACCCACTGCTGCTAAAGAACTCGGTGCTTTACAGATGAAAAACAAACATCTTGAATTCCAACTGAAGCCTGCTGGCAGCGAGCGCAGGACCCAGAGCAGTTATGTGATGTTTTCTCACGGTGACACGTGACTTGGTAAGCAGGATCTCGCATTACCTTTTGCTCCCCAGTAGTTCTGAGGTGCAATCCCACAAAGAATGCACCTCTAATCTTGAGGTGACCAAACCAGATGGTTGCAGCAAGATTCCTGCATGGGCAGGGGATCCCAACGCACGTCTGCAGGATACCTGCAGCTTGTGAAGCCTTTTGTAGTCCCTCCAGAAAGAGTTTTCAGGTGTGTATTATATCACATTGGAGGTGGGTTTTGCTACGTGGCTTCCATCCTGCTGTCCCACCCAAGCAGCCTTTCTTGAACAAAAGTCTGGGCTAGTGCCCTGCACTGAGGACGTTGTATATATTTAGTAATTACAATTAATAATTTAGTAAAGATGTGCCGGCCTTTCCCAACTTTCAAATGGCTCAGCATGCTTGTACTTCTTGTTTTCTCATAATGAGCTGTCTACAAAAGCTGGATCTTAAATTTCATTCCAGACTTTTAACAACCTGAGCTGAGTGAGAGAAAAAACTGCCAGAGGAAGCAATTAGCTTAAATTTACCTGAAGCCAAAATCTTACTCAGCGACATGAACGAATCCCGAGTGGTTCATGCCTGGGAAAGACTTTCAGCAAGTGGAGATCAAGTTAGATCTCCACTTAGATTAGATATCAGGAAAAAATTCTTCACTGAAAGGGTTGTCAAGCACTGGAACAGGCTGCCCAGGGAGGTGGTGGAGTCACTATCCCTGGAGGGATTTAAAAGACGTGTGGATGTGGCGCTTGGGGACATGGTTAGTGGTGGCCTTGGCAGTGCTAGGTTAACAGTTGGAATCTTAGAGGTCTTTTCCAACCTGAACGATTCCATGATTCTGTTCTATGATTCTAAGTTGCTTTTCAGCTTGGATGCTCTCAGGCTTTATATCCCTTGTCAGATGCCAGCTGTCACCCTATTTTCCTCAAGAAAGGCTCCATCAGCCTAAACTCGGCCCAAGGTCCTCCCTGCATTAAGAACAGTATATATGAATATAGAACTGGATTTGTCCAATAGAACAGACATTTTGGGTGACGCTTTGGATTATCCTTTGGTAACTTCCTGATGGTGTAAGCTTGGCTTGTTTACTGGCCTGAGCCTGATGATCAGCGATAGACCAGAGGCGTCCCAGGGATCCTGCGCAGCAAATAAACAAGATTAGCTTCACACCAGACAAGAGGGAGTCAGTCTGCATGACCTGTGTCCTGTGCGTCAGGATTTGATTTAGCTGATGGTCCAGAAAGCAAGGTGCAAATCCTGAGCGACGGGGGCTTTTCTTTGGAGTCTACGTAACCGCGTGTGTGTGCGGAGGCAGAGATTACATAAACGAGTGGGAGATGGGGCAGTGTTATTTATGTTACAGGCTCGTCCCGTATGTGTGAAGTGCTGGATGCAAACAGTGCGATTTAGAAACTGGGTGCTGTTGGTGTATGAGCTGCAGCGTGCCGAAAGCTGAGCCAGCCGGCTGGCCGGCAGGGTTTGTCACTGGTCCTGAATGCCGTGCGACACACCGGTTCCAGACAGCAGAGCACGGCCGGCCGGGATTCATCAAAGGATGGTGGAAGAAAGACAATAGTTCTAGGAAAGCAAATATTTAAAATTCAAATCTGATTCCGGAAAATATTTCCCACCTTTATGATAAGCCCGGGATTTGAAAATTGCCGCACTTTAAAGTGTGCAGATTGCAAACCTGAACTGATCGTGCCTGCTGCCACTGTGTGCAAAGGAATACCGATGCTGTGTGTCCTTCCTGCCTGTTTTAATACTGCCACCCTATAAACCTGTTTACAACCAAATAATCCATGCGGAAATTGCATGGCCTGGGTATCAGCGTCATGGTCTGATCTCTAGGCAACAGCTTCTCCTCCGCCTCGTCCTGTTGCTCTTTCTGAAATGAGAGGGATAAAGAGTATTAATAAGAACCCAGGCAGGCTGTAAAGACAGCACACCGCTTGGGAAGAGGGTGTTGCTGTATCTTCGCTAATAAATCAGGATCATTATCACACCAGGGGAGAGAAAGAGAACCCAGAGCAAAGGCATCTGGTGTGAATTATGTCTCTGAGCATGCTGGAGCTCTCCGTCTTCCCGAAGCACTTGCTTCAGCTAAACCGTACAGCCTGCCAGCAGCCATTAATCCCATCCACGCCTGCCGGAAAGCTGGTGCTGGGCCGAGGCAAATATTTCTTGTGTCTGACAGTTCGGGTTGTTTTTCCTTTTTTCTCTTTTTAATACTACTTGTAATGAGCAAGAGCCCAGAAACGCTCCGAGTGCTTCCTGCAGGGTCTACGGACGTGTGTGTCACCGCAAGAAAATACAAAAGCCAGAGCAGCTTTCTCTTTGTGCAAGTTCAGTCGCCCCTTTTGGCTCCAAATGCATGTGCATATATAAAGAGAGGAGTGACAGCTGCTGAGCACAGGGACTTAACTACAGCACTGTCTCTACAGAATCCATTTCCTGTACAGTGCTTTTCCTTCAGGGGAATTTGGGGGGGACGGGGCGGGGGGGAATGCCAGTAGCAAAACTCCTGAGTTCGTTAGTTTCTGATTTCACCCAGACTTGTTAAGACACAAATGCCCTGAATGTGATTTTCTAAGATTAATCCTGACTTATGCAACTAATCCTATTTGTTGGGGTTTTTTTGGGGGGTTTTTTTTTGATGGGAGGGGAAACACCAAAGGGGCTTTTTAACTTGAAAGGTTGCTCGGACAAAGCTGTCTTTGTACACTGGTAATGTGATGCTAGAACCACGGCCTGAAGGCCTCTTTCAGGTGATGCGTGCTAACATAACGCAGCATGTCAGAGAAAATTTTACAGACATTTGCTCGGTATTTATGGCAGATTTTCCCTGGGTTTACCATGGTACAGTACTGGCACTTCCACGAGTAAGAGCTTGCATTTTTCAGCCAGTAAAACCTTATGGATTTGTCTGATAGTATTTTGTTCCTCAGCAAAGAAGGTGGAACTTGAACCCCCCATAACCAAGTCTGTATTTTTCAGAAATAAACGTGAGTCACAAGAATAGATTTGACCTACTTTTTCTATAAAATGACACAACTAATGCCAGCAAGCCCTCGTTGAGGGGTTTGTCTCAATGAGACCTGAGGATGTCATTAAGAAGCCGCGTTGCATGGGCGAGCGTGGTGCCGCTGCCCTCTAACAGAACATACCGTTTTCTGTCCTGCGCGTTTTCAGCATCCTCACTCTTACACCACTTCCCTCAGCTGCCGAGTCTGGAACCAAAATACTGGATTCCTGACAGCCGTCACCAGGCCGTTACTAAGGGGCTGGGTCTCCTCCAGTTGTTCGCTTGGAGGGAGCCTGATCGCTTGGCATGGCAACGCAGAACAGGGGTAGATCTCAGCACTGCTTTTCTCCTCCACGGAGACTGGTTTAGACTAATCTTTTCCAAATGAACACACCCAGCAGCTGGGCAGGTTCTGAAGCTCTGGCTCTCAAGCTGCTCTGCCTTGCATGAAGCATGTTTTGATGACCGGGGGTGGGCTGAATGAATTTCTCATCCCCAAAAGGTTGATTTGTGGTGCCTCATGCCAGTGCTCTTGAGAAGCTAGGAGAGCGCCCTGTGCTGGATGTTTACCAAGTGCTGAATAATGCATAGTAGTGAATCACACACAGATTTCCCTTTCTTCCTATTAGGAAGTCCAGAGCTTAAACACTGAATCTACTGTTTCCAGAAAGGTTTGACTGCAATGCATTACAGCAAGGGGTGTGCTAAGACCTTTCCTTGAAGGAAAACAAAAAAGAAAGTGGTAAAAACTGATGCTTAAATGTTATAGTAGCTAATTTAGATTAAATGCAAAGTTTATCTGTTTGCTATAGAGATGGAACCAACAATAACAAATGGTGATGGGTAACATGAGAGAGGATGGGTGAACAGGTTTTTCTGAATAACACCTAACGAACTGGATAAAATAATGGGGCAGAAATGCAGTTGAGGGGAGCCTTGATATCGCCAGAAACTGCTCCAGAAGGAGGTGTCCCAGCCTGGGTAACAATCCCGAGTTACCTGCGTAACAGTCGTTAGTTATTTCTCTCTCCTCAGGCTAGCACAGAGGAATACTTAAGCCATTCCAACCTCGTGGATATTGTTAACTGTTCCTGGCTTAGCTTTGCTTTCACTGTTTCTGTTTTGTTATCAGATTGCATGTGTTGAAAAGAGACAATATTTGTAAGTTCAAGAGAAAACAAAAAGGTAAACTGAAGTAGCAAAATCAAATGGATCCTCTGTTTCTCCAAACAAGAGAAACCCTGTTCTTTGTGGTGAGGAGGGGTGTTGTTACTCATAGTGGTAATAATAGTGATCAGGGTAACGGATCGCCAAGGCTCCTTGTCCTGGAGCAGCTCTCTCTCCTGCTGTTCTGGTCCCTCCAAACAGTTTCTGCCTCTGGGATTAATAATATTAGGCTGTAAGTCGTTCCAGAGGTTTCCTTGAAGTCAGCAGGTTCCAGGATTATTTGTACTTTCAGGGCAAAGCATGGTCACAACTGATGTGTTACGTGGCTGTTATGCTCTGGATTTTGCTCTCGTGAGTTACTACTTACTCAGGTACAAAAATAGCTGTGCGGTAGCAGGGACTTGGGGTTACACCTACAGCAGCACCAACATAGCAGCACACAATAATACCGCAGTCTGCAGTGCTCATAGCACAATAATTGGACAAAAACAGTCCTACAACACCCGATGTGTTGCTGAAAGATGGTTGTTTTCATTAAAAGTCACTAAATGCTGCTTTCGATATGCTGCTGTTATGCACCTTAGTCCAGAACAGCAAGCTCCTTTTTGTCGAGCAGGGTTTTCAACTTCAAAGCATGTTCCTTTCTGTGAAGCTGCTGCCTGTGCTTTTTCCCAACTTAGAAAAACCTTTCTCAGATCAACCGACTTCCTCGCAAGGACTGACAGTTGCTGCTGTTTTCCCCAAGACAGGAACACTGTAGTTGCACATTTTTGCCATTTACTCGTCATCGCCTCGGTAACAAAATATCTCTTTGTCATCAACTTGATGTGTGAGGACATATCATATACGCAGAGCACTCTGCAATGCCTATAAGTGAGGGACCTCTGGCTTCCACTGAGTGTAATTTTCTGCTCTTCCAAGACGAGGATGGGTGCAGGTGCCGTCCTCCCGGTCCCCGTGCTGAAAAGCTGCACCCAGGGGGGTTACGGCCTGCTCGGGTACGGTATGCTGTGGAAAGCGTTTGTAGACTTAAGTGATTTGCGTGAGCTTCTCCTAGATCTCAAAAATATTATGTTTTGTAGGTATATAAAGTTTTATCTCTCTATGTATGTCTGATTTTCTATGTTACATACAGGGATGCTAGTGATCTGTTAACCACTGTAGACGACAATAAAAGGAAGGACATTTATCCTTAGTGAGAGGACCAGGATTTCCCTCATTTGGATGTGGAGGAAGCTTTGAGTTCGATCCATGTCTTGCCGCTTCTCCCTTCGTTTGCTTAGTTTGCTGTTTAACTTCAGCCACGGTAGTTCATCTTAGAACGTGTATTACACGCACGCTTATCCCACAATTCTCTCAGTCTTTCACTACCTAGAGGAGGGACAGCACCTCATCTTCACTCTGCTTCCAACATACTCCTTTTTGATACCTCTCTTAGATTCCTTCTGTACTCGGATGCTTGCCCCAAAGAAAACGACTAAAATGAACCAGCTGTACCGCTGGGTCAGGCCACTTCTCTCCGAGTTGTCCTTCCTCAGAGGATAATCCTGCAAAGCCAACCAGGAGGAGTGCTGGGGCCGGTTATCGTGTGGGGAGAGTGCATTTCCAAACCTTAACTCTGACTTCACCTTACTCAGAGCCACATCACTCTCTTGCTGAAGCCTAGGGTCCTTCACATTCGTTCTCGGGGCTTTTCATTGTTGTTCAATTTCTTGTGGGGTTTTTTAACTTTACATATGCTCCACAGTGCGCTGTGCTATAGGTAGACACCTCTAGTCCCTTCTGCTTTTACGTTAGTTTTGGTAATCAAAGGTGGCAATTAAAAGCGCCTGTTCTCCTGTGGGCTGGAGTAACATGTTTCCCCGTCCCCGAGGCTGTGCCTAAAAGCCAGGTTGTTCCTTACAGCAGGGCCGGGGCTCCCCGCAGCCCTCAGCGTCCTCTTTGCCTTTTCCTGATGCTTTTCTTTTTTCAGGCTACCCCTCAGCCTGGAATTCTACCTTCGCGCCCCATTTAAGCATTGCGCAGGGTGCTGTTGTGCCGGACCTGCCACAGTAAGAGCAGCGTCTTCCACCTACGGCAGGTAGTTGCCCTCCCTGCTTCCCCTCATCCCTTTCTTCATCAAAAGATGCTGAAAAAGTCCCTTTTGTGTCACGGCGGGAGGCAGACCTAACGTTATTTCTTAAGCGCCTTCAGAAACTGATCTGTCGCCAACACCATCAACCCTCAGCAGCGCGGTGGGATGGGGGGGGCGCTGGGGGCAGACGGTGGAGATGGATGAGGGGGACCTGGGGCGGCTGTGGGGAGGCCTGGGTTGCTGCGGGGGGCAGGGTCTGGGGGTCGCCGGGGCCTTTGGAGCGGGGCCTGCGGTTGGTGCGGGCCCGGGGGAGGGGGCCCGGCCGCCGCTTCCCGCCTCCGGGTTCGGGCCCGAGCGCCAGGCCGCGCCCCCACGGCGCATGCGTGCCGGCGGGCTGCGGGGCGGTGGAGCGGCCGGCAGGGGGCGGCAGGGAGCTGCGCCGCTCACGCATGCGCCGTGCGTGCCCCGTCCTCGGCGGTCGGGCTCCGGTGTCCCCCGGCCCTCACGCACGGCACCGACCCCGGCGGGGCGCCACAGGCCACCTTAGAGACACTGCGGGGCGCCCACGGCACGCAGAGGCTGCGCCGCCGGTCGGTGGGTCCCGGGAGCGGCGCAGCTCTGCGCGGCACTGGGGAACCCGGAAGCAGCGCTGTCCCTCGCTGGCGGCAGTGCGCATGCGCAAAGACAGAAGCGGCCAATCGCGGTGCTGCCACGCGCGGCGGGGTCATGCATGCGCCCTGCAGCCGGCGGCGCGCTGGTGACGTCGCCACCGGAAGCGCCGCGCCGCGACTTCCGGTTGTCGGCTCGGCCGCGGGGTGAGGGAGCGGGAGGCGCCGGGGCGAGTCCGGGGCCGGCGGGGGGGGCTGTGGGGAGCTCAGGCGGCGGGAGCCGCTAAGCACCGGGCTTCGGGGGCGGCCTAGTGCCGGCCCGAGGGGCCTGACAGGCGGCTGGAGCCGCCCCGCCTTGCTGCGGCCTGCGGCGGCTCTGGGCCGGGCCGGGGCTTTGCGGCGTTGTTTCGGGCTGCGGCGAGGTGCGGGACGTACCCGCCTTTCCCCGGGCGCGGGGGCAGGCAGGGGGTGGATCCTCTCCCGGCGCACCCCGGTTTCGCATCCGACTCATCCCACCAGGTGCGTGTCTCGCGTGGGTGCCCAGAATTGCTGCCGGAGGGGCGCGTGCGCGCCGGTGATGTCATCTCAGCTCGTGCTGCGGCTTTTGACGCGTTACTCTGTGGCGGTGAGAGCAGCCCGTTCCTGGGATCAGCGCCGTCAGTTGGAAGAGTTGCCGTCGCTTCTCCTGTCTGCGTAGTTCTCGTGGTGTTCTTCCTGCAGAAGTGTTTTGTATATTGACTCCCGTCGCTCTCCCCCGCCCCCAATTTTGTATCATTTGACAACCTCTGACTGCAACAAAGAGCGATTAAAGTCGAACTCAGCATCTCCCCACGCGGCCGCGACCCTTTGGAAGAGAAACAAAGCCCCTGGGGTGGTGTGTAATCTTTCGGGGATGGCTCTGGGGAAATCGTACTGAAATCTCGCACTTTTCACGTTGTTCCTATAAATAAATTACTTTGAAAGCTCCGCTTCAAACTAAGAAAAAAGTTCTCTCGCTTCTAGCGAGAGCAAGGAACGTGTGGACGTGGCACTGTGGGACGTGGTTTAGTGGGCATGGGGGGGTTTGTTGATGGTTGGACTTGGTGATCTTACAGGTCTTTTCCAACCGTAGTGATTCTGTGATTCTGTGATTCAAGCTGACAGCAGGTCCAGTGGAAAACTTATGTAGTTTCACATCTGTCATTTTGTTAGTTTTTCTCACAGTTGTAATCCTTTCCCTCGGCCATATTCCACGTAGAAAAATACATATACTTACACCAGTGTAGGGTACCTGTGTGAGCCGTTGTTTGGTAAACAAGAAAGATTCTTGTGTTTTGTAAAGTAATTTTACTTCTTCTTTTCTTTTTTTTGGCGCTGTCACTGTTCCTAGCCAAAAGTTTTGCATCGGGTTATAGAACAACTGAAGAAAATGTCCGTGTGGTCACAGCCGCTGCCAAAGCGTGGAACAGAATTCACGGTAAGCGGATTTTTTGGAGGCTGGGGGTGCGGCGGGGATGACGTCTGATGAAAGAAGTTAGCACGTAGACAAAGTGTGTTGCTTAGACGGTGAGAGTCATGGGGTTTTTTCTGTTTTTGGAGGGAGTGCGCTGCCTAGTGAATTACTCCTGTAAAGATATCGGTGCTAGAAACTCTACAGGTATTTCTGTAGTTGTTCCTGTAGGTGAATCCCGCTGACATCGCAGTCGTGACGGTGTGGTCGCTGTCTCTATTTTCCCTGTATTTCCCCAGAAACTTGGCTACCACCGCATTTCTTCAGCCCACATTTCCTCCCCTGAGTAGTTTCGAGATGTTTAGGACAGAAAAACACGATGCAGGTGCATCTTTACCTTGTTTTGTCTAATGTTTAATGTATTTCTTTCTCCTTTCCTGTGGATTTCATTGCAGAGTGGGATAGAGGACATGCTGGTAGGCTCGGGATGTAATACAGAATACAGGAGGAGTCTGGCGAGCACAGCGAGTTTGGGCATTGCATTTTATTAGGTCCCTTGCTCGCAGCACAGCTTCTATTTTTTGGAACATGTGGTTTGTGTGTTGCCTTGCTTCACTGAAGAGTTTTCTTTACAGGCCGGAGCTATCCCATTCTCCCAGGCTGGGTGACAGCCAATTCTAACAGCAAAGTAAAACCATGAGCAACAGCGAGTGGAAATGGGGAGTGAGGAGAGCCGCTGGTTACAGTAATGGCTTTATGAAATTCCTTGGAGGACCATGAACCAAAAGGCTCTGCTGTATGAATTCCTACTAAAGAATAAAAACATTATATTAAGCTAATCTTTTGGAAGGTGTAAACGCTTAGAGATGTTTGGTCTCCTGAGGTGAAAGAGATTGTTAGAGCACGCAATGTCTTCTTTTTCACATGAAAGAAGAGATAAAATAATCTGAAGTGAATTTGTCTCTACCAGTGCAGCCTGCGGGGCTGTCTGAGGGGGAGTTACACGATGGCTTCCTTGGCCTTTAGGAGGGGTGAGTGAAAGCGTCACCACTTCTGGGTTAAAAATTTTAGTTGAGGGAAAGAACGTAAAAGAGGGTAAAGTTGTGCTGATGCCAGTTGTGACTTCACCGGAATAGCTGTACTTGAGGAACGTGGCAGAGGCAGCTGCTTACGTGTTTCGGACTGCGATTCAGTTTGTGTTCCAGAGCTCAGAGGCAGCGGTAGGAGAAGGGGAGTAACTTGAGGGGCCAAACCCTGGCCAAAATCACTGTTAATGTGGAGAAGTTGGAGGTGGTCTAACCTACGGGACTATGATAATCCTGGAAAAAAGTCACTCGCTGGAGAAGCCTCCCTGGTGCAGCTGGGTACATGAAAAGAGCTGCTTCGGGTTGATTTATCCCTGGGGGTGCACGAGATGAGCTTCCCTAAACCGTTGCCGTTTGCGCTCTTACTGGTTTTTGCCTGCTGTCTTGCACATGCTATTAGACTCACCAGATTTCCCAGGACAGTTACGTCGTGGGAGGAGGAATAACTCCTATTCTTCCCCATGAGTTAGAGCGTGAATATTGTACTGATGTAAAGCTAAACGCACATCTGTGAGCTAAAGCAGAGACGCCCGCCATCCCAGGTTGCATTCAGAGCCCTACAAGCTCATTAACGGTTTGACCGCTCGCTCTGTGTAATCCTGACAGGTTTTTGGAAAGGATTTTGTAATGGTTGTCTTCAAAGCGGAAGATAAGAAAGGAATGTTGCAGAAAACAGAAGTGTGATTACAGCCGAGAATCGGAGGACAGCAAAGCCGTAGCATGGGAGACAGACTGCATGACTTAAAAAGTGAAGGCAGTATCTAGCTTTCAAAATAAAGCTAAGAATAGAAGGGGAAATGTCAGCGTGAAGCTGGAGGATACATCTTACAAGACTCTGTCCTGTGCAAACATGTCTAACCATTCGCTGATTCTTTCTCTTTTTTTTTCCCTCCACGTACTGCGTGATCATTTTAGGTGATTACAGACAAGACACAAAACAACAAAGCTGAAAAGCAGATTACACGGAGACTACGGAGCAGTTTGATAGGAAAAGCGACAGAGGCGTTCCCGAGGAAGAGCCTTCCTTTTCTGTCAGCTTGAGTTTTATGCACAGTTACATGACATCCAGATACTCTTAGAAAACACTGAACTAAGCATGCTGGCTGGGCATTAGCTTTGCCCTCCAGGCTGACGGGTGATCAGCCCCAAGTCCAGACATAAATCGACCCTAACGGAGGTGGATTTCAGTAACCAGCAGAACACAGCCTTGCGCTCGCTCCAAGGGACAGAATTAAGGTGCAGATGAGCTACGTTAGCATGCCGCTGATGAAAGCTTTCAGGACCTTTCCGAAGTATTTTGCTTCTCCTTTTTGGTTTCTCATATTGTCCATGCGGCAAATCCCTCTGAGATTGTTAAACTTTAATGTTATAATTCCTATTTAACAAGCACCGTCTGTTACCAGCCTCTCAAGACTGCACGTGGTCACAGAACTACAAGTATTTAGAGACACGCACTTCAAAAAGCGGTGGGGGAGAGGTCAGTGAAACGCTGTGAGACTCTCAAATCTGTTTATCTCAAATTTTGTATTTTTTGCTTTATTTATTTCCTCATAGGGTGTCTGTCACCTGCCAAATAAAGAAGATGGAACAGCCTATCCACAGCAAACCTGACAAGCACACTAGATCTCTGCTACATCACGAGCGTTTGGTTGAAGATGTGCATTCAGGTGTCTCGTCCCACACGCAGAACACGGTATTTAATCGGTACCCAGCTCCTTTGTGTTGTAGGGAAGCCATTGAACAGCTGCCTATCCCTGCAGCGGGTTGTTAGCGAGAATGCCGTATCTCAGCTCACAACTGCAAAACAGGCTCCTTTATGTCTGCTCCCGGAATGACGAGCTGCTTTATCACGCTGCTCTGATGCTTCAACATTAGCTCTGAGCAGGCCTGCTAGCGCCATAACCACTGCTTGAACGTCAGTGATTCACAGGCCGAGGCAGTCGTGCGGTACTTTCCGTTGATAACGCATTGCAGCCTAGCGTCAGGCTTCCGGGAAAATAAATGTACAAAATTCTGAATCTGCGCGCTTCACGGACGGTGTATTGAGAAGAATGGCTGAGTGGCTGAATTCTAAATGGCTTCTAACTTCGTATTTGTCTTCTGTGTATTTTTTTTTTTCTCTCTTATTCCAGGCTCACACTCTGGAGAAAAGTATTTCACAAGCGGTGATATATTCAATAAGAACATAAGAATTCATGCTGTGGAAAAGGGCTTCACAATCAGCGTGCTGTCAGCCACCCCCTGAGCGCGACAGGTCAGTTCACGCCTTTGTGCTGGCTGTTTTTTCTAGTTCCCTCCTTTGTGCTATCCTCCTCTTAAATTGCTCTCTCAATGTATTGGAAATGCTTCTGGTCGTACTGTAGTTCACTGGAATGTTCCGTTGTCTCCCGGCTGACGCTGGGTGCCACTGGAGCAAGGAGAAGCAGCCTTCTTACCTGCAGGCAACACTGGCACAAAGAAACCACCTCTTCAGCCCACCCCACCTACTTCGGGGAGTTTTACTGTTAAGCTACAGGTTGGGTCTTCTTAAAGACGGAGCGCTGCGCATAGCGCACTGGTTTCCCGTTCTTTTAAACAAGGTTTATTGATGTCCTTCAGTTAGGCTGGGGGCACGGAGAAGGGAGGGCTGGCTGCCTATTTCTCTTGTTTTGAAATTGCATGTATCTCCAAAGGTAATTAGGTATCTTACTTTCTTTGGCGCGGGTAGTTGCTAATACTTAAATATGTGTCTGCATGGGAAGGTCTGTGGTTTCTGTGCAAAACTGTTCCACTTAGAGCAGTTTGTCTTAACCTTGGTGGCTCAGGGTGGTACCAAACTTCTACCTTTTACATCTCACCTGTTACGTACTTGCAGGCGATGCTGGGAAGGCCCTTCCCGTCGGATGTGAAGATGACATCTTTGACTACGTCCACTGAGGTGCTGGCAGCCGAAGGACGAAAGTGAATACCTGCTTGCCTGCATGTCATCTAGTGACACTCGCGTAGTCTTCTACAAACAGCCGCACTTGAGCGCAAGTGTATATTCATTCCATAAACACTGCAAGAAGCGTATGTTACTGATGTAAGCCCATGGTGCCAGGGTAGCACGTGAAGACTAAATCCTGTATTACCTCATTTTGCTGTCTCTCTCTTACATAAAAGCATTTAAAGCGGATAAAAACATGTAGTGTCCTAAGAAGAACCTGCAGTGAAGGCAGAATGGTAGTTAGCCCCCTTGGAAGAAAGTATCCTGTCGTTGGCTTGAGTGCTTAGCGCAAGTTTTATCAGACAACAGTGAATCACAGGCTGCTTTTTTACCCTGGGGAGCAGGAAGTTCCCAGTTTTAGACAAAATGTTTTGTCTTGCTGAAGTTTTGGCAGCTCAGTTGGAAGAAGGTGGGTACTGCTCAACAGTGACCGTTCTGTGGAGTCGCTGTGTGATCTAGTTCAGTGCAATAGCTGCAGTAATCAAGCCAACTAAACAATACATGGGTGATGAAGCTATTTTAGTCTTTTTCTAATGGTAAGAGCGCTTGGGCTGCGATCACAATTAGAAAAGTCCAGATATTTTTGGAACTGAACAAGTCTTTCCAGCTTGTGTCTGTACGAAAGACGATCAGTGTACTGGTACCTTCATGTCTTTGTCTCTGTGCGCACACCCCTTGCTGCTCAACACAAAAACCGGGGCAGGCTGTCAAGGAAATAGGGTAGCTAGATCTCTTTCAGTGATTTATTGCACGTAACACTCGTAAAAGCAAGAGGTTGAAAGTCCAAAGAAGTATGATTGCTTGTTCAGCAGTTGCAGGTTGTCTCAGGGAGTGATGGTGTTTCTGTACTGTCCCTGAGCTGCTATTTTTACAGCTTTTGGATTGTTCAAGTGAAAGTTTTGCTAATAAAGCTTCTAGTGTTAACAACTTGGGTGTACAACGTACAGAACCCACCTGGCAGAGGGCAGTTTACAACTACCCATAGCCCTGCCGCAGCTGCTCCGCCAGCACCACCGCCCGAACTGCACTCTGCAGCCACAGGGGTGGCTGGAAGAGGCCTGGGGCGGCTGAGAAGAGCCGGGCGGGACCGAGGGCTCCCGCCTCAGGGCTCCCGCCTCAGGGCTCCCGCCTCAGGGCTCCCGCCTCAGGGCTCCCGCCTCAGGGCTCCCGCCTCAGGGCTCCCGCCTCAGGGCTCCCGCCTCAGGGCTCCCGCCTCAGGGCTCCCGCCTCAGGGCTCCCGCCTGAGCCCCAACGGCCGCCGGCACCTCCAGGCCTGCTGAGGCGCCGCCCGCAGTGTTTACATAGGGGCGGTGCTTGGCGCGCATGCGCAAAGCGGCACCTCACCGCGCGCCACGCCTTTTCCCGCCTCTAGTCCCCCCTCACACAGTGGGGCGCGCGGCTCTGTGAGGGACACCCCTTCCACACACCCCCGGCAGAAAGCGGTGCTGGCGAGGGGCTTCCTCGGCAGGAGAGGCAGCTCCGAGGTGCCGTGCCCCAAGGTCTTTCCAAGGCTGGGGTTTCCTTAAGGCCGAAATGTGTCAGGTGCCAAGGCTCCGGGAGAGGGGTGTTACGTGAGGTGACAAAGCTTTGAGGAGGGGATATGTGAGGTGACAGGGCTCTGAGGGGGGGATGCGTGAGGTGACAAAGCTCTGAGGAGAGGATGCGTGAGGTGACAATGCTCTGAGAGGGGGATACGTGAGGTGACAAAGCTCTGAGGAGGGGATATGTGAGGTGACAAAGCTCTGAGGGGAAGATGCGTGAGGACAAAGCTCTGAGGAGAGGATGCATGAGCTGACAAGGCTCAGAGAGGGGGATGCGTGAGGTGACAAAGCTCTGAGGAGGGGATACGTGAGGTGACAGGGCTGTGAGAGGGGGATACGTGAGGTGACAAGGCTCTGGCTTTGTGGCAGCAGCAGCTCGGGGGCTGCCCGAAGACCCGCTGCAGCCAAGAGCTCTGGCAGCCGAGCAAGCCGCAGCACCCGGGTGGCAGCGGGCCCCTCTGAGTCCCACAGCCTCGGGCGGAGCGCCCGGGAGCACCCCTGCTTCCCCACCCAGGCAAGGGGTCTGCCCTGCCCTCGCTGGGTGACCTGGGCGATTTTTGGTGGTGAAGGCTGGGGGGTTGGCGTGCCATTGCCCACCCCGTATGCTATCAGAGTGCATGCACGTTAATGAAAAAGTTGTTGGACGCACCTGGCTTTGCTAAGGAATTTCCCTTCATAAATGGCTAGACCTACACACTCATTTGTATATATGTATGTATTTTTATGTATGTCTACCTGCAGCTGCTGGAGTTGCAGTACAATACTGTTTGCCTTGGACAACAGTCCGGGTGGTTTAAAAGACGCTGCGGGACACAAGCAGCAATTTTCTTGCTCGCATTAGAGAAAAATGCAATTAACCCCATGCTATTTAGCTGTGTACTGTGTTGGCCCATTCACTTCAACACTTTAAAGTGAGGCGGGAGGCAGGGTTTGCCGCGGCAGAGCGCTTCCCACAGCTTCGGGAGACTCCTGGGGTCGAGAAATCCGGCCGCAAAGGTGGAAAAACGGGTCGGAAAGAGCCGGGAGGGTACTGCGGAAAGGGTTAGGCGGAGGGCGGGCGGCGCTTCCCCATCCCGGGCAGGAAAAAAGATCGGTGCTTCCCATACCGGGAGTCGAACCCGGGCCGCCTGGGTGAAAACCAGGAATCCTAACCGCTAGACCATATGGGAGGCGCTGAGTGCTGCTGCCTCCGCCCGCCTCACAGCCCTGCCTGCCCGCAGCCTCCTGCCGCCCAGCTCGGTGCGAGGCTCCGGCGGGCCCCGCTCGGCCGCCTCGCACGCACCGCCGGGAGCCCCTGCCCGCCGCCGGGCCCCAATCCCGCCTCCATAAATCCCCTCCTGCCAGAAAGGGGCTGCCCACACTTAAGATGGCGGCCGGTGCTTCGCTGCCGTCCCGTCCCGCCCCCTTCCCTCTCCTCGCCCCGCCCGCCTCGCCGTTGGAGGCGCCGCATCACATGACGGGAGGGGGCACGGGCGCGCGGGAGAGGGCGGGGTGAGCGCTCACGTGACCGGCGGCGGCCGCCGAGCGCTGGGTCTCGTGAGCGCCGCTGGGGGGGGGGGGACCGGGGGGTCCCGGGCGCCGCGACGGGAGCGGGCGAGGCCCCGGCGGCGCGGCGGGCTCACGCGAGGCCGCGGCTTTGAGGCCTACCCCGGAGCGGGAGGCGTTCGGTCCCGCTGAGCTCCGCCGCCTCCGGCGGGCAGGCCGGCAGGCACCCCCGCCGCCGCCCGCGGGCACCGCCGAGCCGGCCCGGGAGGCGCCTATCGCGGCTAGAGGTAGCGGGGAGCGGCGGGCCCCGGCGGCGCTGGCTGAGCCGGGGGGCGAAGCCGCTGTCGGGCCCGGTGGGGCTGGGCGCAGCGCGAGGGGAGCGGGGTCGGGGGCTGTCCGGGCGGCCGGAGGCACCGGCCCGGGGCGGGGGCAGGTCTCGGCGGCGGCAGCCGGCCGGTGGTGGGTGCGGGGTGCCGGTGAGGCCGGCCGCGGGCAGCGGGGTGTGGGGACATGTGACGCCGCGGTCATGGGTTGCTTGGTGCGGGCTCTGGAGCATCCCGCGGGGAAGGGGTAGGGGCTGCGGGTGAGGCCGGCCCTGGCTGCCGTGGGCGCGGGGACCCGAGCAGTGCGGCAGCTGTGCGGGTGTCTCCCGCTGCCTTCCAGCGCTGGCCGCATTTATCCTGCTTAGGCCTGTTTCGGCCGTGTAATTACGGGAACGTTGTTCATCGTGGGCGTGTTAGAGGGTTTTCTAACAGTAGGAGGCCTTTGGTAAAGTTTCCCAACGCTGTCTGGGGCAGAAGCTGTCAAGTGCCTGGTGAGGTGGAGGTTGGGGGGAATTATGTCAGTATGGGAGTGCTTCCCCTTTTGCGCGGTGCTTCTGTGGGTGGGATTTGGATGTTGAAGTGAAGCCTGTAACTGAGGAAAGTCGAGCAATGTAAGAAGATGGTCTTCTCTCTGTAGGTGGGTGATGCCAAGCACAGCCATGAAGAAAAAGGTAAGAACTGAAAGGAGAATCCTTTGCAGTTCGTTTTTCCTTCCCCATCTGCATTTGCTATCGTTCTGTGTTTGCATCTGTGCCTTGCTGTGTTCTTTGGCTGTCAGGTGCCTCTTAAGACTTTCCGAGTCAGCAAACGCATCCTTTGCTTAAAGTGCTAGAAATTAAAATCAAGTTTGAGTTTATTTGCTGGCACGAGCGGCAGGGCAGGCTCGCCGCAGAGCCATCCACCATAACTGCTGCGTGAGTGTTTCTGGTACGGGTTGCAAAACCCTCCGCTGACGGCGTACCTCTCACAGCGTGAGGGAAGGGGATATGCTCTAACCCGCTTCGTTGGCCCGTGGGGAGACCCTGCTGAAGTGTTACAGAAACTTGTGTGGGGAGCCCCTAATTCACTGAGGGCTCCTGGGAGGATGAAACATAACGCACGGGGAAGGAGTAGCACTTTTACTGAGAATTGGGGAGGGGGGAGTGGGTGTATTACAGCTGTAAGCATATTCAAAGCTGTTAAAGCGGCTGCGTAGAGAATATACGGCTGTCTTCTCGTGGTGTGCTGGAATTGGGTTTCCTGCCTGGCCCTACGCACTGGTGTCTGACCCCTTTGAAAGGCCTCTGCAGTCTAAAGCTTGGGAGTTGGGTTCACCTGTAGTCCGTGCCTTGGAGCTGCATTGAGTTTCTGCATGTGCTTTTTCTGCAGGTGGTCTGAAATAGGAGATGTCGATGTTCTCTCTTTCCGCTCTGTGTGTAGCTCAGGGGAGAGGACAGCGTAGCTTTCTGGCGGTTTGCTCCGCAAAGGCTGCTCAGTGTGACCTGACCAGCCTGCCTCTCTGAGGAACAGTCCTTGTTACCAAATCATCGAGGCGTGCGGTCAGCTTCTTTTTGGAACAGGCGCTCGGCAGCCTGTGAAACGTTGCAGTCGTTCTCAGAAGGGTAATTTGTGCGAACAGGATGGTGCGATCCCACCTCTCCTGTTCTGCCCTGAGACTGGCAGCTGTTGCCGCACAGTCCCGGAGCGAGGTTGGGAGTCGAGCGAGTGCCTTCCCAGCTAGTGTTTGGCACTGGTGCGGGCTGGGCAGGCAGACTCAGGCCGGTTGCGATCTCGTTAAACCTATCCTTGATGATAGATTTTCAGAGCTGTTGCCAAAGGCTGAATTTGACTTTGTAACTGGAACTTGTTTAACAGCTGTTTTTGTGAGCAAGCCTGTGTTGGCTGTCGCTGTCAGGGGTTTTTCAATTTTTATTTTTAGATCACAATGCAGAGTCTTGCCTTGTGTGACTGTCTCTCCTCTCCCCCCCGTGCAATCATCCCCTAGTTTTTGGCTACCAAAGGTGCTACCTCTCCTTTGGCCTGATGATCCGCAAACAGGACGCCAGAGTCAAGTGTCTCCCCTACACGATAGCCTGGTGCACTTGAACTGGGCTGTCCCATCTGCTTTTAACTTTTTGCTGGTCTTCTGACACACAAAACTTGAAATGTAACTTGTATTTCGCTTCTGTTGGGGAAGAGAAACGAAGTCATGTTACGAGAAAGAAAAGAGCGAGATTAGGAGAGAAGTAATGGCTGGAGCATAGCAGTGCTGAGTAGGCAAGGGGTTGTTTCCAGCCTGGTCTTAAAGGCTTGAGATAAAGCTGTTCTTTGTCTTGGCAAAGTTCTTTGCTGTCACCAAAAACATCAAGCCCTCGCCTGTGGTGCCCGTGCATTTGGAAGTCGTGCAGGGGGCTGCGGACAGGGGAGGCTGCAGCAGCTTTGGGAACAGCTCCCGCTCCTTCCCGAGTGCTGGTTATGAACTCCACGAATCCTCTGCCAACATGGGTTGGGAAAAGGGGGTTCGGTGGACGGTGGCTGTGGGCTGGCTGCGCTTCCTGCTGGCTGGTAAGCAGCTGGTTGAAGGAACGGGAGTGTGGTGCCTGGAAGGGCAGAGATTCCTGAGAGGGTGGGGGGCATAGTTCAAGAATGCAAACAAGATGGAAAGGTTTTCAGTCTGACCACGATTCAGTGGCTGTGCATAGCAAGGAGGTAAGGACGTCTGTCTCCTGCTTTCCCAAGCGTGGCACTCTTCTTCTCTCTCTTCTGATGCGTTCACATCTGAAGTACGCTGGTCCTGTGTTTTGATGGCTTCATCGGGAAGATGTTAACCCTGAGGGAGCTGTGAAGGACCTGGTGCTCTGTGGTAGCTAATTCTTTCTTTTCTTTTTTTTCTTCCCAGGTGCTGCTGATGGGTAAAAGTGGGTCTGGGAAGACCAGCATGAGGTCCATTATCTTTGCAAACTACATTGCCAGGGACACACGGCGCCTGGGTGCCACAAGTAAGACTTCTCTTGTTTGAACTGCAAGTTCTCAGGGTTCTAACCCCCTTCATTAAAGGGGCGAGGCTGTTCCCTCCAGCAATCCCTGCCGCTCCGTCTGCTCTGGAGTAGGTGGGTGCCTGCCAATCTTCCCAGCTGCCACACCTCACAGGGAGCTTCACCCCTGAGTTCAGCTGGGGGCAGGTAGGAAGCTGGAGTGAAAGGGAAGGCAGCACTGGGTTCAGTTTTGCTGCTTTATTGTTGAACTTTTATCCTTAGCTCTTTGTTTTTTGATCAGGAAGCAGCCTTTGCTGCTGCTGCACCTGTTACTGGAGGATGTTCAGAGCCTCCTCGTGGTCCTCCTTGTTGGTGAAGCTTTCCTCTTGCTCGCTGGCTGATCACTAGTGCAGCTGGAGGCACAGTGATCTTGCTAATGTGCCTGTGGTTTTGGCAGGATGATGCACTAGGCTTAATTACTGTCTTCTTGTCTCTTTTTCTTCTCTGAAGCCACTGATCTGAAAAAGCAGTAAGAGATTCCTCTGAAACAGGGGTATGAATTGTCTGGATCTAACGCTCCTCGCTAGGAAGTGCCTGTGAGGACTTAATGTCAAGGATTGGTGTACCTTTCCTCTTTGCCGTACATCTGGCCTGTTCATAAACTTTACATTCTTTGTGTTACTAATTTATTTTTAAGGCTTGCTTAAGGCCTTGCAGAGCGTGCTGGAACTAATGTCATTCTTAAAAATATCACAAAGATCAGAGAATGTGTTGCTAAAGGAGAACCACCTGCTGTGCTTCTTGAGAGAATAGTGTCCTGGGTAGAGCGTCGGAAGGCTTGAATTACTCTGGGAACGGTCTTTTTCCGTAGTGCCTTCAGCTACAGATTTAGGTCCAAGAATGTTCTTTAGATGGGATTTTACAAATCGTGGGCTGGGTTGTGAAGAATGGCTGTGATCTGGATGTGTGGTACAGTCGGTAAACTCCTGTTGTCTCTTTCCAGTTGATGTGGAGCACTCCCATGTTAGATTTCTAGGAAACCTGGTATTAAACCTCTGGGACTGCGGAGGGTAGGTACTGTTTATTCTTTTGCTTTTGAAACCATTGGGAGTTAGCTCTGGGGAATAAGGCCGGGGATGTAACAAAACAGAGGTCCTCCTGTCCCGGAGGGACGACTATGCTGCTTGTGGATGAAGGGAATAGAACAAGTGTCACGCACGCACTGTAAAACCGGTGAGACAACTCTGGAAAGAATGGATGCCACATCTTAGGCTTGTGCGTGGAGGTGGGTGGAAGAGGTTGGCACGATTACGCTGTCTCTTGAGTTAGCCCTACATAAAAGGAACAGCGCATAGGTCCACCCTTCCCTTTCTGGCTGTTTTCTTCCGCTGGCAAAAAGCCTGAGCCCCTCACCTGGGCTTTCTCCTGAGGTGGTGGGAGGTGACACTGTTTTCAGAATTGCTTATCACCAGCCTGATCCAAATGGGTTGTGTGCTGAGAAGCGATGCTGAAGGTTGACAGTGATCATATGGCTCTTGGAAGCAGCTTTTCGAAGAGTGCTCTCCCATTGACAGAGCCGCCACAGAGCTGTTCAACTTTGCTAAGCTTCATCAGCTCACATGTCCTCATGCATTGTCTGAGTCATATTCAGCAAAGGTTAAAGGAGATTTAAATCCTGTAATAAGAGGCTGCACTGATGGTTTTTGGTTATATTTTAGCTTCTGCTGCTGTGGCTTTTTTACGTGCAACTCTCCAAAAGCCAGTCTGGGTCCAGAAGCAACGTAGCTCCGTTTGCACAGGACACTGAGCAGCCAGCTGTGACGCGAGGGAAGCTTCAGCTTCCTGTGAGACTGGTGAGCAGATGCTCTTCAGGAGCATCCAGCTTTGCTCTGTTGGAAATGCTTAGGGAGCCTTAGGTCATGGGGAATTTCGTCCCCCGCGGGGCTCTTGTCTAGACTCCTGCGATGGGGTCTCTAGCTCAAAATGCAAACCTTGCAGGAGGTATTTTACACGTAGCACCTTTCCTGACAATGCCAAACAAGACCTGCTTCCTCTGATGGCAGTCTCCTTGCTTTGTTGCTCTGCTCCTTCTCAGGCAGGACACCTTTATGGAGAACTACTTCACCAGTCAGCGGGACAACATCTTCCGCAACGTAGAAGTCCTCATCTATGTCTTTGACGTAGAGAGCCGTGAACTGGAGAAGGACATGCACTACTACCAGTCATGCTTGGAGGCAATTCTTCAGAACTCTCCTGATGCAAAGATCTTTTGTCTAGTGCACAAGATGGACTTGGTGCAGGAGGATCAGCGGGATTTGGTGAGAAGCTGATAGTTGCCATAGAAATGCTTTCAAATGGAGCATCTTTTGACTGTGCTAATGCATTGCGCTTTCATACTTCAAATACAGCCCCGTCAGCACTGTTCCTAGAAGGGTTTATCAGATGTTAAGAATTGTCAAAGCCCTCTAAGCTTTTTCTGCCTTTTCTGAATTGTACGTCATCGCTATGTCTTGCATATAATCTAGTGGAGAAGAGAACTCATGATTTTTAGCGACAACTGCTCTAAGCCTTTTCATTCATAGCACTGATTCTAGTACTTTTCACCAGACCTTGGCTCCAGAAGGGAGGTAGAACTGAAAGGAAGGTAGAACTGAAAGAAATCCAGCAACCTTAAACTCGCTGCTCACCATGTGGATGGCTTTGCGGATGGTGCTGGTGACAGTGACGGTTGGTTTCTCTTTAGCTGTTGCTTTCAGTCCAGCATAGGCTCTGTTCTAAAGCATAACCGAAAAAAAAAGAGTTGAAACTTTCCCAGTTAAGTAGAAGGTGGTTTCTGTTGGTTGATTCTCCTCTCTGTCAGTTTGGCCTGCCTGCCCAGGGATCACCTCTTAAACACTCCTCTGTCCCAAGGGGCATCCTGCAAAGGCTGGGGATCAACCTTTCAGAGGCGTTTGGTGTTTTCTGTTCTTTTCGGAGCTTTTGAGAGGTTGCAGGGAGATTGGAAGATGCTGAGTTCTACCAACCTTGCTTTTTCAGCATGGACTGAAAAGCAACAACTCCTGATACCAAAAGAAAAATCAGCTTTGTGGGTTAGACAACTACATCCCTGGCTGTTTAGCCACTCCCTGGCTTCCAGCAAGTTTGGAGGTGGCCCCTTTAGGCTGTTGGCTTTTGTCTGAAGTAAGAAGTCTTACTAAACTTTCTTCTCATTCCTGGTGAGTATGTGCCTGGGCAGCTGCAAAGGAGGCCACGCGAGGTCCTGTGGCTGAAACCACACCCTGCCCTCCCTGCATAGACAGACTTCTTCCACGTAGCGGGTTGGCTTCAGATCACTCGTGCTGCCTGAGAGTGTTGATCCTCTTCTTCCAGTCTTAGTTCTGCCCTCCAGCTCCGTGCAGAAATAGCTCAAGGAGCTTGTTCGTAGGGTTGATTCGAGGAGCTTTTCCTCACTTCCATCTGCCTTCCTTCCAGACTGAAGGATGAGTCTAAAATCATCTTGATGCTGTCCTGTCCAGGTTTGTTTTGGCACTAGTGGAGAAATGCTGGTTTTATGTAGTTGTGCAGATGCTAGTGAGGCCCTGAAGTGAGGGGCAGGCAGAAGAGGGGCCTTACTTCAGATACGCTTTCAATGCGTGTCATTGCACACCCATCAAGAGCTGGTTTAAGGTATCTGCTGCTCCAAAGAATGTGCAAATACTGGGTCAAATCATGATCTCTGTAAATCTTACTGAAGCCTTTGGTATCCCAGGACCCGAATGGTGAGTGTTGGCCTACGCAGCATTTCATGGCGATCGGTTAATGTTCTGTCATGCTCCTAAGAACAGTAAGCTGTGGTGAAGGTGCTCGTCGTGTCTTCCCCTGCAGAGGCACGTCGCTGGCTGTCCTGCTGCTTTTCTAGCAGTTCTGTAGGAGCCTGGCACAAGGCTGTCTGGTTTCTGCTGTTCCCCTTGGTCCCTTTATTTTGTAACCATAACTTCTAAGGGCAGACTATGGTGTGAGAAGAGAAGACGGTGTAAGTACATGCCTCAGCACTCCTCATACTGATGAACCTCGAGTGCTTTCTTCCTGTCCTGTTCTCAGTGACGGAGCTTTTTGCCCGTGACCAGGGACTTGTCAAAATTTAGATCCTCAGAGACACTCATGCGTGTCCGCTTCCATTCCCACTCCACAACACCCATAGTTGTTTCAGCTTTGAGTCTCAGTCAGATCTATTGCGAGGCAGCCATGATCTGCTTGTCCCTGCTGCTCCAGTGGAAGGGGTTTCTGCCAGCCTGTCCTGGCCAGCCTACTCTGCTGTTGTCTTTTCTCAAGACTTGTTTGAAATGCCTGCTGTAAATGCAGTACAGCAACCACACCGAAGGCAGGCAATATTTATGCTCAACTGCTAATCTTTTTTTATTTCCCAGATTTTTAAAGAGCGTGAGGAAGACTTGAAGCGCCTTTCCCGTCCCTTGGAATGTGTTTGTTTTAGAACTTCCATCTGGGATGAAACACTTTACAAGGTTTGTACAGCTTCCTCTCTGTATCTTCCTTCCCTCCTCCCACTTGAAAACGAGAGCATGAGGAAGGCGGGTAGTTAGTTGCTACTGGTTTATTAGTGACTGGCCCTCTTTAGTTCTGCTGCAACTACTTGTGGAGATTAGCTGCTGTGAACAGCATCTGAGCAGCCTTGTTTTAATTAGAAAAAGTAAAACCCCTCCGTATGTTGGAGTCATGGTGCCAGTATGTTAATACTGCTTAAACACTTCGCCAGGCTGCTTTAGAAAGAGCTTCTGCATCTTTTAGTCGTGTTTATCCAGCATGGAATTATTTCCTGTGTTTCTCTGCAGCACTGTTAAAACACGAGCATTTACCCTTCTGGGAATTTGCTTTGCTTCCAGGAGGGGATGGGGTTGTTTTGCTGTCAGTCAGTGTTGACTGCAGTGTCAGAGGTCTTCCAGGTGTGGGAGTGGTGAGTCCTACCTGGGCTACACTGAGAACAAACAATTGTTATAGTTGCCAGCTAATGCCAGTAAGCAGTGGTGGTAGCGTAGTGGCTGGGCTGTGTGTCTGAAGGTGAGGACCATTTGGCTCTTTCTCTTGACTTCAGCAGGGTTTCGGATGGCAGATTTCACCGTCCTGGCAAATCCATCCAAAGCCGTAGCAAATTCCCCTGCCTTCTGTGTATGATGTGTTTGGCTGAGGCTGATACAGTGCTGTGCACCAGAATTCACAAAGCACGTGCCCAGCTCCCTTGAGAAATCATCCTTCCTGAGCAGTGGCATGCCCTGTCTTCCTGCAGGCATCCCTAACGTTCATCAGTTATGCTGGTTACTCATATTTGAGCAGCTTATACAGAGGCAGGCCTGTGCTATTCTAGACACAGCCCTGCCAGAGCTCTTCAGAGCTCATGCCCTTGGCCTGAGCTTTTAACTTCGTGTTTGGCAAGCGGGGTGGTAGGAGTGTTTGGTAAATATCAGGTGCTTGGTAAATAGGAGAGACAAATACCCACCCTGACTCTGGGGGGGAGGCACGCGGTCGGGCCCTGACACAGACCCGGGTCAGTAGGTAGGCAGTGAGGTGAAGCTGAGCTTAGAGGAGCTGAGTCTGAATGAGGCCAGGTGCCTATTACAGCGTCCCCAGTCCCTTCTGGGCTTGTTCTTGAGTCATTGGGTGAGATTAGAGCTTTCTGTTTGGATCAGTGACGAGCTGCCACGTATCCATCTGCATGCTGACCTTGCTCAAGATTAAAAAAACTGAAAACTTGAGTGGGTTTGTCTGGGAGCAGTAGATAGAAGCATTGGCAGCTTAAAATTAGGATGATTTAAGCCTGTTTTAATAGTATTCTAGTTTCTCTGTGACTGACGTGGAGAAGAAGTTGACCTAGTGAGGAGTTTACTCAGGTCTGGGGTACCACGGGTAATCTCCACTGTAGTAGAGATACCTGGACACGGAGGTGGGAGAAGCTTCTCAGTCTTGCCTAGGCTATCGACACCCAGAACTGCAAATAATCAGGTTTTGAGCACATTGCATAACGAGAGGATGAGGCAGAGAAGTGCTAATGCAGCCCTTATGCTGTGTCTTTCTTTATTGACAGGCTTGGTCCAGTATAGTCTATCAGCTGATCCCCAATGTCCAGCAGCTGGAAATGAACCTGAGGAACTTTGCTCAGATCATCGAGGCAGATGAAGTGCTTCTGTTTGAGAGAGCCACGTTCCTGGTGAATACAGCAGTTCTGCCCTTTGGGTTCCTCTGCCCAGCCTAGGATGGAGTTCCCTGGATGGAAAGTGCTGTTGTGGCAGTAGCCCAAAGAGAGGTGCCAGCGCCAGATGGCAGAACGCATTGATCCAGGCCTTGCGATACTGAAAGTAGCTGACGCGACTCCATGGCTCCTGGGACCTTCCCAAAATTGCCTCTTCTAGCAGTTGGGCTGAGGGCTTGATCGGTATTTCCCTCTGCCAAGCTATGAGAGGGTTTCATATCCCCGTTCGGTTGTCGGCCATGGGACTTTTTTGAGAATTCCTTTCTGCACAGGGCAAGAACCTTCTTTAGCTTGAAATAAGCCTTTTCAGTTCCTCCTGGCCTGGCATTTTAACTGGTCTTGATTTCTTTTCTTTCTTTTTTTTTTCTTGTCTGATGCTCTGCAAACCCGGAGTATGGATAGAGGATCACAAGCGATTGGATTGCAACGGCTTTCAAAGTTACCCGCTGGTAACTGTGCTTCCAATCTGTTGTCTCTGCAAGGTAAAATCTGTTGGTTAAAACCACCGTTGCTGCTTGTCCGTCCATACTCTCGGTTTCTGGATTGGTCTCTTCAGACTTCGCACCAAAACTCTTGCTGACCTGAAGGAACGGTTTTGAATTTTTTTGAGTGCTTTCCTTGATGGCCAAATGTCTGATTTGGAAATGATGGATGGAATGTGGAAAAGGAGCCATTACTTTTCTTACTTCTTAAACTAGCAGAAGTAAACACCTGCCATTTCTGGCAAGTTCTGCTTTTTGACCTTTTGTAGATAATAAATAGTTCCACCGTGGGGGTACGTAACAGTACTTTCATTATAAGTACATTTTTTACTGAAAAAGAATAACCTTTGCTACAAAAATTCTATGCTTATTTTCAGCGTAATGGTGACTTTTGAAAAGACTTTCGTCTCACTTTTTTCATATATTTAAACTTCCCCCAGGACTCTCTTCTCCTGGAGTGAAATCTTACTCTGCAATTGTATTCACATCACAGTAACACAAAAACCTATCTGGAAAGTTAAGGAACGAACTTGCATATAGTGAAGGCTTTGGTATGAATGCAACCCTCGAACCTGGCTAAACCTCTACTTGTATGAATAATCGGGCAAGTTTATAAAGTAGGAAGTACAAGATCGTTTTAAGGTGCTCAAGCTAAAAAAACAAACAAACAAAAAAACCCACCAAAAAACTTAGTTCTCGCAAGCCTGTTAAATGTGACTCCATGGGCAGAAAAGTAAGAGTTTAACATCCTTGCTCAAGGGCGTCTGACACTTCAGTAGCAGTTGGCTTCATTCTAAAGATCTTAAAGCACACAGCATAAGGTTTTTAAAATACTCCTTTTTGGTTTGCTGTGGGAACAAAGATGACGTAACTATTTGATTGTGTGCCATTCCACTTATGCAGTAAATGCAGTTCTTGGCCCGTTAGCTGATTTGGCTGAGGACTAAAGGTCTGTAGGCTACCAGCCTTGTCAAAATGGTCGGGGAGAGCGAGCTCTGGATCACACTGCAAGGGTTCCTAAAAACTTGCCATCCTCTGAATCTTTGCAGCCAGGTACTAAGGTCTGCACGCTGCTGCTGGATCGCTGTGTAGGAGGAAGAGGAGGGGAACCGATCTGAATGCAGGCAGCTTAGCGCAGTCTTGGTCTGACTCAGTTAACTGATGGAGAGAGAACTCCCTAGGAAACCAGCTGCCTTTGTTCTGCTTTTCTTAGGGAGGAACGGCTTGCTTCTTCTTTGAGAGCAGTGCTTGTGCATCCTGCGGGTTGCAGGATGGGAAATTTCTCAGGTTCAGTCCTTGAGAATCTGCAGCACAATAGACATAGGAAGGAAAAGCTATTCCAGCGTTTGTCAGGTGTCTGTTTCCCCTGCCTGAGGTGATGGTCTTGCATTTTTTTTTTCCTCTCCTTGCTCTTCATTTTTCTTTGAATCAAGAGGTAAATTGCTGCTTAATTGGAGTATTCAGACCTCAAGTGGACAACAGTTTCTCCTGCACGTCTTCCGTACTTGCACCTGGGCTTGTGAAGGGCTTCCTGGTGATTGTATTACTGAGTTGTGTTTTACTGTGAAAGCACCACAAGTATTGTTGCAAATAATTTCCAAGGTTGACTCAGCAAAAGGCAAAGGGAATCCCTGTCCTGGTCACCACCCGTTTCCCATAATGGCTGTTGAGCCTGAGAAACCTGTGCTGAAATAAATTACTGACTAACTCTGCACTCTCCCTCTCTCTGCCTTCCAGGTCATTTCTCACTATCAGTGCAAAGAACAGCGGGATGTCCACAGATTTGAGAAAATCAGCAACATTATTAAACAATTCAAGCTAAGTTGCAGGTGAGTTGGTTTAATTATTAGGTGGGGAAGATACCTCAGCAGATATTTCGGTTTCATCCAGAAGCACGAAGGCTCTCCAAAATAATACTGGTTCTGTGACTCCTCAGCAAGCTGAAATGCCGTAGTTAAATTGCACCGTGCTTAAACACAACTGAGTTAATTGTTATCTTTTGTAACTTCCTCCTTTGCTGATGGTTGAAAGAGGTTTGTTTTGAAACAACCGTTTTCTTTTAGGCCTCGTTCTCCTGGGCAAGGTAGGGAAGTTCCAGGACTGAACTGATAAATTAGTGACAGTCAACAGTGCTGTGGAAGGTCAGGTGGAGAGCTTTGCTTCTGTACCACCGCGCTGGTTTGGGAGGAGGAGGCTTGCAGACACTGTTTATCAATATTTCGAATGGAAAAGCGGAAAGCTTGCTTTGGAGTAGCTTGGCTTTTGGACAGCCTCCAGGTTCCGCACTCTGTCGGTAATATCTGCAAGTGTTGGGAGCCTGAGTGGGATGTGGTTTACGGAGCTGTCTCCAGATATTGCAGTTTTATACTTATTTCTGCTGGTTATCCACAGAGTGTTCAGCTGTCCTTCGGAATAAGCTGTGACCTCTGTGGGGCAAGTGACATTGACTGCTTGGGCACAGCAGACTCAAACAGTCAGCGGGCTTGTATATCTCGAGTTACCTTCACCATTCAACGCGCAAATCATTTTATATTGTTCTCATTTAGCCTATAAAGAGTTTTTTCTTTAAAACAAACAAACAAAAAAACCCAAGGAGACCTGTAGTCACACCTGGTGTTGCTCGCCAAGTGGGGACTCAAACACTTCTTTGTTACCAGCAACTCAAATAACGGGATGCTGGCTGTGTGGGTGCAAAAGCTGTTTGAGCGATGTAACGCTAATAGTTGATTTACTCTCTTTTGTTTTCTTTCTGTTTTTTTTTCTCTCCCCTCTTAGTAAGCTGGCAGCTTCTTTCCAGAGCATGGAGGTCAGGAACTCTAACTTTGCTGCTTTCATTGACATCTTTACATCAAATACATATGTGATGGTGGTTATGTCAGACCCTTCAATACGTAAGTGGAAGGAAAGATAAGCCTCTGGCCTCTTCTTGTTTGCAGGAAGAAAAAGCTGGATAAGTCTAGTTTAAACTGTGTTTCTTTTGGAAAATGACAAATGCCAGGCAAAGCAATAAAACTGACTGTAATTAAAAGATAGGGAGGGATCTGCTGTCCTGCTGGTTTGCCCCGCTGAGCAGAGGGTGGGGGACAGTGGCTAAAAAGTGTCTTACCTTGCGGAAGGCAAGAGACGTGTGCCTTTGACAGCTGAGCTATTTGTCGCTGTCGAGGGGAGGATCGTAGCAGTGGTGGGGAACCACTACAACAGATGTGACCTGATTTAGTAGGTCATGTCTAATAACCTATTTTGGGCTGTTCTGATCTGGCAGCCCCAGTGATAATTTTTTTTTTTCTTTGGAGGGGAAGCAGAGATGGATCATATTTAAGTTTTTGCTCTTGCTGCCTGAACAGCCTTGGTAGGCAAGGACTCTAATTATAGTAGCATCTCTTTAGCTTAAAGAAGAAACTGCAGGCAGCAGTGCCAGCCCTTACAGGCACAGTGTGACTGTTTAACTGTTTACACAACTCCAACCGAAACTGCTCCTGTCAGGACTTGAGGTGCCTAAGAGACACTGTCCAGGACAGCCTTGCAGCTTACGGTGTTGATGCTTCCTGTCCTCCTCTTTTCGAGCTGTTTACTGAATTAGGGAAAACCCGTGTAAACCCCGTGACTGAATTACCAGCTGTGATGATGTTGTGCTTGAGGAGCAGCAAATGAGCAGCGGTGGTGACTGTGTGGCTGTCCCCGTTTGCAAACTGCTTGGCCATAGTTTGCTCTGACTCTTCCTCGGTGTTGGGCTGGGATCAGCAAACAGCCCAGACCTTCCAGCGTTAAATTTTGTGCGGCTAGGGAGCAGTGGGGTTGAAGTAAGAGAGCTTGCTGATGGGGACGTTGCTTTTAGGCGGCACTTAACTTCTGAGGACCTGGTTGCTCGCATCCCTTTTAACTGTTTTTTTTATCTCCCCTGTCCCTTTTCCGTCCTAGCCTCTGCGGCTACGCTGATCAACATCCGCAACGCCAGAAAACACTTTGAGAAGCTGGAGAGAGTGGATGGACCAAAGCACAGCCTGCTCATGCGCTGAACGATGGCCAAGGCACACAGTCTTTGGGGGGAGAAAAAATGAATTGGAACTACTTCTTTTTAGGAGAATCTAACAATGTCGATGTCTTTGTTGGGCTTTGAAATGAGTGTGCTGCTTTATTTTTTCTCCTTTTAACGTTGGACACTAGTCACTCAGAGGATGTCTGGATACACTGCGGACCTTCGAAAGAGACTTCCCTGGCGTATGTGGGGTTGGGAAGAAGCAAGGACAGGTGATGTGCACGTGGTCTCGTACTCCTGGTTGTCACAGTGGCACGTGGCAGAGCCGTTTCGGATGTTTTGCTCCCGGGTGATCGTATAAGTCACAGGAATGGAATATTTACTGTTTTATTGGTTGGTTGCTAGAATACGTTTATAAATTTCTCCTTGTCTTCAGTCATGGAAATAAATTTTTGCTACCAGGGATTTCAGATCCTAGAGCTTTGGAAAGTGGGTTTTCTTTTTTCTAAGACCTGGGGCAGCTTTGGCAAGCAGATGTGTAGTAGCTGCATTTCTCCTTTCACGTTACTGGGGGGCGTTGACTGAAGGCCATTCCAGAGTTTCATTTAAGATCAGGTTTTTTTCCCCTACGCGGAGGCAAAATTCACTCAGCGGGTGAAGCAGTCGGGCTGGCGTTGGCCTCTTTACACTTGCCAAAGCGATGGAAAGACCATGGTAAATAAAAGGGGCCAAAGACCCCAGCTGACCGAGCAGCGGGATAGTCCCAGCGTGCCTGGTCTTCGTCCTGGTGAGCCAGGAGGGGCTGGCGCGGGCGCGGAGGAGCCGTAGAACGTGTTGTGGGTGGTGGTGCATGAGCTATATTAGCTATGTTTGCGACGAGCCAGTTGGACAGTGTTTGGCACCAATGTTACTTGACGTTGCTGTCTATTTTTTTAATGATTTTTTTGTGTGCATTTCCATTAAACATAGGAACAACAAAAGCACTGTGAGTTAGGGGAATCTCTGCCTTGCTGGGTGGGAGCTGATGCTTGTCAGCATCTCCCCCCCCCCCTTTTTTTTTTCTCTCTTGCTGCATCAAATTACTATATAAAAAAGGGTGTGGTGATTCTGAGCCTGGCTCTCCGCTTTGTATTCTCAAAATCGTGCTTTCCCCCTGTATTCCTGCCCACACACGCACTGCAGGGGGGAAGAATCTGACGGGGTGAGTCCGTTACTGAGAACAGGGAGCTAAAGGGCACATCCCGTCTGGAGAGCCAGGGGTGGGCTCCGCACAAAATCTTCCATCGATTCTCGATCTTTACGGTGTTAAACACCCGTGTCTTGCACCGCCTACTCAGCAGATGCGTTGGTGCTCTGTCAGGCTGGGTGTGTTTTCAGTGAGAATCCTCAAGTCTGCATCCCCGAGGGAGAGGAACTTACTGAGATTCCTATTAACGATTCAGGTGCTGGAGTTTCTGGAGAACTTGTGAATGGGCTGGAGGTGCAGCGGAGGGTTTCCCTTTGTCTTCGGTGCTTGCAGGTGTGGAATACCGTGCCGATCCTGGAGTAGGAACAGCAAATCTCGCCCGCAGTCGCTTTTGCCTGACGTTGGGCTGGAGCAAGCCAAAACGCGACTACAGTTTCCTCTTGCGGATGCTGCCCCACTGCTTGGGTGAGGTCAGTCCCTGCTTTCGCTCTGCTCAGTGGAGAAAATTAACGGCTTTCTGCACCCAAACCTTGCCCTCAGCACCGTCGAGCGGAGCAAGAGGATGCGTGGCGGCCCCTCCATGTGTTGTCGGAGCCTCGGGAACATCGCCTCCAAGGGATTACCGGGAAGGGCTCCGCTTGCGGGAGACAGGCAGCTGTCACGACTTCAGGAGAGCGAAGATGGCTTACGGCCGCAATTCCAGCGCAGATTGAAGCACCTTCTGCTGCGAGTACGTTTTTGTAGCAGGCAGCTGTTCCTGCCAGAGAGGAGGAAAGGACAGTGGGAAATGCTGCCTTATTTCCATGGTTACAAGGAGCTGCCGTTGGGTTTCCTTAGGGGATAAACTGTTCAGCATGTGGAAGTGGGATCATGTTAAGAGGGGGAAGTGTGGGGTGGGGAAGCGGGTAACAAACGGCTGTGAAGGAAGAGTGGTCCCAATCGGCAGCCAAACCCGGCGGGCAGGTACCCTGGCTTGCTGAAGCCTCTCCGGGGCCAGCAGTACGATGGCGGTAGCTGAAGTTCTGCTCTTCTCTCACTCCAAATCTGTTTTCCTAAAGTACGCCTATTTTGGGGGCTCTTTGGAAATCAGCATTTTCCTTTTGCTCTCTGGCAGAGATGCTGCTGGCGCCACTCTGTGTGCACGCGGTCAAGCGACCGTCCGCGGTGTGGATGAAAATACGCGGGTGGCTTTATTTCAAGGCGGCCGCCTTACCTTTTTTGGCAGTACGGTGTTGTATTTTGTCCGTCTCTCCCCCAAACGCAAACCTCAGGGCCTTTTTCGGAGCCCGGGATCGGTCGCTGTGCAGCTGTGCTGGGCAGGGTCCTTCCAGCTCGGCATCGCTGAGCAGCGAGGCTTGGTGGGTCAGGCTCCAGCACCCTCACCCTGCCTTCTGGAAGACTCTTCCCCCTTACTCTGGCAGCTCTTGCTATCAAAAACTCGATGTCTGCTCCAGATGTTCCTCTTACAAACGTACTTGCGCACAAGTCTGGCTCTCCAGCTGGGACCGAGCTCCTCGAACACGTCCCATGGGTGGCATGGATTCTGCCGGGTGAGTTCAAGTTCCCTGACAACAGCCTTGCTCTGCTCCATGGTGGCTTGTAGGCACCTCGTGAGCAGCATCTGCACCATCCCCAAGGGCCTGGAGTCCCGAAGATCTCGCGTCCAACTCGCGTGACCCTCTGGGGAGTAGCTTTTGGCCAAGTGAGGGACCTTCCCCATAGGCGAGATGGGGAAGGGGTAATTCTGGGTGGTTAATATCGCATGGTGCCGCCTCCCAAGCAGATGTGGCTTGGCAGAGAATGATGTAGGCAAGGCCCCATCTCCGTGTCCGTCGTCCTGCTCCAGGCAGGTCCGGGTGGATAGCTCAGGGACTGGCCTAGCTGAGACTTGAGCATCGCCAAGGATGGGCTTTCCTATCCAAGAGCCCTGTTCCAGTGTGTCATCACACTCGGGATTTTAAAATTATTAATAAAAATCCATGTATCGGAGCTTTCCATGTTGCAACTTGAGCCGTTGCCTCTTGTCCTGTCGCCACCCGTCTCCACGAAGAGCCTGGCTCTTCCCTGTACCCTCCTGGTAAGCGGCAGGAGCCTCGGCCTCTGCTTGTACCTCCTGGACATGCTCCAGTACCTCCATGCCTGCTTTTCTTGTACTAGGGAGCGCCAAAGTGGACTCAGGGTCCAGCTGTGGTCTCAAAAGTGCTGAAGAGAGAGGAAGAGTCACCTTCGCCATCACCAGTGACCACTGGGACTCCTTAATGCTCATCTCAACCCTTTGAATCCAATAGTTCCTTACTTTTCACAGGATCACAGCATCATTAAGGTTGGAAAAGACCTGTAAGATCATCAAGTCCGACCACCAACCCAACCCCACCATGCCCACTAAACCATGTCCCGCAGTGCCACGGCCACACGTTCCTTGAACACCTCCAGGGATGGTGACTCCACCACCTCCCTGGGCAGCCTCTGCCAGTGCTCCACCGCTCTCCCAGTGAAGAAATTCCAGCCTAAACCTCCCCTGGCGCAACTTGAGGCCAAGTTTCCACCTTAGCATCCATTTTTCCTTACATTTCTCAAGCAGACCGTGCTGATGTTTGGGATGGCTCAAGTGTTCAGCACATCAGGAACAAAGTGGTGTGCGCGTGGTCGGGCTGGAAGGGGCTGAGCCCCGCGCTCGGAGGGGTGCAGCTGAGCCCACCCGCAGCGTTTGATCAAACCACAGCCGCGAGAAGCTGGTGCCATGGCTGCGGCGGAGCGACGGGAAGGGACCATCTCCCTGCGGAGCCGAAGCGGTTTGCGTGCGCGGCTCGGTACAGCTAGACCTCAAGATGCTGATGGTGGTGGATCGGGCTCATCGGGGAGGAGAGAGGCGGGATGGTGCGTTGCCGAGGCCCTGGGCATCTTACTTTGTGGAATCAAGGATCGCGTCTGCGGTTAACCTGGAAAGCGGAGGCAGGAAGCTCCTGCGCTCCGTTGAATGGCTGAACGCAGGAGGGATCCGGTCTTGTTCAACATAGAGCTCCTCGCCTCAGGGTGGTGGGCGAACAGCGAAACGCACCCGCTTCCGGGCTGCTTTGATTTTTGGTCCGCTCCCAGGGCGGGCATGAAGGACGTGCGCCGCTTCTGTAGCCGAGCAGATGTTCCTGGCCCCGTGTTCTGCTGCACGGAGGGCTGGCGGTGGCCATCAGCACGTCCATCACGCCTTCGCGCTTCCCCTTTCCCTTCTCCTCCTTTGCGACCAGCCCTCTTCTTTCCTGCTGGATCGCCGCGTACGGTGTTGAAGCATCAAGACGAGCTCGGTGGCGGAGGGCCGTGTCCCTCGCCTTCAGCCCGCCGGTGGTAGCCGTCCCCGTGGACCCGGATACAGTCTCCATGCGGAAACCAATGGTGCTGCTTCTTGGAGCCAAAAAGCCAGCGGTGCTGGACCTTCCCCTTGGGGCTGGAACGTGCCCGGGGCTCCGGCAAAGCTCCAGGAGCGCGGGACGCCTTGCCCGAGCTGGGGCGAGCACGGATGGAGGCTTTGGTTCTTCTCGGGGCAGATAAAGGATTTTTTTTGGATCCAACGCCCTTCCTCTTCCACGAAGAAAAGGACGAGCCCGTGCTCCAGCTGCCTTTTTATTCAAGCGCCTGCGGAAACTTCCCGGGGGGCCGAGGAAAGGGGTCCACCCCACCTCCAGCCCCGGGGGGAGAGCTGCCGGAGGAGGCACCGATGCTGCGGGGCCGGGACCCCCCCGGGGAGGTGCGGAGCCCCCCCAGCACCAGCACGACCCCCGGCCCGGGGCTCCTTGTCCCCCCTCTCCTGCCTCAAGTCGTCCTGGAAGATGGGCAGCTGCCAGGGGAGGGGGGCCCCCCCGGCCCCCCAGCAGGCACCTGCCTGCACCCCACCCCGCACGGGCTGGGGAAGGGATGGGGAGGGGGGGGGACACGACCTTCCCCCCCTTTTTTCTGTCTTTTTGGGGGGTTACCTGGCGTTTGCGGGCTCGCAGCCGCTCCTTCAGCTCGATGCTGCCGGGGTGGGGGTCCCACCCCCTGCGCCCCACGGGGACACTGGTGGAGGTGCCCTCTGCACGGGGTGGATTTGGGGGGGGGGGTTCAGCTCGGAGGGGTTTGTCAGGGGAATGGGGCTGGGGGGGGCAAAGGTGGGGGGACGGGACCGCTGCACCCCAAAAGGGACCTGTGCCCCTCTGCGGCAGCGTGGGGAGAAGGCAGTGCCTGGGGAGGGGGCAGCAGTGGGGCTCTGCGTTTTGGGGGGGGGGGGTGTCGGGGGGGGGTGGCCCGGCTGCAGCTCTGGAGCTCCTCGGGGCTCCCCCCACGCGAGGCCTTTGCGTCTAACGTGGGGGGGGCAGAAGCAGCCTCTGGCCCCACCGCCTGTTCCCAGGGGAGCGATCCCTATCCGGGGGGTCCCTGTCCCCATCCACCTCCCCCCCCCCCCCCCAGCAATTCCCACGTGGCAGCTCGGCCCCGGGGCCGGGGGGGGTCCCCGAGACCCCCCAGGAAGGAGCGGGGGGAGCCCCAGTGACCCCTCGGAGAGGCTCTGCCAGGGCCCGACCCCCCGGGGACCCAACCTGCCCCCCGAGCCGCCCCGGGGTGCTGGGGGGGCCTCCGGGCACCCCAGTAATTTTTTTGGGGGGGGGTTAGGTGGGCGGTGGGGCCCTCCGGTCACCCGTGGGTGGGGAGACGTGGCCCCAAATGGGGGGCTCTGCCCCCGTCCCCCAAGCCATCGCTGACACGAGTTCGCCAGGTCTCAGCACCCCCCCCTCCCCCCATTTGGGGGGCCCTGCGTGGGGTGCTGGGGGGGATGGGAGCAGGTGGGGGAGCCCCCCCCCCCCCAAAGCCTGCATCTGTTTCCACGGCAACGCCGGATGCGAGGGGAGCCGCCCATTGGCTGCTGATGATGTCACCGCAGGGCGGGGCACCCCTTGATTATTTTTTTTTGGGGGGGGCGGGTGCCCCCACCCAAAAATGGGTGGGGGAGGGGAGCTCCGCCCCACCCGGCCCCGCCCCTCCCCGCCCGTGGGGCCCCACCCGCCCCACCCGGCACCGCCCCGGGGCAGCGGCGGCGGCGGCGGCGGCGATGCACTCGGAGGAGGCGCGGGGGAAAGTGAGTGGGGGGCTGAGACCGGGGACAACCGGGCGGGGCGGGGGGGGGGCCGCGGCCGCTGCCATCTTGCGTGGGTTCTTAAAGGGGCAGCGCCCGCGGGTGGGAACGGACCGGGGGGGGGGATTTTGGCAGCGCGGGGCCCGGCGAGGGGGGGGGGGGGGGGAGGGAAGGGCGGGGGGGGCGGGAACCGCCCCCCCCGCCCTTCCCTCCCCCCCCCCCCCCCCTCGCCGGGCCCCGCGTGGGCTCCCCCCCCCCCCCGCCGCGGCCGCTTCCGGGGCGGGCGCCGCCGCGCGCTTGGGAGGTCACGGCGGGGGACTCGTGGGGGGGGGGTGGGGGGGATGGACGACTCCGGGCGACGTCGCGGCGCGCCCCGCCCCGCCCTTCCCCTCCCCCCCCTCCCACGCCCTTTGCTCTTAAAGGGCCCGAACCCCCTCTTGTGTGCGTGGCCCCCCCCCCCCCCCCGCCGGGCTGCTGGTGGGGCTGGGCGCGGGGGGCACCCAGGCGTGGGAAGCGAGGCTGAGGCCCCACGCGTGGTGGGGGGGGGGGGATCCCCCCGTGTCCGCCCCCACGAGCCCCCCCCCCCCCATCGCGGGCGGCCGCTGCCAGAGGGTGGAGCGGGGAGGAAATTCCTCGGGGAGGTGTGACGGCGGCGGGGTGTGCCCCCCCCACGCCCACGGGTGGGGGACACGGGGGGGGGGGGGGCACGCACAGGGACCAGGCAGGGAGGGATGGAAGCTGCCTGCATTTTCCCACGCCTGACCCCCCCCCCGCAAGGTCACCCCATGGTTTGGGGGCGCCCCACATCCCTCCCTGGGTTATTGTAGGGCAAGAAGGGGGGGGGGGGGTCGCTGCTTATTCCCGAGGGGGGGGGCAAATGGGGGGGTGGGGAGGGGGTGCATAGCGGCCCCCCGACATGGGGCTTTGGGGTGGGGGGGGGCTGGTGGGGACCCTCAGCCCCCCCTTCCCCCAGGTCCGGGTGGGTTTCGGGTGGTCTCAGGCTGAGGACGGAGGAATTCAGCTCACCGATGAAAGCCTGGTGGGGTGCGCAGGGTCCCCCGGGGGGGCAGCGAGGCTGGATTTGGGGGGGGGGGGGCAGCGAGGCCCCTTGCACACCCGGCTGCCACATCTCTCACCCCCCCGCCCCACGGGGGGCTTTGGGGTGCAAGGACCCCCCCCTCAAAGCGGAGCTGGGGAGTGTCGCCGGGCGGGGGGGGGGGCCCTTTTTGGACCCCCCCCCCCCCCAAAATAGGCCTGGTTGTGGGGACCCCCCCGGGGTGGGTGTGAGTCTGGGAGTCCTGGGGGGGCTCTGGGGTTGGGGGTCCCCAGCTGGGGGGGGGGGCGGCTGTGTGGCCGTCTGGGGGGTGTCCCGGGGTGGGGGGGGGTACCTGGATGTGGGTGTGTTTGGGGGGGCCTGGCTCGGGGGTCTCGGTGATGTGTGTGGGGGGGTCCCTGGCTGAGTGTGGGGGTCGTGGGGGGGCTGTGGCTGAGAATGGGGGTGTTTGGGGGGGTCCCTGCTTGTGGGGGGGGGGTGTTTTGGGGGTCCTGGTGATTTGTGAGCGTGGGTGTGTGTGTTTTGGGGGTCCCTGGGGGCATTGGGGGGGGTTCTTGGCTGGGAGTGGGGGTGTTTGGGGGGGGGTCCCTGCTTGTGGGGGGGTGTTTTGGGGGTCCTGGTGATTTGTGAGCGTGGGTGTGTGTGTTTTGGGGGTCCCTGGGGGCACTGGGGGGGTTCTTGGCTGGGAGTGGGGGTGTTTTGGGGGGGTCCCTGCTTGTGGGGGGGGTGTGTTTTGGGGGTCCTGGTGATTTGTGAGTGTGGGTGTGTGTGTTTTGGGGGTCCCACGGGGCATTGGGGGCGTTCTTGGCTGGGAGTGGGGGTGTTTGGGGGGGGCCCTGGCTGAGTATGTGTGTTGGGGGCCCCCCCGCTGAATATGTGGGTGCTGGGGGGGTTCTCTGGCTCTCTGTGGGGGTGTTTTTGGGGGGTCCCTGGTGATAAGCGTGCGGGTGTCTTCCGGGGGGGTCCCCACCTCAGTGCGGGGCTGCCTGGGGGGGGTCCCGGTGCCGTGTGAGCGGGGGACGGTGTCTCTTTGGGGGTCCCTGCTGGGTTTTGGGGGGGGTGTCCCTGGCCGGGCGGGTGTGTTTTAGCCCCCCCCCCCAGTCTGCGGGAGGGGGCTGGGAGGCTCCGGCCGTGTGTGTGTGCAGGGTGTGTGCGCTGGGTGTGCCCCGGGGCGGGGCCGGGCCGGGCCGCGCGTGTGGCTGCGGGAGTGTGCGTGGGGGGCTCCGCGGGCCGCCGGGGGGGGACGGTCTCTGCCTGCAGGCAGGTACGTGCTGGGGGTCCCCGGGGGGGGGGGTGCCAGTGGGGGGGTGATGAAGTGCTGCTTCGGGGGGGGGGGGCGGTCCCCCGCGGAGACTGCGTGCTGGGCACCCCCACGCGTGCCCACGAACCGCAGGGACCCCCGCGAGTGCGGTGGTGGTGCTGGGGGGGGGGTCCCTGTGGCCGCGTGCGTGTTTGGGGGGGGGGGGCGGTTCCGCGCGTGGTGGGGGCACCGCGTGTGCGCAGCGTTGGGGGGGGGGGAGGGGGGAGAGTGTCCCGGGTGGGGCCCCCGCCCGCGTGCCTCCCGCGGGGGCCGGGCCGGGCCGTGCCCGCAGCCCCTCCCTGCCGCGGCCGGGCCCTTTTAAGGAGCTCCACCCCGGGCCGAGCCAGGGTGGAGCCGCGGGGCCCTTCACACCTCTCGCCCGGCGCGGCGCGGCGCGGCCGGTGGAGCATGGTCCTGCCCGCGGAGGGGGAGAGCGCCGCGCCCCCGCGGAGGACCCCCCCCCGGGCGGTGAGTGACCCGGAGCCGCCGTCCCCCGGCCGGGGAAAGGGGGGGGGGGGGGGGGGGGGGGGGCGCTGCGCGCGGCGGCGGCGCGGCCCCTTTAAGGCGCGGGGGAGGGGAGCGTGGCGGGGCCCGCCACCGCCCCGCGGGGGCCCCGCCCCCGCCCCGCCCCGCCCGCCCTGAGGGGCGCGCGCGGGGGGGGGGGCGGGGGGCGGAGCCGGCCAGCGGCACAAAGGCGCGGGGGGCGGGGCCGGGGGCGTGGCGGGCGGGGCGGGGCGGGCTCTCCCCTTCCCGCCTTCGGCTCGCGCCCGGGGAGCCGTCGTGGGGGCCGGCCGGCCGGGGCCGCTAGGGGGCGCCGCTCAGCGCGGGCCGCGCCCCGACTCGGGGTGGGGACACAGACACCCTCGGCCGCCCCTCGCCCCGCCCCGCCCCGGGCCCCCCCGGCCCCGCCTCAGTTTCCCCCTCTCCTGACGGGCTGTGGGTCTCTCGCAGGGCCGGGGGAAGGCGACGCCCGCCATGAGCTCGTCGGCGCTGCTGGCTGAGGGCCCCCTCGACCCGCCGGTGCTGCTGGCCGACATCAAGACGGAGCCCCCCGAGGAGCTGCTGGCCAGCGACTGCGGCCAGCCCCAGGCCGAGCCCGTCGATCTCTCCCTCAACAAGTCCAAGGCGGCGGCGGCCTCGGCCCCACCGCCGCCGCCGCCCCCCACCTCGGTCCAGTCCTCCCCCTTGCTGGTGGCTCCCCCCCTCCCCGCTC
Organism: Gavia stellata; assembly: GCF_030936135.1. NCBI lineage: Eukaryota > Metazoa > Chordata > Aves > Gaviiformes > Gaviidae > Gavia > Gavia stellata. Next base: position 22,917,646 of record NC_082607.1, read on the forward strand.
CCGCCACCGTCTCCATCTCACCCTCCGGCCTCAGCTCCACCTCGGCCATCCCGGCCGTCCTCTCGCCCGGCTCCATCCTGGCCTCCACGCAGGGCAGCGGCGGGCAGCAGATCCTCCACGTCATCCACACCATCCCCTCCGTCAACCTGCCCAGCAAGATGGGCAACCTCCAGACCATCCCGGTGGTGGTCCAGTCCCTCCCCGTCGTCTACACCACCATGCCCACCGATGGTGTCACCGCCATCACTGTCCCCCTGATCGGTGGGGACGGCAAGAACGCCGGGTCTGGTAAGGGCGCGGGGGGGGGAAACCCCGAAGTTTGGGGAGGGGGGGTGTCCCACCTCATGCGGCAGCACCCCCGAAGGGGATCCGAGTTTTCCCCCCTGGGGCGTCCCCCCGCCCACCATCCGCCTCCCCGCATCCGCCACCTTCACCCAAAGCCCCCCCCGTGTCCTCGGCCCCCAGCCTGCGTCCCCAAAAGGGACACGGGGAGGGCAGGGGACACGCGGGGCATGGCACTGCCTGCCCTTCCCACTGCCTGCGACCGCCGGTGGCTCTGGTTCACTTCAGCTGCACCCCCCAGACCCCCCACCCGATCCTCCCCCATCCCCTTCCCCAGGACATTCCCAGCTTCCCACCGTATCTGGGACGGGCGGCCTGGGTCTCCCCTCCTCCGGGCAGGAGCAGGCAGCCAGAAGGGGTGCCCCCCGGTATCTCTGTGCCCCCACGGCATGGGGGGCCTCTCCATCTCCCCAACTTGATTTTTTTTTTTGGGGGGGGGAGCAGCATTTGGGGTGCTGTGGGAGCAGGGGGAGGGTTGTCCCTGTGGTGTGGGGGTGGATTTTTGGGGGTGTCTCTGTTCTCTGCTCACAAGCCTCATCCCCTCCCTCCTTGTCTCTCAATAGCTTTTCTTTCCCACCCCCCACCGGTGAAAATTGACCCGGGCTCCATGTACCCCATGGACATGAACAGCGACAGCGAGGACAGCGCCTCCGAGAGCGGCCCAGCCCCTTTCCAGGACCTCCAGAGAGAGTGAGTCTCACCATATGTGTGTCCCCCTCCTTGTTGTCCCCCACCGTGTCCCCAGACACCCCATGGGGTCCGTGGGTGCGGGCGCCGTGCCCTTCATCCCTCCCTCCTCCCGGCAGGCCGGCAGCACGGGGGCAGCGAGCCGATTCCCCCGACCTGAAGAAGCGGCGCATCCACCAGTGCGACTTTGAAGGCTGCAATAAGGTCTACACCAAAAGCTCCCACCTCAAAGCTCACCGGCGGATACACACGGGTAGGGGCCAGCGCCGCACGTCCCCCTGCCCGGGAGGGTCAGGATCAGTGCCCCCAGCTCCCGATGGGCTGGGGGCACCTGGGGATTGGTTGGGGGGGTGATGGTGGTCCACCCCTGGGTGGTCTTTGAGGGTGCTGGCACGCTGTGTTAGAGACTGGGAAGATGCTTTGGGGTCTCAGGGTGGACCTTTGGGGGTGCTGGCACCCTCTGCCAGGGCTGGGTGGGGCCCTTTGGGGCTGGGGGGAACTTTGGGGATGCTGGCACCTTCTGCCAGGGTTTGGGGCTGCCCACTTTGGGGGGCACTTGGGCTCTGTGCTGGCCCTTTAGGGGGTGCTGGTAGCCAAGGCCATACCCCGGGGACCCGCCTGCCCCCCGCCCCCAGGTCTGGTTATGGGGCGCTCCCTTGGGTGGCCCTGCTGGGGCTCCCCGCTCCTCGCCACCCCCCCCACGCCCTGGGGTCCCTCTGGGGGGAAGGGCACCCGGTGCCCCCACCGTGTGCTCGGCACCCCCCTGGGCTGGCGCCCCAGGGCCCCGTGGGACCCCAGGCTCTGCCGTGGGGCGCCGCTGCCGCGGGCCCTGGGGCGCTGCCCGTGGGAGGGTGCCGCAGGCGCAGGGCACCCCCCTCCCAGCCACGCACGGAGGTGCCGTGGTGAACCCCGTGGGGTGCCCTTCGCTGTCCCCGGGGCGTGACCGAGCAGTGCTGCAGGCGGGGGGGTGCGCACCCCAAAATACCGTCTGGGGTCTCGCTGGCGGCGCGGTGTGCGTTAGGCCTACCAGCAGCGCTCGCGCACCCGGTGGCGCCAATGGACCGCGCTGGGCAAGGCCGAGGCGGGCGAGGGCTGGCGCGGGGTGCTGCGGGGTTGGCCTGGCCATGGCGGCCCCGCTGCAGCCGGGAACCCCGGCCTGGTTGTTTTCGGTGGCGGTAATTTTTGCCGTGCTGACCCCCCTCTGCTCCCCTGGCGCAGGCGAGAAGCCCTACAAATGCACCTGGGAAGGCTGCACCTGGAAGTTCGCCCGCTCCGACGAGCTGACCCGGCACTTCCGCAAGCACACGGGCATCAAGCCCTTCCGCTGCTCGGACTGCGACCGCAGCTTCTCCCGCTCCGACCACCTGGCCCTTCACCGCCGGCGGCACATCATGATGTGAGGAGCCCGAGTCCCCGGGGCACCTGGCTGGGACGGGGGGGACATTGGTGGAAAACAGGGGCGCATCCCCTCTCGCTCCTCCGGCTGCGGTGGAGGGACTGTGGGAGCGGAGAGACTGAGCTCTGCCCGGCGGCAAGTGAACTGTGGCCGCTCCAGGAGCCCCACCGGCACAAGACGTAAAAAGATGGTTTCCGGACTGGTCCTCCTTCTGCCTTGCTCCCGTTTCTTGTTTTTCTGGGGCTTCTCCTCCCCGCTGGCAACGTCCGGAGGCTCCTCCTCGACTCCTCACCCGGGATTCACCCAGCAGTGGCCTCCGGACCTGCGCATCCGCCTCTTCAGCCTCTTGCCCATCTCCATCTCGTGCGCTCGCTGTCCCCTGCCCCCTCCCAGTCCCTGTGGGCAAAATCTGGGAGCCACGGCAAGGACAGAGGCGGGGGGTGCTCTGCCATCGCCCCTGTGCAATAGCTGTCGGCCTCTTTCCTCTCCAGAAAGCCGCTGCCTCTCCGTTCTCAGCCTGCGGCGCGTCCCTGTCCCCGCGGGAGAAGGGACCCTGGCACATCACCTCTCTCTGCATCCCTTGGCATGTGCTGGGCTTCACGGGAGGTGCCGGGGGCACGCAGGAGGGCCAGGAAGAAAAGAAAAAGCAAGAACGGAGAGGGGGGGAGAAACCAGCAACCCAACGGCAACCCACAAACAAGACCACCACCACCAAAACAAAGGGAAACTTTGCGGAACGTGGAACTGTGATTTTACGGAGTTTTAAGGGGGGGTGGGATGGGGCGGGGAGGGCGGGGGCTGCTAGCTCTCTGGTTTTTTTTGAAGACTATGGGACAGTTCAACCGTTTCTAAGTTAAAAAGGCAGACTGTGGCCGCACGCTTTTCTTCTTAATTGTAGTTATTATTTTTGTGGGCCCCCCCCCATTGTCTGTAGGGGCGCCCTGCTGTCCTGCTGGGAGGGTGGCAGGGTCCGGGGTCGGAGCCTTGGGGCTGTTGGGTGGTGGGAAGGGTGGTGGGGGGCTGTGACACACCCCCACCTCCCCAGCCAGTACCTGTGGGGCTGCTTGGGGGGCAGGAGCTTCCCGAAAGCTCTCTTTGAGCCCGTGCCTTTGGCTCTGGGGATGCTGGGCTGCTTGGGGAGGGGGGAACCAGGACACCAGGTTGGGTGGGAGTGTTGATCTGCTGGAGGGCAGGAAGGCTCTGCAGAGGGATCTGGACAGGCTGGATCCATGGGCCCAGGCCAACTGTACGAGGTTCAACAAGGCCAAGTGCCGGGTCCTGCACTTGGGTCACAACAACCCCAGGCAACGCTACAGGCTTGGGGACGAGTGGCTGGAAAGCTGCCTGGTGGAAGAGGACCTGGGGTTGCTGATCGACAGCCGGCTGAAGATGAGCCGTCAGCGTGCCCAGGTGGCCAAGAAGGCCAACGGCATCCTGGCCTGTATCAGAAATGGTGTGGGCAGCAGGAGCAGGGAGGGGATCGTGCCCCTGTACTCGGCGCTGGTGAGGCCGCACCTCGAATGCTGTGTTTAGTTTTGGGCCCCTCACTACCAGAAGGACACTGAGGTGCTGGAGCGTGTCCAGAGAAGGGCAATGAAGCTGGTGAGGGGTCTGGAGCACAGTCTGATGAGGAGCGGCTGAGGGAGCTGGGGTTGTTCAGTCTGGAGAAGAGGAGGCTGAGGGGAGACCTCATCGCTCTCTACAACTACCTGAAAGGGGGTTGTGGTGAGGTGGGTGCTGGTCTCTTCTCCCATGTAACTGGCGATAGAACGAGAGGAAATGGCCTCAAGTTGCGCCAGGGGAGGTTCAGGCTGGATATTAGGAAAAATTTCTTCACTGGGAGAGCGGTGAAGCACTGGAACAGGCTGCCCAGGGAGGTGGTGGAGTCACTATCCCTGGAGGGATTTAAAAGACGGTATGGATGTGGCGCTTGGGGACATGGCTTAGTGGTGGCCTTGGCAGTGCTAGGTTAAAGGTTGGACTCGATGATCTTAGAGGTCTTTTCCAACCTGCGCCATTCCATGATTTTGGTGAGGTCTGTGTGTGTGTGCGTCCCCATCCCGCCGCGTGTCCCCTCTCCCAAAGCCGTGCTCGCCAGCTGATTCGGCTTCTCCCGGGGCTGCACCCCCGTGTCCTTCCTTCACCCAGCACGGCCCCAAATCCTCCCGGGAAGCGTTGGCCTAAAGAAGGCGAGACACCCCAAAGGGGGAGGCTGTGAAAGCCCTTGGGGTTTGGGGGGGTGCTCTGTTCCTCCGAGGCTTTGGCAGCCCCACGGGACCCCCGCAGCCGGGGACTCCATCTCCCCCCCGCGCTGTTCTCCAAGCCCCGGGGCGGGGAGGTGCGTTTCTGTTTTCCTTTTTGTTGATAAAAAAACAAAACAACCCACCGACACGCAATTTTAAACTCTTGAGCTGTGATATTTATACAAAACTCTCTTGACTTTTTTTCTACACAGGAATAATATCGAAAGTAGATGAGTTTCCTCCGTGTGTGTCTTGCTTTGCCGCGGCGGCGGGGCAGGGAGAGTGACCGGGACCAGGGCAAAGTGTGGGCAGCGGGAGCTCTGCCTCCTCCGCGCCGGGAGGAGAGGGGCTGAGTTGGGCAAAACCACATTGTTTGGTTTAATAAACTCCCCTTTCCCAGGAACTGATGAAATTTCAGAGCTGTGAAAAAAATACGGCTTTTCCTTCCTCTTAAACATCTCCAGCGGGACGCTCGCCGGCACCTTGGCCTGCCTTCGGCTTCAGCAGTGACCCGTGCGACGGAGCGGGGCTCCCCTCGAGGCAGGTCCCTCATCCACCGCTGCGGGACCCCAACCTGCCGCCCCGGACCCCCGAGGTGGGGAAGGGGGATGAAAAACCCCTCCGAGGTGGCAGTGAAGGGGGTTGGCGGTCCCCCACTGCACCCCGGGCAGGGAGAGGTGCTAAACCCCCCCGACATCCTCCCGTCCCACTGTGGCTCCTGCTGCGATCTGTTGGCTCAGTGCCTTGTCCAAAACGACTTTTTAAAGGCAAAAATGACTTTTAAAGCAGCTCGGCCGAATATCCCCCAAACGCGTGGGAGCAGGCGACATTTTTCCAGGGAGACGCGTTGCTCCAGCGCTGCCGTGGAAGCGGCTGGGGCGGACGAGCTGCTTTCCTGCCAGCTGCTTGGGTTTGCCGTTGGAGGAGAAACTGCGAACGGCAAGAAGAGGCGCTTTCTCGGTCAAAAAAAAACAACCCGAAGGCGATGGCGTTGCGTGAGGTTTTGGCCTTTGCGTATCAAACCCTCAGCTGTTTGTGCCCAACCTCGAACCGGACCCCGGTTTCCCCAGGGAAAGCGTCTTTGTGTGTGCGGAAACCCTCCGCCGCGAAGGCAGCATCCTGCACGGTGAGACCTGCGGCTGCCGGGGAGCGCCGCTGCCTCAGTTTCCCCCTCTCCTGACGGGCTGTGGGTCTCTCGCAGGGCCGGGGGAAGGTGACGCCCGCCATGAGCTCGTCGGCGCTGCTGGCTGAGGGCCCCCTCGACCCACCGGTGCTGCTGGCCGACGTCAAGACGGAGCCCCCGAGGAGCTGATGGCCAGCGACTGCGGCCAGCCCACCGACCTCTCCCTCAGCGAGTCCGAGGTGGCCTTGGCCCCCCTGCCACCGTCCCCGCCTCGCTCCAGTCCTCCCCCTCGCCGGTGGCTCAGCCCCACCTCGGCCATCCCGGCCGTCCTCTTCCCAGGATCCCTGAACAGGATCCCATTTTTTCACCCTGGGGTGTCCCCCCACCCACCATCCGCCTCCCCACATCTGCCACCTTCACCCAAAGCCCCCCCCGTGTCCTCGGCCCCCAGCCTGCGTCCCCAAAAGGGACACGGGGAGGGCAGGGGACACGCGGGCCATGGCGCTGCCTGCCCTTCCCACTGCCTGCGACCGCCGGTGGCTCTGGTTCACTTCAGCTGTGCCCCCCGGACCCCCGGGCCGTACCCCCCGGGGACCCACCTGCCCCCAGGTCTGGTTATGGGGCGCTCCCTTGGGTGGCCCTGCTGGGGCTCCCCGCTCCCCGCCACCCCCCCCGCGCCCTGGGGTCCCTCTGACGGGAAGGGCACCCGGTGCCCCCACCGTGTGCTCGGCACCCCCCTGGGCTGGCGCCCCAGGGCCCCGTGGGACCCCAGGCTCTGCCGTGGGGCGCCGCTGCGGCGGGCCCTGGGGCGCTGCCCGTGGGAGGGTGCCGCAGGCGCAGGGCACCCCCCTCCCAGCCACGCACGGAGGTGCCGTGGTGAACCCCGTGGGGTGCCCTTCGCTGTCCCCGGGGCGTGACCGAGCAGTGCTGCAGGCGGGGGGGTGCGCACCCCAAAATACCGTCTGGGGTCTCGCTGGCGGCGCGGTGTGCGTTAGGCCTACCAGCAGCGCTCGCGCACCCGGTGGCGCCAATGGACCGCGCTGGGCAAGGCCGAGGCGGGCGAGGGCTGGCGCGGGGTGCTGCGGGGTTGGCCTGGCCATGGCGGCCCCGCTGCAGCCGGGAACCCCGGCCTGGTTGTTTTCGGTGGCGGTAATTTTTGCCGTGCTCCCTGGCGCAGGCGAGAAGCCCTACAAATGCACCTGGGAAGGCTGCACCTGGAAGTTCGCCCGCTCCGACGAGCTGACCCGGCACTTCCGCAAGCACACGGGCATCAAGCCCTTCCGCTGCTCGGACTGCGACCGCAGCTTCTCCCGCTCCGACCACCTGGCCCTTCACCGCCGGCGGCACACCGTGATGTGAGGACCCCAAGTCCCCGGGGGACCCGGCCGCCTGGAAGCGCTCGGCTTCGGCTCCGCATTGTCCTGCACGGCGAGACCTGCGTCTGCCGGCGAGTGGCCGTCGGGCTGAGAATGGCCCCCAGCCCGGCTGGGCTCAGCCTCGGCCTCCACCGAACCCATCTGCCAAAGCGCTTGTTGTCTCTCCCAAATCAGCGACAAAAACCAGAGAAACCACTGTGTCCCCGTGCAGGGATGCTGACGGCGACGGTGCCTGGGACAGAGCTGGGGTTGCACCCCGAAGGGGTGCTGAGGCCTGGTGGGGGAGAAACTCACTGCACCGATGACAGAGACACCTCCAGCCGCAACCAGGTGGCGCATGACCTGTGTGTCCCCATGTCACCCCTCCCAGCTGCCGACCGTGGCTTTGTCGTACCCCAGAGAAGAAAACCGCGTCAGCCACTTTTCTCAGGCGCCAGCGCTGGCTGAGCCCGTGCTGGCAAGAACGTGGTTTTGGGGCCAAGTGCCTTTTTCCCTGTTTTTCCCCCAACCGGCCCCATTCCCAGCGTTTTCCCGACAGCGGGTGCAGTGCTGGGGGCCCCGCGGGGTGATGGATGCTCTCTGGGGGCTGGGAGGAGGAGGAGGCTGATGAGGGGGGCCAGACCTGCTACAGCTCCGTGTGAACGTGCTCTGGGTTTTGCAATGTCCCCGTGCCGAGCAGCCGCCGCCATAAATATTTACCCTGGTGATGGGGGGAGACGGGGGTGCCCGGTGTGTCTCTGCAGGCATCACCCTCGGCCGCCCCCCAATTCGTGCAGAGCTGCTTCCCCCAGTCCATCTGGGACACCCCGCAATATCTGGGGCGATGTGGACCCCGCCAAGCCAGCCCTGCCCTTGCACCACCGCCCAACGAGCTGCCAGCTGCCCGTCCCTCTGTCTGTCCCTCTGTCCGTCTGTCTGTCCATCCGTCCCGCTTTGCCTCTCCCGCATGTGGCCGGGGCTGGGCGGTTGGCTGGAGCGTGACGGCCCGAGTGTCATTATCGAGGCGAGGCAAACACTCCAGCCCCTGAGCAAACATCCCTCCTGCCCGGCCCTGCTCGCCTCGCCACCGCTGATGGAAGAGCTTGGGAAGCCCTTGGTCCGCTCCCCGCCATGCTGGCACCCCTTTGCGGGACCCCCGTGCTCCGTCCGGCTCTGATTTCACCCCCTTCATCCTTTCTCCTGCCTCTAGGACACCTTTTGCAGCGCTGGACCTCAGCACCTCCCGGTCCCGCAGCAGGGCAGAGCCGTACGGGCGGAGGAGCTCCCGGTGTAGGCTGGGGCGGGTGGTGGGAAGGTGGGGTGAAGCCCCCAGGTCTATAGGAGGAGGCACAAGAGTTGTGGGGTCCTGCATGTGGGTGTCACACAGGGTCCTGTGTCAAACACGCGTGGCAAAGGGCCGTCAGTTCTGTCTCCAGCACCGGCATCGCCCTGCGGTTGAAGAAGGCATTGAGGTCCTGCCGAAAAGGCAGCAGGGTGCTAACCCCTCCCCAGGGGCTGATGCCATCATCTCAGGAGGTCCAGGCTGTTCTCCGGTGTAAAGCCCTGAGGGTGCTAATTGGCCTTAATTGCTCTCAGCAGCCTCACCTGAGACCTCCACCCCACACCCATGGGCCCAGGAGCCCATTTAAGCTCAGTCTGGTGCCTCCAGCTGTCCCCTAAGCTATGTCGTAGCTGTCTCAGCCCCACTGCAGCCATGGACCTTTCTTGGGGTGAGTGGTCCCTGAGCTTCAGCAAAGGCCCTCAGTGGCCACAGGGCCACCAGACCCTCTGGCATGCGGGGGGCACCCAGCACCACATTCTCCAGGTGGATTCTCCAGTGGCTGGATGGGGTTGTGCTCCATAGCTTGGCTTTTCCCTCGGTGGGTGTGGGAGGGCTTTCCCTGTGCCGTTGGGGCAGGCCTGGGCTTTGCTACAGCTCTTGCCGTTGCCTTTATTTTTTGGGCATCGCTCTTCCAGGTGGGGTTCGGGGAGGGCAGATAGTGAAAACCCCCTCTGTACGTATCGTGTCTCCCTTGTTCTGGGTTTGTTCGTGCTTTGTGCAGGGCTGGTGAGACGGACCCCGCTGCAGGACCCCCAGGTCCATCCCTGCAGCCCAGGTGGGAGCATGGGGAAAAACCCCTGGTTGTTTTCTGGGTTTGACGAAGGTCCAAGGCTGGGGTTTTGGCGGGTGGAAGGCAGATATCTTCCCCTTCCTTCTACCCTGCCATTTGTCCTGGAAACGTACCTCAGCCTCAGGCCTTTCTGCTTCCTCACCGTCCTCCTCCTCTCCCAGGAAAGCCTGGGAGTGACCTCCGCCTGGCTGGGGACACTGGGGGCCTCCCCGGCTGCTCGGGGCTCTTTCCCCATCCCTGGCTGCCCTTTTCCCTGGCCTCTCCTTACGTCACAGCCAGGCTAAAAATTTAGCAGTCCTAAAATTGCTTCCCCCGCTGTGGGTGAACGACGGCTGCGTGGGGGACTGCAGCCTGCCGGGGTCACCAGGCATCCCCACCTCCCTGGGGCATGCGATGGGGTGGCGGTGCCTTCGTCCCGCGGGGCGCGATGCTCATCCGTCTCCTTGCTCCGGGGTCACCTGAGGTCCCTCTGTCCAGTTTCTCGGCCCTTTCCCAGTCCCGGCTTGCGCCAGGCAGGGGGGTGCCGGGGGCCTCTCCCGCCTGCCAGCCCGGCACTGCTCAGACTGGTTTAGCAAGTGGATGGGGCGGCCGCCTTCCCTTTGAAGGGCTCCCAGGAAGGATTTGATGGCTGGAAACCTCCGGAGGAGGAGAAAGGAAAAGACAAAAATAGGTGGTTTTGGGTTTCGGTGGGGGAGCGGGGGGCCGAGGCGGCGGGTTGCTCTGGCGGCTTTGCAGACCTTTGTCTCCTGGTGGTGGTGAAAGGCAAGCTGGGGGGGTGTCCCCCTTCCCTGGCCAGCGAGTCTCTCCCACAAGGCTCCCGACCAGCACCAAGGCTGAACCGGGAGCTCCTGGCCCAAATCTGGCGTGGCCTCATCCCAGGGAGGCAGATTCGGAGAGGATTTGGGGATGTCCACCACGGCGCAGCGAGAGGTGGGTGCTCCAGCCACCGCTTTGGGGGTGGTTGGATGAGTTTGGGGGCTGCAGCAGGGCGAGGAAAAGCTGCTGCAGGAGGAAAGCAAGGCTCAGTGACCCCCAGGCAGGGTCTGGCCCCCCTTCCCCTGCCCCACGTGCCTGCCACCACCACCTCCTTGGTGGGATGTGCTGCGGGACCCCGGGCAGGGATGGGGCTGGGGCTGTGGTGCTGGGCTGTCAGCCCTGCGGGGTGGCTCCTGGGGCTCCCTTGTCACCCAACCCGGTGGTGGCCGGTCCCCACCAACTGGTGACATCTGAGGACGGGTGTGAGTCCCTGGGGCTCAGCCAGCACTGCTGGGGGGACTGGCTGGGGGTGCCTCCGGCTGCCAGCAGTGCCTGGGATGGTTTGGGCGGTGGAATGGTTTGGGAGGTGGGAGCCGAGATTTATTTCTCAACCTGATGCAGATTTCCTCAAAGTTCGGAGCCTTTCTTGCATTTTAGCTCAAGTCTCTGTAACTCAGCCCAGGGCTTCACCTCCTGGCTTCTGCACCCTCTGCTCACCCGTGAGAGGAGGACCCGGGTGTCCTTCCCCACCATTCCCGTGAACCCTGAGTGCTCGATCCCCACCCAATGCCGGGTGGGAGGATCAGGGTCTGGCTCCCCAGTTCTCCCCCACCAACCACCAACAACCCCTCCCTCCTCCAGAGGAGACTTCAGCTACGGCCCTCGGTTTGAGAGCCTCTTTCAGCTCCACCACGGACCCTCCTTCACCCTCTTCATAGGGTCTCCCTTCCCCAAACCCCCTTCAGCATCTCAGCGTCAGCTTTCCCCCGCAGAAGGGGATTCTGCACCCGAGGAACGACGGGAGGAAAGTGGGTTGCGTAGCCGGGTCACGGGAGAGCTGCCGTTATCGCTGTACCTCGCTCAAGCAAGACATGCTGTCCTCAGCGTTGTGTGGCACGTGGGGACAAAACGTGACCTTAGACCAACGCCGGTCGGGGTACGCCTGGCTCCGCGGGCGCAGCATGGCGGGGCCTCCTTGGAGGCTGCGGCGGGGGCGTACGGAGCAAAGTGCCCGGCGGCATTGATAGACTCAAGGCCGTTTCCCTTCCCGCGGGGCCGGCGGCAGATAAGGGTGCTGCGGATGGCTTTGGCCCATCGCTGAAACGAAAAGCTGCTCCGCCTTGGGGAATCATTACCAGGTTGATCTCCGCCGGGCAGGCGCAGCCCGGCGTGCGTCCCGCTTCCAAGAGCGGGGTTCATCCGGCCCTGTTGCTGCAAGCCCACGCTCTGGTGATGGGATGGAGAGAAAAGAAAAGTAACTCTTGATTTATAAATTTTATCAGCACTAGGTAAAATTCCAAAACTTCCCAGTTGGTAACTAAGAAAATATAAATATTTCCCTGAAAACTTCCTTTAATCTTTATTTATACTTACTGCCAGTGACAACAAATGATGAACAATACGATGGACCACTGCATGAAGAGGAATAGGGTTTTTACACCCCACCACCAAATCATCCATGTAAGCAAAAATAAAAACACAATCAAATTGCTTCCTCTAATACTGAGCAAGTAATGTAGGTAATAAAGACAAGAGAAATGGGCTAAGGCAAACCCCCATAGGCATCTTCCGAAAGCCCGTGATTCTGGGGTGCCACAACAACACGAGTTGGTGCCATTTGCAGTTTTGTAACAGCAACAAGGATTGCTGGTTGAACGACTCTGGGTTTTCTTGCAGCACTCATTTGGGACACAATTCTCTGGACAATTCCCATCTAGCAGAGGGGGATACACAGGTATACAACCCTTGCAATCCAGGTACCCCAACAGTAACGAAGTGACCAGCCTTAGGATTAAAAGGAATATGATCAAAAGCCGCAGAGACACCCAGCGATGCCCAGGGCAGTCCTCGGGGCAATAACTGGGACAATGCCCTGAGGTTTGGGCAAGCAGACTTAGGCCAGGACGCTTTATGGGTTTTCCTTGAGAACCGAGAGAAGCCCACCACCAGTCTGGCTTCTGTAGCATTTCTAGGATTTTTATCCACAAGAAAGCAGCCCCCGGTAACAATATGACCGGCCACGGGGACATTTCTGATTTTTACTGTGATAGGTGTACCTTCTGTATGTGCAGACCCTCTCTCCTGTTGTGATACCGCTAAGGATGTCCCTGTGGGATGCTGCTCCAGAGGCCGGTAAGGATAAACCATTCCTGGATGTCACAACAGGCCTTACAAATTTGTTTTGTGACTGGAAACTCCTTGGGGGTGTCTGTTTTACCTTTACCCGTGTCACATTTGCTCTCTTGATTGCTGCTTGTAATTCTTCCTCGTTTCTCGCATCCCCCATGTCTTGCTTCAGTTTCTGGAATGCTACCGGATCCAGCGCCTGTAAAGAATCGCGAGACCCCAACCCGACTGCTTGTGCCAGAGCATCCTGGTGGATTTCCATTAGCACATCCACCCAGTTCCTGGGCAATGCCCTACGGATGGGGGTGGTTGCCCCAGAGGTACTTGTGGTTGAGGTGGTGCTGGAGGAGGTTCCGTCTTCTTTCGTCCAGTAAGGACCTTTTCTGCATCTTGTATCTGTTGTGTCCTTGACCCAGTCAAGCCCAAGTTCATGGGATTTATCAGGTACCCTGATCCCTGAGATACCACCTTCTGGCTTGTTCCCATTCCTGAGATGGAATCTCGGGAGGAGTTCCTTGGTATTCTTGTGGATGTTGATACCAATTCTTTGCTGTTTGAAATCGAGGGGCTAACAGCCCTACGATGCCTCTCATCCGTAGGCGATAAGCTACACTCCCAAGTGTAGAGTTTTCCCACACACTCCCAGGACTTATTACTGCCTTTTCTATAAACACCGCCAGACTCAAAAAGATTATCCGGGTAGTCAGCACACATGACCAGATGAAGTAATGATGCCTCATATTTATTTTCGATGGCACAAAATAGTGGCAAATAAGTTGCACTTGGTACACGTAAGCGTGCAGGTAGCGGTAGGGACCACCTTCTATCTGTTACAGCTAGTTTACAATTTTCTTCTGGATGACAAGAAGGAAACTGAGGAATTTTCCAGTCCTTATTAAATTTTGATTCAGGATTGTGATATAGTCCTCCAAAGTCCTTAAGGATGTGTAAGGTGGGCAGATCACTTCTTGGGAGTTGGAGATGATCTTCTGCATGGGAACTTCGGATGACTACTTCTTCTAGGGATCTAGGTGGAGTTCTTGATCTCTTCCTTGGTCTGTGACAGGGCTCAGGTGAGGATGAAATGATGGGTGCATTCGGTGGTCTGTATGCAGCAGGAGTTCTTACCCAGGTCCCATAGGATATTATAAATTCAGTAACACAATTGTCCCCAAATTCTAAGCAAGATAAATGGAACCAAAATTGCCTCCTGAGCCTAATACCTAAATTTGCATCTGAATATCGAATAAGTTCAGCAGCTAGACTTTCATCAGGTATTAACTCTAGTATTTTCTGCCCCAAGTTCTTATGTTTGTAATAACATACCAGAGCGTTCCTCAAGGCTGTATGATGAGGAGCGTGATGTTGATCATCGTCTAGCTGCTTTCCAAGACGGGCTTCAGCTGTTGTTTCCAACACCTCCAAAGATGGAAAGATGGTGCTACAGAGCCAGCCCCACGCCTGCCTTTGCCCAGTGCAACCCTGCGCCCCTCGCACCCCGGGACCCCCACCCTCAGCTGCGAGCATCAAGCTTTTGTTGCGTGGCAGGTTTCCGTTTCCGTGCATGGCTCTGCAAGGCTTGGTGGGGATGTACTCCATCTCCCTGGCATCACCTAGGAGCCCATCCTGCCCCTGGTATCTGCTCCAGCAGCAGCACTGCTTCCCCAGAAAGCAAAGCCACTCAGGGAAGATGCTCCTGGCAAGGCCCAAGCTGTTCCCACTTGTTTGCTTTTCCAAGGGCTCGACATTTCTGACCGTCCCGTCCCCCCGACACGAGAGCTGAACTTTCCCTTGGTCTGCACGAGCGACTCCTCGGGAGGACCGGGACGTCGGTCCAAAGTCTCACATTGATAGAAACCATTCGTATCTGTTGCCCGTTTATGCTGCTGGAAGCCGGGGGTTGTTAAATCCTGGCTGATCCCTATCCCACACTGCTTTCCCCATATTTATTGAGGGCCTCATCCTGCTCAGGGCGAGATTTTCTCACAACTGGAGGATGTTTTATGCCAACTCTGTAGACCTGGTGCCCTCCGGGAAGGTGTTTCCCGAGCAGTGTTTTGGAGCCATCACTCCTTGCCCTGCTCTCTGGGATGCTCAGCCCCCCAGCTGATGCTTCTCGGACACTGGCTTGGATGCGGCACGGGGGAATGCCAGCTGCGAGACACCAAAACTAGCCAGCCATGGTTCCTGGCATCGTTTGAACGATCACGGGCCTCGACCACGTGTGTGGCTGGTGTGAAGTCCCCATGCCCCCCCCACGCTCACCGGGGTGGCAGCAACCCCGTGGGAATAGGCTTTCCCCTTCTTTGGTAGGAGCTCAGCTCCCTTCCCTTTGGATGGGGCGGGTCGAGCAGCCTTAGCCCCCCACGCCCACTCCACCCTATTTCTGTGGTCCCCAAGTCCCCTGAAGCTGCCGGGGTTGTCCCAGGAGGGGGGTGACAGCAGCAGCCCCCCTGCCAGGGCACAGCCTATGCAGGATCCTGCCCAGGAGGCACCGGAAAGCAGGGAAGGGAGGTCTCAGGGCTGATTTGGAGTAGATGAGCATGGAGGGGGAGAGAAGCCCCTGCGACCGGGCTCTTACTTAGCCTGACACAGGATAGCTCCTCGGGACGGTGCTGGGGACAGTTGGGGCTGGATGTGTCTGGAGGAGAAATGGCGCTTTTTTTTTTCCCCTCTCCCTGGAAAGGTGATTTTTTTATTCCCTTGTTGCTCTGGCTTTTTACACTCCTTTTCCCCCCCCCTCTCAAAAAGAGAGACCCAAACGCAGTTGCTTGGTTTCTCCGTAGGAGCCAAGCCGGAGAGCACTGTGCGCTCATATCTGTACCTTTTAAACTTTTCCTTTGTTGTTGGTTTGAGTTTTTTCCCCAAGGTTTATCCCTTTTCCCCTTCACGCAATCAATTTATTTTTGACCCTTCCCTTTTTCTCCCCCGGGAATGCGAAATGCGAGCAGGCAGGAATCTCCTTGTCTCTAAAAATCCGTTTTCGTGCAAAATTCAACCATTCCTTGGAAAATGGCATTTTCTCGTTTGAAAAAGGCCATTGCTTTAAAAAACTGAAATAAAACCCTTGTTTCAGCGCAGGGGACTCAACTTGAGAGCTAGTTTCCCTGCTGTGGGTTGTTTCGGCCCTTCCCCAGCCCCACAGGTGGGCTCCAGCCCCGACGGGGGTCTGGGTTGGGGTGGCACTGGTGGGACCGAGTCCTTCCGTCCCGGCGAGAGCCGATGCGCCGTGCCGGTGCTGCCCGGGCACCGTGGCAGAGCATGGCTGACGGCGAGGCTCACGGCCACCCGCTCGCTCCCGGCAGCCTTTTATCTGCCGGTGGCCCGGTGGAGCTGCCGGCGGGGCTATCGGCGGGAGCCTGATTGGCTCGGCACGGCCTCGCCGCCGCTTCCAGGTTGGCGTTCCTCCTCCCGCAGCCCAGGTAAAGCCTTCCCGCGACCCGGCACCTGGCCTCCCAGGATTAGCAACTCGCTCCGGCTCGCCTCTGCCTTCAGGTTTTTTTTTTTTTTCCCTTTCCCCTCCCCTTCCTTCCCCCCCCCCCCATTTTTTTATATTATTTTTAAATAAGAATTGTTTCTCCCCCGGGGGAGCGGGCGCGAGGGGCGCGGGAGGAATGAGCAGCGGGCTGGTGCTGCGCACCCCGCTCCCCGAGGACGCCTCGGCGTTTACGCTGCTGAAGCCCGTCACCATGTCGGGGGAATCTGGCGAAGACGCCCCCGTCTTTGAGGACATCAAACCCTCCGCCCGGCCCCTGGAAAACCCGCCCGACCTGGCGCAGGTAAGGCGGAGGCCGGCAGTTTGCCGTGGGGCAGCGGGAAGGGGCCAGCTTCGCCCGCTCAGGTGCACGGAGGCTGCTAATGCCTCCTGCAAACGCAAGCGTGGATTTTGACTTAATTCTGCTTTGTTTTTCCGCTCTTCGCTCAAACACCTCCGTCGCTTTGTACGCTCGTGCTTCCCCCTCCGCCGGATTTTCTCCTGGGCGTGTTGGGTTTCATTATTTTTTTTTTTTTCTCCTGCCTTTCTTCAAAACGCCCTGTTGCCCGTTTTGGAGGGGAGCCTGGGTTTTGCTCGCTCCCCGCAGCCGGGCCTCGGTCCCTCTCCCCGTGGGGCTGGCAGGTGAGGGGGTGCCGAGGGGCTCCGCGCCACCGCCCGCTCGCTGAGAGAGACGTGGGCAACGGGATCGCTGTGTCTGTGCATGATGATGGGGCGCAGGGGGGGGGAAATGGGAGGTTATTTTCTATTTTATTTTATTATATGTATTTTTTCCGCCGCCGCGGTGGGGAAGGAATGCTCCTTGAAATTCCCCCCCACGCGCGCCAGAGATAAAGACCCGGATAAGCGGCTTTGGGGCGTTGCTGCACGCGCGCCCCTCTTGCACGCCCACCCCTGTCCTGGGCCATGGCAGAAGCGCTTTCAAGCCCCGCTGCCCATCCCAGGCAAAGGCGTGAGGCTCCTCGCCGGTGTTTTGGCTGGGGGACCCCTCGTCCCACCACGAAGAGCCTTCAGCTGCCCTTTCTGGTGGGAAAGGGGGTGAGCCAGGCCTGCCTCCACCCCGCTGCCGTGGCTTCAGCCCCTTTTCCCCCCGGAGGAATGGGGCGAGCTGGGGTGCCCGGCACCGCCAGCGGCTAATGATTAACCCCACGCCCCGTGTCCCCAGCGCCATTTTGATCGGGGCGGGAGGGCGGCGCCGGCCCCTCGTTCCACGGCCACCCTGCAGGGACCCCCTCGTCCTGGCCGCCCTTCCTCTGGGGACCCCCGTGAGGGCATCCCCATGGTGGGTGGCTACGGTTCAGCGTGGGGCAGGGGTTGGGGCTCTGTCTCTGCTGCCAGCTTCCCCTCTCCCGGTGGCACTGATGCCCCAAGGGCCAGTTTTGGGGCTCCGTCCTTCAGAGGGAGGTGGCGAGATGAAGGCAGCGTCTCCATTGCCGTATTTCCATATGACGCCCTGGCGATCCGGCATCCACAGCCGCGAGTGGTGGTCGTGGATGCGGGGGGTCAAAATGGGGGGGAGAGGGCCATGCAGCACTCTCCTTCCCCTGCGGCGGTCCCGGCTCGGCACCTCTCCCCATAACCGCGGGGCTGTCGGAGCCCCTGCCCCTCCGCGCCGGGTTTGGGTGGGTTATCCGAAGTTGGAGGGTTGGGTGGTGGCTCTTCAGAAAGGTGTGGGTTATCTCCAGGGCCCATCCCCGGTGCGAAAGGGTGGCAGCTCCCTGTTTGCTCTGGGGGGAGGGCGAGGTTTGCTTTCTCTCCCCCTTCGTAACCCAGGCTGCCGACTGGGATTAGGCAGCGGGGCTGGTGCTCGCCCCACACCTTGGCCATGGCGGTGGGGGCGGACGGGCAGCGGTGCCTCCTGGCTTTGGCCAGCCCTGTGCCACCTCTCGTCCTCCTCGTGGGGGACGTGGGGATGCAGAGCCCACCCGTGGTTGGAAACACCTTCATCCCATGATGCCATCCTAGCTGCCCTTCAAAGGGAAGAGGGGTTTCTCACCCCGGTTTGGTCCCTGGGGCAATGCCACCCCACTGCCGGTTTGCTGGTTTGCTCTGGGGTGGAGGCAGCTGAGGGTGAGCCTTGGAGGCGGCCAATCAGAGACGTCATTCCTTTGCCATGACACCATCCTGTATCCCTTTATGGACAATGGGGTCCCTGGGATGGAGGCCGGAAAGCTGCAGGGCTGGAGCTGAGCACCAGCTCACCCGTGCTCCGTGCAACACCCGCTCAGCCCCAAACAGCCGCGTGGCAACTTCTTTGTGAACCCACCCAGGGTGAAGCCTTATGGGTGGCAAAACCCTGACAGCCCAGGGCTGGACCCCATGTCTCCAGGGGAGGAGTTTTCCGTGTGTTGGCCCCCTTTCTCTTAATGAATGCCGAAGGCTGTGGTCGTTGTAGAAGAGATGCTGAAGAAGCTGCCGTAGCTGGAGGGTGGAAAAGCTGGATGGCTGCACGTCTGGGAAACCCTTTGCTCGGGGAGGGTGTTTACCAGAGCAGTTTGACAAGACTTATGGAGAAGGCTGTGACCTGTCAGAGCTCCAGCACCGGCTATCGCCCATGGGGCATTTCCCGCTGTTTCAGCTCTCCCCGACTTCTGTCTCGCTGATCTCAGGCAAAGAAAGGAGCAAACTTCCAGCTAATCTCTTTATCTCGCTGGTTGCAAAGTGCTCCCCCCCCAAATCGCTTTTCAAACATGAGTGGAAGGTGGGAGCTATTTGCTGTTGAAAATTTTATTCGATCTGAGTCAGGTGGAAATAGATCCTTTGTGGAGGTTACGATTAGTTTTTCCCTTTTCTCTGCCTTTCCAGCCGCCCTGCCCCAAATTAAAAAACAAACAGAAAGAGAAAAGAGGAGAGAAAAGGGCTTGTGAGAGAAAAGCACTTTTCCTTTCTGATTTGAGTCAGATCAGCCAGAAACAGAATTTTCCCCTTTAAATCTCAAGAGGCTGATGCTAGAAGGAAGCTAAAAAATAATAATCAATGAAACCAAAAGCAAGGCACGTCCAGGGAAGCATTTCATAAGAAGAGGAGACGTTCCCTTTGCGTGGCTGTCAGCTATCCCCCCCCCGATGAGCAAGGGGGCTGGGGGAGCCCCAGGGCTCATCTGCTGCTCCCACCTTGCTGCCCTTTGCTCTCCAGGTCTGATGGACCAAAGCAGCTCCCAGGCACCTTGTTGTTACCTGGGTCTGGGGATCCCTCCTGGGATCATCTCCTGCTTGTCAGGTGGGTGACTGTGTCCCTCTGGGCTGGGCTTGACCTCACGGTAGATGAGTTACCCCACTGCCACGTCCTCTAAGCCCCCCATCCCTCCTGAGCCTCCCGGAGCCACCTCTGGCTTTATGCCCTGGTCTCCCTCGGGTGTGAGTGTGGTCCTCAGTGGTGCAAGCCCAATCCCTGCCCTCTTGTGAGAGCTGTCCCTGCATCACCAGACAGCTGCGGTGATGGAAAGTGAGATGGTGAGAACAGACCCAGGTTTCCACGATCCTGGAGATGTTTCTAGAAGGAAGGTTGCCAGCATGATTGGGAAGGAGATGGCACTTCCCCTGCTCCCTGTCCAACATGTGCAGGACAGGGGCTGGTCTCCCTCGGGTGTGAGTGTGGTCCTCAGTGGTGCAAGCCCAATCCCTGCCCTCTTGTGAGAGCTGTCCCTGCATCACCAGACAGCTGCGGTGATGGAAAGTGAGATGGTGAGAACAGACCCAGGTTTCCACGATCCTGGAGATGTTTCTAGAAGGAAGGTTGCCAGCATGATTGGGAAGGAGATGGCACTTCCCCTGCTCCCTGTCCAACATGTGCAGGACAGGGGCTGGCTCCTAATGGGCTTCCCTGCAGTTGTGAGGAGCACGAGGTGTTGGTGACACGGAAGGGGTGGCCTGCGCTCATCTCCATGGTTGGGTTTGCTATGATTAAGGGGTGGGGAGAATGGGGGTTATCGGGGGTGTCAGCCCTGCCATTGCCGGCTGGGTGCAATCGCCTGCCCTCGGGGATGCAGGGAAGGCAGTGCCTGTCTCAATGGGTCGTACCGGCCGTGAATTCAGAGCTGCTGCCTGATGTTGGAGGGTCACTTGGGTTTGCAGCAGGGTTGACTGAGGTCAGGACCCGGCAAAGAAGCTGCTGGGACGAGAGATGGACAAAACCCACAGCCTGTCCCCTGGTTTAACCCCTTGCCTACCTGTATCGGGAGCCCCAGGGGCAGTTGTGTTGAGGCCGGTGAGCACCCAGTGGGGACAGAGGCTGTCACGGGTGATGAGGAAGATCCTGGTGAGTGTGGCTGGGGATAGCCCCAACCAGCTCGTCCTTCATTGCCTCCCTTTCCTTGGGTGGGCTATGCTGCTGCAAGCTGAGAAACGGTAGCAAACAGCTCCCCTTGTGTCCTCTAAGCCCAGTTCCTACCCCACAGGCAGTTTCTCACCCCTGTGCTTGGTGCACCTCCCTTCTGCCCTGCCCGCGGGCTGGGCGGGGGGCTCGCATAGGAAGAAAACAGCTCCAACATCTGGGAGGTGCTTGAACAGATTAGATGGTATCAGGATGGTGCTGTTCCCTGAGAGCTGTTCCTGGAGCTTCAGATCCTCAGTACCGCGAATGGCATTTCCCAGACCTTGTCAACGGAGTGAATATAGGTGCCATGTTGTTCCCCTGACTTTATTCTGGCAGGAATTTTTCTTCTGGTGTCACAGGAGAAGCTGGGCCAAGAGTTTTGAGGTGTGCTCCAGCTTTCTGGACAATGCAGGAGCTCTTTCAATCCTGCTCTGTGCCTGTGGGGCCCTGTGTCCTCTGTCCTGCATCTCATGGATCTGAGCGAGCCCCTTTGGCCGCATCCTTGTCGTGAACGTGGCTGCGCTGGGGTGATGACTAGATGGTCGCTCTCTCTTGGACCAGGGATGGGCTTTCCTGCTCCCCTGTGCTCCAGCGTCTTGCACAGCCCAGTTGGAACCAGGGTGATGGGTCTTGCTCATACAGATGTAGTTTGCACCAGGGCCAGGAAGGAGTCCTGCTCCACTTTACTTATTAGTAGAGATGTAGAAGTCCACAGCACAGCTGTCAAGGAGTCATGAATTTCCTTGGGCTGTCAGGAGTTGCATGCAATGAATGAATTCAGCTTTTCTGCAGGGAAAGGGGAGATGGTGGATTTGGAGTTTTGCTCTGGGCCTGTAATGAGATGTTGACAGCTTGTTGTGGCTGGGGGTAGCTGAGCCCGGGCATCTTTCTGCACTTTAATGTCTCTCCTTGGGTGCTGAGAGGGGACTGAAAATATTGTGTCCTCTCCTGGGGTTCTCCTCATCCCCAGCATGCTCAGGAGAAGGTCACGTTGCTGCATGTGGCCCCAGGTATGGGGACACCACAGATACGAGCTCAACGGGGTAGTGCCTGTTTTCAAGGCTGTGCCCATGTTTGAGGACAGGCTTTGAGCTCGCAGTGTTGCAATGCGAAGGTATTCCCCCGCCTATCTCTGCTGAATCGTGACGGTGCAAGGGGACTACACAGGCTTTGCACCGCCACGTGTCAGACGAGCTGCGATTCACAACGCTGGAGCCGTGCGCTGCCTTAGGTCCTCACCCATCCTTTACTCCACCAGCTGAGCAGGGAGCTGAGCTCAGGTCTCTGCCAGGATCCCACATTCACAACTGTGCAAATGGGCGTGGAAATGGAGCGGGCTGGTGTGAGCGAGAGGAAACGGCCTCAAGTTGTGCCAGGGGAGGTTTAGGCTGGATATTAGGAAAAATTTCTTTACTGAGAGAGCGGTGAAGCTCTGGAAGAGGCTGCCCAGGGAGGTGGTGGAGTCACCATCACTGGAGGCGTTCAAGGAACATGCGGATATGGCACTGCGGGACATGGTTTAGTGGGCATGGTGGGGTTGGGTTGGTGGTTGGACTTGATGATCTTACAGGTCTTTTCCAACCTTAATGTTTCTGTGATTCTGTGATCTGCTGAGGATTCAGAGACTCGGTCCCTTCTTCCTCTTTCTGAGCTGCTCGGTCCATGTCATGTGCTGTTGTGGGCAGTGTGAAGTCACGGTTCTCTACTCCCTCTCGGGTGGATGGGATGTTCTGCCCTCTGGGATCCTCCTGGCTTTGCGGAAGGGTACAAAAATGTCCCTGTATTCTGCAGAACTGTGCAAAATGCTGTGCAAAATTAACTTTCAAAGGGTGCCAGCAGACCTGTGCAGGCTCGAGGAGTGTGCAGACACAGATTGGTGATACAGAGATGTCAAGTTAAAGGCTGGGCAAGGAGGAACGGGCTCACATGATCTCTCTCAGCACAAGTCAAGATGGTGGGTTGGCAGCTGGTGCAGCTGAGCCCTGCGTGGCCTCCGGCTAGAGGGATCTCAGGAGGGAGGGATCCTTTCAGGCTGTTTTGCTTTGGGATCAGCTGAAGCCTGATGCTTTCAGGCCCAGCCCGCAGATTTGCAAGTCTGATGGGCTTTCTGTCTGGCAGGTTTCTGCAGGGCCATGTGAAATGAAGCTAGAGTCCCCAGAAGGGACGAATTTGTCCCTCTACTCTTGCAGGAAGACCCTCAGGGACGGTCCCCAGGCAGGACGCCTGCCTGCCGCAGCCCTGTGTCCGGGTGGTCTCATTGCAGATCAGATCCTGTTGTGGGAGCAGGTCCAAAGTCAGCGGGGAGCTTGCTACCGCTCGGCAGGCTTTGGACAAAACCGATGTTACTGGTGAGCCAAAGACCGGGAAATTTGGGGGATCTCAGCCACCGTGTTTGTTATTTTATTTTTCTTAATCCCCCAAACCCACAGACTTCCCCGTGTGTGTGCGGGTGCACACGCAAGCACCGCTGGAAGCAGCGAAGGTGTAGGATGAAACAGCTTGGCCGAACTTTGAGCTCGCTGGAGCACAATGGCTTTGTCTGGGTGGTACAAAGGCTGATTGTTCTGCTTGGGGGAAGTTTGGCTCGGCAAGGTGGCGAGTGAGAGAAAGGGACAGCGCCGAGAAAGCAAAAGATTACAGACGTGCTGTTCCTTGTCCTCCTGCACAGCCCTCACTGGAACCTGTTTTCCAATTGCTGGCATGGGAGAGGTTGCAAATTAGCTAGAAAACCATGTCGTTGGTTTCTGGTGGGTTGGGGTTTTTTTTTTTGAACACTGAAAAGGCAGGTATTTAAGGGAGGAAATGAGCAGGGGACTCCGACTCCATAATAAATGCAACGGATTTCCCTTTATCGCTCTTCCTGAACAGTCTGTGGGAAGCAAACACAGTCATCTGAAATTACTCACGAAGGTCTGGGGTAGTGCATTTCTGGCCGGTGCATCATCAACTGTGAATTTTCCCCTCTCAAACCTGTTTGGTCAGCTACCTACGCTATTTTGTTCTCGTTCCCTGGTCCAGTGAGTTCTTTTATCTAACCCATCCACTGCAAATAATCACACTTACAACCGTCTTGTTAGCTGAGCTCCTTGATTAGAATATTTGCTTTTCTTGTGCTCCATTGGTGAATTACCTAAATCACAGGGTACAGTTGGTGTTTGGGGATTGGATAACTAATGTTTACAATTCAGATGTTCTCAGAACTTGAGCTAGCATGAAAACTCTCAAAAAACCCCCATGGGCTGTTTACCACATCAAAGAGGTTCAGCCCCTTCCAAGCTCAGACTGAAACTCAAACAAAGAATCTTTCATTAAGTTCAGAAATGCTTGGAGAATTCTTTTGAAAATTATTATTTTTTAATTTTTTTTTAATGTGATGGGGACCCTCAAGTTTCCACCAAGGACAGGATTTGCAAGTATTAAAATGCGTTTAATGACCTTGCTCTTTGTAGTATTTCCAGTACAAGCAGGAGAAGAGAATGGCAAGACATTGGTCCCAGTATAGCTGGTCTGAAAATGCAGGTACTTATCACTTGCAGAAGAGTATTATCCATTCGTTGTCACGTCTACCACATCGAAGGCAATTTGTTTCATGAATCTAAACCCAACCTGGAGAGGGCAGGGATATGTGGGTACCTACCCACCAGCCAATCCAGCCCATCATTTTAATGCTGCCTGTACAAAGTGATTGTTTTCCATTTTGCTGCTCCTCAAGGACAGTTTAGGGAGCTGAACCCAGGGGTGGCTGAATATATTCAACTGAAAATCCTTCTCGCAACGAATAAAAGGCTTGACGGTGTTCTCTAAAATGTAGAAATGACCCAAGCTTGTTAAATTGAATGGAAAAATTGGGGTATCTCCCCTTCCCACCAATCGTTCAAAATGCTGTTGTTTTAGAATGTGACGTTTTGTTCTGAGTAACTTTCAATATTTGGTGTTTTTGTGGTTCTGTATCATGCTTTTGGGAGAACTCAAAATCATTAGCTTGGCTGACTGTTTGACGTCACCTCTGGGACACAACCAGTGTTGCGGCCCTCGCATTTCCCAGGGGCTGGCAAACCCCAAGCTCCAAAATGCTCTGGCTGGAGCTTCTCCAGGGCTCGGTGCCTTCTCCACAGGAACTGTCAATTGTCTGTTATCAGCCTGTGCCATAATCAGTCTCCCTTAATTAATAGCAATTGGCAATTCATTTCTATACAGGGAAAATGTGGAAAGTGAGGGTTTAAGCTGAAAGGAATGGATCCTGAGGAAACTCTTTGAGGCTTTCTGCCCTCAGGCTAACAGAAGGACCCTCCTAGCAGCACAGATGCTGGGAAATACATAGGGTACCATGCGTGGCAGAGGGGGCTGCAGCAGGCGGACCTGCTCCAGCGTCCCCCTCAGTCCCTGATTCTGGCAGTGTCTTCTTGGCCTTGTACTGTGCTAGGTGCTGTGCAAACTTGGAAGAAAGAAGTTGGCCCAAAGACCTACTCGTTCAAACACAATGTTTTCACCTGCCTTAGGGTTTGTTTTGTTTTGTTTTGCTAACTGGTTTGGCGAGGAAGTTGAGGGCCACAAGGACGGTGGGATTTGCTGTCCGCACGTGAATCCTGACCTTGCTTTTCCCAGACCGTGCATGGGGTATTGGGTCTGCCTTGCGCGTTGTACTGGGAAGAGCAGGCTTTTTGGCCTGTTTTATCGCTTGCTGAATGCCAGGAGGACCTCACAAGCCCCAGCAAGCAGCGGATGACTCACTCTGCCTTTGTCAGACCCTGCCCTGGGAATGTGCTGCTTTTCTTCTGATCGGAGGAGGCGAGGTGATGAGTGTGAGTTTTTAGGTGGTTTGACTGAGGCAGAATGAATCCCACCCATATCCCAGCTGGGGAAGCTCCCCATGAGCTCTAACAACCCTCTCCCATGTCACACTCAGTTCAGGACCCGTGGCACGGATGCATAACCAGAGGGGAGCTGGAAGGCTCAAGGACAAGCCCAGTGTCCTATGGCCATGCAATAGCTAGAAACAGGTGGAAAAATTTATCTGGGTAATCCTGGGGAATGGTGACATCTGAGAGCCTCCATCTTCCCAGATTCAGGCAAGAGGGTGTGCTGGAGCAGAGGCTACAATGGAGAAGGAGAAATGGAGCTGCAGGTGGGCCTGCTTCTAGTTGATGGTACCAGCTGGGGCTGCACGGCTATCCAAATTGAACTTTTGATTGTATGCATGCATAAACCTGAGGAACCCTTGAGTTCCTGTATGTCTTGGCTGGGGCTGAAGTAGCCCCAAGCCTCCTGATCTTCCAGGAGTTGAAATAACATTAAATTGTTTCATCTTTCCAGAAAAAACATCCAAACAGCTGTACCAGCTCACACCAAAAGCCTACCCAACTCAGCCTCCTGCCTCCTACAGTGGGTGCCCTCTTAGCTTGATAGAAAACCCTCAGTTGGCTTTGATGGGCTTGACCCCAGCCTTTGCTGAGGAAGAGCAGCTCACAAACTGTGTACGAAGGCACGGCTCCCTTAAGTCCTCATGTCCTCCCCTCCCACACTTTATGAGAGCTGCCCTCCCGCCGGGGCAGAGCGGGGAGCAATGGGTGAGGAGAGAGGGCTGTCCCCATTTCCCCACCTGCCTTCGGGCTCCGTCCAGTGCCGAGGTTGTGCGTGGCAGTTCTGCAAAAGGGGAAGCCTGTGCGGAGCTACTCTAATGTCAACCTGGGACGCCCCCACCCCAGTCTAGACCTGCCTAAGGCCAGGTGGGCTGAATGTCCACTGTGTTCAGTAAGGCCTAGGGATGGTGCAGCTGGGCCGGCGCTTTCTCCAGGCTCAGTGTCTCCAAGGTCTGCCCTGCTAGTTATTTTTCAGTCCATTCATGGGTTTATTTTTTGAAAGGTTTCTGCTTGCTCTCTTAAAGCCCGCTGGAGCCTGGCTGCTCCAAACTGCTCCTCTTCCAGGCACTTGACCTTGGAGTTGGATGAGGGTGTTATTCCTGGTTTCTTTGGCCTTTGGGATTGCTGACTGTAGTGGCATGATTTCTGTGATAAATAACCAAGGTAGATTGCCTTTGAGTGAGTCTTTATCAGTTGTCGGAGGAAAGGAATAGCAAACAGAGTCAGCAAGTCTGCTGGAAATGTTGCTGCCTGCAGGCTCAGCCAGAGGCCAGCCAACCTCCCAGCTGCCCACATCTGCCTTGATGGTGACTCTCGGCCTCAAGGAAATTCCTTGTTTCTGAGAGGTGATAATTACCTTGGGTAGTTCAAACACAAGGGCAGAAAACAGTACCAGAATAACGCTCCAGAGCAGTGTGGCTCAGCTCCTGGGCCATCCGTGAGCTCCTGGCAGAAACCTGGAGAAAGGGTTTATTATCTTCATGGCCTTGTCCTGCTCCAGGAGCTGCTCTTGCAACTGGAAAGGTGTGAAAGCTTCAAGGTGGAAAGCTGGTGGGACAGATCACCTCTGGCAGTCTTCTCCACGGACTCCAGAGAGCTTGCACAGAGACTTCAGCTTAGATGCTCACTTTCCAGGTAGCCAAAGGCAGTGAAGATGAATCTTGCCCCACTGCATGTAATGCAGACACAGCTGAATGCTTTGAGGGCAGCACTGGTTTCTTGGAGTCGCTCCTAACCTCTTTGAGATAGAGCAAGCAGAGGAGTCCGCCCGGGGCCTTCTGCAGCCCAGCACCCAACTACATAAGCCCAGAGTTCGGCTCTGCTGCCTGCAATGGTGCTTTCTTATTTACAGCAGCTAAACGTTCGGCCCTGTGTGTACTTGAAAGGAAGAGCCCCGGGGGTTTCTTTGCTAATCCCGTTTTGCAGAGGGTTCCAGAAGACTTGAGGAACAAACAGAAAATAACGTCGATCGAGGTCAATATCAAAACCAAATGATCAGAGAAACAAATATTTACTCAGGTCAATATTTAACTAGGAGACAATAAATGCTGATATTGAACCAAATCTGTATATAAATACGGTCTATTTATAACGTGTCCCTTTAAAGGGGTACTGCCAGGTACTTGCCATGGCTTTTGATTGATGATTATCCTCCCCATTGTTTGCTGATTCCCTTGGAGGCTGGAGTTTCATGCAGGTGCATGTATGAGAAAGAGGCTGTACTGCGTAATCCCAAGGCCCAGACAACAGGCGCAAACGTTGTCCCACGCATGCCTGTGCTCGGGGAGGGACCCTCGCCCCGAGGAGGGGCTCCCCTTGCACCTGGAGTGGGTGCCCCATCCCTTGAGCCCCCCACGTCACAGGGTTGTGCTGCTGGCTGACCTGTACGGGCCAAGCTGGCATTTTTCTTGCACCCCTCTCCCGAAAGCTCTTTGCATTAGTGACCAGCGCAGCATCGTGGCGGGGGCTGGCTGTGAGCAAGAGCCTGAGACCCAGCTGGGAAGGGGGGGAAGCGGGCTTGATGCCTCCCAGCATTGCAGAGCAGGATGGGGGGGCTGTGGCCAGGCAGGGGCTAGCGCAGGGCTCGCAGCTGCCAAGTCCTGAAGAAACTTCCCCCCAAGCCCTTTCCCCCCCAACTGCTCCCTCTGCCAACTTTACAAGCTCATTGCCTGTTTAGCAAACATTGATTTCTCTCCTTGTTCTCTGCTGCTGCCCGTGTGGTGACAACATCTGATGTTTCTATGGCGGTTTGTTATTTATCAACTTCAGATTAGAAAGCGTTTAATCATGGGAAAGACACGTCCCGCCTCCTGCCTCGACAGCCTGCAGTGCCTAGCGCTCTTCTAACGATGCTTGTGGCTAATTGCTGGCAAAATGGCATGGTTGGCTCAAGTGCTGGTTTTTTCTGCATCCTCCCAAGAAATGTTTGTCTTGGACTCTGCGTGTGTTGATCGATGTTCTGATAACACCTTAGCCTGCCTTTGACGATATCTGAAAGGGAGCTAGAGGTCTCCAAGGCAGGAGGTTCCTGCAGGATTGATGAAAACTGGCGGATGGTAGAGGGGAAAGACTCATGCCTATTAGCCACAGGAGAATCCACTCTGGAGGAAGCTGGGGGAAGCAGGGCTTCATTGTCTGCTTTCTTGATGGAGCAACTGGCTTGCAGGGCTGGGTTTTTGCTGATTTCACAGTGCTGGGTGCTTCACAACACACAGCTCTTTCAGAGGCTGCTGAGGTTATCTTGCCCTCCAGGGAATTTTGGTCGCCAGGTCCCAGGGTCGGATGTGCCAGTGCTGAGTGCAACACGGTCCTGTTGGTCCAGTGACACAAACTGGTGTCCAATGGCCTTGTCCGGAGTGGACAAAGTGCTCCTTCTAACCCCTTTCCTTTTCCTCCTTGTTTTTTTTTGGCTTTCTTTTCTCCGGAAAATTGAAAAGACCCTCCTCCATGGTCAGAAATAGATACTATGATTTTGAGGGGAAACTACCACAGGAGTTCAGTGCTTTTATTGTATGAAAGACTATTCTTACTGGTTTTCCCTTCCTGGCCAAACCAAAGATCCCAGTTTGGACACCTCTAAACTCACAGAAGTTTTGTTGATGTCTGCTTCACCTGCATTTTCCCTTTGCTCCCTTTTTGCCTGAGCTACTGACCTGTGATGGCTGCTGGAGCCCTTCTCGATGCATTTGGTGGAATCTGGGGCATGCCCGCCTCCAGACCTTGTGTATCATCCTCGCCTCTGGTGACTGCAGTGATGGCATTGCTAGTGACTATGGGGCAAACTGGGCCACTGAACCCACTAAAGACCTAGTGGCTCTTCAGCTAGAAGGCCCTGGAGGCTCTCTCCATCGAGTCAGGGTGGGTATCATCTCTTGCAGTATTGAGATGAACTGAGCTCCCTGGCTATGTGGTAAGTTCAGTCCTTCTCAAAAAGGCAAGAAAATGGTTAATTCCCTGCCTGTGGCTGGCAGACAGGGAGGAAGGGATGGGCTGATCGCTCCAGGTCATTACTGTCTCATGTGAGCCCACCACTCCAGGTCATTACTGTCTCATGTGAGCCCACCGCAGTGTCCTCAGCTGCCCTCTCCGGAGCTGCCCCAGGCAGGGCTGCAGCCTGCCACCAGGATCCACTTGGACTGGCCAAGGAGTCTGCAGAGACCCGGCATCTACGGGGTTTTCTCCTGGTGGGGCCCACTTTGCCATCAATTGCTTCCTTTGTATTTGTGCTGCTTACCATGGCAGGTCTGGAATGCAGACGGCTGGCAGAGCAGAGGGTTTTGTTGGTCTCCTGGCGTGGTTGACCCCTAAATGAGGGATCCAGCAGCTGGACCACCACTTTCAGGCTCAAGCACTACCTGCGAAGGAGCTTGGCTGAAGTACGCAGGTGTTTCTGAAGCTGTTTATTCCAGTTGATGGGGATGATGGGACACAGCTTTCAACGCCAAAACCCCTGTAGCTCTGACCTGGAGATTTCATGTTTAAGCGTCTCCCCGTGTTTCCGGGCATGAAGACCACATGGAGACCAGCAGCTCTCCAGGGGTGGCAGCTCTCAGCATCCCCAGCCTGTTTGGCACCCATTCTCTCAAGGCCTTGTGGCTCTGCGGTCTATCGTGGCCTTGCAAGGAACATCCTCCATTTAGGTGCAACTCCCAGAATATGAACACCCCTAAAATGGGAAAACTGAGTCCACTGAGTTGGTTTTGCTGGTTTTCTGTGAGAGAGAGGGAAGCCTGGGCTGGTTTCTAGCCCTTGCTGGTCTGACTGTCCAGCCTGACAATGTGTGCATGACCCCCAACTGGGAGGGCGAGAAAAGGCTTTACCACAATCTTGTTGAACTGGAGAAATGGTAGAGGTTAGGGTGAAAACCAGTGGTTGTGGAGGAGAAAATGGGCACACTGGAAGCGAGCAGGCAGCAGCATCTGCAAGAGAAGGATGTGGAATGCAAATGGGGCACAGGCTGACACCGAACCCACAGAAGGCAGATAAATACTGTTTTGGGATTTGGAGATAACTCTTCCCCTTATCTTGGTGCTGGAGGACTGTGGCCTGTTTTGGGCACTGACCTTGGAGAAAGGGTCTGGGTCTGGGAGAGAGATGGGAGAAAAGCCCTCAGCCCTCTGTGGAAAGCTGGGGGGGAATCGAGGCAGGAGAAGAGAGGTGTGCAGGACATTTGCAAGCACGCTGTGGTGCATACGGGGAATGATAAAAGATTTAAGTCCCGGCAAAGTCTTTCCACCTTGGAGATTGCTAAGCACAGGAATGGGCTAGCTGAAGGCAAACTGCAGAGAAGGTCCCTGGGGACCTGCTGCCAGGGGTGACTGGGGTACCTGCTCCTGTGCCTGAGGAGGTGGGATTCCCCCAAATCCTCTGTTTGTAGGAGCCCAGCAGTGGTATGATGCTGAGAGCTTCACCTCGG
Organism: Gavia stellata; assembly: GCF_030936135.1. Taxonomy (NCBI): domain Eukaryota; kingdom Metazoa; phylum Chordata; class Aves; order Gaviiformes; family Gaviidae; genus Gavia; species Gavia stellata. Next base: position 22,948,108 of record NC_082607.1, read on the forward strand.
AGGGGCTGGATCTAGCTTATGGTGCTGCCACGCTTCTGCCGGGAAGCACGGTCTGTCCGAGCCCTGGTGGCATGGCTGAGGCTCTTGCTGGGGAAAGCTTCTCCCATCCTTGCTCTTGCAGATGCCGTGGCCCGGGGAGCTCATTAGATGTTGGTCAGAGGAGAGGTGTTGTGCCTGAGGCCCTGGGCACGCAGCTGAGCATGGTATCTCCTGGCTATCACAGCACCTCGCGGTGCGTGCCCATTCCGGGGGGGGCGGATCTGGGGCTTGGCACAGCCCCAGCCCCAGGTCTGCACCAAAAAAAACCCCTCATGCATGACTTGAGTGAGTGAGTGTTGCGGGCTCAACCCTCGATGCCTGCTCCGGTGGTTTCCAGCCTGTTCCCAGGACATAGCATGAACGTTTCCACCTACCCTAAGGCAGCCTTTGTAGATGGGAGCCCTATGGCAACTGGGAGACCTTACTGGTTTGACTGGGCTGGAGATCTCTGAAGGTCTTTGCGCCGTGCCTCAAAGCTTCCTCTGGACAGCTCTGTATTTCTCAGCTATCTTTTCTTTCCCTGTGAGAAGCCCGGAGTTCACCAAACCTTGCAGCCAGGCCAAGCTGCTGCCCAGATTCACCAAGCGGCCGTCCTCCTTGGGCAAGCTCCAAACGCTGCGGCAGATCCCGCTCTGCCTCTCGGCGAGGATGAAGACGTAAAACAGAGACTGGTTGTGTGAGCCGGGAACCGAGCCCCGGCTCGTCCCCGCAGCAGGTTGCTCCGTCCCTCCTCCCACCCCGCTCCAGGACAGGTGATGTCAAGCAGGAAAGACAGACCAAAAAAAAAAAAATAAAAGATCCCTGTTAGTGAACAGAGAGAAGGTGATGTCGAGGCACAGCCGGCTCCGCTCCCAGCTCCGGGCAGGAGGAAAATGGAGGTCCTCCCAGCACAGGCTGGGCGGGCCGAGGCCTTGCCTGTTCTTCCTGTGGCCTCCGAACCCCCGTCCCCATTTCTGCACAGGAAGCCCGGATTTGGGAGCCTGTGGGAGGTGGGCAGCGTCCCCCTGTGCCATGGCCCCGGGGTGGGGGACGGAGGGGTCCCCCCACCAGGCCGCGGCAGCCAGGGCACACGCCTGGGGCAAACATGGCTCCCGCCCAGCCCTGCCCACAGTGGGGCTGGCCACGCCCACAAGGGGGCATCGCTCCACCCCCTTCAGGGCTGGCTCCACCCCCCTCACTGTTGGTCCTCCCGGCCTGCAGGGGGTGACGCAGAGGCAGGGGGCATTCTGGCCTTGTGCTGCCTAGCAACCGCTGGCAGGCAACCATTGTTGTCTGCCTCCATGTCCAGGGGGTGCCAGGAGGGAGGAGGCGCTGGCGATGGCAGCGGGGACCTGCCCGCTGACAGGGTGGGCAGCTTGAGGCCCTGGGGGCCGTGAGGGGCTGGGGGGGGGGGGGGGGTGAGGCCCTCCATGGCCGAGGGTGGTTGGGGAGGCCTGTGGGGGGTGGCCGGGCCCTGGGGTAGGTCATCCCACTAACCCAGACCTGTCTGCCCCACAGCTGCACCCTATGAGGATGGAACAGCGGATGCCGCCGCTCATTCTCGAGGTGAATTGCTTTCCTCATTCCTCCCTCTGCATGCTTCTGGCCTCATTGGTGAGAGGTACCGCTAAAGCCCCTAAGAAATTGAGCTGGGACTTCGCCCACCCACCAGCCCCAGTGCAGGCCACCCAGATCCGCTGGTGAGGACATGGCGGCACTGCCGCTCCCTCCTTCTGCCTCCACTGCCAGCTGGGGTGTGCTCCTCGTACCCACAGTGCCTCCATCCGTGCAAGCCACCCGGGCTCCTGTGTAGCTATCTATCTATCTATCTCCTTTGTGGCTGTGTGTCTCCCTTAACCGGATCCCCACCGACTGTGAAAGGAGCCGTGAGTGACAGCCAGATAGAGACACCTGCATTCCGGACACTTGAGTTGGATCCTACCCTGACATGTCACCACTTACATCATCCCAGTTGTGCTGACTGTGGGCCCAGGAGTTGGTTTTGGATAGGCCATTGGCTGGGAGGTGCTTGGGGAAATGGCTTGGTGTTAGGTGTCAGCACCCAGCACAGCAGTGCCAGAGTGGACAAGGGTTGCTAGGCGTTTCTGGGCCACAAACAAGCACAGTGCCCCTTTCTCCCTCTTTGAAGGGTGCCGGGGCCCTCGGGGTCATGTGGGGCCTGTGACACAATCAGCAGCAGCATTATGACAGCCTGGATTCCAGCGGGGTGGGGCCCTCACCGTCCCAGTGCTGCACGCACCAGTGGGACTGCAGCTACGGACAGGGCTGGTATCCTCTCCTGTCTGGTGAAAGCGCATCGCTTTTGCTCTGCTGACCAGCTGCCCCTCAACACCCCCTTTCCCCAGGATCCTGGGGCTGCTCAGGATCAGAAGTGGATTTATCAGGTTTTAATGGAATGGCAGGAAGAAGACTTTGCTCTGCAGGTAGGGGTGGTTATGAGAGAAAAGGAGGCTGGCAGACACCGAACAGGGGGGCAGGCAGCGGACAGGGGGACTCTGGCTGAGAATGCTGGGTTTGGATCTGAAATTAGGGCCCTCCATGCCTTTCTACATTTAATATACCTGCCTGGTCACCTGCCATGTAAGGACCCACTGGAGCTGTGGCGGGGACACCTTCCCTTGGGAACTGAAGGTGAGAAAGTTAAATGCCAGAGATAAGGGAAGTGTAGAAGTAAAAGGCATCCAACACCTTCCCCCTGCCCCCACTCCTGGCAAGTGGGTCATTTCATTGCTCAGGTATGTACGGCATTCAGAGCCTCTGGTACTACCTAGAGCAAGCTGACTCCCAAAGGTAACAGTAATATGCCAGTGTGGGTGCACAGGGCAGGAGCACGCAGGGTTCAGCTCCAAAGCTTTGGCATGGTTCTTCCTCGGGCAGGAACCCAAACTGGACACTGCAGGGGGGGAGCAGAGAGGAAATCAGGGTTTTGGGTCAGTCTGCAAGGACTGAGTTGAGGGTCTCTGATTCTCTTCCCTGCCTCCTGCTGATGCCTTGGCTTTGGGGTAGGCCTGAGCAAGGGTTTCCTCACTGGAGCATGGCAGGGGGTGTTGCTGGAGGCAGCGCTGCCTTAAGCAAAGCCACTTAGGTGAGGATGTGACACAAAGTGAGCTTGTAGTGCCAACATGTAGTTTCCTTTAATGAGGGCAGGGACTTTTCAGGGCCTGCACATTCAATGAGGATGGATAGGATTTACAGCACAGTGTGTACACACACCAGTGCAGCGAGGACAGCGTAGAAAACACAGTCCCAGTGCAGTGTGCTCGGTTCCAGTGCAGTGTAGCACTTCCAAGTCCAGCTGCTCTGAGCTTCTACCCGTGTAGAAGAGGGTGTATTTGTGGCACGTACCTGTATTTGGGTGGAAGCCAGCTTACCCATGCGTTGCCAGTATGGCTTGCAGAGGTGCAAAGGCTCTTTGAATTAGCTGGAAGCACAGGTGGTATGTTTCGCTGGAAAGGGCGAGGAAATCTCTTGGGTCCCGTCCAGCTTTGTTAAGAGCAATGAAGTTGCGGCAAGCATGACTTTGGCCCATTGCACTCCAGTGACATAGTTCAGAGCTGTAAAACCCTCGGCTCAAGCGTGCAGGGTGTGGGGCGAGATCAGCTTGCTCTCCTGAAGTGTGCTGTAGGCTCTGCCAGGGAAACCTGGTGGTTTTGCCAGCTCCTCTACATATGAATGAGTCTACGAGGGCTTTGCAATGAGCTTGACACATGGATAACCACATAATTAAAGGCTGTAGCTTTATAGAAGAGCATTAGCGCTGGTATCTTTAACCACAAAGAGCAGAACTTGAGTCATCAAATGCCAGGGGATGAATTTCCTAGCGGATTGCTCCATCAGGTCGGTGAATTATTGGGCCTGGATCCAGTGGGATGCCGCATCAGACATGAACCAGGAGTGGAAGAAACCTCCAAGCGGTGATTGTCTGAGCTGGAGGTCCTGTTAGCTTGGAGGACCCAGACTTGTAAAAACAGGTCTACAAAACTAGGACTAAACCAAAGGTTAGGTGAGGGCTGAGTCACTTTACCAAGACAAGACAGTAATAGTATGCCTGGCAGTTTCCATTTTAGGCTCACTGTCCACTAATTAGTGGGCAACATCACTTAGATTTCTAGGGCTATAGGCCAAATTATTCTCAATTAATTAACAATATTGTCCTAGAAGATTCTCTATTAATTAAAGATATTGTCCTAGAATAAAATGCAATACATCTCAGGCTGTTGAGTTTAAAGGAGACCAGAGTCAGCATATCTAAGGTGGGGCCGCAGATCCAACATGCCTGGATCCAGCATCTGACTGGAGCAGAGTTTCTGATTTCATCCCATTTCTAGTGTTAAATTCTCCTTTTTATGTGACCAAAGCTTTGTACCTAAAGCTTGGCTCTTTTTTATCAGGCTGTATTTCTCTCATAACTGCATTCTCTGCCTAGCTTACCCTTTGTTATCAGTGCAGATATGTAGGAGGGAAGTGGGACAGAGGAGAGTGATTCACTTCTGGGGAGTCTGTGGCTGACTCAGAGGCTGAAGCTAAATCACTGCAGCCTGTGACTCCTGGGCCATTCCTGCTGCTCTCTCGATTTCCTGCTAGCTTAAGTACTCATTGAACGTTGGATTCCCACCACCAGTGTGTCAAGGTCACTCTTCACAAGCTCTTGTCTGTATTTTTTGCCATAGGCGCGGTCCGAAATGGATAAGTACCTTTCAAACGAGGTGCCACCTATCCCAATGGTACCAGACAAGAAGTACCGCCGGGAGAGTGCCTCAGTAGTGGATGAGTTCTTCTCCACAGAGAAGCCCAATTCTACGCCGTACAGCGTGAACATCAATGTGATTCTGCCAGACACGACGCACCTGCGCACTGGACTTTACCGGCCACCCAAACCTATGACGCCATTCCCACAGATAAAAACAGAGCCTGGCACCAGCTTCGCCCAGCCCTGCTCTTCTGCCTCCGGCTCCACACAGACCCTGCCCGACTTCACCAGTGTCTTCAGCATGCCCCAGTCAGTGGCAGTGAACAACATCTTCATCAAGCAGGAGATGCCCTCTGAGATCCCCTTATCCACCAATCCGCAGCAATCCCAGCTTTACCAGATGCCTCTTGGCAACGGGAGCGCTGACATCACCACTCTGACATCCTCCTCCAACAGCACCACAGCCATCAACAGTCTCAGTGGTGTCACCATGTCCACAGGTAACACCATGTCCGGCGTGGTCCACAGATCCGTCCAGCCAGGAGGGCCAGTTAAGCCGTACCCACATGTCTCCCAGGGACAGGGAAACTTCAACATCTCAGGGCAGTTCTACGCTGTTCCAGGGGTGAACCTGCCCCCTTCACCCCCCAACTCACAGCCTGGCAGCCCAGAAAATCAACCCGAGCTCATCAACACCATCTCTCCCCCACCATCCTATGAAGCCACTTTTGGACTGAAGCTGGTCCAGTCATCCCAGGTCCCCCCAGTCCCCAATGGCCTTGGGACCCTCTCCCAAGGGCACATTGCCATGCAGCCCCCCAAATACAACAGACGCAACAACCCTGAGCTGGAGAAAAGGAGAATCCATCACTGCGATTACCCAGGTATGCTCATGGTTGACGTATTGGCTTGGCGTTGCGGGGTGGGGGGGTGTCCTTCTCGACACACTGAGGCTGGGGGCTGCCTTGGGCCTGCACAGCAGTTTAATCTGAAATCAGTTTGTCTGTCTGCATGATGAAGGGAGCTATGGAGCTGGGTGGGGAGCTCCAGGGAAGTGGGGTTCCTACCACCACCAAGGGAGTAGAAGAGGTCGATCCTGCTTGCGCTAGCTGATGCCTTTTTTCTCCCCTTCCCTTTCCCCTTGGCACTCTGGCAAAAGCAAGCCTGACTCTTGTGTCACCTCATTGCAGGAGCTTGTCCATCTAAAGACCTGCGATGCCTTGGCAGGAGGAGATCTTGCAGGGTTTCCTGCACTGTGCACAGAGAGCTTGTGGGACCCACAGCTGCAAAGTCTCATTCATGCCACGCAGGAGAGAAGCAATTGTGTCCCTAGCGAGGAACCCCAGTGAAAGCAGTGTGAGGGCTTGAAAATCACCAGCTCTTGTGCAGGGACACACACCACCCACTTCCTGGGCCGAGCCCCAGCCATTGAGCTGTTGGGGATTAGCAAACAGTTTTCCCGTGGGGGTGTGTGAACTGGGGGAAAGTCATTTCCTAACTGCCTCCTGCAAGATTTATGTGCTCTTTCCGTGGTACAAGAGTGGCTGTAGTAGGTCAGCCCAGAGGCCTGTCTAGCCCAGATCCTGTCTCCAGCAGTGACCCGAGGAAGTATATAAGAATAGGACATGTTTAGAGAGATCTTTTTGTCCTTACACCTTCCTACCCTCTGGCAACCTGCAGATTAGGGACTTCCTGAGCCAGAAGCTGCACCCATGTTCTTGTGGTTAACAGCTTGTGCTGAATTTTTTACCTTCTGCTGGTCACGGTGGGAGACAGATTAAGGGTGTAAGTGGACCACTGCTCTGAGACACACCCCTCCGCTCTTGTCAGAACTGGTCAGAGCAAGAGCCTCATCCCGCAGGACGCATTACCAAGGCAAAGCTCGCGTGTTTTCAGCAGAATTTTGGCCTGCACAGGAAGGCAGGAACACATCTGTGGTGCAAAAAAAACCCCCAAACAACCTGCGCTGAATAAACACTGGGTAGCTTGATAGTGTGTACGTGCAGAGACAGTGGAGGGCTGCTTCTAATCCTTCACGCTGAGGTTCAGCTAGAGGTGAAGCCAGTCAGGACTGATGGCAGGGGCAGCAGGTCTTAACTGACGTGGCCTGCGTGAGGAAGCGACAGGAGGCATGCCGAATTCACACCGGTATCTGGATGAACAGGGGAGACCTGTTTGCAAAGCCCCGATCCGAGTTTCCCGGTTGTGGCCCCAGCACTTTTTCCTCTGCGTGCTCACGGGGAAAATGAAGCTCAGCCCTGCCCTGCTCTGGCTTCTCTGTGCTGCTCCCTCTGGGTTTGGAAACCACTCTGGGTGCTCGGCTGGCTTTGTTTCCATGCTCAGCAGGGAGGCAGTCCTTGGTCTCATGCGTCCTCACCTCTCTCCTGAGTGTGAGGGACGTCCGAGGCTTCAGAGCATCAGAAACAAGATTGAACTGGGTCACCAACCCTTATCTGTCCTACCATGAGGAGGGGAAAGGCAGCTCCTGAGCAGGACAGGACGGAGAGCTGATCTCGTGCAAGAGGCTTCTTTAAGCTGTGTGGAAACACTGGAACAAAAAATATGACTATGGTGCTTATGCAGGTCATAAAAATTCAAATTCATATTTTAATATACTTGACAAAACACAATGAAGCAGGGCTGTAAAGGCAGTGTGAGAAGCTTTTCTAAGCTTTATCTAACTGAAATGAGGAACTGGCAATGAACTTTTGCCAAAGTCACGGTGTTTCTAAGAGCCTTTCTTTGATTAAACCTGTTGTTGCTGATGTTCCAAAAAAACTTCCCACCGGCTTTATTCTGGATCCTGAAAGCCAAGCTGTGGCTCCACAGCGTACCTGGCGTTTCCTGCTTCCTGGAACATTTTCACCACATCTGCTGTGGCTGGGACTATTACAAAACACATCTTCCCTCCAGCCTTGCAGTAGTGATATCAGTTACGTCTGGAATCCAGAAAGACAAACGGCAGCACAAAGCCAGCAGCTAATGGCGGTGAATTTAATGTTTTCATCCTGCCTCGAAGACCTGGTTGAGGAAGGGGGGATTTGAAAGTCTGTGCCTGACTCTTCCCTCCGCCCCTAATTCCCAGCACAATGCTCACGGGTGTCAGGATCGTGTGGCAAATGGAGTGTTGTAAAGGTCTGTCTGTCTTAGAGAACAAATGCTCTTTAGTTACAGCTGAAACAAAACGGGTATAGACAGGCTTATTTGAATACTGTTACCCAGAGTGCTTTTCAGGCCCACTCTGTCCCTAATCTCAAATATAAATGTTCTGGGTTTGTTTGAGCAAGGGCCCCTTTCTCACAAGGAAGTTGTGTTCTGTTTTTGCAGGTTGCTCAAAAGTTTATACCAAGAGCTCCCACCTGAAGGCACATCAGAGGACTCACACAGGTAAGAGCACCACAGCATCAGGAAACTCTGCCAGCCTACACTTCTTACGCTGTGCCTGTTAATGGCGGTGATAACGTAGCTGAGTTGATTACCTTAATCTAGGGCTGTTACTGGGGTAAGGAGCACAGTTAAGTCTATCGATGTTAACGTTAAAAAAAGGCCAATGGTTGCACTGTTTTGCAGTGACTGGACACTGCTGTGTGCACTTGCTTGCCTTCTGGAGGGATGATCTAGAGTTTAGGAGAACTCTTGGAGGTTCTTGAGTCGATGGATTGGGAGGAGGAGGTGTCCCCAAAACCTCGATCACTCTGAGCTCTTCCTTTGAGATCTCCCAAATCCTAGCCAGGTCTGATTCTGCTTAGCCTACAGAAAGATTGCGTAAAGGCATGTGGTGCACATATATATGACCTCTGAGGAGACAAGGGCTGTCTCCTTTGTGTCAAGTGCCCCTGTGATTCCCAAGGAGAGGAAGGAACCCCTCGTATCTCCTTGTGTACCAGCCACGCTGACCACTCATGCCCAGTGCTTGTCCCCTTAAGCAGCTGCCAGTGATGTGCCACTGGAGCTGCCGAATACACGTACAGAAAGGCTGTGCCCTCATTCCCGAGGGCGAAGGTGCCGTGGGCTGCCCTTGCTGATGTAAACAGGGTCACTAGGATAGAGAAGCTCCCACCACAACCAGCTTCCCTGGGGTAAAAACCTAGCTCAGTGGCACTTGTGCATTCAAGCACGGGTCTTCTCATTAAGGCATTTATTATACCTGAAACTTTATCAGATCCCCAGGTAGTCCAGGAACCATCAGTGCCCTCATAAATCTCTTTTATAGAAGGGCTGATCTTTCCTGAAAGCAATTAAGCTGGCCCAGAGTTCACTTTTCTTTTTTATTAACAACGAACAAAACCCATCCTGAGGCTGGGAATCAGTTCTTGCACTTGGCTCTGTTCCGTTTTCGTCTTATCAGTCCTTCGAACAAGCCAGCAAAGAATTTTTCTTTGTGCATGAGGCACAATATTTTTTTGGCAGGGCTTGGGTAGGAGTGAGCTGGAGAACAACACGGAAGGGGTGGAAGAAAGGAACAGGAAGGACGTTGTCCCGGCTCTGAGAGCTGGGTGGTGATAAGCATTTGTCACAACAGCAAACTGTATTCAGGGCTACGCTTAGGGCGCTCGCTTTAGAATTAAATATCTCTTTTCCCCTTCTGTTCAGAGCCCGGGCCTTAGCTCTGTGCCCAGTGATGTGACCCATCTGAGACAGGCACCATCCTTACAAGTCACAATAGAAAGATGTATCCAGGCAAACTTGAGTGGTTTTTGAACCCAATAAAATGCAGTCATTTTTCCAGGTTTCCCAGTAATTGGGCTGGAAATCCAAGTGCGTTTGCCTCCTTCCACTTCCCTTGCTGTAAGAGGGAAGGGCTGAGAGAGGAAGGCGGATGTGACCTGAGTAGTCAAGAAAACGGGTGGTGTTGTGGGGTGGGTAAAAAGAAGGGAATCCAAAACAGAGCGTCATAAGCAGGCAGGCTCAGGGTGTCTGCATCCAGTTTTTGAAGCCTCGTGTTTTGCTTTTGAGGCCTCAGCCTCGCTGAGCACAGCACCGGAGCTGCAATGGCAGGGCCCGTCCCAGCTAAGTACACTCGATGCCGCTTCAGCTCCATCACTTGAAGGGTTAATAATGCCCTTTCTCTCGATTCCTTGCCTGATGGCAGCTGGGCTGTGAAGTACATGATCTCGAAGATCTTTTCTTGTGGTTTGCCCGTTGCTATGGGCTGGGCTGTATTCATCTCCTGGAGACACCATTCATTTCCTGGGTGCCATTGTGAGATTAAATATATAACCCGGTGGCTGCTCACCCGCCTCCCAGGGGCTGGGAATGCCAGTTTGGGTCCTTTGTTTGAGCTTGCCCTGCCGTGCTGTCCTGGGAGATGGAGCCAGCTCGTGGGACAATGGAAAGCATTTTGTTTCTATCCTGGAGATCAACCTGTTATTGTTTGAAACTAAAGGGCCTTGGTAGGGTTGACCCAGCCAGGTGACCTGGCTGGGACAATGTCTGTGGCTGCGCAGTGCAAATCCCGCCTTTGTCTTAGCATGCTAACGCAAACCCCGAGATCCCCAGCGTGCCGTAAAACATCCAGCGTGCTGCTTGTAAATTGACTTTAAAAGTTCTGTAATTACCTGAGCCATACAAAAATGCACCTCTGTCCTCCCCGTGGTGCAGAGCCCGGGGCCCTTTTGAGGACAGGATGTGCTCTTGATGCCCTGTCTCCTCCAGGTTCACGAGTCTGTGCTTTCATATTTTGTCCAGTGTGTACAAGACAGTGTAGATCTTGCTGTGGCTGAATGTTTTCTGTTTCCTGGCCAAACACACTGCCTGCCTAGTACACGGGCTGCGGAGAGGAATGGCTGTTCACTGGGAAACATGTTGGAGCATGACACACATGCCTGTGCATGCATGCTGCATGTGTACGTGCATTCATGCTGCGATGGTGTGCTCAGCAATTGGCCGATGAAACAGTAAATATTTGAGGTCGGGAAAGTCAGCACATTCCCTGAACTCTGCCTGCTTGTTCAGGCTGTTAAGAGCGAGGGCTAATATTTGAGAGCACCACACCCATGTGCGGAGAGGGCTGCAGCCAGGGTTCAGCTCTACAACCTGGGCACGCAGGGAGTTGGAAGCCAGCACGGGCTTTTCCAGCCCAGTTCCCAGCTGGCTGAGAAGTTGCACAATTTAATTGATTTCAGTTCGGGAATAGGTGTGTATGGGTGGGAGGGGGGGGAGAGGGCAGAGGCATTACGTCACCCAAATGCTCTGAAGAAAACACAGTGTTTTGTGTACAGAGAGCTGCTGCAGGGCTGAACTTTAAGGCAGAGCATTAGATGGTGCTTTCAAAGATGTGAGGCTTTCAGGAAAATTTATATGGCCTAACCCTCTTCTTCCTCCTGATGCCCTCCACACCTGTATGAGCAGCAACACCTTACCTAGGAATTTTTGGCTTTTTAGTTAAAAAAACCTAAAGAACTCAGAACATGTTTTAGCCAGAAATGCTCCAAAATCCAACAAGATCTTGAACAGCACTAGAAACCAAGCCTAGAAAGCAAAGCCGGGGGGGGCACATGGACAAGACCTGGTTACTGCAGCTCAACAATTTATGGTCCCTTGGTGGCTATGAACCGTGTCTAGCAAGTGAACCCTGGTAGTGTAAAGCATCAGCATGGCCACTAGCCACGTTCTGCAGCGGGGCAGCCCTGGGTGCCCTCCAGGGCCTCCCAAGGAGGACAGGCATCCCTGAGAGGACGCGGTGGGTGTTTGAAAGGCCGGGCAGATGCGCGTCCGTGTCTTGCGTGGTAGGGCTGTGCTGTGCCTGTGACCTGTGGCTCTTCCCTGCAGGTGAGAAGCCCTATAAATGCACATGGGAAGGCTGCGACTGGCGCTTTGCCCGCTCTGATGAGCTGACCCGGCACTACAGGAAGCACACGGGCGCCAAGCCCTTCAAGTGCTTAGCCTGCGGCCGCTGCTTCTCCCGCTCCGACCATCTGGCTCTCCACATGAAGCGGCACCAGAACTAGGAGCTGCCTACGTTCGCCACTTCTCCAAGAGCAGCTGAAACTTTCTTTTCCGCGAGGCCTCTCCTCTTCTCATATGTAGGAACAAACCCACGCTGTGATCAACCGGCAGGGCAGGGCTGGCGGGCAAGCCCCCTATGCAAGCCCTGTCCCCAACTGTTTCTGGTTTTAAAAGAAATCTCATTAAAAAAGAGTTATAATTACAGACTGATCTCATGACGAGGCTCCCAGCAGCACTGGGGCGATGGACTTTGGATTCCAAAGGATTCCAAAGGATTTCTTCCAGCAAACCTGCTATTTATTTGTCACTCAGGAGCAACTGTCCTTCGTGTCTCAAGCTCTTTGGGATTTTTTTTTTACCCCTTTCAGGGCGGTGTCTTTGGTGAGCCCAAGGAAGGTTGTGACGGGTTGGTAGCCTGGCTGTGCGTGAGAGGTCTCACTTCAAACTGTCGGTGCAATCCTCTTGGGCTGCCCCATGGCGTGGCTGTGGATGTGACAACTTGCCCTGTGGTGTGGCTGTGGATGTGACAACTTGCCCCGTGGCATGGCTGTGGATGTGGCACCTTGTCCCATGGCGTGGCCGTGGATGTGGCACCTCTGATGTGTGAGAACAGGAGCACGTGCCCAGGGCTGTTTGGGTTGACAATCCCAGTCTCTTGGGGGGCATAGAAGAAAGGGCCTATGACATACTCACCTGACGTGCCTTCAAGCAGGGGACAGCACAAAAGCAGATGACAAAAGCCATCATCTGTGTCCCGTTGAGCCCAACTGTGGTTTCCTGGCATCTAGATCACTTGGGGCTGCGAATATCTGCCCTGCTTGGCCAGGTTTTTTGGTTGTGTCCTTAGCATTTCTTCTTCAGAGATGAATTTTGACTTCAGGTGTCTCTGGGAGGACCAGCATGGGTCTTGAAGCCACCCAGGGGACTGCAAAAAAGCCACCGATAAAGCTCTGGTTTCCCGGAATACACTGTGCCTTATTCCAAAAAGCACTGGGCAGGCTCTGCTCATGCCTTGAACACGCACACAAGGAATCAGTCATCGCCAATCACACTGGTCTTTTGCTGTTGCTGTTTCATCATGTTCAGACAGAAAAGAAAAAAAAAGGCATCTTTGAAACAAATTCCAATAAATCCTGCTGTTCAGATTGTAATCATGTTACCTACCTCACAGGTTCACCACCTCGGGCTCCGTAAGGCACCTTCCCCCTTCTTCCGTGGGGTGCTGTGACACGTGGGGCACATCAGCCATTCTTCAAAGTCTACCAGGGATTAAACTTAGGCAGAACAAGAACTGGGCCATGCCAGTTTAAACAGCAGCTGTGCAGGTAATAAATAAATCAGGAACAAATAATGGGCCCAGTGCGTTCCGCAGAATATTGATTTCCCCCATGCCATCCTCCTCTTTTATTCTTCCTCGAACAAATTTAAGTAGTGCCCAAGCTGATGTGCATCTTCAGCGTGAACTGCAAAGCCATGCTGAACCACGGCATCTTCAGGTGGTGGAAATTTGAAGGCCACCCCTCTCTGCTATTGCCCAACTGCACATTAGTCGAAAACCGCAGCTGGGTTCCTGGTTGTCCTTTGCCCTTGGATAAATAAAACTGATCACACCTGCGGCGCACGTGGCTGGTCTGGCGTGACAGGAGAGGAGGGCAGGAAGGATTTGGGGGGGTGTGTGTGCATGGTGTAGGCTTTGGGATGGATGATGTGCCCGGTGCTGGTGGTGCAGCGCTGCAGTGAGCCCTTTGTGTGGCTCTTTGGCAAGAAGCCTCCTCCTTTCTCCGTGCTACCAGGGAGGGCGGGAACGGAGGGGTGAAGTCAGGTCACTGAATTGCTGGGAGCCGGCTTGGGTGACTTTCCCCGACGGTGCGTGGGAAAGGCTTTCCAGACCTCAGCACAGGGCCTTTGCCTAGCTGGAGGGTTTGATGACGGCACCCTCTTGACACTGTTCAAGTGAGGACTGGAGTGTCTGGCTCATAAATCAGCTTTTGCTGACCATGTGTATGTCCTTCACGTCCTTTTTCCAACTCTTCCGTTGCTTGTTGTCATAGCTCACTGGGGATCGGTGGGTGCTGGAGCAAATGGGCTCTTTTGCCATCTACCTTGCTGGCTGTGGGGTCTGGCTCCTCTTCAGGGCACGGAGCAGGACCTTGCCAATGCCACCGCTGTGACCTGGGCTCCTTTTTTGCACCTCACCTTGGAGGCTGGGTTGAACCATATGAGCGAGTAGGGCGTTCAGTGCCATCTCCCCCCAAAAATGGGGGGTAGGAGTGGTGCGTGGCCTGAAGCCTCCATGCAGTCAGCAGTTTTACCTCTTGCTTCTGCTTAGAGATGGGTCTGGAGAGCTTCAGGGAAGGGCTCTGATTATGGAAAAACCCCTCGGAGAACGGCAGTGGTGCAGGGTGTAGGAGCGTGTGTGTCTGCCGGCGCGGCGGGTTGAGCTCACGCCAAAGGAATTTCAGGGTAGCGTGGAGATGCCTCAGCCAGTCCCCGCCGGTGTCTCCAGGAAGCTCAGCCTGGCTCGGTGGCGCTGGTGGGGACCCAACGCGGTCGTGCTGGGACCTGCTGGGCTCCACCCCGCTCCACTGGCGCCCGTTCAGCTCCTTGGTGGGTGAGCCCTGGCATGGTGAGCCTGCGGCACCCTGGTCCCCACGCCCCCCCACCCTGCGAGCCGGCAGCCCCCACGGCTGTAACCACAACCTCCATGAGGGAAGATGTTTTTTCGGTGCATCTGTTGTGGTTGAACCTCCTAAACGTGTGAGCCAAACTACAGGGCACAGGGTCAACCCAGCCACCGCCTGTGCCATCAGGCTGGTCGTGGGGTTAGCCCTCACCTGTGACCCTCTCAGAGGGATCTGATTGCCCCCCCACCTCTTTCGTTTGGAGAAGGAAACCTCTGCTTGCCCCGCATTTCCATCTCTCCCTCCCCTGCTGTGCTGATGGGTCCCAAAACCTGTTTGCTGAAAAACAGTACAAAGCCAAAACAACCAACAGGCAGCTTTAAATCTTAGGGGAATTTTACATAATTTTCCTGATGATCTTGGTTTTTTTCGCTACAGAAAAAATGCATCTGCTCATCCTCACATAGAGTATGTGTGTGTGTATATATATATATATATGTATTTTTTTTTATTTGATACAGGGGCAGAAGAAGAAGTGTCTTAATAAAAAAATATCCCAATCCAGTACTGCTTCCCAAGCAGCACCACTGGTCTGCATGCAAAATGCTGACGTGCAAATGTTTTACTAGTTCAAAGACAACACTTTAAAAAAAAAAGTCCAAAGGAAAACCACAGCAAGCCTTGGCTTTTATTTCTCTATTTTTGTGTGTACAGAAGTGGACAGCCTCTGGCCTTGCATTTCATTGCGGCTCTCGGCAGTCGAGGGCAGCTATTCCCTGGGGAGAAAGCCAGGGCAGATGGGGAGTGATGCTGACGGAGCAAAGCCCCTCTTTGCTACGGGAGGGACGGCTCGGAGCCGAGTGACATAGCTGGGGGTGTGCAAACCCCAGCCGAATGAAGGTCCCTCCATCCCCGGTCCCCTGGGACACTTAGGTGACGGGGTCATTGGAAACGGTTTGCAAGCCTGGGAGGCTTTGCAAGCCCATGCTTGGTGCAGAACAAATGCCAGTCCGGCCAGGAGGTGGGTGCCTCGTCTCTGCCATGCCTGTATCATAGTGGGGAAAAAATAAAAATTGCTGTAAATAGGAAAAGAGCACTGTATCGCTTCGCGGGTCTGCGTGGATTGAAAGTGATCGTTTACTGTCCGAGATGAACACAATGTGAAAAAAAAATTGGGACCTGGAAAACTTGGGTGGAAGGTTTATTTTTCCGGTGATGCTTTTGTTTGTTACGTAACCCCTCTCCCCCCGAAACTCCCTTACAACTATTAATCTATCTCATATTTTGTAATAAAATTTTATCACGTGGAGATGTGGTCTTTCTTCTGTTCCCTCCTGTTGCAAATGCTCTTTTTGCCTTTACATGCTGCTGCCTGAGCGCATGTTGATTTTAGAGGCTTAAGAAAAGGAAAAAAAGCCTTTTTATTAGGTTGGATTAGGAAAACGGGTATCCGAGCAGTGGAAGGATCCGTGCATGGTATAAGCCTGGAGCACCAGGCAATGCTGTTAGCGTTGTTACATGGCCCAAGCTGACGCTTTGGCGAGCTGGTTCTCAAACCGATGTTGCAATGCTGTGCAAAGAAAAAGGAGGGGCAGGACACTTTTCTTTTAACCCCCTCCGCCTTTTCTACGTGCTCCCATTTTTTGCCCTGTGAGGGCGAAGGGGGCATCCATAGGCCAAGGGGGTCAGAGGGAGCAGGAACGGAGCGGGAGCCTCCTCCTTCCCTGGGCCAGGCAGAGGGGAAGAGAGAAGAGACGGGGGACACACACGAGGAAGTGCTGGGCTGGGGACGCGGCGCTTAAAATCCTTTTGTATCTATATATACACACACATTTGTGCCTATGCAAACAGCCAGCAGTGAGGGCCGTTGAGCTCATGCCTTTTGCATGCACGCACCCGCACGCACATACACAAATACCTGCATACACGCACACACATATCTATATATATAGGCTGAACTAAACAGCTCTTTATAAGCCGTTCCTGGCAGGATCCCGTCTGCTTTCTCCAGCATCTTCTTTGTGACCGCTTCCCACAGTCACCTCCTGGCCTGGCTACCGTTGCTGGATCATGAGTCTTATATCACGTTAAAATCAACAACTCCTTATTGCTTTCCAAAGGTCTTGCATTTCAGCTACCTTTTTCATGAAGAAAATCCTCTTTCCCTACTCATTATGTTTCCTCAGCTTGAACTTCATTACCTTTCCAATTTCTTCTGCCTGCAGATAAAGTCAGAAGTTGGGGGGAGGAAGGGGATGCTGTCGGGGACCCCCATCCTCACGCATGGGGATGTCAGAGCTACCTGTGGCGCAGGGAGGGAGGTTTGGGGCTGGAAGGAGATGGGAGTTTCTGCGGAGTGAGGCGTTAGGAAGACATGGGCCAGTGGCTGGAGCCTCTGGGGAGGTCTGGAGGCCAAAGAGAGCCTTGCGGAGATTGCCACGGACCCGTCATGGACTGACTGCTGGGTACAGCACGCCTCCTTTGAAACCATCTCCTGCTCTGCAGGTATTTGTGGAAGCTCGTTTTTTGATGTATGGTCTCATGCTGGCCGGTATGGATGGAGCCAGGATGCTCTTCATCATTGCTAAATACATTCCCATGGGAAGAGGCATCACATGCCTGAACACGTGAACACCTCCTTGAACCCCCTCTTTCCACCCAGCGCGTCCTTCGGCACGCTGCTGCGCTCCGGACTTTGCTCTGGCTGTGCAGCCAAGCTGTTCCTGGTGAGATCACCAAGATAGTGAATAATGGGGAAGATCTGCCATGACGTCAGGAAAGTCCAGAGAGTGGCTATTTTATTGCATGCGAAACTGAAGTGTCCTTCCTCAATGGAGCTGAAGTGGGCAAAAACCCAGAAAGGGCATCAGAGGAGAGTGTGGATGGGGCTGCCATGGCTTCTTCTCCTTGGTGGCGTTACTGTCACGTGGGATGGGGACCCTCCTGTCCCAGAAAGGCTTTCCATAGCCATGGGCCACAGCTCGGGAGGTGACAACTCAAGAGGTGGCGAGAGAGGCTCACCTTTTGGGTCACTCAAGCTAAAATGCCCCTTCAGGAAAGCCCCGGTCAGGTTTTCAAACCATCCTTTTTGGAAAACAGCCTGTCAAGCCCACCTGCAACTGTGTCTGCACACTCATCTCCACCTCCCTTGCCAAAAGTGATTTGTACCAGCCCCAGTTTTGAGGGACAGGGCTGGCTGTCGGTGGCACTGAGGACAGCAGACAGGCACCAAGGTGGCCACGGATTGTCCCTGCTGGAGCACAGGGCTGCATATCCCCTGGATCCCCATCCTGGACCTTTCCCTGCCCCAACCCTGGTCCTTTGCCCTGGGGGTGGTGATGCTCTGCTTCGCCCATATGGCATCATGGACCTGAGAAGGCCCTGCTCCGGTCTGAGGGTCAGCTGCTGACCCAGGGGTGGTGACGCCGTCTCGAAGTCAGGCTGGGGTGTCCTGGGAGGACACAGTCCCTTTGGGTGCTGGGGAGCTGTTTTGTGTTGGGCATCCCTGAGGGAGAGATGGAAGACCCTGCTCAGGACCCTTGGGGTCAGCTCTCTCCCTGAAACACAGAGAAGAAGGCAGCAAGTAAAAAAAAATATCATCTTTCTCCAAACAGTGGCAAATCTGGGACACAGCTCAAAGTGGAGCTGGAAGTTCAGGCTCATCTCCCAAAGGGTCCTCAGCCGAGCAGGACCTCATCCTGCCAAAAGCCTTTCACCCTGCAGACCCAGGCAGCGAGAGGATCCCCCCACCCCGTACCCACCCCATGACTTTCACTGCCTGCAGCGTCCCCCCAGCTGCCGGTACCGCCTTTGCCTTGTTTGTGCTCTGGTGATGAAGCAACACTGCTGTAAAACCCTGGTTCGATCGCATTGACCTGTTCCTGTGCAGTTATGGGGCTGTTAAAGCTGTAGGAATGCCAAGATCGTGGCTGGTCAAGGACAGGGAGTGAAGGAGGAGGCACGGGGAGGGGGATAAAAACCAGAGGTGAAAGCCTGGAGGAGGGGGTTCGGCCGCATGGTCTTGCACGGCATGGCCAGGAGGCGAAGGCACCAACTGGAGAGCACCCAAGGGTGCACCCAAGGGTGCTCTGGGTTTTTTTGTTTGGCATCCAGAAGGAAGCAACACTGATGCCACCATGCCGTGTCTAGCACCCGGAAAGCAATGGGAGTCACCAAGGCAGGAAGGAGGGCCTGGTGGGCTTGGTGGAGATGGGAAGCTCGGTGGGGGAGGCTCAGCGAGGCTCTGGTCTCCTTTTCCCACCCCCCAGGGTGATTTCGGAGGAGAAGGCTGGAAGGTCCCACCGCACCCACTCAGTGGCACCCTATGCCCAAGGTGTGGTGGGACAGGATGGGAGAAAACCTAACCCAGCTTCCCCTGGGATGCGGAGAAGATGCCATGGATGCCCACCTCGCATCCCAGCCTGGCCGAGCAGCGCTGGCGTTGCAGCGAGCCCAGCGCTGACCTCTGCCTGTGGGCACCTGCCGGACGCGGCAGTGACTTTCAGGATGGTTTTATTTTTGAACTTTATTGTCCCTTCCCCCCAAGGGACTCACCCGGCGCGTCTACCCCGTGGCAGATAGCTGTCTCCCCAAGGTTATTCTGTTTGATGTGTTCATGGCCCGGGCTGTAAAGTTATCCATTGACTCGGGAAAACACAATTAAGAGAGAAAGAGCTGCCGGGCGGGTTATTCAGGTATCTCTGCAGCTCAGCAAAGGATTGCAGCGTGGGCCAGAGATGTGGCTACTGGCGCGTACGGCAAAGCCCCTGACAGCTCCCCATGGCCGGGGGACAGGGGGACCAGCTCCCGTGGTGCTGCTGTCAGCCCCCGCCGTCCGCTCACCTGGAAACGCAAGGGCTGGGACGGGAGTGCCAAAGGCAGGCTCAATTTTGGGGTGGGCAACAGAGAGGTGCGTGTGCGGGTGGCTGCTCCCACCCCGGTGGGAACGGCCACGCTTGCCGTGACAGCAGCCGCGAGTGCTGCCCTTCAAACCCAGACCTTATCTCCTTTATCCTGAGGACTATCAACCCCTCGAGTCTCCCCGTGGTGCCCTATCATACAGCCAGGACTGAGCCATTAAAGTTAACTATTACCCAAAGTGAGTGTTTATTTGGGGTAATACAGGCCCAGGGGAAAGTGAGGGAGGGGAAGAGGAAGGTTCTTTTTTCTTTTCTACAAGATATCGCCAGCCCCGCAGTGCTAAAGTGGTGCTTAAACAAGATGAATGCTTAAATAACAGACGGCAAACAGTGCTGCCGGGAGGTGGGATGGGAGAGCCCCGGACACCGCTGGCCGCTCGCCGCAGCCAAGCAGCTGGGACACCTTTGTGTCCCCCTGGCCCGCGGGGACGCCTGTGCCAAGGGGTTGTCTTGTACCAGTGGGAGGAGGAATGGCTCCTACAAGCTCTCCCCCAGCTTTTTGCCATTGGGCAACTTTGGGGAGAAATCCTCCTTTTCCATTTATTTTGTCCTTCCACCCGCACACCCACGCCGTATCTCTGACCACGTCGTATCTCCACCCGGACGGTTGCTCGTCCCACTCCCTACCCCATCAGCCATGCAGATATGGGGCAGAAGAAGGAGCCAGGGTAGGGAACATCCACATCCAGACCTTTCACATCCACATCCAGACCTTTCCTTCGGTTGTAGAGGGACATCACCCATCTTCAACTCTGAAGCTGAACATCCCCAAAGTAGAGGGATCCGCAGTCCCAACCCCAGACAAGTCGCTACCCCAGAATATAAGTCTTTTTACTCCACTCCCAACACCATTTCTTTCTCTCCCTTCTCCCCAGAGGGGACCCCGTGCGAGTCGCTGCTGTAAGGCAGAGGACCTACTAGCCGAGACAAGAAAGGGACCCTTCCCACAGCTTCTATGGCCAGTTGGTTTGGGATAACAATGATCCCAGGTCCCCCTGCTGAAATTCTAATAGTGCACAGAGATGCTGTGGCCTCGGTGTCACTGCTGTGGCGGTGGCTTTACGGACCGGTGGGGATTTTGCAAGGAGACAGGGCAGTCCGCACAGCCTGAGCCCTGGGGAGAGGGTTGAAGGAGGATCCTGAAAGGGAACCCACTGGCAGCTCTGGAAGGACCTTGGGAAAACCGTGGTGAGCAGAAGAGCGAGGAAAGTATCCAGGGCCTTCAGGAAGGATGGCAAAGAGTGGCGATGGGATGCAAAAGGATGAAAGCACTCTGTGAAAGCCTTGTAAGGGATGTGGACCTGGTGAAGCAGGAGGCTTTTGATGGGATGCTAGGCTCAGGCAGTGGGAAAGCAGCAACAGCCGGGCTGCAGGACCGGCACGGAGGCACTGCGGGACAGAGGCTGACTGGGAGAGCCGAGCCAGGGTGGTGGGAAGGCACGGAAGGCACTCAGCTCGGCCGGTGTGTAACCCAACGCATGGAGTGCCCATAAACCCATAGCCCCATCTGGAGCTGCCAGCTAGGCAAACCCCCCAAAGAGTGAGTCTGGGGGTGCAAAACCAGCTGGGGGCTGCCACCCGCAGCGACGGAGACGCATCCCTGCAGGTGCTTGGCCTGGATGGGAGCAACATCTCCAATGTGGGGAAGTGCTGGGAGCACTGATTTCACACCGATTTTGGCTTGCTGTGAGCAGCCGGTGCAGCGTGAAGGGAATGACTGGGAAGCCCCAGCCTTGCTGGTGGCTTTTGCAGCCCCACAAGTACCTCCCATTGGTCCCTGCCCTGTGCAGGGGCATGTCTGGGTGCTCCCGGGTGGGAGAGGTGGAGAAGGGCAGGAACATCCCCATGTTTTTCAGTGCTGGGGCCTGACCTGACCTGATCACTGCCAGCGCCTGTGACCACAGCAGCGGGTGGTGGGATGGATCCTTCACCCTCCAGGTCCTCTCCTCGGCCGGTGCATGGTCCCTCCTGGGCACGTGGCAGCAGCGGGGAGGCTTCCCATGGCATGCCGGAACGATGCCGTTCCCAGGAGTAATCGAATCGCGTGCAGGAGGGCTCACCTGAACCCTCTAATCCTGTAATCCGTCACCAAGGAGACCCAAGCATTACCTGGCACTGTGGGAAGCAGAGGGGCCCCGGAGCAGGAAAATTGGATCCCAACACTCCTGCCAAGTCCCGTTGCTTTTTGGCTCACCCCGATGCTCCTGCCGGGCAGAGCAGGGCCAGGGGAAGGACCCGAGAGACGGCTGCTCTGCTCTGCTCCTCCAAACAGAAGCCACTTCGGGAAACAGCTCCGGCATCCTCCTTGCAACCCATCCCATCCTCCTGCTTTGCAATCCATTCCCATGCTGGTTCCCCTGGCCCGGGCATCGGCAGCTTTTCACCATCCCCGCTTCCCAAAGCGCCTTTCTCCGGGGTGTCTTTGTGGCACCACGAGGATGGGAGGTGTCCCCCAGGGCTGGCTTTGGTTTGAAGAAAATAGGGACCTCGAACTGCTGGGGTGGGGGGGTCTGCCTTGCCCTAACCCCATCGTGGGTGGGCTGGAGAGAGACGCAGCTGGGTGCAATCAAACTGGGTAAGATTTTGGTGAAAAAATCCCTGCTGGCAACAGGAAGAACACGAGGTCTCCAAGCTGGATGGAGAATTGCCCCGTCGAAGCTCAGATCTATCTCAAGCACCAGAAAGATGGTAACAGGGGGACAAACCCGGAGCTGGAGAGCATCAGAGGGTGCAAAACACACAGGGGGTCGTTCGCTTCCCTACAGCCACCTGGAGGGGTGCGTTGAGCCCAGGCTGGTCACCAAGGGTCCCTGCATGGCCAGGAGGGGACACGTGCCAGGAGGGGACGATTCAACGCCCCTCGCCACACCATTCACCTTCTGAACACACCAGGCTTTCTGCCGTGACTGCGAAGGGTGCAGGGACAGGTCCATAGGGCACTTCAGCCCCTGCAGCCCATCCTGGGGACCCACAGGGCCGTCGGCTGAAGCTCCCACCACCTCCCACTGGACACCAGTTCGGCTGAGCCAGCGCAGAGACCTTGCAACTCATTGCACTGGTGAATTGAATTTTTCCAGTGGTTACATTACTCTCTGTCTCTGCTGGTCCCTCCTTCTGTACTGGGGCCCCGGATCACTCAGGCTGATGTTTGGGGAAGGAACCTGCAAAAGAGACAACGGCCGGGCGCGAGGGCAGGGACGCTGGTGCAGCTCCTGCGGCTGCCCCCGCCGTGAACCGAAACGCGGAGCGCCCGGGCACAGCGGTGCTGGGGAGTTGCCGCGGAGGGGGAGGCCTATGCAAACAGGCACCGTGGCAGAGCCGGCACGCCTCGCCTTGCGGGAGGGGACGCGGAGCCAAATATGCCCTGATCAAACAAACCAGCCACGGGGCTGCACGTCCTCCAGCCCGTCCCGGCGCGACGGGCTGCGGTTTCATGACGCCGGAGGAAGGGGTGACATCCTCGCTCGACGGCTGTGCATTTTGGGAGGGAGGCCTCGTTCCTGGGGGTGATGCCACCCCCTTTGCCCAGGACAGGTCTCCGTGCTCAGGAGGAGCCAATGCATCTGCCGGTGTCCCTGGTGTGAGGAAGAGCAGAGGCGATCTGCCTCCCTCCCACATCTCCAGCAAGGATGAGCCAGAAGCCAGATCTTCATCCCTGGCTCCTTCGCCTTCCCCAAACTCATCCGCGTCATCTGTCTCAGGCTGCCGATGCCATTCGTCCGCACAGCACTTGGGGCAGCAGAGCCCCGCTCTTGGTTGGAGTTTCAGCCATACCTCCCGGGAGCTGGGCCAGCCGAGGGTGAATGTTGGCAGTGGGGACAGCAGAGTCGATACCTGCCCGAAGAACTCCTCTTCCTCTCCGCCCGGCTCTGAGCGAGGGTGCGGAATGCCGCAGGAAGGCGGGCAGTGTTTTCCACTTGGGTCCCTTCGCAGCGGAGCTCTGCGGGAGGATGCTCGGACAAGCGCCGGGGCAGCAGCGTCGCAGAAAGCAGCGTTAAGAGTTGCAGCCTGAGCGGGAAGGAAGATCCGGGACTGAGCCCCACGTTCACAGCCCGTTGCCCGGGCTCCCACGGCTGCTGCGGGTGGGAGAGCAGTCAGAAGTATAGATTGCATAAATATGCAATACTGGAAGAGGAGGAATACGGAGTGGAGAGAGGTCCTGGCTGTGCCAGGGGCTCACGTGGTGGTTGAGGCTGTCGTTTAAAGCATCACCTAGGAGCTGGCTGGCACCAGCACTGCACGTCCACACCAGCAGGTTTGCTCAGGCTCCTGGCAGAGTGAAGAGCTTTATGCAAAGGCGTTGGGATCTTTTCCTTCGCTGCTTCCCAGCTAGGGAAACTGGAGTGCCGGAGCAGATAGCGGGGTCTGGAGGCTGCACCCCCAGCGCTGGCTGGGGCTGGAGAGGAGGCGGTGGCCACCGCTGTCCTGCTGTGCCATCTAGTGGGATGCTGTCACTGCTCCCCGCGTGGGAACATCCCTCTGGAGCCGGGAACACCAACACAGCCCCCTGCAATACCCCAGCAAGACCCTAATTTCACGTATCCCAGGACAGCGGCAGAATAACGTCGCTTATCTTTTTGGCAGTTTCTACCCCACAACCCTTTCCAGCCGGGGGAAGGGGACACTGGGTCGGGTCCCCTCTGGCTGGACTAGACAGGACGCTGCGAGTCCAGCCCTCCCCATCCCACGCTAGCGCTGGGTATGCGCATTCACCCAGGAGGGCCGGGAAAACAAACCAAAAGCCTCTAATACCATCGCTCGCCTGCTTCCAGAAGCTGCCTGGAGAGCAACACTCAGTAAGGGAACATCATTGCTCTCTCGCTAATTGAATCTGCTTTCAGAGCCCACTCCGAAGGTCTGCGTTTGCTGCGTGCATCACCAGAAAACAGCCCACGTGCGTCCCTCCAGCACCGAGGAGCGAAGCAGAGCTCCCACCTCCAGCCAAGCACCAGCAGCACGTGCCGGGGCGCAGCGTGCTTCTCGTCCCCTCTCCCCAGGGCAAATACGTTTGGGTATATCCAGACAAGCAAACCTGGGGCAAAACACAGCAGCATTTGGAGGAAAAAAGTAGTGCAGGAGGACTCTGGCTCTGGTGGGGAGCTGCGACTGCTTGCAAGCCAGTTAGGATTTCAGCTGGAGGGAGGTCTTGCTTTCCTAGAGCCAGCTGCGTTCCTGTGGAAGGAAAAGCTGATTTATTGGTTTTCTTATCTACAGCAGATAGAGTTTGGCTTTGAAGAGTTGCTTTAAAAGCAAGAAGAAAAAGTCTGTTGTGAGATCAGATCAAAGCGACATGCCTCCACTCAAAATGCTTCATTTCAGTGCAACGTCACGAGGATGGATAAACTTTCTTAAGACATCAGCAACTGTGTCAAGTAGCAGGCTTCTGGGCAGAAGATGAATCTCTGGCCTCTTCCACCACATTAACAGACATTTACTGCAGAGACACAGCAAACGTCCCCATCCCACGTGCAGGAACAAGACCTGCCTCGCACCGGAAGCCTCAGAGCGGCAGTACGAAACATCCCCAAGTTGCCCATCAAACAAGAGCTTGCCAAAAAGACCACGCGCGGCCGCAACTCTTCCTGATGCCGATGGCTTCAGCTTTTTTGGCAAGAAGCATTTATATCCTCGTTCAGTGGCTTGCTGAGTGCTCGGAGGACCCGTCCCCTGGGTTGGGCCATGGCTCCTGTAGGGCATGCTGTAATTAACGCTATCCATCACGAGCAGTGACAGGGCTCACCGAGAAGTGTGATTAGGTCGCACCAGCTATTGCATTACTCCTAAGGGGGGGTGTGTGTGTGTCCCTTTTGAAAAATGGGCCCGTCATTAGATCTGGGGCATTAGTTGAACACTAAGCCCAATGGATAATCCTTTCAGAGCTGATTGATCTTCTCTCCAGAGCTTTCACAAAGTTGCTGGAAGAGAAACAGCGATGCATTTTGCTTGGAGAAGAGCTTCCAGAGACCACTCCACACCACCTGCACCAGCAACACCATCCCACAAACAGATTCAGAGCCCACCTTGATAAGGTGGGGGGGTCTCAGAAACGTGCCAGCCGGACACACAGAGGGTCCAGCAAAGCCCTGCTCCAAACCAGCTGGGTGTGCAGCACCCAAACCTGAACAGAACAGAGACGGACCGCGCTTGTGAGGGCCGCCTGGGTGACTCCGGTGCCTGATCCTCGGGCCGTTCCCAAGGCACTGCTCAGTGCAGACTCAGGATGCCAAACCCAGCAAGCTCTGCATCGCTGTGGGGTTAAGCACGGGAGCTCTGCATGGGCACGGGGTCAGCAGACACCAGGGAGTTCTTGGCGGATCGTATCTCTTGGGTTAAGAGATGCATTTTACTTCTATTTTAAAACAAGTAGCACTAACAGTCCTGCCCAGACCAGCACTAGTAGAAAGCAACAGCAGCTTGCTTGAGCTGTGCTAATAGGGGAGACTTTGAAGATAAGCTCGCTGTCCACAGCACAATGGGGAAAAGGATTCCACATACACCCCATCTTTCAGGTGCTTTAAAACCTCCTTTGCGCATGCAAAGCTTGCGTTCCCATCCCAGTCTAATCCTGCTGCTTTAAGGTTACGCCAAGGCTTATAGGAGGTTTTGCAAAACCTCCTGAACTTTTCTTTGAAGCTCATTTGGTCTCATGGTCCTCCAGGGCTTTCCCATTCCTCCTGTAAGAAGATTCACGAGCTCTGCCATGGAGCGAAGGGCACAGCTGTCCTCACTGGGTTGCACCCACAGGGAGGGCAGAGTACAATTAATAACACTCATCAGCAAGGAACAAAAGAGGGGCTGGGGAAGGAATCAGTTAGGCTGCACCTTAGCTGGATGGCATTTGGGGGAGGACATGGACAGCTTTGAAATACATGCAAGGAGCTGCCCGCAGCAGCTGGTTTCTGTTAACCCCTTCTGCAGCAAGCTGCAATGGTGGTGGTGGGCATTGCCTGCAGAAGCCCCCAGTCCAAATTTGGGAAGGTCAGTTTTGGAGCTCATGTGTCCACATTTCTCTTGCATAGCTCAGGAGGTGCCAGCTAACGCATTTAGGGACAAGTAATGCAAAAACCAGACTGCAGCAGGAATTGAAGGTGGAAGCAGCAGGAATAAGGCGTCGCTGGAGACTCAGCGAGCATCGGTCTGGGGTGAGACAGCCCGAAGAGCGAGTACAGCTCTGAGCAGCCTTCTACTGCAGCAACGCTGACCCAGGGCGGTCTTCCTGCACAGAGTATCAAGTTCTCAATAAGCAGCATGATCTCCAGAGCCACCAGGTGCTTCAGCAGGAGATATTTAGCATGCAACGCTGCTGTGCAGGCACAGGCTTCTGCGCAGCTCTGGTTCCAGCGTCTGTGGTGTTTACCAGGGACCAGCTCTTGCCAAGAGCTATACACAGCCCGGAGCTATGCATTAAATGAACTGTTTTACTTGCAGCAGGTGACTGCCTCCAGCAGAGGAATTAGAGTTGCTCAGCACAGCAGCCCTGATGCCACGCTGCTGAAGAGAATCACTGTGGGAATTCACTGAGGACTTAATGTTCAGTATTAGTAGATACGATTAAATTACATATGCTTTGGGGAAAAAGTGAAGATCTTTAGAGTTTCTAAAGAAGAAGGAAATTTTGGAGGAGAACAGGTTTTAGACCTGGGTTCACAGGTGCCCTTTGGTCCTCTGACCTCAGGGAGACAAACTCACATCAAAGGGAGCACTGTGATTTGGCCCTGTGAGTGCGGGAGCAGCACCCGGCTCCGCGGGATGGGAAAACACTGATCCCTCAAGCGCAGGGAGGTGAGCTGCATTAGTGCACAAGTTCAGAGTGGCAAGAAGCCTCAGCTAATGGTTTTCAATAACAGAGCACTGAAATATTAAAGTAATATGGTCTTTATTTCAGTGTTTTTATTACATTTGCCAGGCTCAGAAAGACACAGTGAAAACCAAAAATGACTGGCTGGTAGAATCCTATTAGACCCATTAATCACCATCAAGCACTAATATCTGTGTACTACCTCCCTGGTGATATTCATTACCACAGTCACCGAGGGGGAGCAATCCAGCCCTGACCCCTGGGCAGTACGGAGGGGCGGCACTGCACGCACAGCACTCAGCCCTTCCCTGGTGGGTTCTGGGACTGCTTTAAGCTTGCCTTGACTGCCAAAAAAAGCTTCAGCCAGGGCTGCTCCCATCATCTCTCTGAACCTTGAGTGGGCTCTGCATTTCCCTCTCCAGCACGAAATTCCCTTCACCCACCGCTCCTCCACAGCGGCTTTGCTTGCAGGAGCACGCAATGAGTGCAGCAAGGAGAAAGCAGACCTCACCAACATGGGTCTAAAATATCCCCCACTTTGTACAGCACCACCAAGACTGGCGCAGCAGGAGCAATGCCCACCCTGGTGCTTCTACTCACCTGTGTTCGTGTCTCTGGAGGCAGCTCCAGGAGCTGGAGCAGATGCTGCGTAGCCCCAGGGACCTGCCCTGCCTTCCGCAGCAGGGACAGGGTCTCCTGCAAGGAGAAGCCTCCGGCACTAAACCCTCTGGAGCCCCCCAGGAGATCCAGCCAAGGACGCAGGCAGCAGGGCAGGGACCTGGTCCCACCACCCTCAGGCAGGGCAGGCATAGGGATGTCAGCGGGAGTCAGCCGAGCAGACCACCAGACAAGCTCACAGTGATGAGTCAGGTCCAAGGTTGAGCTGGGAAGTCACTCCATGGGTCACAGTCCGGATCAGGAGTAGCAATGGCCAGGGACAGGCATAGCTGCAGGTCAACTGGAGACCACCACCCCTACAGCACATCCTAGGGAGGGATGGCCCCGAGCTGAGCTTAAATGGGCTCCTGGGACCATGGGTGTGGGTGGGGGCCCCAGGTGAGGCTGCTCAGGGCCAATAAGGCCAATTAGTGTCCTGACAGTCAGCTGTGAGATCTGACCATGTTGCTTAAGGCTTGGTCCAGTTGGGTCCTGGAAACTTCCCAGGGAGGAGGTAGCACAGCCCCTTTGGGGATGTGCTCCACCGGCCAACTGTCCTTGCTGTGAAAAAGTCTTTTATACCCACTGTCTCCCACTCTTGTTTCTTTTGTGTCTGTCGTCTTTCACCCTCCCACCACGCGCTGCTGTGATAGCCTGGCTCCATCTTCTCCAGCTCTTCTGCTGGGGGCTGGAAAGCTGCTGTCAGGTCCCCCAAAGCCATCTCCTCTCCAGCCTGGACAAGGGGGCCAGTCCCACAGCCCCTTCACAGTGTGAGGACTCCAGCCCCTGACCGTCTCTGTGGTCCTCTGCTGAAGTTGCTGCTGTTTATCAATGTCTTTCTTGGTATTGGGGGCCCCAAACTGGACAAAATATTCCAGATGTGGTCAAACAAAAGGCAGATAATCTCATTCCTCAATGTTCATACCGCCCAGGATGCTGCTTTTTCTGTAGGAGGTCCGTTTTTGGGGCTCTCTCTCCATCCATCCATCATTGATCCATCCATTTTTACAATGCGGACCAGAACAGCGCCGGTTTCGGAGTACGTCCCTGCCTCGTGGTCCCGCTGAAACCAGCCTGGCAGGCTGCAGATCTGTGCATAGAGGCTGGAGCGGGGACAATCGGCAAGAGGAGGCTGAAACAACGCTTCTCCCACTAGGAATAGCTCCCTAAAACTCTTCAGTGTCTTCAATGCACTCTTATGAAAACACATCAGTGTTTCTATCCTCTCAGATGCTTAGCGGCTGGCTTTAAGTGTGGTAGGTGTCAAATCATACAAAAAAGCCAAGTATTTCACGTGTCCTGAATGGATTTAGACTTTGGTTTCGGTTTTTTTTTTTTGTGTAGAACTGTAGTTAGCAACATCCCCAGCCCAGGCAGCTCTTCCCACAGTGTAGCAACAGACCCGTCCTACTCCCAGGAGCTGGCAGACGCCTGGGGACTTTTTATAAGCCCCCTTTTAGCTGTGGGTCCCCAGGGATTGGGGTTGAACGGTCCCCGTGGTGCTCCCGTTGTCCCTGCATCCCATGGCCACCACCGGCTCCCTTGCACCCTGTCGCTGCTGCTCCTGTGGGGGCTTAATGGGGTCCATCATAATGGGGGGTGCACGGGGCTCCCCCCAGCCTGCAGCAGAGCAAGCAACCCTCACTGCAGGCAGCGGTGGCAAGTGACAGCAGAGACCTTTCCTATCGGAACCCGTGACTGCAAATGCGGCTTTGCAGCAGCATTGCCGTTTGCTGCATGTCCTCCGCACTACTGAAATGTAAAATAAACTTTTTTTTTCTTTTCTTTCCAGCCTCTGCCGGTGGAGGAATCTTCAAGGTCATATTTATATTTATTAGATTCATCTTAATGGCTCCTGGGGACTGCTGCGCTGACGCCCAGAACAAATCACAGTGCCAGGGAAGGACAGGGAGAGTTACCGGAGAGTTATTCAGGAGAGCAGGTGCTCGGAGACCACCGGCGAGCAGGCGCGGTAAGCACCTTGCACTGGTGAGCGCTCCTTCTCCCCATGTCATGGGAAGGCAGAGGAGCCTCTGTGCTCAACCATCGACTCAACCCGGGACTGCTGGCAATGGAAACCAAAAGGCAGAGTTTCCCACTTTGTCCCAGTTATTTTTCTCTACAGCACGAATGGGCGTGCGGGGACATCTCATCTGCAGCAAAAATGTGGTGGCCGCAAGAAATGTGGCCAAAGTTTTGGGGTTCAGGCAAGGCAGCGGCTTTGAGATTCCTGAAGAAGGAGGGGGAGTCCCTCTCTCCAAACAGATACTGGTTCCTCTTCCCAGAGGGGCTCCTGGCTGTGGCCCAAGTCCTCAGGCTTTGTGGGACTGCTGTAGAAGCCAAAATCACTTCTGAAAATGGGGATGAGCAATAAACATCTTTTAGGGTTGTAGTGGGTGGAGGAGGGACACAATATCCGAACCCGCTGACTTGCTTCTGAGTCTGAAGCTCCTGCCATCCACATCGGTCAAGGGAATGAAGGGTCTAAATCTCTCATGTCTGTTTTTAGGTGTTCATTCTGATTCGCAAAAGGCTCCTGGACTGCTTCAGTCGTATCTTCAGCATCCCAGTGAGTTCCTGCAGGGAGGCAGTGGTACAGGGCTGTGCAGCCACCCTGCCATCCTCCTGGGGCATCCACGCCACCATCTCAGCCGCAAGATCACCTTGTGGGAAGGAGGGTTTTACAGGAGCCTCGTAACTGACTGCAATTCCCCTACAAAAACCTAACGATGCATTTAAGGCATGTAGTGAACCAGTGTTTAAATGTCACAGAGCTTTGGCATAAGGTGGACACAGCACAAGCCCATCAGAAGATCCTTTGCTATTTATAGAGGTGGCAATGGCCTTCTACAGAGGGAGCAAGACCCTTCCTTTATCAGCGGGAAAGTGGCAGAAGGACTCTTAGTCACGTTTGCCAGCAGTTCAGCCTCAGATCTGGGACTAAACCCCAGGATTTTTGGTCTCCAAGGGCTCGTGCTGCCCCTAACACTCTTCTCCTTGACCTTGCTGGAGGAGGCACCACCCAGGGTTTGTCATGACTGCCTGGAATCAGCTATATGCCAGGGATCCGTGCTCAAAGGATCACATCACCGGGTCCCTATTTGACCAGGGGAAGAAGAATGACAGTAGAACTTTGCAAAGCCTTTTAGGAGACAAGGGCAGACGTACCAGCCAGGAGGTGTTGTCCCATCAAACCCTAAAGTGCAAATTCTTCTCCAAAGTCCCAGAAAAGTTCAGCTTTCAGTGAATGGTCCAAAATGCAAGGAGAAAAGACAATATTCTCACTTTCTCCTTTCCCTGTGCTCCAGATCCTTCACAAGCATTGCTGTAATGGGCCATGACTCACGGGTGAGTTTATCTCCGGAGGCTTTCCCTGAGGAGCTGGGTGGGAAGGGCAGGGCTGGGGGCCCTTGGCACGCACTGAAGCAGCAAGTGCTCCAGCTTCTGGGGTGGCCGCGGCACCAGAAACAGGTGAGGGGATTTGGGAAAAGCCTGGGAATGATGTGGGCACCTCCCATGCTGGGACACCCGCAGGGGAACCGATGGCAGCTTTGGGATGCTGCGATCTCCTGCTCAAGGGTGCCCGTGGCAGCTCTTTCCCCTGGAGGGGTTCACATCTGAGAGGAGACACTTGAGGTTTCGGCTTGCCATGTTTAAAGATCAAAGCCTGCCTGCAAGCCTTCATCCCAGCAGGCAGCGGGAAGAGGGGTGGGCAGACAAAGAGGCGGCAGATGCGATGACCTTTGCATCCTGGGCGAAAGGAAGTTGGAAGGAAAATGCCAGCCCCATCAGGCTGCTTTGCATCCAAATCTGCCGCTCGCTCCTGCTGCTGCTGCTCTTCAGAGGTGCTGGGAGCCTGCTCTGGCCTTGATCTGTTCCTGCTATTTCTTTCAATTGATTTATTTTTAGATTTGTGGAGAGGAAGCAATCAATCAATCAATCAATCAGTCAATAAATAAATAACTTCCTATCCCCACACCCAACATCCCAGATCCTGGCGAGCTCCTTGCAGACTGCCAGCCCTGCAGGGTGATGGAAAACATCTCCACCACCTCCCTCTCCCCAGCAGCACCCGGCAAGCCATCCATCACTTGCTGGGCTCAGCCTTGGGGACAGAAGGTTTGTGGGGTCAGCGGCCGTCCCCCCGCTTCGGCTCATCCTGCTAAACTGGGACACCCTCGGGTTTGGTGGCCGCGCCGGTTGGGGAGCCCCATGTCATGGAGCTGTGCTGCTCTACGGACGGTGCTTCAGAAAGCAGCTAGCGTGGGGGACCTGCAGGTTGAGTTGGAGAGGGCAAAGTGGGCAAGGGGTCCACATATTCCCCTCGGCTGCCCCCGTCCTGCCCTGCCCTCCCCTTTCCGCAGAAGCTACCCGGCGGCAGTGCAGCAGGGTGGAGGGACGGGCAGCTGCTTCTGGTGGCCCCAGAAATACCTGCGCTTCGTGGATTGCACTGCAAGGAGAAGCATTTGCGTGGGATGACCGGAGCGATGCAACCTCGCTGACAAGAGATATTTTTACTGTAAACCTGTGAAAGACATGCTGCATCACAACTGGCATCGTGTGGGTATCCCCTCCGATGCTGGGCAGCAGTCTTGCCTCTGCCTGCAGCGTGTTACTGGTGTCCTGGCCCCTCCGACAGCTAAAGCGAGGCGCGTACGTGGAGCTGAGGCACTGGGACTGCACAACTCCTTCTTCATGGTGCTGATATTGCAAATAAATTTTCCAGGTCACTCTGCCCGTTCTCCACATCTGCTGGTACCCCCTCCTGCCTGGCTGTGGCCGTGCAAAGCAGGAGAAGGTTGGCTGATCTCCCTGCAGCTGGTCTAAGCCGTTGGCGTGACCTGGCAGAAGCCACCGCAGGGAAATGAAGCTGGGGTTACTACCATAGCCTGCCTTGTGATGATGCTGGCTGGAAGGAGGTGCTAGAGCTCTCCCGAGGCAGCTGAGCAGTCATGTTCCTTCTCGGGTGCGTGTGCTTGTGATCCAGCATCTGCTCCCATTCACACACACCCCAGTCAATGCATTGCCCCGATAGAGCCTGGCGTCTTCCCATGGAGACCTGCTACAAGCATCCAAGGGAGTTCAATTGTATGGGAAGCCTGAAGAGGTGGTTCCTTCCTTGGCTAACTGGAGCAGGACAAAGGTGCAGGTACTGTTTTTAAAGGAGCTTTACCTTGGGCTGATTCACAGCTTTTCTTCTGAATTCTCCCCACGTGATGCGTCTAAGACCTGTCATGCTGGTGGGCAAGACCAGGTGGTTTCTCTTCCCAGGTGCCTGGGAAGGGAGCACCACTGCTCTGGATCGAATGGGACTGCAGCCTTGGGAATACACTTTGCTGCTTCATCCTAATATTTCTCCAGCTGCAGCTCCAGCTCCCCCCTCCCCTTGCCACTGCTGACACCCGGGTGTATCACATCTGCCCTGAGAGGCTGATGGCGTCACATCGGGACTCGGGCAGCTCCCTGCAGAGCAGTTGTGTCCCCACAGTAGTTAGAAACCTCTGCTCTCTTTAAGTCAAATCACAGCCACTGTCACCTGCCTGGCATTTATCAAAACCTAACTTCTTGCAGACTGCAGATAAAAAAAAAAAAAAAGGAAAAAAAGTCCGTCTCTGCTTGCTGGCCTGCAGAAAATAAAGGGCAGAGTCCTCTGCACCAGCTCCCAGGTAGCTCGCTCTTATCTGCACTGCAGCTCGCTGTTGCATTACTCTCTGCACTCGCTCAGAAAAATGCCGAGGCAGGACAGCGCTGGCACAGCTCAGCCAGCCTATCTTTCAGGGTTACTCAGCAAGAACAGCCCCGAAAGCAAGAAAGAGCCCAGGATGATCGCTATTAAACAGGGACAAATTAAATGTCCCAGGAGCAGATACCATTCAGCCCCACTGAATAAGCACGCCGGAGAAGATTTCTATATAAAACAGAGCTTTGCGGTGCAATCCTAGTTGGCTTTCGGTCCAGAACAGAGGTGCAAGGTGTTGCTCACGCATTTTAGCATGCTACTAGTGTAATAAATGATAAATGATTCAATACGAGCAGTAATTAGGGCTCATCCTCACTGGGGATGAGGCAAGGGGGTGGTCAGCTGCACTGGCAGCGTGCCTGAGGCTGGGAGGTGAGAGGGGACGGTCCGGGTACCCGCTGGAGCATCTCTGCTTAATCCCCGTGGCCGGACAACATGTCTGGGATGCAACATAGAGCCAGACCTGCTGCTCGGGGACCCTGGTAGCAGCGAGGGGCAGGCGGGACCCAGCCGGGGGGGACGCTTCGGGTGAGGGTCCCCTGATTCGAGCCGGTGGGAGCGGTGGCACCCAGACGCTGCCTTCCCGGGTGGCCGCTTTCGTGAGCAGAAAGGAAAGTTGCTTGGAAGAAGGGAGGCGAGGTTCATAAATCAGGGACTGCGGATCATACGAGTGGCATTTACGGCTCCCCCAGCACCGGTGCGCTGCCAGGGAATGATGCAGAGCCCTTGCCCAGCTCGGCTCTGCTCCCAGAGCATTTTGGTACCTCCTGTCCCCTACCTGCTGCCGCTATTAAACCAAAACCTCAATTTCTCGATTGGGAAATGACACCTTGTGCAGTGCCCTCACCTTCTGCCTGGCACAGGGAGTCGTGCCCAGCGCCCTTTCCCCACTCACCTGCACCTCCACTTCTGATGGAGCTGATGGAGACAGCTCCAGGGGATCTACACATGGTCGCTTCAAACCGAAGCAGAAGCAGCTCTCGAATTTATAAGTCTATAAGCACTTGACAGATCCCTATCTCCCCAAGAGGGCAGAGCTCTAATCACAACACGCCACCCGACAGGTATTTTTTCAGATTTAATAACTTCAAGGAATACCGGTTAACCCCAGGCCACACCTGCGGTGGCCGTATCTTTCCTGGATCTTTGACAGCATTGGACACATTGCAAGTCTTTCCCTCAGCCAATATTTCCTCTAACTTATCGTGGTATCACCTATGTTCTGCTGAAATAACAGCGTTCTTCCCGTCATGCAGAGCTGGGTGAGGGAGGGCGTCAGCTCCTCTGGGAATGTCTGGCCACAAAAGAGAAATTTAGGACAAGAGATCTGGGCGAACTCCGTGTATCTCTGCAGATGTCCTGGAGACTGAAATGTTCAAGCAGAGAGGTCAGGATCCTCCGGTTTAGGAGACCCTCCTCTCCCAGGACCAAGAGCATCCATGTAGCACGTCCTGAAATGAGCCAGTTTTCTGACACCTGAATTGTCTCACCGAGGCAGGAGAAAAGGCTCTCCCCTGTCCGGTGCCTTGGCATCATCCAAGTATACAAAATACTTCTCCCTGCTAGCACCTTCCATAGCATCAATGCTTGGAACAACTGCAGTAGCTTGTATGTGCTTTTTCCATCCGGGCGCACGTGGCTGTGGGCTCTACGCGTGTCCTTTTTGCTGCCGAGGGACCACCTGCCTGCCATGAACACCCAGCCCGCTGCGTGAAAGCGTGAGTGCTGCCCACGTGCTGGCCTTGCCGAGGATCCGCATGCCCGACGCGGTCTCCCCCGTGAGATGCGGCGGTGCGCTCTGCACAGCTGCCCACCCGCCAAGCCATGCACGCGTCCAGCGCAGCAGCACGCAGGTGTTCTCTGCCTGGGTCACCTGTCCTGTGCTCCTTTTTACAAAGACGTGCTGTAAAATTGAGCTTTTTGCACTGGCCCATCCAGGCTGGGAACAGTAAATTCAGTTAAACAATAAACTGTGTTTTTTACAGCACTGTCTGCTGCGTGATACCTCATCCATCCACGCTGCAGGAGCAGCAGGGCAGCCGTTCTGTGCATAACTGAGCTCTACGGAGAGCAAGCAAGAAAGGGAAAGGTTTTGAATTCTACTATGCTGGCACCCTGCTGGAAAGGCCTCCTTGGAAAGCTGCCGGGGCTCCTGCTGCAATTAAGTCCGCCGCAGGCAGGAGGTCCCCGGAGAGCCCGAGCACGGAAGCTGAGTCCACTGGGGAGAGCGGGAGCGGCATCATTAACGCGGCATTTCTCGAGGTCTCCGTGCACAGGGGTGGTGGGTCAGCACGCACCGGGGTGCTGACGAGGACGTCGGGGACCCTGGCAATGAGCGGTCACCACGGATTGAAAGGCAGGATGGGGCTGTAGAAGGGAGCGAGGAGGGCAAAGTCCTTCCAGGCACAAACTCCTGCACCTCTGAGTAGGAAGATTTGGGTCACGTTTGCTGATCTGTTTTCAATTAAACAAGCAGAAAGGGAGAGCTGCCCATGGGGAGCAACCCAGCGCCCATGGGTGGGACTGCGGGAGGGGGATGTGTCCCTTTGGCAGGGTTTCACCTTTCCTGCTTGCACCTACCCACCTCTGTCCCGGCGGGATGATGTCTCTGGGGAATTAACATTATCTGGGGTATCTCCCCTTCTCTTTATTGCAAACACTGAGATGGTTTGGGGCTTAACAATTGGACTCGATGATCTTAAAGGTCTTTTCCAACCTAAACGATTCTGTGATTCTATGATTCTCCTGACCCTGCTTTCAGCAGGGAGGCTGGGATGATCCTGCCTCTCCAGGGTCCCACAGTTCACATCTCCCCTCTCCCTCCCTCTCCCTTTTTTCCTCCAGCTACACACTTCGAGCAGGCAATACTCTGCCAGAGGAGACCTGCTGCACCCACCCTAAAGGAGAAGAGCTGCCAGGTTAGGGACTCCCGGGCTTCTTCAGTCCCACGGGCCATGCAAATGGTGACAAGCTGCTGGGACCAAACAAGCCTCCAGCTGTGCTTGGGGGCAGCACCAGGTTCATAATTAAATTCTCAGGCTTGGCAAACCGGGGCAAAGGAAAGCTGCCCGGAAAGCCCCTGGCTGCGCCGCGGTGGGAAGCAATGCATCACTTCAGAGGGGGGGTGGTCCAGCTTCTCACACCACAGCCGCCCCCCCGGGGAGCCTGAGTCTGCAGTAGCATGACCCCTCAGCCAAGGGACCAGAAGAGAGAGGAGGTTTGGACGATCAAGTAGAATTTAGGGGCTGGTGTTGTTTGGAAACAGCAGCAGAAGGAAACCACTGCATCATCCCAGAGCCCTTCACATGGCCCGAAGTGAAGCATCGTGTTGAGGTTACCGGAGTTCTGCACTTTATGGGGCCCTTTAAAATGAAAAAAAGAGCAGATGTTATTTTAAAGGAAGAAAACGTTGCCCTGAAGCCAGGAAATCCTGAAGTACCGTAAGAGAAGATCAAATGGAAACGCTTAGAGAAATGTCAACAGAAGATGTCCTGACACTTTCAGAAAGGTTTCCCTCATGTTTTGGACTAAAGCTGTTTGTCAGGTTTGACCTCAGTTTGCAGTGACTGAGGTCTCTCTCTCCTCCCTTCCTTTTTGGGCAAAATTCCCAGCAGGCAGCGATGTCACCCAGCCCTGAGGACCAGCAGAGCCAGCTGGGGAGCCAGCTGTGTCCTGGTCCTGGGGTAGGTACACGGCCCAGCTTCTGGACCCCTTCACCAGGTTCCCACCTCCAGATGGAGCTGGCAGGGCTTGGGGAGGATTTCCAGCTCAGCCCTTTCTCCTCCAACTCCAAAACATTTTGTAAACTCTCCCCAAGGCTTTTTCCTTTTGCTATTGCCTCTGGCTCAGAAAAGATGTTTCCTTTGACAGATGAAGCAAGTGGAGGATGAATGCTGCAGCCCAAACATTGTTTGCTTCACAGTGCAGCAGTGGAAGTTCAGATTGCTCTAGGAAGATGTTATTTTGTTCTCTAAGCCATTCTCTGTTCTGCTTTTGTCTGTGGAAATCGCTTAACATGCCTTGAAACACATAGCAATGAGCGTTGCTGGTGATGGCCATCGCTTCCTGACCGCCTCCTGAGGCTGAGCTGGTTTTGTTCACTCCAGGGCTGTGCTGTCTTTCTGGGGACTGGTTCCCAAAAGGATATCCCAACAGGATACATTCCCAAAGGATAGCCCGTGTCCCAACAGAGTATGTTCCCAAAAGTCAGCGTGGCTGAGGATGCCCTATTTTGGGGAAAGCCAGCAGAGGGGACATGAGTGCTGTCACAACCAAGGACCGCGGGGCTCGGGGATGAACCCTGGCTGATTTTACTTACAAGCAGGGGTGTAGCCTACGAGCCCACCCTCCATGGTGGGTCCTTCCCACCTGCCACCCTGAGCTCCATCCTGGAAGACCATTTCTCTTGTGCATTTCCCACCTCTGGCCGCAGGTCCTCCTGCTTCTGGCAGAGTTTCTTGTTCCCTGGAGTTCCCAGTTTCTTGGAGCCTGCTGTAAAGAGGTGGCTAGAGCAGAGAGAGAGACCAAGAAGGGCAATCAGACAGCAATAACCTTGCAGAAGACAGCGTCACATCTACAGAGCAGAAAGCATATGGGGGAGAGCTGGTGGGTGATAACACCCATGCACTGGTGCAGGGCTAAGCCCTGGATTAGGGAGAGATAAAACTCGATACTCTCAGAATAATTCAATGCCAAGATCACTCAGC
The DNA here is from genome assembly GCF_030936135.1 of Gavia stellata. Classification (NCBI taxonomy): domain Eukaryota; kingdom Metazoa; phylum Chordata; class Aves; order Gaviiformes; family Gaviidae; genus Gavia; species Gavia stellata. Next base: position 22,986,226 of record NC_082607.1, read on the forward strand.
AATCCGTCAACCCTCCTCATCACTCACCTGCTACTAACCTGCACCTCCAGGATGCTGCGCCTGCAGCCACAGCAAAAAGGCCATTTCCCGAGCCCAGGACACCCAGCAGCTTGATCCCAGCGGAGACAGCTGGAGGAAAAGAACATCATGTTGTGCCAACTCTGGCCAGGTCCACTGGCAGCTTCCCCAGAGTACTTGGCACTTCATCCTGAACCACAGTGAATTGTAAATCTGTGAGTTTTCAGGGGAAGGAGAAACAGTGCAAGACCCCAGAGGTGGCTCCCTGCAGGGAATCGCTCCATCGAAACAAGCACCGCAAGATCAACCTTGTAGGAACCATTGGTTGCCTCTGCTCTCAGAGCATGTCAATGGCGAATAACTTGCATCTGCTTCTGAAAGCAAGAGATTAGTCTAATTTAGCGTGAGCTTAGATATCAGGAACAAAATCTAATTACAAGGATGTGTCAGGCTCATTGATCACTTTAAATGGCAATGCAAAAAAAATTCTGGCCCGTTGCATAAGAACTGCAGCGCGTCTCCACTCTGCGCTGTTTTATCAGGGGAAGTTGCTTCCCCAATTAGTTTGCACTGGCAGGAGCGCAGTGCTGCGCTGACGACAGCGCGTGGCTTGTGTTATATTAAAAATATAATTTGTGCTTACTGGAAATAATAAAAGGCAATCCCAGAAGTACTCAGTGGAAATGCACTAGATTCCAAGGGTTTTTCACAGTAAATGGGATGTCTGCGCCAGCCAGACCCCCAGCACTTCCAGTGTCTATGGGAGGATGCAAAGCAAGGATGTCGCAGCCCTCCGTGCCCCTCTTCGAGCACTCCCTCTAGCAGACAAAGTTCCAGGAGCTCTTCTGCCATCAGCAAATCCACCAGCCAATTCCAACCTTTCTGTGCTCCCTGTGGCAGGTGATGCTCCTCCAAATGAAGCCAGATCCCTGCCCCTGCCAGGACAGCTTTCAGACTGGCAGCAACACTCTCGCAGCTTTCCTTGCGAGGGTTTAATGCTTCTCCAGACTTGACAGCGAAAACAGGGAGAGGGGTGCAGAAAGTGAGAACTGAACAGAGGCTTTCTGGACCTCAGAGCAACACCGAGCTTGTGTGGAATATCTTATTTATTGCCTGCCTCTGCTCTAGCTCTGGAATATTGTCAGAGGTGGTCGGTGGGGTTTGCATGGACAGGCTGTAGCTCCTCCTGAGCAGTTGTGGGCTGGAGACCAAGCCAAAGCCTCTGAGGTCCATGCCCAGCTCTCAGACTGCTCCAACCTATGACCTTGGGCAGACACCAAATAGCCCAATGTGCCTCAATGCAGAGGATTGCTAGCTCAGGGGGACAATATTCTGTTTTCTCTCATTTTTTGTGTGCTCAGACCCTCCCCAAGAGCCCTTTCCTTCCCGCAGGCTCAGCATACCCAGTGTCACCTCATGGCTGGGGCTACCAAATTAGGGATGAAGGAAGCAAGGCACAAGGTTGTACAGCTCCGGATGGCAGGACATTCAGTAACTGGGGGATTAGAGCTGCAAACATCTCTGGCTGATGGGAAGGAAAAAGAACAGGGGCAAAAGAGGGCAGGATAATCTGTCACCTTGCTGCCCTCAAGAAAGTCAGAGCTTGAGCCTTGACTAGGGGTTGCCTCAGCTGTTTGCTCATACCTATGCTACAGACTGATCTGTCATCTCCAGGAGAAGGCTGCATCCAGAGGAAGGGGTGCCAGGCTTTGGGCATGGCTCTGTGTCTCTTTTATGGGCAGAGAGACCTCCGCTGGACAAGGGAAAGGGCTGTACAGCCTCTTGGCAAGGCTTGGGCACATGGGCTTGGATGGAAGTTGTCCTGGTCTCCCTTCCTCCTTTCCATTGCTGGTGTATCCCCTGCAGAGAGGTTCATGGGGAAGGAAGAGCACCTGAAGAGATCTCAGACTGAGCCCAAGGCCCCACCTTGCACCCCACTACACCCAGCCCATGACCCCCACTGGCTCCTGTAGGGTCTTTGTCCAAAGAAGCCAACTCAACCCTTAAGGTCTCACATCACAACAGCACCCATGGGGAGAAGAGGCTCAAAAAAGCATCATTTGCCAGAACTCCTGCCTGCTCCCCAACACACAATGCTTAAGCAAGTCTAAACCCAGGTCTCCCTGCCCTGCTGCAATGTTGTCATAACAGATTTATAACCAGTCCCTCACCTGCTTCTCAAGTATTATTACACCCTGATCACTCTCTGCAGGGCAGGCAGCCCCCAGCCAAGGGCATCGGGCACCTCCGTGGGGACAGGGCAGGTCTGGGGTCCAGTCGGGACCAAGCCAGTTCCTATAGAAACTCAGCCCTTCAACATATACAAATATACTCAGACTCAGAATTTACATCCTCCAAAAAGATCATCACAGCCAGACAGAGGAAAAAAAACAAAGTCTGTCAACATTTACATAGCAGAAATGGTTTTTTGGGGGCTTTTTTGCTCCCTTGGGGCGGGAAGGCTTTATTGTTTTGTGCAATGCCTCTGCATAAGGAGCAGTCCCCACACACAAACCCATCATTTCAGAGTTCCCACCGTCTTGCTTTGAGTGCAGTATCTTCCAAGGGACATATTGTCACCCTGTGAAAAGAAGAGAAGCAGAAAGGAAAATATTTTAAAAGATAAAATAAAGCTTAGTCAGTCAGGGACCCTCTTGATACTGAGTCAAGATGCATTTTGGATGAGGAGTTGTTTTATAGATGGGCTGATGTCTGTTCAAGACAAGAGTCCTGTGGCGCGAGGGAGACAATGAGTACGGAGCAGTTCAGTAATGGGTTTTAGTGTGTATCACCACAGCTCCCGCGATGTCCAACGAAGCAAATGATTGCGTCTGCGGCATCAATCATTTAGTGTCATTAGACAAGAAGCTCTGTCACAAGATGAGCATCTCCTGCTTGGAAAATAAGTGTCTCAGCTTTGCCTTGGTGCTGATGCATCAGCGGGGGACCCATTATCCTGTGACAATGGTCTCTAGCTGGCATCATTCCCACCTGGAGAAGACCAGAAACACAAAGAACCCTCTTTGCTACCCAGATGCACTTGTGCAATGGGTATTTAATCTTTGCATTTGAGATGTACAGGATGCCACATAGCCCAACAGTTTATCGCCAAACTGCAGGAAAAGCCAAACATCTCCTGTGCTCTGAGTTCACTCACAAGGCTGCTGCAGTGACCTGGTGTCTGGGTAAAGCAGGTGTCAGGGAGAGAAATTTAAGTCTAAAATGGATGTGAGGGGTTGGACAACAGCAGAACACCCTTGACATTCACCAGGCTTATCTCTGGGCAGGATGATTCAACCCCCCGTATTTGTGAACGTCAAGTGATGCACATTCCTTTATTCACTATACTTGGTTGATTCCCCAGAAAGAAACTTTTCTAGTTACCTCAGTTGCCGAATGAGGTTGGCAATTATTCACAGCCCTGAAATAATACATACCCCTGATCAGTCAGTCGCCATCCATAAAGGCATGGTCAAAGGCAAGAGCTATTATCTGAACATTTGCTCTCCTCGGGAAGCTCATTTCCATACAGAACTGCACCTTGTGCAATATATCTCCAGGAGCGATCACTTAATGCCTCAGCTCCAGGGAACGGGACCAAAAAAGTGAGTGAAAACTATTGATCTGGTTTTAAGTAGAGCTGTATCTATTAATCTGGGAACACTAATCACTGGGGGTTTGACAAGAACATGAGGTTTCCAGTGCCGCATTTTAACACTCTCCATCCTCTTGGGCAAAGCCTGAGGAAGACAGAGCTGCTTTCACAGCTTGGCCTAATGGCATGCACCGAGCGGTCTCGGAGGCATCGACAGGCAGGAAAGCCTTGCAAGAGGTGCCTCTCCCTGCACGCACAAACACACATTATTCCTGGTGTCTGACAGCTTCTTTGACTGGAAGGATAACACGGAAGAGATGTTCTTGGGAAGCCCCAAGGACAATCTTCATGTTATCCCCATGAGCCTAGACTGGATGTGGCATTATGAGGGTGGAAGCACAGTGGCTTCTTGTCTCCTCAGGGGGATTTATCACTTCATTATTTTCATCTTTCAGTAAGCCAAAAATGACATAATGAAGCTCAAGACCAACCATGCTGTAGAGTTTTGCAGGGATAAAAAAGAAGCAGAGAACCTCCTTGCTGGTTGAATTTATTTCTCAACTTTTTTAGATAGGGTGGGCTGTAAAACTCTTAGAAAAGGGGTACAAATGAGGACACAGACTTAAACCTGAGCTGAAGTGAGCTGGGAGAAGGAGGACCCATGGTGCTGCCAGAAAGGAAGAAGGAAGCAGAGTTTACTGGAGGGTGCTTCTAACTGCTCCAAGTATTTAGTATCCAACCCCCAGACATGCACATGTCCATGGAGTACCGAGAGTTACATCACAGAACATCTGATTTTGTGGAGACGGCAAAACACACATGTTCAGAATACATATATTTAAAAAAGACCTTTTTCTGTACATTGGTCCTGCAGCCAGGGAAACGGCTCATGTGAGTGTACTGTGCCTTTGCCTCCCGGGACACACGGTCTGAAAACACAGAGAGGGATGCCAGCAGCGAGGTGGATGCTCTGTACAGGCAGGGCACTGCCTTGCCTGGGCTGTGCCTCCCTGCCAGAGATGAAAACTGCCTTTTTTCCAGCCCTGGTGAATGATAAACACAATCAGCAGCTGCAAAGGTTGCTCTGCACTTCAGTGGGGGCCTTTCCGATGCTAATGCATGCAGCAGGCAGGGAGCAGACTTCTCAAATCAGATGAGGGGCTCTCAAAGGGCTGATTTCATAAAGTCACCTTCCAGTTTCTCTGCCAGAGGTGGCTGCTGACTTTAGTGCTGCTGATTTACAAATAGGTGGAAGCAACCAGACCTTTGAAGCCTGATGATCTTTATAGCCTACCCCACAAAGATGGAGATTTTTCTTTTCCTTACTCTTTTGCTGTAGCTTTGCTCTATTTTCCTGCCCAACAGGAAAACCATCCCACCGAAGCTGATTCATGACCCCCCGCTTTGTTTGGCCCTTCCCAGCTGGCTCACACTTTGTCCAAAGACAAAGGTTGTTCTGGCAGGGTCCAAGGCAGGGTCCCTGGGACTACACACAGGGCTGCTGCCCCCAGAAGGCTGAAGGCTGTTTTGACTGCATCAGCAAGGGAAAAGTCCTTAAACCTCAGGCAGCTTCCCCTTCCGCTGGGTTAGTTCAGCCAGCCTTCAAAAATATTGCTTGGTTGCACAACATTGAAAGATACCCTGTCCAAAAATTCTCCATATGCCCCTTCCTCCCTCTTCCTGTGCTTCAACAGGAAAAAAAGAGGTGGGTTAGCTCCATGCTTCCTCCCTCTAACCCAAAATCATTGCGCACAGCAATCCCGCGCACAATGCACAAAGAGCTTGTTCCACGCTTGCGTTGGCTAAAATAATCCATATCGGCATGGAATTTAACATAATCCACCTTGAAGACTGTGAGGGATGAATGGATGGATGAAAGCATCAGCTGGGACTTGTATTTCCTCAGCAGCCAGTTCCTCTTGAGAGGGATCCCTCTGTTCAGCTCCAGATCAGGGGTGAAACCCCATCTCCTCTCACAGCTGTGAAAGTGGAAAATGATGACCTGGCACAAAAGGTCCTTGGATAAAACCTCCCCTTTCAGGGCAATTTGAAATACAGCTGAAGCTGCAGAGGTTGTACATGCAGCCCTTAGTGCCGTCATGGAGCAGTAGCACTTCTGAGATGGTACCCCCCGTCCTAAGACCAGACCCAGCAGTGGTGGTGCTGCCAGCGGGAGCCCTGCCGTCACCTGAGAGAAGTGAAATAAAATCCACATCACAAGTCAGGCAGCCAAAGCCACCATGAAGCTCATGCAGAAAGATGGTGCCCGCAGCCAAGATTGGGTCAGAGCATCCCGTGTTAGGTGTCTGCCACAGCCTGAAGTGGACATTGTGAAGACACCCTCACTGTCCACCTACATCCCAGGATGTAAATAGTAGTATTGCTTGTTTTTGTGGCAGTAGTATTGAATTTGTGACAGTAAAGTAATAAATTCCCTGTTCTAGGCTTCCAGACAGCACAAACTGTTAGAAATTAAAACACCCTGCCTTATCTCTTGCACTATAGACCTGCTCCAACTTCCAGAGTTAACACAGAGCCAAGAAAAGGAGGAGACCCCTACAGAAGGGTCTGAATTAAACTCATCTCCCACAAAGACAGAAACCACAGAGACAGCTTCATCCAAAGTCTCACAGCCAAAAAAATTACCCTTCTAGCTTGGGCTGGCAACAGATATGCATTAGCTTTGCTGCTTTTCCATTGGAGATTATGAGATTCATTTCTCTCAGCAAGAGTGAGCAGGGGAAAAACCCTGAGCTTTCCCAGTTGTTAATAACACTTCTAGCTAAGTCTGAGGCCTTAAGTCTTTGTTATTTATTAGAGCTGGTGCAGCAATGGAAAATTCTTAAACTTTTGCAGAAAAACACAAACCCAACAAATGACATTTTTTGCTATAGGAAACCTCCCCCCCACCCCGTAAAATCTGGAGGGGAAAAACATGTTAAGACAACCAGGTGGGAAAGCACTCTAACCTACTGTTTTTCATGAGGCCAGTAAGAGCCTGCCTGTCCTTGAGTCTTCTGCACCTCTATTCAAACTGGGTGAAGGTGGTAATCTGGTTTGGATGCTATTTGAGGCAGGGAACGATTGACAAAGATACAGATGGTTAGCGCAGTGACAGTTTTGTTGACTTAGGCAGGCAAAAAATAGTTTTCTTGAGTTTTTCTTTTAATCTTTTTAAAAGTGAGAAAATTTTATATTTATTTGCCAATAAAAAAATCATTTTGTAGGGACTTCTGAATGACTTCCTTCCGCTGACCTAGTGCCCTCTGCAGCAGCAGCAATACACCAAGCAGTCTCAAGACCAAACAAAAGCCTAAATAAGAATATGGGAAGAGACTTGCCTGTTATCTTTCATGAGATAAGTGGCAATAGGAAGCCAAGACCATCCTTGATGTCCGTACCAAGCTAACAAAGGTATTTAAGCAATTGGCTGTTCATGTAATCCTTTGCAGGACAATTCTCACTCTTAGGGGGAGTGCAAAAAGATGTGATGGGACAAGATCCACCTGGATCTGAACTGGTGATGTTAGGAAGGTGTGCAGATGCTTGCTTGGGAAGATCCATGGGGAAAAGCCTCTTCCCAACAGATGGACTTCAGCCGAGGCCATCTGGAATCACAGCAAGCATGACAGACAAGTAGAGTAGTAGTCAACTGAAATTCAAGATGGAGAAAAGACTGGGAGAAATTTCTGGGATCCCCAGTAAACAATGCCTCCTACAATTCAATTAGATGCATTGTAAATCAATTCAGCTGCAGGACAGAGGTCTTTAACAGCTCTGGGCAGCAGAGATGTGTGTTTGGCCCCAGTGTAGGTCTAGGGCAGAGGGTCTGTCCATGCCTTGCCAACACCAGGAGGGACAAGATGGCCTGAAGATGCTCCTCTGACAAAAAGACAACTGTCCTCTGCACATCTCAGTGCTCCAGCCCTGAAGTGAATCAGTATCTGAAGTATGATTATATTAAGAAATCCAGGGGAATTAAGTCTCCAAAGACTCATCATTCCATCCAGGGATGAACTGTGTAGTCAGGAGCACAGAGGCAACTGACCAAACATGCCATGGAAGCTACAGTCAGCCACCAGCTAGTGTTGACTGTTGGTTGATATCGACTGTGGGAATACCTAAACAATCTGCATAGAATAAGCTGCTCAAGGTTAGCCTTAAAATGGTAAGTCGTCAAGACCAAGTTCAGTAGCATGAAATTCTCTAGGGGTTAGGCAATACATAGCTCTCAGCACAGTCAGGTGAGCAATGCAGTACTTCCCTCACTGTCCATGTCAGTACCAATTGCACAGCTTTGGTACCTGCTCTCCGAGAGACAGGAAGGGAAGAATTACAGTGCATTGATTTGTCCCTGCCTGCTTGGCTTTGTGATTCACACCCGGTCACCAGCTTGGTCAATGAAGCAATAAGCCATTGGCAAGCATGTAATAGAGGAAATCGGTGTGATGTTTGCAGCCCTGGATGTGCTATCTCCCCAGTGTGTGCTGCTGGCTTTGTTCAGCAGGTCCATGACAAAACCCCCTCCTGCTCTCCTCCCCCAGCACTGCTAGCTGCTGGGCCACTTCTCTCCCAGAAACTCAGGATCCTGATACTTTCTGAACAATCAGAAAAGATGGAAAAATGCCTACTTGTGCACATCTTGGGGTGTACACAGGTTTTTATTATACAGTCTGGTTACAGCATAGGCTTTCCTGATTCTTTTGATTTCCAGGGCTCAGGAACTTCCCAAGAAAGGAATAGATTGAGATGTTCCAGTCACTATAATGCTGCCCTCGAGCATATTGACTGCTCCCCCTATTTAATGTCATATGCAAGCTTTGAGCAAGTATTCCACCCCCTCCAGGTCATTAAAGGTATTAAACAGGACAGACCTTTGAAGTATTCCACTTGCTGCTGGTCTCCAGGTACAGTCCAGTTTCTCAGGCTCATGCCCAGGAGTCCCTCTCCATGAGGGCAGAGGCTGTGTGTCTCCAGAAGAGACAGTAAGACACCAAAAGTATGACTCCACCCTTGAATGGAACTGACACTGCCTTTCCCACCACCATGTTTATTATAGAAGGGCTCAGATGTGCCCCTGACATTAGAGCTGTTAGCAAGACAACACTATACATTTTTCCTTTTTGACCACGTGAGCCAGATGCAGCAAAGAGCACTCAAGTCCTTAGCTGTATGGGCAGAATAATTTATCCATATTTACGCAGTCATTCAGGTGAACTTCAGGCACCTTCCTCAAGGTTCTGGTGCATTTCCAGGCTTGAAAGACATGTACATCTCCTTTTTCTGAGATGGGATGTACGCTCATCATGCATTTTTCATAAAATCTATCTATATTCATTAATTGGTTGATACATTCTAGTTGCTGAAGAGAGCTCAAGGGGTTTAGCAAGGACTCTGAAGTCTTTGGTTCTTCCCCTAGTTCAGCAATGGCTGGGAGAAGAGAGCAGTAGATAACACAAAATGCTTTGTCTATTGTTACCTGTTCATAATAAATATCCTTCCTGTGAGAGATGAGTCTAGATGGTCCATTAGAGACCAACCCTTACCTCTTATGAGAGAGGAGTCCCCTGCCATAGTGGGGTTGATAAATATGGTAAGCCATATCCTATTTATTCTGCAACAAAAAGGGGACTTCAGCTGTCCAGAAATCAAAGCATTTTAGCATGCAACTGAAAACCAACAATGTTTATAATATCCCAAAATAGGTTTGCTTGGGTAGTGGCTGCAAGCTGCTACTTCCACACAGCTAATCATACTAATGGATAAGCATCTAACAAAGGAGGGAGAGCTGTTATTTAGCTGGAAAGTTAATGAAAAAGTAGGAGGTGTGGCTGGATGCATTTTTTTTCTGCCTTACTCTGGACAAAAACCTCATTTCACTCAACAAAACACTTTTTTGTCTCTACAAAAAAAGATGTGAAACACTTTCAAGAAAGAACATACTCCATGCATAAACCTACCTCATTTTTTCCAGGTTTTCCTTCTTGGTTTGTGCTCCCAGCAGAGGACTCATACATGCAGTAACAGCCACATGCAGTTGAAGCTTTGCAGCCACCCACTTGCTCCCAAGTCATCACAGAGCAGCAAAAGCAGGGCTGCTCCCTTCAGGAAGGTGAGCCAAGAGCCAAGGTGGATCACACAGCCATCAGGGCAGGGACCAGCCAGGACCTAGTCCCACATTGCCCCAGCAAGGCAAGCAGGTCAGGCACAGAGATGGTGGCCACGTCCAACCAAGAGTCCAAATCACAAGGCAATACCATGGCAATGAGGCAGGTCCAGGGTCAAGCTGGGAAGTCAGTCCACGGGTCAGGAGCATCAGGCAGGTCCATAGTGACAAGGTCAATTCAGGAGGTCAGCCTGCAGATTGAGGTCCAGGTCAAGGGGCTCATAGCCAGGCAGAAACCAGGGCTGAACTGGAGAGCAGCACTCCTCCAGCACAGCTCGAAGAGAGAGAGAGAGCCTGGGGCCAAGCTTAAATAGCTCTCCTGGGCTCATGGGTGTGGGTGGAGGCTCCAGGTGAGGCTGTTCAGGGCCATTAAGGTTTGTTGGTGTCCTCAGGGCTGTTATGTTTGACAGCAGTGTTTTCAGAGTGGCTTTGTGGTTGTTTCAGTTAGCAAGGCATGAACAAACCAGCCAAGGTGAATAACTGGAATTCTCTCCCAACGTCTCCTTGTTTGTGTGTGTGTGTCAGGAAAACCCAAACCCATACTCCTTCTGACCTGGCAAGTCCTTGACATAGCAGAAGCATGAGAAAAAATCCAAACCAATTAAGCAATCAGGAAGCCATGAGGCTGTGAACGGTTGAGCCCCCCGACACCTGGGGAGCTGCCTGCCTGGGGACCAGTCACCTTTGGGGGTCCTCCTGTGGTGCGTGTCGCAGGGCTGCCGCTTGGCCACGGGCTCCTCACTCATGAGAAAATAATGATTATTTACCTAATCGTGGCTTTATGCCCCAGGGTGCAAGGAGATCCCAACCAGACAGGGTGAGAGGAGTGGGGGCCCCATGGGATGGATGTGCTGGTGATTTTGTGCCTCCCCACCCCAGAGCACCCCAGATGTAGTTTGCATCAGGGCCCGTCACGGCCATTAGGAGGTTAAACGGGGTTAATCGTTATCAAGGATGGCTTCAGGACCACCAGTCTTCACGTGCCCTAGAGAAATGATGTGACCCAGTTGAGCGGAGAGGACCCATGCCCAAACCTCGGTGGCTGGGGCTGGTCTGCAGCCCCACCGCAGCCCAGACAATGCCCATTTTGGGTGGTCCCAGCGGCTCCTGGCTCCTGTTAAAGGCTTAGTTCCCAAAGCAGCCAGATCAGGTCAGCAGAGCATGTAGAGCGATGGTAACCCCAACCCTGCCTCCTAGGAAACCCTTGCTGGGAAGCATCTTCTGGTGTGGATGGGGTCAGCCATGCAGAGCTACCCACGTGGGCAGAGCCCGAAGGGACCCAGAGGTCGGAGCCAGACACATGCCCCAGTTCATCCCAGTAAACATCTCCAGCAGAGCCTGAGCCAGTCCTGTTTCTGCTCCCGGCATTTCCCTCTGTGGCTGGCACAGAAATACCTGCGGAGGCAGGGGCTGGAATAAGAGGTTTCTGGCACGGGCTGGGGATAGCTGAGTTATTCATGAGCAAAGCCCAGAGCCTCAGTCCCGCTGACTTGAATGGGAATTTTGCCTACGGCATGACTGTGGGGGTTGGTTCGCAGGCTGGGAAGCAGGTACAGATTGCTACACGATGTGGATCATATTGACACTTCATTACTAACTAATGTTTATTAATAAAAGGCAGAATTTATAGGCTGCTTCTGCGAACGTTATTCATTCACACGTGCTCAGAGATCCTCCTCAGAGATGGCAGAGGTATTCACACACTCATTGTGTGTGAATGTTTGTTCATCCTTTGGCCATTGCTGCGGCACTTGGACCAGTCTCCGGACTGAGATGAAGCGGAGGGCGGAGGATGCCCGTGTGACGCCCGCCCTCCCATCCTCTCCGGCCACCGCAGAGCAGGAGATGCTCCTCCGCAGCAGCGCGGGGACGTGTGGTGCCTGCCCTCAGCCGCTGCTGGGGAGACATTTGTCTCACGCTTTTGCAAGCGTGAAATCCAAGGTGGCAGCTTGACATGCAGCAGCAGGAACGAACAAGCTCCCTCCTTCCCTCCCTCTGTGTGTCCTCTCTTCCAGGAGGCCTGAAGAGCCATCGCGGCTCTGCCTCTGGTCCTTCTGCTCGCGCCTGCAAGCACGCTAAGTAGGTGGCTTCTACTGGCCCAAACCCAAATATTAGCCTTCAGGACCCCTGCACCTCTCACCGTAGCCCTTGCCATGGGATGCCTAAGGCCGGACCTGGGTCCAGTCCAAGGAGATCTGGTCATCCGTGGCTGGAGGTCTTTCAAAACACAATCAGTGCTTCCCTTTCCAAGGTGTTGTTTGCCTCAAAGAGTCTCGAGGTCTTGCTGTTATTGGGCAATAATTGCTTGTTCTGTCCAGAAATGGATTTTTCCAAGAAACGTCACTGAAATTCACACATCTCTGGCACAGGGCACAACAGCAATATCGTGGCCAGAGGTGACACCACACAGGAGCTGATCATGCTGTAGGTGTGATGAGTGGCAGGAGAGGTCCTACGCCAGCTTTCCGAGGGCCTCTGGAGCAGGGTGTTGTTGCCCACCTCAGCCGCTGCTCAGAGCAGACTTGCAGGGGAAAGCACAAGTTTGGCTGGGACCAGCAAGCAAAAGACTCAGGATGGTTTTATTCTGACTGTACATGATACCTCTGCCCATGGGATCGGCTCCCATCCCTTCTGGGTGGGAGGGAGTGGAGGAGCGTGCAGGTGCTATTTATATCTTCGGGAGCGGCTGGATTAAAACGACAGAAGAAATGTGCCGTGAAAGCCTCTCTCTTCTTCATACACTATTTAGGAAGCTAGGACTGCAAAGCATCAGCCATTTGGCTTTTTTCCCCGGTTGCTGGTGGCTTTGTTCCTGGGAGAAAATGCATGGGGAATGGGAAGTCCATGGTGAGCGAGCCCGAGCGCCAGCACGCCGTCTGGGGTCAGCAGAGCCCCTATTTGTTGGGGGTGCCGGGACCCTTTGCAGCTCCCATGGACCCCCTATGGTAAAAGTTGGAAGGCTTTGTGTCTTAGCCAGTGCACTGGTTTCTTGGGGGTCCAGATGTTGTCCTGAGCCCGGGCACAGCAGCATCTGGGTGATGCACAACGGCTTTTATAAAGAGTCCTCACACAAGCTTTTTTTTTGTTCACCAGAAAGCAAGGTCTCTACATTTTCTGAAAATCAAGCACCTCTAAGTATCCCAAGTTGGGTCCCTGAAAATGCAGCTCTGGAAATCCCCAGCCCATCTGAAAATCACGTCCCCATGCTTTGCCCTACTTAAGTCCTTGGGCCAGATCCTGCTTACATCTCCGCCAACACCCACCCTGTATTTCCCCAGTGAGGCTTGGCTTGAGGATGGGGTGAGAGAGTTTATCTGAGCATGCTGTCTTATGGATCCTGTCGTGTTGCTGCAAGGTGGGAAACCGCTCGTTGCTGTTTGCATATATTAATCCGGTGATGAGTTGCACCACTCTTTTCCTTTTCATGATTTTCCCTGCTGCTCTTGTTCATAGCTAAAGTAGGAAGCTGCCTCTTTTGAGTATATGCATCCTCTTTACTTGGGGCTGAGATCATGATTTAAGCAAGCATTTGCTCAAAGACATCTATGCCTCATTTTCCTTTCGCCCACAGGTTGTGCTCAGTGTCTATAAGACCAGAAAGGAGAGACCTTCCACCACCCTGTGCTCCACACTGCAACTGCTCAGCAGGGCATCAATTAGCATGAATCCCCAAGTTCAAAAACATAATACCAACACAATTTCCCAAGTGCTGCCTTTTCCAGAGGTTTTGGTTTCAAAGGCATCCCTCTGCGGTCAGAAGAAACACTATAAAAACATGAGACGCTTCTGGTTTGTGAACGCTTGCGTCTCGTTTGCTAGCATTTCTCTGTGCCTCCCTCGTCGCAAGGTCTCCAGGGAGCTGGTGGAAACACGAAAAAAGACCAGCAAGCGTCTCTGACAGACGCGGCCCCAACAACGGTGTTGCTTTTTCAGCATTTTTTTGCTTTTTTTAATGCTTCTCCTCATCAGTTTTGCTAGCGTTGCATGGGGCTTCTAGCTCTGTTTGTATTATTTTGTGCTGCAACATTGTGCTGAGCATTGCCTGGGATTTGCTTGCTTGCTCGCATGCAGTAAGAGTTCAATCCTGTCTGAAATACTGAGCTGAAAGAGTCCCAGGGGAGCGCACAAGCCTCCCCTCCGGTTGCCTACGTGATAAGCAGCAGGTCCCTTGCTCCCAGACGTCTCTCACACCAGCCCACCATGCCCACCTCCGGAGTGGTGTCACTGGGGCTATGTGCCCTGTTGCTGCTGTAGCACCCTGGGGTGCCAACAAGGGGAAGATCAGGTGGTATTTAATGTCCCAGCCCAGGAAAAGCTGCTGTGCTCGTGCTTGAGAGGATGCTAACTTGAAATTATCCTGCGGCATTCCCTCATCCCCACTTGCCCTTCTCTTTGCAGGTATTGGTCTAATTGGAGAGGAGAGGAGAGGAGAGGAGAGGGGAGGGGGGGGGAGGAGAGGAGAGGAGAGGAGAGGAGAGGAGAGGAGAGGAGAGGAGAGGAGAGGAGAGGAGAGGAGAGGAGAGGAGAGGGGAGGAGAGGACAGGACAGGACAGGACAGGACAGGATGTTTCTGCCCCATGATCTCAGCCTGCTGCCTGCAAGAAGCTCTGTGTGTGTTGGGGCAGGCAGGAGAAGGCACCGTGCTGGGTGTGGGCTCCCGATGCCTCTTGTGTGATGCTTTCCTCAGTTGCACGGCTTCATTCGCCCCAGCCCATACCCCTGCAGCCTCTTCCATACGGGGAGTAGCTTGCTCTCTCTCCTCATCCGGGTCCATTTGCTACCCGCGTTCCTACCCATCGTCTCATAGATAAGACTCTCGCATCACCTCGTATCTCTCCCGTGGGGAGGCTGGTCCTGTCGGTCGGAGCCCTGATATTCCCCAGTGCCTTGTGCAGGTCCTTCCACTGTCCTCAGCGTTACAGACCTGAGCAGTTTCCAACACACGCTAAAGACAACAGTAATATTTACAGTGAATGAGTTCCCACGTGTGCTTTGTGAAGATTAATGCCACTGATGTTTGCCTGCCCTGCGTGAGCGTTGCTGAAGGGCACCAGTGGACTGAGTTGATAAAGATAGTTTAATGGGAGGAATTGTATCCCTCCCGATGAAGTTCCCAGTTGGGCTGAAGGTCCCCCTTGCCCGGCAGTGCATTGTGCCCTTCCCACACTATGGTTTTGTCCAAGACCTCTCGGTGGTGGGAACCTCAGCTGCTTCAGCCCAAATGCTTGCTGTGGACCGGCTCCGCTGCCCTGGGTGGTGTTACGGTTCGGACTGCCCCATTGCTGCCCCGTGCCCCTGCATCCCCCCCAGCAGCGACCCGTCCTCTCCAGGTATCCCCCCGGCCTGTTTGCCATCGGTGAGAGCCTGAGATTGTATCTGCCAATGTGGTCCACATCGGTCCTCCTGAAGCTCAAGTTCGTTCCCACCCTGACCAGCTTTCCCTCTGTCTGGGTCACTCCTGCAGAAAAAACACCTCTCTTCTCCTACAAAACCCCCTCTGTGTCTTTTTCCCGTCTGCCCAAAGATTTCTCTGTGGGGCTCCTCTTTTTTTCCTGCTTCCACCATCTGCTCTGTCCCTTTGCCATTGTGTCTTCCCGCCAGAAAGCTGAAAGCAGACCCAGGGCTTTTGGCTGCCGACTACCTCCCTGGCACACTCGGGGTTTCTCTTAGCACAGCCTTTGTTCAGGACTCGAGGTCAGAGTTTTTCCGTCTCAACATCTTCCAAAGAGGTTCAGAGTTTGTTTCGCAAAAAGTTTTGATAATCCCTCTTTTATCTTAAACCCCCTCTCCCCAAATTCAAAATATCATCATTTCCCAGGAGGCAGAAATTCCACCTTTCCACCCATCCTTGAGTCCCGTGGTTTCAGGGCTAATACAGAGCTCGGTGGGTTTATTTTGGGGAAGGCTTGACTACCGGTCTCAGTTTTCCTGCCAAGCACGCAGTTCTTTATTGCTTTTGTCTGCGTTTTGGTTTCTCTGGATGACAGGCGAGCTGTCAACTTGGGAGGTTGCCACCGAGGCCTGAGTTACTTTATGGGTTCTTCTCCCATTAACATCTGTGTACAGCTGGAGCCTGAAGCCAAAGGAGTGACTCCAGGCTTGTGCCCAAGTGATTGAAAACAGAAATCAGAGGTACAAACAAGAATAAATCCTGCTGGTCTTAATAAATAAATAGAGTTATAATAAAGTCCAGTATCGCCTTAAATGACTAAACCCAAAAGCTTTTTATAGGTCTAAATTCTTCTCAGCATGAGCTCTCTAGGACTTTTTGCAAGTCATTCATCTCTGGAAACTAGCATCATCCCTTGCTCTCCCTTATGTACCAGCAAACACTGGGTTTGCTTCAAATCCCATCACTCCATGAGAAATACTGAAACAAAACATCCTGGTCACCACACTTCAAAAGAAATTTTCATCTGTCTGAAAAAAAAAAAAGGGGATTCGAGAGAATATATGCATGTATTCTGGCTTTTTATAAAGTTTGGGTATTAGTACTTGAGAGTGTCCTTTTAATGCATTTCAGGAAGATTTTGAGGCGCTGTTAACTCACCACCATTCAACTCACTGGAACTAGGAACTTTTCCCCAAGAAAAAAGAAGGAAGTATAAACAGAAACAGAAGCTGAACGACGCTGCCTTCACTTGAAGTGATTATCGTATTCTACTGATCCAAGAAGTAAATATTGATTGAGGTGAAGCCATGACCAATATTTACTTGTAAGAAAAATAAATTTGTTTTCGGCAAACAAGAAGTTGATATACATGTGGTTTGTGACCTGCTTCCCTACCAGCACATCCTGTCCCGGCTTGAGATCTGGCACGAGGGCCAGCAGGCAGATGTGGAAGAGCCTTTCCAGATCACCAAATCCATCTCTGCTGATGCAGGCTTGAATTCTGCCAAGGTTTTCCCACCGTCTGCTTAATTTACCTGTGCATCCCTCTTCTGGACAGTTGCACCATGGCTGGCTGCTGGGAGGTGAGTCTGTAAATCATCTCTTAGATCTGAGGCGCTGGGGCTGTTCCCACCTCCGGTGCTTCAGCTGGCCACGGCTGCTTCAGTAAATCACGGGCCACCACCAGCTCGTGTCAGGGTGCACAGAGCCCTGGGGTGAGCAGATGCTCTCCTCACTCATCAGATTGACGGTCAGTCTGTACAGCTCAGACCCTTTTCTTTCTGCACCTCTTACTTGGTAGCGCTTTCAAAGAATGGTGTTTAAAAATGTGTAACAAGGAGTGCCAAGGCAGAAAACGCGCAGAGAAGATAAAACCCCAAACCCATCTGATGGCAGTAACCCTCTGCTTGGAAAATCCACTCAGTGACCCCAGAGATACTTGAGTCCACATGTGCACTTGGCACAGGAGATGCTGTTGTTTCTCCTCATACCCTTGTTTCCTGCACGGATCAAGCTGTCATGCCCAGGACACCCATTTCAGTGCAGCTCCTGTCCATAATAAGGTTTTGAGGTGGATTGTGTCACTGTAACCCTGAGGCCGGGGCTGTTTCTAGCATCTAGAAGAGGAGGATCTGAGAGCTCTGGTTCATTGGTCTTGGGTTGGGCTTAGGGAATGGTCCTTCCTCAGAAGAAAGGTCGAAGGGATGACCACCTCTCCATGCTGCCAGTGACAGTCACATCACTGCAGTGGGCTGACGAGCAGACTCAATGGCACAAGGAAGCACCCAGAGCCCTTGGGTGCTTTTCTGTTCGTGCATTGGGTGTTTCTCTGCCTGTCAACCATGCTCGAAGCCAGGAAGCACACCCGACCATGGCCTGGGCTGTAGGACGTTCAGCCTGCCCATGTCTGACCCATCCAAAGCCTGGAAACCTTGCTGACAATAAGATGTAAAATATTCCTTGGTTTTTCTTTTTTGGGCGGTCTAGAAGAGTATCTAGCATCAAGTAGAAGGTGTACAAGGTGGGTAATGTGAGGATGGGGGTGTTGGGTGCTCAGTGAGACCTCATGTCCTGCTCTACACCTCAGGTACCCAAGTCCTGCTGCGGAAACCTCCTGAAGTCCAACTCCTCTCACAGAAGAGAAGAAACTAGGCCAGCTTCTCCCCTCCCGAGATGAGTTTTCCTTACAGTCCTTGAATTGTCCCTTGATCGCGGTCGCTTACTTGAGAAAATCAAGTTAACATTCCCTATGCAAAAAAAGGGGGAAAAAAAGTGCTGTTCAGTGACAACCACCCTATTGTGCTCAATGCTGAAATGTCAGCTGGCAATAAAACTATTCCCATAAATAGTCTTTATTAACAGGGGAGACATTTAATGTCTCTCTCACACTGTGCTTCTCTGGGCCAGTTGTTAACATGTTAAAGGGACAATACTCTTTGGATTGACATGATCCCATTATTTTTTCAACCTGCTTTCAAGGGGGAGGGTGTTTGATTTCACGGTATTTGATAGATTCATGAAACAAGTGATGCAAGAGGCTCTGAGTTCCCATACAAGCCCTACCAGCCCCTCTGGGCATACCAGCTACCTCCTTCCTCCCTCACCGGGCTCTGCCTTTTTAATCTGATGTTACAGAGCCCGCCTTTCTGCTGGCTGCTCAGCAAAGAAAATGCATGCACAATAAATTTTTAACACTCCCCCCCTCACTTTCAAGCTCTAATGACCACTGCTATGGCTGCGCGGAAACGCTTTGATGGACTAACCCAAAAGCTCTGCTGCTTTTCGCTCATCTTTCTTCTTCTGAGAAGCTGGGAGCAAGCCCATGGGCCATAGTCAGGGGCAGACAGTGGCCATAAGAGGGGAGCATAAAGCCCCAGCCGGAGGCTGGATGAGGACAGTGCTGGGAGAAGGAGATGCGTGTCTCTAAGTGGTGTAGAGCAACCTTAGCAGGTCCCCGTTCGCCTGCTCTGCAGAGGAGGGAAGGTATTTTTATTGGGATACTACAAACAGACCCCTAGTGGAAAGGGGATTTTGCTCCCGTAAATCCTACAGTGGGTGATTATTTATGAAACTATGTGTGGTGGATAGGTACCGTTATGGTGTGGGTGGGGAGGGTGTCCCCGAAGGACAGCCACCCGCCGGTGCGTGGGAACCTCATTGCAACACTTGTTGTGGGATCGTCTTCTTTCCCTTGGAAGGAGGCATCTGGAAGAAACCTGCTGTTCAGAGAGGGACTCGGGCATTCAAGCAGACACCCGCCCCTTAAAGGGCATTTCATTTTAAACCTCTTTTGTGTTGGCCCCAAACAAAATTATTCGTGACTTCCCAACTTGTCTCTGGTTTTCTCAGCTTAAAGCAATTTCCCCTTATAACCTTGCAGGTTGGCCAGAAAACCAGCAAAATTACTTTTGTATGTTTTGGAAGAGCTCTTGTCACCGGAGGAAAAGTACCACATCTTGCCGAGAGCCCTCCTCCACCGCGGCCCCACCTACACACATCTGCTTTTTATGTGCATTAGCTCTGTGCCCATAATACCTGCCAGCAAGGTTGCGCCTGGCTTTTATAGGGACCATCATCAGCATGTGAGAAATACGCAGTAAATTTCAGCTATAAATCTTTCTCGGGGATGCCTGGAGAGTCCCTGCGCTGCTGCCAGCCCGGACTTTGTGCAAAGGGTTTCGTGCTGTTGCATTTTCCCCCCTCGCTGCCGGCGGTGACGGTCCAGACGCAGACCCCAGCTTTACTGCCTGTAATTGTACCTTTGCTTCTGCCGCAACAGCTGCCGGGGATTACAGCTGAGGAGGGGGCTGGCAGCTCCCAGACCGCTTTTTCCCACCGGTCCTCAGCCTGGCTCCTCTTCCGCTCTCGATTCTGCCTCTTACAGCTGTTCCCTCCCCGTGAGAGCATCAGGATCTGCCTGCCCAAGGGAGATTTCTCCTCCCGCCTCTGCTTGACTTCATGTTCCTCCGGCTTTGCTCCGCATGTCTCGCAGTCCTGCAGGCATTAAGGTATCTGGGAAGCTCAGAAAATCCAGCGGAGGAACAAAGGAGACACCAAGTCCTTCGGGAAGAGCCGGATGACGTGCTAGGCGAGCTGGCGGAGGGATGGGAGCGTTTGCCAGCTCCCAGGCAGCGCTGCTGGAGAAACTCATCGGCAGGGCTGGGGCAGGAGCTCGTCCAGCACCAAACCAGCTGCCCCACGAAGCTCCTGGCAGTGCCCGGCTTCTTTGCACCAAAGTGACTTGCAGGGTCACGTTTGGCGCGTCAGGTTATGCTCTGGTAAAGCGGGAGCAAAGTCCGAGGTGCAATCAGGAGTGTCTGGAAAGTGTTCAAAGTCCCCTTGGTGGAAAGTACTAAACACAAGTGATCAGCACCACCCGCGCACCGACGTTCCCAAAGTATCGCTCCAATGCCGAGGCATGGGACACTGTAAACAGCAATGAGGACACCCAAAGCAAGAGAGGGATACAGGCAGAACTTGCCAGAGAAAAAGAGGATAGGAGGTGTGCCGGTCAGCTCGAAACACCCAGATCACTTCCTTTTGAGAACACAAACTATTTTGTTTCAATAAGGTGAAGACGCTTCACCCCAGGAAGGGTGAAGCTTGATAAAAATTGCACACCAGCTGTGTTATATATGACTGTATCTGTATGTTAATGTTGCATTAAGCTATATGTATGTTAATACCTAGCCAATAAATATTAAACTTCATGTTTCACTGCAGCATAAAACTTCAACTTAAATTAAATGAAACAATAAGGTCAAAACAAAATTATTTGATTTTATGTGTTGGAAGCCGTATTTGGCACCAGCGATCCGGAATGGGAGTGTCCCTTTGATTCTCATCCCTCTCAGTGGATTTCTGCAAGATGTTTTAATTTTTCGTGCCTTCCTGCCTCTCCAGCGGAAAACCCTTCTGCTGAAAACTTCTTGGCAAGTTTTTCTGAGGACCAAGTAGCTTCTCAATAAATGCTTTCTCATCTACTGAGCAAGTTTTATTTAATTACACAGCAGCTGCAGTGTGTGGCTGTTCCTGCATTTTAAATGGCAAGTGGGTCCCACTGCACCTCCTCATCGTAATCTGCTTTTTTTTCGCCCTGCGGGTAATATATAATTGCTGCGAAATTCCATAGCATTAGCTAGTAAAATAATGAGACTTGACTAGGATCTTCGTCAGTCCTCGGCAATGTGTGCACTACCCATGGGGTCTGTGGCCAAGCCTACTTTGCTCTGCAGGTCTTTTGCCCGCAGAGGTAGGAAGGGGACTCCCGAGGACCTGGCACACGCGACGTCCTCAGGCGAAACTATGGGATGAGGCTCCAAGGCTGAGCACCGGCAGTGCCTCCACGTTGCACCGGTTGCATCACGCTCTGGTGAAGCTTGTTCCGTGGGGAAATGGTGAGAGCGGAGAACAGCAAGAATAAGAGATGAGAATAAAACCCGCTGTAGAAATAGATGAAAGCATTGGCCTTGGCCTGGTGAGGCGAGTCCCGGGAGATCAAAGCTGTTTATCTCTAATAAGAGAGCATGGAAAAAGCATTAAACAAACTGCTTAATTTCCCTGCAGTGTTTAGACTGGTGCTGCCTGTAACTAATGGTGGTTAGTTATAGGCTGTAATAAGTTCTCCTTATGTAGGCAAAGTCCCATTGGGTTTTCTGGGTGTTAATATAATGGGAACTAAGTGATTTAGTCTCTTCCAAGCAGCAGACGATGTCTCTCTTTCCTCTACTTATGAGACCCATCCGTCACTCCTGAAAGCAGGCTGCCCGCAGCGGCACGGGCCCCCGTTCCTGCTGGGGCTTCCCCCTCCTGCCTGCAAGGTGCCCACAGCTGGCATCAAAACCAAAGGAGACTTCATGCATGGGAAAGGAAGGAATCTCCTGCTCCCCTTCCACCTCCTTGGCC
Source organism: Gavia stellata (assembly GCF_030936135.1). Lineage (NCBI taxonomy): Eukaryota > Metazoa > Chordata > Aves > Gaviiformes > Gaviidae > Gavia > Gavia stellata. Next base: position 23,007,802 of record NC_082607.1, read on the forward strand.
CACGTTGGCCAAGCCCAGGCTCCCCACCGAGCTCTTTTGCCTCTCAGCAGTCCTCTTGAAGACCCTCTGTTACGGCTTCAGCAGCCCCTCTGCCTGCCTGTGTCACCCACCAGTGGGTCAAATCTGGGCTTTTTCTTTTAGTAGAAGAGTCTTCTCTGACTGATTTATAGTTTCCAGAAAGCTCATTGATCCCAGTTTTAATCTCCCTGTACTTGGAAAACAGACATAGATCATACTAATTGCAGAAGAGGAAACAACGAGCTTCTTTGATGTAACTCAGGCTGCAACGTTCCTTTAGTAGAACATTAGGATCATTGCATCAATTAAATCACTGCATGCGTTAAACCAAAGCAGGCTTCTTTTCTCCTTGTTGGCTGCACAATGAGCTATTTTGATCAGATACTCTGTGTTTTGAAATGAAAATAAACAGTTTCAAGTTTCCTGAGTCCTAAACATTTTAGCTGCCCCCCTCAAAACATGCTGCTGTGGTTGTGGCTCAGGGAGCACCGGTGGGGAGAGCATCAATGGTGGCTTTTTGGTACCTCTGGGATGGGAAAAAGATCCGGGAAGTTGCTGGCATGAACTTACTTATGGTGCAGTCATTCAAGTGTTTGCAACCACCTTTGCCCATCACCACTTGGCAGCTCGTTTCATTATACCCATCTCTGCGGGCAACATATATAATTTATTACATCCTCGGGGTGTATGAGGCTTATTGGGAAGCCTGGGAAGACTCCCATGCCCGACTGCTGTGAAAAAGGGTGAAAGACGTGCCTAAGTTTCTGAGACAGCCTGGAAAATCTCTGCATCACTTCTGCAAAGCCAAGTGGTTCACTGCAATGTTTTCTGAAGGGCATTCCCAAGACTGCCGTGCTAAAACAAACCTAATTCTTACTTGCGAATCTCTCTGTCACCTGCAAGCAACTTGCCCGTGCAGCTAAATTCCCTTCCCAAACCTGGGAGAGCACCGCTGCCTTGGGCTAATGCCAGCCGGTCTGGGAAAGGCATCCTTGAGGAGGTATCCGAGGTGGATAAAATGCTGGAAACCAGAAATAGCTCTCCCTGAGCCCCATCCCCAACCTTTTATTGAAACAGGTTGATTTTCCTGCTGGCAGCAGGACCTTTCTGACGCCTGAAGAAAGAGGCAGAGTGAGTTCATAAGCAGTCCTACAATGAGATCTCCTTGCAAGATAAGAGCGCAGGCACTTGGGTCAGATGAAAGATGACTGCTGGTAACCTTTAGAAATAGAGATATTTGTACAGGGGGGTACCTCTGGAAGGCTAGTTATTCTGTTTTCTGCCTTTTGCATCCATGTGTGTGCCTTTGTTTCCCCTCTCTGGATCTGCTCTTGGCTCTACCGCTAGTTTAAAATAAAAATATAATCCATTTATAATCCTCCCTTACGGCCATTAAGCGCTCGTCTGAGAAAGGCTATTATCTCCGCTTGGCTGGCAGAGGATTCAGAGCCACCGAAGGCTTTAACTCCTGCGTGGCTGTGCAGGCAGGAGCGTCCCCCTTGCCAGGCTGTTGGGCATGAAGGAAGCTGGCACCTGCCTGGCTTTGCTGCCTTCCCATGCAAGCGAGAGCTGTGAGACCTCGGGGACCTCTCCTGTCTCCTCTTCCAGACTTCTTCCCATTGCTGTCACGAGCGGAGGGGCTGCAAACCTGCATTTGCCCTGGGGGCTGCTTGCCTTCAGGCAGCTGGGAGGTTTTGTCCCTGCGTGGCCAAGAAAGCAGCAAAGAAGTGGGTTTCATTGCACGGGGCACGGCTCCAGCCATAAAACCAGGGCTGCTAAAGGGAGCAGAGGACCCAGCCCGTGGTGGCTGGGGGTGTCTTGCCCTAAGACAGCAGGCTGGGTGGCAGAGCTGGAGTCTCAGATCTGCTCCTGCCCTGTGTGGCTTGGGGCAAGGGGCATAACCTTGATGGCTTCACCCTGGAAATGGCAATAACCCGTGTCTCACACCCTCTGTCCCGTGTCCCCATGCTCAGGCAGTGCTCTGGGGCAGGGCTATCCCCAGTGCTGCTGTGTGCAGAAACCCGTCCCGCAAGGTGACTGCTGGAAATTCAATGCTTCTCCTCCACGGGAAAAAAAATGTTACTCTTTGCTCCAGAGTGGGAAGAAAAGTCAAAATTTTGCATTTTCCTGCTTGTGAAAATTCCGCTAAGTACGAATACTGCACAACCAAGTGAGGCAGCCACTTACGTCACCATTGCGTGCCCATGAAATACTTCCATCCCTGTGACTCAGCATCAGTGGCAGGAGACCTGAGCTACCGGCGCATTTTGGACCAGCTTTGAATCCACGGGTGGTGCCAGCTGAGGCCGTGCCTGCCTGGGCTTCTGCCTGCTCGAAAAGCAGCTTTCCTGGAGGGACGGGAGCCTGGAGGGGGGCTTTCCCCACAAGCACGTCCCAACCTGCCTCAAGGGAAATGGCACTAAGATCACTGGTTTTCTTTGCTGGACAATTCTTGATCATTATTATTTGGGCTGTGCTCACCGGGTTTTAAATTATTCTGTCTCAAGTAGCTGATGGCATTTGTTACATGTCATGCAATGTTCCTGGTAATTAATTGGTATTTAATTAATTAAGGGATAATGGCATTCAATTAAGGGATGCTTGTGGAACACTGTCACTGGGTAATTAATGGCTTCCTGCTGCTCAAGCAAAGCCGAGGCATTTGTGGAAAATAAATCGAGAGGAGAAGCTGAGATGTTTATTCCCTTGGCAGGAGACAGCGTTGTGTCCCAGTGATCTCTGATTCTCCTGCACCGTCACCAAGATGGGGAGAGCACTCACGGCTGCAGCCACGAAGCGTTGCGTGACCTCGCAGCAGCCAGGCACCCATTCACATGCTTTCAGCTGGCAGCAAACACGATGTGCCATCACCGGCGAGGAGGGCAACTGCACAGACAGTGAGCACCTGACGTTTCCAGCATCACGCAGCAGGTCAACGGCAGAAGCCAGACCTGATTTCCAGACCCCCGTGCCCAGGGCTCTGCTCAGGGTGAGTCAGGCTCTGCCCGCGGTGTGTGTAAACTTGAAATTGCTCCCACTGATGTCGAGGACCAAAGTATCTGGGAGAAAATGGGCCTTGTTTTCCATTGACTTTGGAGGAGAGCAGAGAAAAAATACGATTTTCCTGGGACGTGGAGGTAAATGAAAATAAATTCCCCGAATCAAGAAGAACAGAGCACCCTTTTGAATAAAGAAGGACAAATATTGAAGGATAAACAGGAATGAGTCACTTTACCAGCTGTTCCTGGCTGGCTGGAAACATTCTGTGATGTTGAATGAGCCCTGTGTGTGTTGGGTATAAATATTTCAAGCACCTCTGGCAGGACCCGGAGGGTTTGAACTGCTCTGGTCCCTGCTAGCACAGCACTCTGTGCGAGGGGCCAGCCTGAGGCAGGGACTGCCACTGCTGGAGAGCGCAGGACCATCCAAGAAGGGTGATAACCACGTCTGCCACTATGACTCCTGGTCTTCCTGGCTTCCCCAGCCGTCCTTTCGAACGTATGCCGCTCAGCTCTGATCTCACCCTTTGGGAATGGGGTTATTTCTAGGCCGAATGGGAGAACGGTCCCTGGGCACTGAAGCCCTCTTGGTTTCCTCTTCCAGAGCGGCGGCGAAGACAAAAAACTCAACGCAACCCCCTCGGAGCAGACGTGCTTCAAAGCTTCTGGTTTCCTCCTGCACCGCAGCGAACCCAGCCGCGCTTTCCCCGCGCGGCTCTGCCAGCGGCCGAGCAGCAGGCATTAATGATGCAGGAGGCTCTGCTCCCCCTGCCATGCAGATGCATAAAGCACATCTCAGCGAGGATATTTGTGTGGCCGGCGTTGGCATACTCTTTTCATTCCTAATCCCACCAGACTCAAGCGCAGGAGTTATTGCAGCCTAGGAAAGAAGCACGGGTAAATGACAACACATAGAATTCAAGATGATGCTGCTGTAGCCACCTAACTTCACCATTTATCAGTAAGCCTTAACCCAGCAGTCCTCACTGGAGCATTTCTGATGTCTATTTGGGGCTCAAGCTTCTGCCTTTCCAGCATGTAACCAATGGAGTGATAAGGATCCTGACCACAGCTCAGGGCAGCCAGTGCATCAGGGTGTCTTCCCATTAATTTGTGGACACCTTGGTCCATCCTTGGGGACACAGAGAGGATCAGAGCTGGGCTGGAGCACCCAGACGGACAGCCCTTCAATGTTATTCAACGAGATGCAACATGAAAAACTGCCAAAGACTGCGGTGCTTTTGTTCCCCAGCAGATTGCAATAGGTTTTCTCTAAAAAGCCCTCAGCCGGTTTTGTTCCAAAATCACACTTCCAGCTGAGAACTGCAGAACAATTTGGGGGGCGAATGCAAATTGGCCTTTCATAGTTTGGTTGCTGATGCCTCCTCTGAAGGAATTGCTTGCTGGATCTAATTGTTTAGCCCAAGAATTTAATGATGCTATTAATAATTAACTGTTCCGTACACTTTACACTGGTTCCTTAAATGCATTGAACTTTCCTTATTTTCCAGCACTCCTGTACAAAGAATTTTTCCCTCCTAATTCCTTCTCATATTTCAGCTTTGCTTCGGTAGAATTAGCATGACATGCAAAATACAGAAAGCTATCGCTGGCCGTCACCTTTGTTCCTACATCAGGCTTAAGCTGTGACAGGACCTTTCCAAGTGGACGTCAGCGAGTGGCAGCTTTCCCAGGGAAGGGGTGAGGGTGCTGAGCTAAACAGCACATCAGTGACCTCCCGTCTTTTCCAGTGGTCTTGTGCAACAGGACGAAGATGCAAGGAAACTCCCGGGCGGAGGAAGGTCACGGAAATTTCCACTGTGAAGTTGTAGCTTAGAAACCACCGACGTTAACCGTTTCTTTGTTGTTCTGAGCGTGTCAGGAACACGCGTGTTTCTGCGTCCATGTGTGTATCTACGCCAGCGTGGGTGAGACGTACCTGTAGTCGCTGATCTCTCAAAGCTCCTCAGCGTTTGTGTAACTTTGCAGGTGAACCCTGTTTTTTCCTGGTGTAGGTGTACGGGATGGACACGGTGGGGTATATACAGTTTCCTGAGACCTTTGGGATGGAAGGTAATGTGGAAATGTAGATTCTAATTACAGCTCCAGTAAGCTCCAGTTTCTAATGAATTGCAGACTAAGTTAAAAATAAAGTCGGTTATATAAAATTAACTCGAAAGCCCTGGACCACCTGGTTACACAATACCAGGACAACGAATGATCTCTGCTGATGCCTTATTAGGGGTGAAAACGCTCCAGGAGTGATTTTTGAAAACACACAGAGCAAAATGTGCCCCTGCCACCGAGGAATTGGTTTTGGGGAAGGGCTGGCACTTCTTGTAGCTGGAGGCTGATGAAAGCAGGTGGAAGAGCTTGGCTGGAGCGTGTCTTTGGGTGGGATAAGCTGTGATCCCCAAAGCACAAGTCTTGGGGAAAATAGACTGAGGCGGGGGCTGCCTTCAATTGCCAGATCAGCTGCAGGGCCATTGGCAGCTGGTTTTAGCACCGACATCGTCTTCCGCAGCTCTTTCTACTGAAGTGCCTCCAGCGCAGCTGTGGACAGGCTCCAGATCTGACGGCCTCTGGCGCAGCCCCCTCCCGTGACGCTTTTGCTCTTATAAGCTCCATGTCTGTCTGTCTCCCGGGAATTGAAGGTCCTGTGCAGGGGATGATATGGTTCCCCCGCTTTACGGAGCCTTTTGCTGTCTGCCAGCTCTGCCCCACCTTATCTCACTCCACATTATCCAGCTCCAGCTCTCCACGTTCTTGTAAACACTTTCCTAGTGCGGCTGCATATAAAAGGAAGAAGAATGAGGATCCAGCCTCCCCATCTGCTCCCTGAGGGTCCAAGCAATTCCTTGCTGCTGGCAGAGCCTCACGACAGCAAACACTCGGCAGGTTTTTTGTTTCATTCGTTTTCATTTAATCTGAAAAAAAGATTATTTGCCATCTGAGGAGCTGCTTGGCGATCACAGTCAGAGCATGAGGTGGTTTCTCTGTGGCATGCAGGGATTTCCCTGAATCGTCCCAGGAGCCACGGCCGGGAATTGGGGGTGAGGAAAGTTGCCGTCTGCAGAGCAATGGACTTCTCTGGCCTGCTGGGGGACAAGGCAGGTGCTGGGGGTGGTGGGATGCAGGGTGGGGGGAACTGTCTCATGGGGCTCCCATGGGTGACAGGGAACAGACTGACGAGTGTGGTCACAGCTCGGGTCAGCCAAGGACTGTACTCTGCTTCTCACCTTCCTTGCTCTTCCCAGGACCTTGAAAACCACTATTTCTGGTTGCTGGGACCAAAGCTGCCATTGACTATCACAGCCCCAACTAGGTCTTCTCCATTATCCAGCTGTGCATCCCCCAGTTGGCCCATCCAGCACCTCTATCATGAAGCTATCCATGAAACTCCCCAGAAATCTCCGGGACCGCTTGCATCCTGACCCATGTCCTTCCAGCAGGTATCAGGGAGGTTGAAGTTTCACATGAGAGCAAAGTTTGTCACTCAGAGGCTTCCTCGAGTTGTATAAAGGCTTTGTGCCCTTCCTCACCCTGATGGGGTGGTCCGTAACATGTCCCCCCCCTCCCCAGTCACCCTCCCACCCCCTCCTCTGATCCTGACCCACAGGCGCTCACCCAGGTGGTCACCCATCCTGCGGAGGACCCCATACCCTTGAGCTGCTCCCATTCCGCCTTCAAGGTGGGGCTCCTTGGTCATTGGGGTGATGTTGGCCAGCTCGGCCATGGATTCCTGGGGCAGCACCCTCCCTCTCACCCGCTCATTTCTGGCTGGAGGCCCAAATGCAAGGTTGGGCAGTGTCCAAGTGTTTGTGTAAGAAAATGAAAATATCTTCAGAACATCATGACCTCTCATGAAAAGAAGGTTTTGCTGAATCCAGTTGCAAACATTACAGATGGAGAAGTTTTGGCAAGAACATAGGGAGTAAGATATACAACCTCCATTAATTTCAGGAAAACTGTATGTGTAAACCACTTGTACAGTTTTGAACAGCTAAGTTCAAACATCTGTACCAAAGAGATGAGGAGACTGGAATTAATTTCTGACACCAACTATATTTTATTATTTGAAACACCAGGAAAATTCATTCTCATAAATGTGGGAACTTCTGCTGGATGGCAGCTCTGGCCCTGAACATTCACGCTGTACCTCCTTCCTTTTTCTACGCCCCTCCACCTATCTTTATGCCACTCAAGATATCATGCATCCCTCCCGATGGCCACGGTTAGGAGCTCTCTGTTGTGGGTATAGCCTTGTAACCCTTTTGACTGCCGGATGGGCTTAATGAGCAACCTACACTCCTCATTTTGGGAGCGTGGACAGCCTCTGCCACCTGCTACCCAGGGGACATCGGTGGAGACACTTGACGTACCGGAGGACATCCTGCCCCGGGGTGGGGGATGAGGTCTCCTCTCACAGCTGATATTTCTTCAGCAGCTCGCTCTGCCACTGCCGCTTCTTGTTGGGAAAGGCGGCGGGGATCTTGATCTTACGGAAGTCCTCGATGCACTTCCCCAGCTCGGACTCCAGCGCCCGCCTCTCCTCGCTCACCGCCGCCGCCGCGGGGCTGACCTCCACCCCGTTCTCCTTCACTGTTGTGTGGTCGCTGTTTCGCCTCTGCCCCGTCTGCTTCACCTCCTCCAGCTTCTTCAGGGACTTGGAGAAGTCCAGGGTGTTGGGGCGGGCTGGAGACTCCTTGGGGGCTTCTGGCCATGGCAAGGAGTTGGTGGGGCTGGGATCCCTTGCCTCCAACCCGGGTTCTCTGCTCGGGAGGGTCTCATCTGCATCCGGAGCCGGGCTGGGCTGACCGCGGCTGCTCGTGCCGAAGGTTGCCAAGTTGTCCCCACTGCCAGGGCTGGCTGGGTCCTGCCTCGTCTCCTGGCTTTGCTTCGGCTCCTCTGGGTCGCCGTGGGCTGGGGAAGGAAAGCAGAGAGCTGCGTGAGGAGCGGGACCTTGCACAAGCCCCTGCATCTCGAGCAAGGCGGGGGTGCAGCCACGCAGGGGGTGCGGGTAGCTCGGCTCTGTTGGGCGTGGGGCAATTACAGCTGGGTCTCTGTGGGGTGCCCGGCTGAGCAGGCAAAGCCGAGCCAACACATTGGTGAGCCCTTCCCCAAGCCTTGGGTTGGCTGAGCCCTGGGGCCAGCCCTGGGTGGGCTTGGGTGGTCCTGGAAAGGTTATGGGCTTCCTGTGGTCTGTGGTTTGGTCTGCAGCGGTGCTGAGAGATGCTGAGTGCGGGAACGGACCAGAAACCTAAGATGCAAGGAGGCCTGAGATGGAAGAAGAGCTCGCACAGCCTCCCGCAGACCTTGGGCAGGGCTTGCACGTGCTTTTGGTTGTGAACAGCAGTGGAAAACAAGCAGTGATGCTGCATGGGAAATAGCCACTCTGTTTCAATTACCAGCTGCCGGGGAAAATCAGCCGGGGAGAAAAGTTAATGGAAACTGCTAAGAAAGCATTTAGCCCCCCTGCTCCCCCTCCTCATGTTTGCAAAGAGCAGCATATGCACTTACAGCTGAACCTCGGGGAGCGTTTGCTGATACCCATGCCTAGCATGGACGAGAAGGTGAGAGGGGTCTTCACCCCGTCCAGCGGACCTTTCCCACACATCCTCCCTCATCCCTGATGCCAGCCAAGGCACGACGTTCACCCCGGGTGCTCCCCCACCAACAGTGACCACCACGCTGCTCTCGGGGGAACGCACCCGAGCGATGCCGAGGACGCTGGAGACGGGCTCGTGGGGCTCCGGAGGTGCCGTGGGCATGTCACAGACTCAGTGGTGGGACAGCAGCGGTGTCCTCAGGGGGCTGAGGGCTCTGAGCACATGGTGGGTTCGGGTCTGCGCCTGCCGAGGGCCAGACCCTGCTCCACAGCTGGCAGAGACATTCTCATCATTTGGCTGTTTTAGCAGAGATTTGTTCTGAAAGTTGGTTCTCCCCCCACCCTGCTTATAGTTCCTGTTTTTCTAAATATCTTTGGCAGAAACACTGGCCTTCCTGCCCTTTGAAAGCTTTGGGACAAGGGGGTGTTTCTTGCCATTGTTTTCATTTGCACGTCTGTTTTTTTGGTCGGAGCAGACACAGGGAGACTTTCTTCCCCTCACAATAACAACTTGTGTTTTTCTCAGCAGCGGTATTAACCTGGTACCGGTTTTCATTGCTTCCTCGCAAAGCACTTAAAAAACCCTGCTGTTGTACAGCTTTAACCTGAGTAGTGCCTCTCGTTTGCCGCTCTCGAGGTTTTCACTCGCAGTACCCCTTCACTTCCAACCCTCCACCTATACCCTACACCCTGTGTACTGCTGGGGCTATACATTTACCTATGCATTACAAATGCTCTGGCTGTCACAGCAGAATTGGACTGTGAAAATGCTGTTACGTGGGGTTTTATAGGAAGCGGTTGCCATTGGCGCATGAATGATCCTCACCCTTTTCCCCTCCTCACGCTGCGGTTTTCCACGTAGGACCTCATACGAGGGAGCGCACAGGGCTCGGCAGATACCATCTGTAGCCAACGTTTAGGCAGTCACAAGCATTACCCAGCAATGCACCCGCCTGCAGATGAACAGCAATTAGTGCTGCAACATCTGCCCTGACCAGATGTGCTCCAATCTTTGCTATTAACACGTGAAAGCAATCAAAAGGGAGTTTGAGTCCTGGTCAAAAGTAGAGATCTACTACGGGAAAACAGCCAGGGAGAGGCTGTCCTGGTGAGACCCCCCTTGCTTCTCCTGGGGGAGTTTTCCCTGTCCCTTTTCTCTCTTGGATTGTTCTTCTCCTTTCCTTATCCCTGTCTCCGTACGGGAAGTCTGCTTGGGGGAGCTGATGCAGGGAGGACCCCAGAGCAGCTGAGGGTGGATTCAGGGTGCACCCACCAAACTCCCACGAAAAGCCACTGCCCCGTTTCTCAAAACTGAACAGCTCTGAGAACAAAGCAAAGATTTTTCTCTAAAATGTCTAGATTGCTGACCTGCTGGGATTTTTTTTAAAGTACCTCTGCTAGCAGAGATATAAAGCAGGGTATAAAGTATTTCCATTTTAAATTCCTCATCCTACACTTTGCCCCCCATGGAAGCAGAAAATGTCAAGGTGGATTTTCTTTTTCCTTGAAAAAGTTTTTGTAAGGACAGAGTTTGGGTTTTTTTCCCCTCTTCCTTCCTCTTCTTTTTTTATTTTGACATTTACTTGAACAGCTCCGGCACTGAAATTGCTAGGGGTGGAAAGCAGAAATGTCATCCGTCGCTGAGCAGAAACCTTGAAGGCTGGATTTTCTTTGGCAAATCTCTCCAGGAAGTCACAAAGATGTATCTTCTTCGTCCCAAATTCTTTGAGTGATGGAAGGAAGTCTCTAAGTTCTTATACTGCTTTAATCATCTTATCTGCGAGCCTCACAACTGCGTTTGTGAAATGGGGAGCCGAGGCACAGGGAACATAAGCTGATGCACCCAAATACATACGAGAAGCCTATGGCTTAGCTGGAGACTGAATTCAAATCTCTTCAGTTCTTCTCTAGCGTCTTAGCTGCTAGACTATCCAATGACTGTACCTAGCTTGGTATAGCAACTTTTTGCTAAAGCTTTCAACACATTTTACATCACATTATTCCCATTTGAGGCACAGAGAAGTGAAATGATTTGTTAAGGTCACCAGGCTGAGAACAAAACCCAAGTCTCCTGGTACTGCTCCTGCACACTCTCCATACCAGACCACACTGATCTCCTTTGCGTGGTCTGGCGAGGCCGGCTGCCGGGCTACAACCCTGCAACCTCCACACTCTCGCAATCTCACTGCTCTGGCTGTCTTCCCATTCTACCTGGGTCTGCCTGAGATGCATGGCGGGCTGCTGCGCTTGGGGAGAGCAGCACGATGGTGTAGAGCCACGCTGAAAAATCCCTTGCTAGAGTATAGGTTTGCTAAGGCATTATTTCTTTGCTTTGAAACTGCCGAGAAGGTGATTTTCAGTCCACTCCTGCGCCTCTCCAGTGCAGTCCCCTGTGCCAGCGCGCAGCTTGGTCCAGAGGTTTTGCAGGTACCAGCAGTGTAATTCTGCTAATTTAGGTATGATGAGGTAGTTTAGGCCATCTCTAGGTAATCAAGGGGCTTTGCATAAAGGAGCTAGTGAGTCTTAATGACTTGTCTTTGGAAATATTCGTTAATTGCCCATAACAATTTACTTACCTTTGTTCTATCTCACTCACCAAGAGCATGTTACCTCAGCCTATTCTGGCTGGTTCTCACACTAACATCTGTAGAAATGATCTTGCACTCATTGAGAAATGCAGACCTCAGCAGGTTTTTATTTTCTCCCCATACAGTGCTGGAACACGCGATTCCTCCAGGCCAAGTATCCTGGCCAAGCATCACAGCCCACGAGTTCACCTGCACGGGCACATGTGTTTCCAAACAGTAAAGGACTGGAGGAAAGCCAAAAGCAATGCGGATTTGCAGAAGTTTTCCGAGGAAAGCCAGCTCCATGCTGGAATTTGCAGGATCCAGCATCAGACAGATGTCGAGGGGTGAGTGTTCATCTTAGCCACTCTTCTACACTGGCCTCCTGTAGATATCCCATGACGAGTACAAGATGCTTAGGTCTAGGGGTCTGTGCTTAACCCTGTCTATGAGACCAGAGTCTTTCTGACCTCAGTTAAAAGGCTGGGGTGTGCTATTAGGATGAGCGTATGATTTCTTTCTGTGTGCTAGTGATTTAAGGAGTGTGGCGATCACTTGGCTAAAGTCTGACCCGGACCAAACCTGTCACTGAATGCCCCGGACTCTGAGGCAGCCTAGGTCTCCCAGGGTATTTCCTTGCCATTGATCTTCTCTGCAGCTTTGGACAAATAGCTTCATTTTTCCTCAGGCTACGCTTCACTCACCTTTGTGTGTCTTGTCCGCAGCAGTGGGAGCCTCTGTGGGGCCAGCCTGTGTCTGGCAACATGTGGGTATGGCTCCCAAGACGATCCTAAGACACCTCACAACTCTTCTTCTGAGTGCACCTCACAGCTACTGAGCTGGGAAAAGAGATCGGTTATGTAGACCGATTTTCTCATCCTTTTTTAATTTTCTTAGACTTTGCCTCCTATGCGTTGCTTTTGTCTGCTTTAGAGCATCAATTAGAGTGCAGAAGTGACGCTTCCGAGGCAGCCCCGTGGTGCTGATAGAAGTCCTGCTGAGTGCAATTAACAGGCTCCTGCATGCGGTGAGCTGGTGCTTTGCAGGGGGAAGCACACACTGTCCTGACCCCTTGCTGCTTTTCCGGGTAGCATTTTATTTTTCCAGGGCGCTTGACGGGGAGATGAACAGTGCCAGGAGCACTGTTGGGTTTGCTCCTCTGTGTCAGCGCTTCCAGCTGATGGGGGCTGACGTGAGCTCCCCACACGCACAGGTGAAGAGTGGTTTCTTCCTGGGGTGCTTCCCCAGCCAAATGGGGGGTCTTCTGCTCAGACTGCGTTGGCCTCAGAGATTGCTTTTCCTTTCCCACCATTTGCCGCACACACCCAAATTTCCCCGAAATAGAGAAGCAGATTCTTCTTTTTTGTCCCAAACAAAAGCATTCTCTGAGCCTGCACCAGGCAGCCAAGCAGAGAGCTGGGTGTCAGGGGAAAACCCCCACCATGGGTAGAAGCAGAGCTTTGTGCATCTCAGACTATTTCTATCCCATGGCTTTATTTCAACTGCTCTTTTCCTTCCAGTTTTTAAATGAAAAAACAGCAACAACGCACCGCTTGGGGTCAAACAGGAATGTCTCAGTTCCTTTACAAGCTTATTAAACTCCTTTCCAGAGTCTTAAACTTAGGGTGTTGTGGCACAAAGATGGGTAAAAGTTTCCAAACAAGAGCTGGAAGAACGTGTTTAGTTTGTGTGTGTGCCTGGAGAAGGGGGGCAGGGACCGAAATGGTCCACTTCAACCAAAGTTTTGCTTGTCCTAAAAGTGCGTTCAGAAAACTGATTTACTCTTCATCCAAAATGTTTCTCATTAACTCTTACTTGAGAGCCTGATAGTGATGGGGAGCTTAGACTGTGTCCAGAAAGCAGATGGTGATGGAAACAATGGTGGGTTTTATACGTATGAGCAACTTCCCCTGGGAAGTGCCAGCCTGTGTCTGCCTTGAGTTAACCGACCGCCGGCGGTGACCCGGACAGGCTGGATGTTCACCAGGGTGCACAGGGTGTATCCGCAACTTACCCATGCCCGATGCAAAGCAGCCACCTCTGTGCAAGCTCCTAGACCCCATCAATCTCAGGTCTTGCCTCTGCCTGAATTCTTTATTGAAAAGTCAAGCTGAGCCCGAAAACCGGTGTCTGCTCTCCTGGTTGGCTCTAATCCCCCTCCTTTTACCAAAGAAGGACAAGACTCGGCATAAATAAATGTCTTTGACCCTATCTGCCCACAGCAGTAGCCTCTGCATTCCCAAGAGCCTCAGTTACACCGGTTGTGCCAGCGAAGGCTGTTGCTAAATCTGCAGCGTTGGTGACTGTTCTGAATGGATTAACTGCTATGGCAACCTCGTCAGGACCCGGGGGTGCCAGGATCAGGACAGACAAACAGCCTTCGGTTTTAAACTGCTAAAACCCAAGGTCCTTCCTATGCCCTGTGGAGCAATATATAGATATTTATCAGCACAGGCGCTGCTTTTGCTTTGCATATTCTAAAAATGTCTGTTTAATGGCATTAATCCAGCTGGCAGATAGCACTGGGAGCGTCATGTGCAGTCGTGCCAATGCGCTTTGCTCTCAGGCTGGTACCCAGGTCCTGCCACGCAGCTCTGGTAATGCTGGTTAGCGCTGAGCTGGCTCTCCGGGGAGACCTGGATCCCTTGGCAGAAGGTACCAAGCTCAGCAGAAAGCGCCGGCTAGGCTGGTTATCTGTGATGTGCAGGTGCAGAGAGTGGCTTGAGCCCAAAACTCATTCCATGGGTGGCAGAAAACCTAGTTTGACTCTTCCTTGCCGCTGTTTTTATAATCAATTCCTCCTGTCGCAACGTCTCAGCAAGAATGGGAAAAAAATTGTAAACAGCAAGGCGCACCTCTTGAAAGACCCAACCTTGCAGCCTTAAAAAAAGAACCCAGATTTTTCTCTGCCAGTCAGGCTGTCCTTTGCTGTCGGGAGAAGGCAAGGTGGGATTTCAGGTGTGTTTCTGAAGGCTGAGTGGAGGGAAGCTCCAGCTCTCAGAGGTGGGGGAAAGCTGGTCAGTGGTACCTGCTGGTGCCGGTCCCATGTGTGCCATGGGTGCCCAATGCCCAGCAGCAGCCCTGGGTGGGCAGTGGCTCTGTTCCCCCATTCCTCCCAGGCCCTCTGTGATAAAGATGTGAAGAACAGCTTGGGAAGTGTGTAAATGATGGAGACGGGCTCACAAACATCACCCTTTTCACCTCCTGTGGGTATGAAGGTCACAACTTCACCTCTTATCAGGATGTTTAGCTTGCAGGATCATGGTACCGGGCAGTGTGGTTGCAGGAAACAAAACACCCTCAAGAGAGTTCCTCTGAATAAAATAAGTATTTGCTGAGTGCTTGTGAATATATACACACACTGCAGGAATGGGCGCAGGGTGGAAATGCCTCCATCCTGCAAACATGTGCAGGGGAGAAATGCAGCAGCCCGGGAGCATGTGGTCTGCAGGAGTGCGCATATGAACGCTGTGTAGTTCGGACCTCTTTTGCATTTAAATCAGTGTGTCTGTCACGAATGACAGACGGATATTTAACTCAAGCCACCTTTCGTTATACATGACTTCTATCAGTCCCCAGGGTCTGTCTGGGGATGGAAGGAATACCGTGAAGGGTGTGTTTCTGCAGTTAATTCAGGGACGAGCCCCCGCCGTGATCTAAATCAGCGCTCGCCACTCTCTAAACCCCTCAGTGAACGCTGACACGATACCCATCAGCAGGTTAATTGCTGTTCAGAGCTCATCTGCGATGATTTTAATCTCTAGCTTCCTCCTTATTTCCCCTTCTCCCCGGAGCTGGCAGGAGCTGACACCCCACAAGCGAGGTGAGCTGTGCGGAGGGCTGGAGGCTGCCTGCTGAGGAAGGGGAGAAGGGTTCCTGCGTGGAGCCTGGGGACGTGGCTGTATCCTCTTTGACTGCCTGAATCACACAGCTTACTGCTGCAATTCAAATCCATCCCTGTGAAATTGTTTGTGTTTCCCAAACTGTATCTTTTTGTGGTTGCTGTTTTGGAAGGGCACGAGCTCTGCTGTCATTTTTAGACTACGTCTCCTGCTCAGTGTGGATCTGCGTGGTCCAAATATTCTTTCCCCCTTATTCAAAAGCGGCGGATATTCACCCAAGTGATAATGTCACTGGTTAATGTCATCTGCAGTAATCTGCTTCAGTTCTGTCACTCCTGGGGAAGGCGGGAGAAGCAGCAGCAAATGCCCCCCTCCAAGGGTCTCCCAACTCTCGCTGCCTTCTCTGGCATGGGTAGGCAGAAGTTTTGCTTTCCCCTGATGTTGGGATGTCCCCCGTCCTTGCAAAGTCCTTTCTGAGAATAACGTATGCATGCAATCTGCCGCAGGAGTTGCTTTGGAGGAACCGTGAGATGCCTCCTGAAGTACGGCCAGCTGAGGGGCGGTGAATATGCACACGACGGACAGCAGCTTTATTGGACCAAGACTTCGCATGATTGCTTCAATTGGTCGTGCTTTATGAGTGCAATGACTCCAGCTTTATGGCAGGGACGGGAATTATAACACGTTTCGTTTTGGCGAAGCAGAGCGGATTCAGACACGAGGGGTCAAATTCCAGCGACGGTGCAGAGCCAGGCCCTCCGATGTTGTAAGCTGCTGTAACTGACGCCAGTGGAGCCATGCTGATTTACATCAGCAAAACATCAGCAAAACATCTGGCCCAGGGTAGATGCCTCAATACCGCGTGACGCAAAAGCAGCTTTCACCAGGCACTTCTTGTCAAGCCGATCAGTTTGGGTAAGACCTGCCTATTTCTTGGCAGGAATTAGTCATCAATACTGTGTATGGTGAACCCTTGTCAAGAGGTGCTGCTCTGCCAGGAGGAGCAGCTCCTGGTCAGCCTGAGCTGCGTCCCCGGCTTGGAGGCCGCAGGGCACAACAGCAGCTGGGGAGCAGCCACCCCTGTGCTGAGCCCTTCAAGCTGGAAAAGGCCAGGAGGTTTTTCCAAGGCCGTGGACTAGTCTTGGGAATGTCTACCTGGAGCAAACCGTCGCTAAACCCCAAATGGATGTCGCAGTGTGAGTTATCACATCGGTTATTGCCGCTCCTCTTGGTGCCCTTAAAGAATTGCCAGCTTTCTTTCACAGCTGAAATATTTCTTAACCTTGCTCTAGCAACCATAAAGGAACCATTAAGGGACATGTGGATGAGGCATTGTGGGACATGGTTTAGTGGGCATGGTGGTGTTGGGTTGATGGTTGGACTTGATGATCTTACACGTCTTTTCCAACCGTAGTGATTCTGTGATTCTGTGATAAAGATGCTTCAGCACATACTTAAAAGAGGGGGGAATTCACTCCTGACAGCCACTGGCAGACTTTGAGGTTGTGTACTCTTCTCAGGCCACCCATTTCTGTCCAGGAGGAATTTGTCCCCAGCCACAGAAGATCATCACCGGACATGTCCCTGAGGCGGGATGACAGCCTTCTGCATGCATCCACACCTTTGAAAAGGTTATGGAGGAAATAAATTGTGCAAATGAAAAAAAGAAGCACAGAAATTGTTTGGCATTGATATTTGGGGGAGAAAAGGGATTCTTGGGCTCTCCTAGTCATTGGCTGTAACATCATGAAAGGACATTAAGTCTTATAAGGTTAGAAGCTCCAGAAATGAATGCCTACCAGTTTCTGCTTCACTGGGTTCCCTCTAAATGAGCAAATGAAAGACAGGTGAATCCATCAAAGCAGCAGGTCCCCATGCTGGGATTTGCATCTTCATGTCTCTTGTCAGGAACTTCCAACAAATTGGTATTTTTACTTTCTGCAGTGTCAGGAAACAGCAGAGGTTGTCTTGCAGTTTCTCGGGAGGAGGTCAAGGGTGCTCATGTGTGAACGGGAGATTAGTGATCGCTTGCCATCCTGTTTTTGGAAAGGGCTGAACGCTTGCAACCCAGGGGATGTGATTCAGCCTTTTCATCTGCTCTCTGCCATGACATGCGCAGTGGGAAACTGATCTCTGGAAGCAGCCCGGCATGGGAAATTTGTTGAGCATGGGAGAGCCTATAGTGCCCCGGTGTTGACTTATGACTTATTTAAATATACAGCAAGTACACAACAGTAGAGGTACGTCTGGAGAGGGGGGTGGCTTGGAGGTCCCACCTTGCCCAGGATTGTTGCTCATGAGCAGGGGCCTCGCACTGCCTGGCCCAAAGATGCCCTGCCACCCTCCAGTGATAACGCTGAGCATTAGGATCACGGGGGCTAAACCAGAGCACCCCAGCTTGCACAGTGGGGTGAAAGCAGGCTGTGAAGAAACCCACCAAGCTGGCATACATGAAGCCTCAAGCCCACATCCCATCTTCCCAGCTGATGGAAAGAGGCTTTATTAGCAGTGCAGAGCCAGTCACAGTTCCTCGAGAAGAGACAGCCCATACGGTGCCATCTGCCTCTCACCAGCCGGTTCTCCAGTCTGGGGTGTCCTCCCTGAACTGAGTGCAAGCCAACGCGCCTTTGACTCCAAGCCTGAGCCCAGCTTGGCATTGGCGTAACTGGAATCAGGAGCAAATCAGGCCATTTGGGGTGAAGGAATGGGATACAGCAGGAAGAGGGAGAGAACGTGACATGGGGCTGGCAGGAACACGCATCCATATCGAGTGCCTGTTGCTAAGTGGAGGTCCATCAAGACGACCAGTGCATGGCTCTGCATGACTGCAGGCAGCCGGGACAGCAAACTAGCATGTTTCTCACCTGGAGATGCTTCTGCCGTGTCTGTCTTGAGATCCAGGATGGGCTCAGAAGAAGATATGTGTTTTTTTGGGCTGTGCTCCATTTCTGAAGGCTGGGGAATAGGCAGACTAGGCAAGGAGCTACCTAAAAAAATCAAGACCCAAAGAAGAAAATCTTAGAAGGCAAGTGATGCACAGGGAGTGTGAGAAGGGGCCAGGGTGGTGTGTGGTGGCCACAGTCCACATCTGGTTGTCCGCAGTCTAAAGCACCGCCCAGAGCACCACGCTGGGTGCCTGGGGTGGGCAGCGATCTGGACAGCATCTGCCGTGATCCTCCCCAGTGCCTCCCAGGCCCCTTCTTAGGGTGATATTTCAGCAGTGCCTGTAACCACCTCCCACAGCCTCCCACCATGTATTGCTACTCTTCGTCCTTCTTTGAAGCTTTTCTTTTGCCTCTTTCCTAAACCTTTGTTTCACTGGCTTTCAAGATATTGCTTCATTTACATTGAATTTACAAACAGTGAGGAAATACCAAGGTGCTTATCCTAAATTAAGATTAATGCTCCAGCTCTTCCATCTTTTTCTTTCCTGACATTTCTATGCAGACACTTAAATTTGCCATATAGCACAGATATAGCTTTGGACCTAACTGTAGTTCCTGTACCATACAAGGGATTTTCCTCTCCATGACCGAACCTCAGATACCCCACTGAAGTGTTCGTACACTGCTGCATAGCCAGCACAGGGCACAACACAGCCGTGACACAGCCAGGTCCCCTAGGCGCAGCCACTGCGTCCACCGATCCCCACCAATGCTCTTCCTAACTCCATTTTCACACACGTTAAGCTGCTGCTTATCTTCAGAGCAGATATCTCCGCTCTCCCAAACCCACCAGCTAAGAATCACTGCCAAACAGCTGATAACCAGCTTTAGACCAGCACAGAGGCTTTCTGCTCATCTGAGATGGTGACTTCATGTGCCACACTGGGAAGAAAGCCTGAGCTCTCCCTTTCCAAAAGCTGGACCACTGCTTGCCCCACTGACACGGCGGCTAAGTGGAGATTTGTCCGTGGACAACTGCTGGGTCTGCCATGCAGGGAAAACCCTTCGTTCACAAAGCTGTCCATGAGCCACCCTGCAGTGTAGCCATCTCTTGCAGAAGGAGAAGAAACGTTTGGCCAAGGTGACCCTGATTCGACGCGCAACTTAAACATGCTCCACCTCGCCATGGGAAGTAAGGGGTGGAACTGGGTGCCCCAGCCTCCAAAAGACCGACAGCTGACCAGCTTTCTATGGCTTGTGGTTGCCAGAAGCCAGGACATCAGGGACCTGTCTTGCGGACAACCTGGCCATGGTCGACCTCCATGATCCAGCACTCGTGGGCCAGAATAAGATGCGGCATCCAGGAGAGGGCAGCAGAATCCCAGCATGCTCCATGCCTATTGCCACCATCGTGAACTGTGGCTTCTGAGAAACTATTCCTGACCCTTTCCTAAGCTGTAAACATGGCCTTCTACTTCCCACAGCAATAATCTTCACCGAGAGACTCTGGCAAAGTCTTTGTGGTCACCATCTGTCAGCGCGTCCGTAAAGGTTTCTAATTTATGCCCCAGAGTAGCTATTTTTGCACCCAGTCAAGCGGAGGGACTGTCTGCAGTCCCAAATTGAGATCTGGAGGAAGAATTCTGTACCAAATTCAATGCCACGGGGGCTCTTGCAAAGCCTTTTGGGAGCTGCGTGGGATGAAGAGGGCAGAGCTCAGCCACCCAGCAGTCGTGGTGAGGGATCTCCGTTGTTAGCAGTCCTGTCCCCTCTCTCCTGCGGTTACAGATGCCCTCGATCACAGGGCACAGGGAACAGCAGCCAGCCCCTCCATGTGCGACAAGGGAATGTGGTTTTGAATCGAGGTCCTGGCACACAAGTGGAGGAGGACAGAGTTTTTGATGGAGTAAGAACTGCAGCGCTGAGGCTCCATCACCGCATTTTAATGGCTGAGGTTCCCCAGGGACCTTCCAAACACCCGCCCAGCATCCAGCAGACCTTCAGCAAGGGCCAGGCCACTGGGTTTCTGCTTCCACATGCTGTCATGCAGCAGATGAGAGCGACTGTGCGAGCCAGTGCTTATTAAAGATTTAAAAGGCAAGCTGTCAGCACTGCTGCTAAAGATGGGCTTTTCCTCTTATAGCTCTATCCCTCTCTAATACTAATAGGATTGGAAGGAGAAGGAGAAACGGCAGCATGCCGACCGGCTGAGGGTGAGTGTTTTTCCCTTGCAGAGGCTTTGCACACCTTGGGGGATCTTTCTAGCACTTTGCTCATCTTCCAGCACCCCTCCTTGGTTCTCTGGGATTTTGGGTTAATCCCTCAGCTCTGCAAGGGGAGGCGGTGCAGCCTGGGAGCAGAGGCGCGGAGGAGAAACCGCTGTCTCCCTCCTGCCCCTCTTCCCGACACCTCCTCCGAGGGGAAATGAAATGCCCCCCCTCCCCACCTCCTCTGCGAGCTGGCAGAGGGGTCTGTGCTCTGCTCTGCAGCCTCCGCCAGAAGAACTGCATTAATCCCCATTTTGTTTAAAATTACAGCTGGGCAATGGCTGGAGTTTCCATTTTTGCAAGGGCTTTTTGGGATCGGAAGCCTGGATTTGGACCAGACTGGAACAAACATGGAGAGCTTCATCCTTCTCTGTAAAGGAAGATGCTAAAATCAAAATCCATGCCAGCATCACTTCTTGAGCTATTAAGCTTTCTTCTTTAGTGATGCATCTTATAAAAAAATTTTCAAAAAGCGTTTTGACATGATGTAAACTGCTTGAATGAGTGATTTCCTTCTAAATTTGAGCAAAATCAGACCAATTTCAGGATATAGTTAAGGTTAAATCCATGGCAATAGAGTCCTGTTCATCCCAGTTTTTCTTTCCAGTTCTACTTAATATTTCACTCTTTCGTTCTCCCCTTCAGTTAAAGTAATTAAGTTTGTGAATCACTCAGATCAATTGATGTTGAAAGATGTAGTATAAATAGTTTGCTTAATTGCCTGGAGCCAAAGGTGAGGTAGCAAACTCCACATCTTCTTCACAAATAGGATTGTTTGTTTTTTTTTTTTTTTTTGCAAGGAGTCAGCAGGGAGGATAACTGGCAAACCCTCCACCCCGTGTCCCTGGAATCAGCCTCTGTGTTCTTCAGGGGATTCCTCTGCTCTCCACATCCTCCTCCTGACTTGCAGGATTTCTCCCATTTCCACGGTGGCTCTGTACACCGCACGCACCTGGACCTGCTACAGCTGCCCATCAAGAGCCACCGAGATCACCCATGGTATCAGCTCAGCGGGGTGAAATTCCCTGCTGCGTTGGCCTGGATGAGGAATTACTGCTGAGAGCGCTGCCCAATTTTCAGCATCCAGGTTTTCACCCACTGATGGGAGGGGAGAACCAAATACCTGTAGTGCCCGTGGTCACACAGGGGTGCAGAAGCAGAGTCAGGGCTGAACTCAGATCTCATGATAGAAAAAAAAACCCCCAACCTCATAATGACACCATATAACACAGTGTCTTGGGAGTTTTTGTGCTGCAGAATGCTCCAGGCATACGAGGGATTGCATGTGTTCATAGCAATGACTTCAGCACCATTAGCTCATCTTGCTCTTTAATCGGTGCCATATGTGCAACGTATAGGCAGGCTGTATATCACACCCAGTTTATGGTTCAATTGGAAGTGACAGCCTTAAAACCATAAAATGTTGGTTAAAGTCATCGTAATTCTTTTTTCTCCTGAACTCAGGACATTGCAATTGGCTGGCACTCTTGGTTTTAGCCCTGGGTTAAATCCTTCTTTGGTGATGGGCAAAGCAAGACTGGAGAGGAGAGGAGAGGAGAGGAGAGGAGAGGAGAGGAGAGGAGAGGAGAGGAGAGGAGAGGAAAGGAGAGGAGAGGAGAGGAGAGGAGAGGAGAGGAGAGGAGAGGAGAGGAGAGGAGAGGAGAGGAGAGGAGAGGAGAGGAGAGGAGAGGAGAGGAGAGGAGAGGAGAGGAGAGGAGAGGAGAGGAGAGGAGAGGAGAAGGGATGGGGAGGAAAGCCAGGAAATGAACTCTCCATTGCAGTCAGCCAGAGCAGAGCTTGAGGAAATCCAGATCCTGGCTTGTTCATCTGGCAGGGCTGAATCATGAGGAGGCAGTTATTAAAGAAATACAGATTTTTGTTGGTCACCTGCCAATCTCTTTCCACAAGGAGGCAAACGACTCTAGCAAATGAAAGAGAAGCCCCCCCTGGTTTCACTGACACCATGTGAGGAGTGAGGCCACCAGAGCAGGGTCACCTGTACCTGCTGGTGCCAAAAGCCTTGGGTCTGTCCATCCCGCAGTGAGAGGGTCAATGCTTCCCCCACCTCACAAGCAGGGAACAGAGGTCAGGAGGCACCAAGACCTGTCCAGGTTTGAGAGGGATCCCCCTCTCCTGAGCTAAAACTTTATATCCTACCCTTCTGGGACCATACAGGCCCCTTCCCTGAGCTGTTTTCCCTCATCAGGGCACAGCTTCAGCCGTAATACCTGGAAAGTCTTTTTTGGCAATGAGGAGATGGCAGAAAGGACATCTTGGCTCAACATTTCCGCCTATCCAAGCTCCTTGCTATCTCTAGGGAAAACTGTTCAGCTTCTCTGACCTTGCTGTTTTCTGCTACAACTCAGCCATACTTTGCCCTTTTGTATGGAAGACAGCTCCCCACCCAAGGGCTTCTTGTTCTTTGGGCTCACCAGTTTACAAGAAACCAACTAATTCCTGCCCACAACCCCAGCGTGCAAAGTGGAAGGTTCCTTCAAGAGCATCAAGGCGGCACTTGTATGGGAGTCAATGAGGAAAGGTGGGGAAGGTGTTCCCCAGGTCACAATTTCCAGGAGGACTCTACATATGAACATGCTGTTCCCAGCGATCGCTCCTTGGCAGTGTCTGCTGCACAAAAATGGCTCCAGCTGTCTTTCTTTACAGAAGAATCTGCTTTTCTCTGAGTTTTCCAGGAGTCACTTTCAGAAAGCAGCCCCATCGGCCGTTTCCACATGGATGTAACTGCGCTCGCTTCCTATCTAGCTATTTGTGCCAAGCTGAAAATCCAAAAACTAATGGCCTCGCGGGGAGATCCCAGGCGGGGTTGGGACATTGCTCAGTTCGCTAGCCAAGCTGGGAGTGTCAGCGGCAGGAAGGCAAAAGGGAAAGGTGGGAATCATTGCAACTCTTAATATATTGGGGGAGAGAGCAAACTGGAATCCTTTTTTCATGCCAAACCAAATTTTTTGCTCAACACTAAACGGAAGAGTTGCATTTTGCATTTGGTTAAGAAAAGCAAAGGGCTCATATTCCCCAAAGCAAGAAGACTGCCCAGGAAGGGCAATGCTTGGCCATACAGAGCAGGGGGTGTCTGTACATGTAGTATGGACCCGCATTTCCTTCATCCAAGCAGAGTCTTAGCTTCTGGGTGAGAAGAAAGGGGGATACGCCCTCTCCTCTTTCTCCTCCTTCCAGAAATTCTTGTCCTATTTTGCAGTAACTCCATCCAGTTTGACCCAGATCTGTGAGTACTTTGGGGTAGACGAGACAGCAACGTGGCCTGACGTGCTCTGTGTGTTGGTGCTCCTGGTGAGCCTCTTCCTCTTGGAGACTCACACCAGACTTCATGGCTTTCCCTTCTCTTTGGGTGTCAGTTTGGGGAGCTAAAATCTGCTAAAATCGCTGCAGCTGCATCAATTGCATGAGCTGAAGCCTGTCCCAATACATAGAGATGCACTAGGTGGACCCTTGGGTCCAGCTGAGCCCCCCATCCTTATGGGGTCCAGCCCATATGTGCAAACAAATACTCCTTCTTCAGCCAGAGTAGACAGCAGAAGCGTCATTATCTCTTTCCAGCAGTGAGCCACAGAGAGATGAAGCAATTTGCAGAGAACTAAACCCACCTCACCCCAAAAAAGAGGCAAAACCTGCAGCCTGCAAAGCCTTCCTCCCACTTCACCTTTCTCCCACTCTTTGTGCCTTTTCCTGCTCAAAGAGAGTTTGAGGCCAAGATATCACTCATTGGAAAGTCTGCCAGACTCTAATCCAACCCTGGGACACCTCCCTTCCACGTTACAGCTGCAGTTTTCCCCTTTTCATTTCCTTTTTGGAGCGTTAAGTCCTTTGGGCAATGACTATTTGTGGTTCTGGACTATGGCCTTTCCCAAAAGCTGAGGAATGTGCAGAATAAAACCTCCCTCTGCAGCGCCGGGAGCCAAGCACAAGCTGAGCAGTGCAAGAGGGAGACTGTGCTTTCAAGTGAGATTTGGCGTCCTTCAAACCACCCTGTTGGCCAGCACCTCCATGCATGCAGATGCTCATGGAATGTCTTATTAAATGCTCAAACGTTAAAGGCTGGTATGAGAGGTGGCTGTCTGTCCTTCATGCCTCCTCTCCAGCTAACCCAGCTCTGATCACCTTTTGAAGAGATTAAAACCCAGGATTTGGGAAGATTTAAAAGTCCCCGCTGAAATGTGTTGGCTCAGCTCCACTTCTGATCTCCAACCCAGTTTGTCCAACAAACACAACAGCTTAGGCGATACCCTACAAGTGGGGTGAAGGGACTGAAGCCACCGAGGAGGCTCTCACGGCCAGTGAGACCAAGCACTGGGCCACCAGGGAATCACGAGTAGCACAAAGCCACTACCGAATCTCAAATCCTCTAGAGGCTCCTTGCCCAGACAGACCTGAACCCCCATCTTCACCGGCACCCTCACCCACTCCCAGGCTTGCCCTGGGACATCCCTTGCGGTGCTTTTACCTGGAAGGCTGCAGTGCCTGGACAGCTGCCGGGAGAGTTGGCCTCGCACAACAGGACCTAGAAACAAAGGAGAAGGTGTGGGTCTGGCTCTCCTCTCCGCCTTGACGGCTTTCTGGTGACCTCTCTTCACACAAGCACACCCGTTTGGGAGGGATACAAGGAAAGAAAAAGAGTGCCGCGGTCCCATCCCATGAAAAAATTATTTCCGGGGAATTTCCCTTGGATGTGCACCATGAACCCAGCCAGGTTTTACAGTGCATGACACATGACCTTCTTTTGAAATGTCTCTGGTAGGTACCCTGCCGCACCCCTCCGGAGCATTTCGTGCCTTTTTGAAGTAGAGAGCAAGCTGACACCCCCCTTAATCCAGGAAAAAGTTCACCAGCTCAAACCCATCTCACCGTTTCAGTTAAAGAGATGCCCTCGCACTAGCAGAAACCAGCAGTTTTTTGAAGGGACCGTTTTTTGCAGAGACGTCCTGTATCTGCAGGGACGAGGCAATGGGCTAGTGCAGCCCTTCCCCTGAGATGAGGGAGACTTCTCAGCAGACCAACCGAGTCCCCTTGGGCTTGAAGGTCTGCCGTGGTACTCTTGAGGGGGGTCACAAGCCTGGGCATCACAACAACCATGGCCCTACTCACGCCTTTTCCACCCGGAGGAGCGAAGGAGCTGCCCTCGTGCTCCTTGGAGGCCTGGAGGACAGCCCCTGCTTTTCATCCCTGAAAGCCTGAGCTGTAGGAAGGTATAAATAACCTGTTTTCGGCTTGCTGGGGAGGAGGGGAAGGTCTGGAGGACAGCCCCAAATGGTTTATTAGTTCATTTGGTTTCACTGGGGAAGAATAGCGGGCTGAAACAAGAGAGCTCTCCCTCTCTGGTTTTAGCCGGTTGCTATTGAAAAGAAATTTTCCCTAGAAACCCATTTAATACAATGCAGAGAGGCAGGTTAAAGTTACACTTAATCTTGAAATATTGTTTGAAAAGCAGAAATTTGAATATTTTGTTTAAAAGCTGCAGAAGGAAACACATTTTTCACATGCCAAAAAAGGGGTTTTCAGCACTATTTCCTGTACTTTTTGATGAATTTGCAACTCGTCTTAATTAACCCCAAACCTGCATTTTGCAGCAAATAAATGGTTCACCTGAGCATGTTTGCAAAGATTCATTTAGGAATTGTAACTGCTTCTGTACATAGCAAGCAAATGAAATAATAATTAAAGGCAGATTTAAAACCCGCCGGTGTGCTTCTAGTACACAGGGAAAAAAAATCCCTTCGTCTTATGTTAAGTCAACAAAATAGTGGATAATGGAGAAAGGTTAATACATTTTCCTGAGTGCTTTTTGATAAAGGCCATCAAAGAGGCTTTTAAGGAAACTGAATAGCCAAAGGGGGATTGTCTAACTTCCACAGTGTATTAAAAGCTTATTAAGGCAGAGAAAAGAAGAAATGGAATCAAGAGTTCATACTCAACATATAAATAATATAATAATAGGACATCCCCGAGAGTCCATCTTAGGATGAAAGTCTTTTATTAACGATGCAAGGGGAAAAGGTCAAACAGTCAAGTGGAAAAATTTTGCAGGGAATAGAAAATAATACCGGCTGGCCGAGGCTAGCATAAGCAGCAAGGGGACCTCGTGAAGGTACGCTAATGAAGAGCCTGCCAGCGGGTTAAATGAAATGTCAAGCAGTGAAAAGCAATGCCCATTAGAAAACGCCACCTGAACTTTTCACACACCTTGGTGGGTTTTAAATCAGCCTTAGTGACTCAGCAGAGAGAACAAAAAGAGAAGACCCCGGTGTAATGATGAGCAGATGAAGAAATGCTGGCTCAGCAGTCAGAGGCGACACAGACAGTAGGCTGCGTTGGGCAGGGGGATAAGAAACCGCAGAATATATAAAAAATACCTTTAGGGAATAGAGTAATGGTCTAAGTTGAGTCCTGGCCACTTGTCCTCAGGACAGGCAGACAGGATTAAAGTCTGTCCAAAGCCCTTCAGTAAAACTGTGAAAGGCATAAAGGGAGTTTTACAATGAAGAGGGTGAGATCAGGACAGTCAAGGCTGAAGAGGAAAGAAATAAGGTGAAAGCTGACAGGAGCATTGCCATCATCATAAAAACACATGTTTTTTTGTGGAAAGCTCCCTTGAAAGAAGTCCGCCTTCCAAAACTATTTTAGGTAAGATTGAACAGGGTAAGAGGCAGAAGCCATGATGCTGCAGGGTATTGGGCATCGCCCGCCAGCTGAGGTTGGGGAGAAATTCTCCTAGAGTGGGGGAGCAAACGAGACCAGGGGTTTCTTCCACCTTGGTCTGAAACCTCTCTGCCAGGCACTGTCAAAGGCAAGACACAGAGCCGGACATGCGCTCTGCCCGCTCCTGCCTGATAAATCCTCTCCTCCTGATCTTGTTTTCTAATGTCATAGTTTGCATTTTCAGTCTGCCCATGTATCATTTCTAGATGGGCCAGGGCACTTAATCCCC
This sequence comes from Gavia stellata, assembly GCF_030936135.1. Classification (NCBI taxonomy): domain Eukaryota; kingdom Metazoa; phylum Chordata; class Aves; order Gaviiformes; family Gaviidae; genus Gavia; species Gavia stellata. Next base: position 23,034,949 of record NC_082607.1, read on the forward strand.
GTTGGTTTATTCATTATTAGAAAGCTTTTCAGTCTTCCTTTAACATCATTCAGGTCTGATTTGATTACAGAATACGTCCAGTGCTGAGTTCATATTTCTGAGAAAGGAGTGATAATTAGATGACGGTCATGCAGCCTGGAGGGAGACAGGCAGGAGGAGACGCTGGGGGAAGAGAAAGGGCAGGTGATGGGTGGAAAGGCTCCGGTGTCAGCATAACCGCGAGCAACCGAACCCCGCGGTCCTCCAGCCTCTCCTGCCTCTGCCCATCCTCAGAGGCGCACTCTCTGCAACATGTCTGTACCAGGAGCAGGGTCAAGGCCGGGATGTTTTTTACCCCTGTCGTTTGTGGAAGAATTAATCAGAAAATTGCAGCCCACCAGGCTTTAAGGTTGGAGCTAAATCCCTTTAAATCGGTGTCACTGAGCTCCCATCCACCGATTATTTAAATAATGGCTTGATTTTTTTTTATTTGGCTTGATTTTTTTTAATTTTATTTGATTCTAGTCTTCAGAAGAAAAAAAAAAAGCCCTGGATTTTGTTTCAGATCAGATGTAAAATGGCATGAAACAGAAAACAGAGTTTTTCTGGATTACATCTCCTTGCCGGCTATGCAGGTGGGTGAGGGCAGGCATTGCCCTGCACACTGGGAAAAGCCAGCCTGGCAAACACATGCGGGATCACCAGGAGGGAAGACAAGGGAGGGGGACAAGCCTCTCACTGTCTCTTCCCTGTTAAAATTCACATCAAGGCTGATTTCAGTCTTGTTGGGGTGGGTGAAGGGCAAAAAGATACTGCTGGCCGTAGAGGGGTACCTTCAGATGGTCCGTTTTTGGTGGCCCTATGGTGAGCCATAGCTTCTCCTTAGAAACAAGGGTCTAGGCAGGGAGAACCAGCAGTATGCTGTGAAGACATGAAGGAGAAAGCGCCTGGCTCAGAAGCGGGACTCCTCCTTAGCTGCTCTCCCCCCTGCATCCCATGGGCAGGAAAGGCTGTGGCTGCCCGGCAGCTGGGCATTGCAGAAGATGCTACATGGAGGGGACACCACCACTGTCACACGCGGTTGAGCGCTGGGACTCCTTGGAGAGCTCATGAGCAGAGACAACCCCGCAAGCTGAGTTGCATGAGTTCACTGACAGACACCAAGAGACTCATTTGGGCTCTTCCAGTTGCCTGCTGCTGGAGTCCTCCGCCCTCTGTTTATTATATGGCAAGGTGTTTAAACTTAGGTGCTGTGCATATGCCCCCCCCAGCTAATTTCCTGCAGGAAGCCAAAAGAGATGCCAGTTCAGATAGGGCTGTGGGCGGAGGTGCGGGCTAATGAGAAGACCTCCTAGGCGGCAGCAGCAGCGGGGTGTGCAGGTAGGCACTGGCAGAGAAGAGGAAGAGAAGGTGACGTAAAATGGCAAGACCAGAGATCAGGCTGAGGCGGAAATGAGAGCGCAGCATCCTCTCCTCGGTCACGCTCGCGGGGCTCCAAGGTGGTCTAACCCAGCAGGGTGGCGGATGCAGGCAAAGAGCATCCCTGTGTACACCCGTCAGCGCTGGGTTTGGTGAGAAAGCATTTGCATTTAAACTGCTGGACCTATTGCTTCTCCTCTGTCAGGGCTTACTCGTGGCAGGGTACTTATTCCAGGCTATGGCTGGATTCAGTGGCACTGTTTGTTAAAATATTGGTGATGCTTCTTGCCTTGGGACACAAAGATCTGGCCCTTAGTTTTGTAGCCGATAATTTCAGGGGCCTGCCTGGGCAAAGGGTGTGGATTCATGTATTAATCCTCCCTTTAGCAGCTCATAGGCACAGGATCCTAGGGGATCATCTCCGATGGATGTTTGTCTAACCTTAAATCTTCCAGGAAGGAGATACCAGTCCTCCCCCTGAGACATGCCTCACTGGTGCTGCACATGACTACTGTAGCTGATGGAAAGCTTTTAGTGATGTCCAACCCAAACCTTTGCCACAGTGAATTAAGTGGTTTTATTCTCATCCTTTCTCCAGTGACTTTACAGGGCAACTTATTGCCATCCGTTTTATAATTAAACTTTGCCTGATGATGGCTTGTTTGCACATCTTCTACTTCCCAGACTAAACAAACCCCACTTCTTTAACATTTCCTAATAAGCTATGGTTACTGAACCTCATCTTATTATTCGTGCTTCTCCTCTGGACTTCCTCCAGTTCATCAACATCTTTCTTAACGCGTCGGCCCAAAGCGGGCAGGGCGTTCCAGTCCCGGCATCAGGCTGAGAAGAACAACATACCCCGTGCCTCCCACGGCTCAGGCTCCTGCGAACACATCACTGTCTGACACCCATCTTTTAGCAAAGGCCCCCACCCTTTTGAACTCATGCCCTTAAGCGCTGGCAAGCCTTCCCCGTGTTTTACACGGGTGCTGCCTCTTCTATCAGCAGGGTTGTCAACGAAAATACCGACTACAGCCACTCTGCAGAGAGACTCCTGCAGCACCCGCTCACTGTGTTTTCCTGCTCCGATAGCGAACTGGTGATAACCGCTCCGAGAGTAATTTAAGAGCCGGCTGTGCGTTTGCTTTCTGCTGAATTCATCTAACCAATGTTCCTCAGCGTACCGCTGCAAAATCTTGCTTAGGAGAAGATCAGCGTGTTGTTCCTGTCCCGTTGCGGGAACTTCTTGCTGCCTGCCCAGCCCCGTTAGCTATAGCAGGGACTATTTTGGGCAGGAAACCTCAGAAGGGCAGCGAGACTGCTGGGGAGAAGTGGTGAAAAGTGAGCCGTCAGGGAATATTTGTGTGAATAAGGCTGCAGAGCTGGGGTCACGTTCTTGGGCTCGTGGGTTATCAGTTTGGGTTTTTATCCAGCTGTTTGCTGCGTGTGCTGCCGAGCTCAGCAGGTTCTCAGCTGGATGCTGGGATGCCTTGGCTGAAATGCCACCTGCGGGGCTGAAAACGATGTGTTTTCAGCTGGCACGCTTGGGAGGCTGATAAGCGTGGTGAGGAGGAGTATGGAGCAGCGCAGCGACAAGGCAAAACCCGTACCCCAGACGGAGAGAGAGCACAGCCTGCTCCAGAGCTGGACACGGCTTTTGGTAGCATCCTGGCACAGCCACGGGGGTTCTGGGAATTAAAAATCCCACCCAACACCAGGGAGAGGCTGAGGATGCTCTTACTTGCAGGGTGTTGCTCTTACCCGAGTTAAACCAGAGTCCCACAGGTCTCTGGTGAACAGAGAGTGAGGGGGTATTAACAAACACTTTTATTTTGCAGGAGCTGTATGTCAAGTCTCCTGTATCCGCTGCAGCTTGGGATGGCTGGACAAAGAGCCACTGGCTCTATTTTTACTAATAAAAGCTGCCCAAACCGGACGGCATGTCATGCACTTAGCTAGTGGCCGCAAGTTCTAAAATATCTCTGCCAAATAGTTTTGCGGGCATCTGCACAGCTCCAAGCCAACAGTTTTTAATTTGTATGTGCGGTTCAGGATGGCTCCAGGCTGCAGGGGCAGCGACGGGGAGGGGGTGGCGGCGACTCCTGGCAGATCATCCTGGGGAGACGGCCCCCTCTCCATGCGATTTTGTGTTTCGTGTATAAATTTAGCTCTGCTTTGCCTCTTGTGTAATTCAGTTTGGCTGGCAGCAGGCTGGCAGGCTGCCCAGGCGTTGCGAACCACGCATGTCGTGCGATGAGAAACACCTTGGGCAGATGGCAGGTCTGGAGCAGCCATTGTATCCCATCCCGTCCCGTCCCGTCCCGTTCCGTCCCGTCCCGTCCCATCCCATCCCGTCCTGGCCTCCTTGTTGATGGGCAGGAAAGAACTGGCAACGCTACGGCTCTGCGAGCTTGTTTCCTGAGGTGAGCACTGTGGGCTTCGGAAGGGCAGGCAAGGAAGCTCATGTGCTGGGGACATGGGGAAGCAAGACCCTGCTCCAGATGGGGTGGAGTGTCCGGGGGAGACCTCCTGCTCCCGTTCCTGCTTGCAACATGGCTGTGCCTCTCTGCTTTCCCCCCCTGTCCTGCTGCCCAAGCCCTTGGACATGTGAAAGGACATGGGGCAGTAGCACGTGGCAGAGGGACAGGATGGGGAGGTGGCCCTCTGCTCACCCTGCCCATGGAGGGAGAACAGGAAAGCATCTTCCCCAAGAGAAAAAGGGCTTCTGAGAGGCTCCAGGTCAGGAGAGGGCTGACCTTGAGTTGTGCAGGGGTTTGGGCTGCTTCCCACCCCCCCCAAGTGCTTGACACCCCATAGGGTATTGCCAGTCCCAAGTCTACAAGGGGCCATGGGGACTGACCTTCCCATGTGAGTAGCAGGGTTGGTGATGGGCACGGAGGAAACCCAGGGTGCTTCTGCTGTCCTCACAACAAAAAGAACTTAAGAAATCCATGAGGATGCACGAATCGCAGATACTTGTGTTTACAAACCAGATCTGAACCCCAGTACCCAAATCCTCGTAGCATCCAGCACAGCTGACCGGAGCCCATCGAGGGTCCAGCCCCTGGATGCTGCACGGGGCTACGTCAGGTGGACCCAGACCTGCCCACCCAGACCTCAGCTCAAAAGCATTAGTGCCAGCCCCAGCCATACAGAGATTAGAGCTGCAGGCCCAGACTGAAATCTAAAATCATTTATTCTGGATTATTTTTTGTTTTTCCTTCGTCCCTGTGTTTTCAAGGTTTGCTCCCCCACCAGCAAGGCTCAGATTCAGTCAGATGCAAGGTCCCTGCATCCTCCGCGGTGGGGATGGGCCCCACAAACTCATTTCACAAGTGGCTCACCCGCTGATCCGGAGTCTCCAGATTACCAAGGGCTGAGCTAATGCCGAAAGCTCCCAGACAAGCGGCTTTCTCAGGAAGTGCCGTCCTGGAAAACACAGCCCGAGAGAAAATAAACTCCCCCGAGCCACAGAAGAAGACCCAAGCCTGCAATTTCTTCCTTGCTGTCTGGAACGGGCTGGGGTGATGTTTTCCAAAAGGTTAAAACACAGGGTAGGGATGTTATTTTAGTGAACGGCTGAGCCCCTTCAAACCTCCCAACGAACGGATACGTCCCCGAGTCCTGTTTGTCCAGATGCAGTGCTGGGCTGGGCTCCAGGCCACGTCCTCCCCCCGCGGGGATGGCTTGGGGCTTTGGAAAAATTACGCACAGGGGGAGTGGAAAAGAAGCTGTTTTGCAGGTGGTGCTGAGTTATTCCAGACATGCGGTGCAAATATAATTGCAAATGAATGAAATTCCCTCCTCCTCCCCCCCCCAAAAAAAAAAAGCTGGTCTGCGCTGGTAATTAAGGCTGGGGATTACTGGTGGGGGGCAGCACAGCAGGAGGCTGTGGATTTTGGCTGTCTGCTCTGTGGAGGATGGGACCCTCCATCACAGTGGGCACCTTCACAGTGATGGAGCTGGGCTGTCTTCTGAAGCTCCACAGAGCCCCAGGAGCTGATTCAGGGCAACAACCCTGCCTGAGGCTGTGCTTCGTCCTTCGCTTGGCTTCCCACAGCTCAGCCTCCCCTTGCTCCAAGCCCCAGTCTTGGTCAGCATCAGCCTTTCCCCCCGCAGTCCATCCCCAGCTGCACCCCAGGGTCCCGGCATTCACCTATTTTTGACAAACTCCCTTTAAAAAAGATGTCCTCGGTGGCTGTGGCTGGACTTGCCCCATCAGCCACAGACCTGAGGGTACAACTGGTGGGTGCCAGCCCGGGCTGCCAAAAAAGGGAGGAAAGTCAAACGTGGGGTTTCTCTAGAAATGTACAGTGAGTAATTGCTAATGGCTCAGCCTTGTGAGAAACAGTTTTAAAAGTAAATAATTGCCTGCTCCGGGTACTAAGGCAGGATGAGACCTCACTGTTTGACACCGTCATTCAGCAACCGTATGCACGATGCATCAGGGCTCTGCTCGCTGCCTTGTCTTGTTCAGCGGCTGACAAAGGCATCCATCGGATCATTAACTCGAATTTCCCGATCAGTTTTGCTACCAGAAGGACCATCTATTATTATTATACAGAAAACCTTGCACACAGGTCCCTCCAGCACACCATTATTTTATTGTGTGTAATCAGCCCTCCCACGAGAGAGCTTCGCTCTCTTGGTTTGGTGCCTGGAGTGTGTGTTTGCTCAATGGCCCTCTTTCAATGCCAGGTCACTTTTCTGTTGTGTCTTCCCTGGCACAGGACTAACGATAATGGCTTTGTACGGTGTTACGTGAGAGCCACAACCTTTCTGGGTAACCCGGTGCTCGCTGGGGAGGTGTTGTCATTGCTGAGCACAAGTGGAGAACCTGAGATACACCCCAAAGAGCTTCCCCAACCCCACAGAGGGTCTTGGCACGGCATCTCAAAGGGGACCTTGACTCCAAGCTGGACTGTCGTCCTGGGTTGGCAGGTCCCTCCTGGGTCAGAGGAAGGTTTGTCAATGGTCTGTCACCCATCCTGACCCCTTCAATCTCTTTGTGGTCAATGCACAACGTGCTCATGGCTGATGCACCTCCCCAAGTCTATATTAAAATGCACACTGATAAAGAGAGGTCCCTTAGGCAAAGGAGGAGTTTAGGTGTCTCTGGGGGGTCTTGTTGGAGTCCACAGAGAGACATCTGCATCTCTAACGCCTGCGAATCCCTCCTGTGTTAGAGGTCTAGGTGTCACCTCCAGACGAGTGTCTGACCCTCCAGCGCTGCTCACTTCTCTTGCTGGACTATCAAAGGTGCTGGGGACAACCAGACTTTGACATCCAAATTGAAGATACTGAAGTTAGAGCAGATCACTCTACCCGATTACATGAACTGCCAGCTTCGGGCAAGTAAATAATCACTGTTGGCAACGGGTCCATTTTGAAGCTGCAACCTCAGCTGTAACCAGCCTCCCTACTGATGCTGCCCTCGCATCGACAGTCCCCTTCCCGCTGGAGCATTGATGTGAGGAGAAGGGGGTGACCGAGCTCCTGGGGGACACTGTCTCCTGCTGCTTTCCCACCTCTCCAGACCAGCTGCCGACTTCCAAGGATGTGGTCCATGCTTTGGCATCGCAGGACCAGAGCTCGACCTGAGCACGTGTGTTACGCTAAGCTGTTCTCAGCCCCCTCCAAGTTTTTCATCCAAGATCTTGATAATTATCTGAGAGTACACAGAGCTGCTGATCTTATCGTTGGTGGGACGTACATCTGTGCAGAAGGTCGCAGTGACCACTGCTAGCTGGGGGATGTCTGTAATTTTGGCCATGAGCACACGGGGAAGCCTCCTTTGCCCTGGGTGGGCTGGGCAGCCCATCTGCACATCTCTCCTCTAGGAAACCTGCAGCCCCTTCTCGGTGCCTTGCGCAAAAATCCTCCTTTCTTCATGCTGTAACGCTCCCTCCTGCCTTTTTATCAAAAGATAATTTGGGGGGAAATAATTGCTTTCGGTAGAATTTTTAGTGGATTTTTAAAACACAAAGAAACCCAAAGTTTCTGGAATAAAAAAGTGGGTAGGTTTGAAGATAGGGAAGGGAAGGGAAGGGAAGGGAAGGGAAGGGAAGGGAAGGGAAGGGAAGGGAAGGGAAGGGAAGGGAAGGGAAGGGAAGGGAAGGGAAGGGAAGGGAAGGGAAGGGAAGGGAAGGGAAGGGAAGGGAAGGGAAGGGAAGGGAAGGGAAGGGAAGGGAAGGGAAGGGAAGGGAAGGGAAGGGAAGGGAAGGGAAGGGAAGGGAAGGGAAGGGAAGGGAAGGGAAGGGAAGGGAAGGGAAGGGAAGGGAAGGGAAGGGAAGGGACAATCCTGGCTAGAGCTGCTGGCAAGTAGATCAAAGCTTTTTAGTTCATGGAGACTTCCAGTGTTCCTGCATCTCCTGCAAGCTCTACCTGTTTCCTTAGGTCTCCTGAAGCCTCCTTATAGCCCTGCTTCCAGCAAGACCCAGCATACAGGGGGGCAGGGCTGGGATTTCTGGACCCCAGTACTGACTGATTAACCTGTGAAACAGGACAGCAGATGTTGGTTAGAAATTGCACGTGCCCACACACCGCAGGAGCCTTCTGGGAACTTCTGGAGCAGCTTCAAAGGAGAAGAAGATGCTGCTGCAGGATTCAGCGACGGTGGGGAGCACGGCCAGAGGAGCAGGGGAGGTGCAGGTCAGCCCTCCCGGGCAGCGGCAGATCCCCGTGCGGGGAGGAGGGGATGCCCAGCCAGAAAACGGTGCTCCCCCAGGAGGAACCAGCACCACTGGGGTGTCTGCCAGTAAACCTAAGAGCAAGGGAAGGTTTCCTGACTCCTGCCAACCCTCTGCTTGACAGGAGACGGGACAGTTTGTCCTTCATGTCTGTGACACTGATGGATGACCTCAGCTCCCGCAGAGGGAGGGAGGAGAGCTGCCTGCGGGGAGGGTCCCTGGTGCCAAGACCTCACCACTCCTGGCAAATTCAAATATATCCCGTCACAGGGAAACATCTTTGCTTTCCACAGTCTGCAACAGCATGGTTTGCTGGGAGGTGGAGTTAGCAACAATGCTAAATTGGGCGGGGGGGACGGGACATGAGCATGGAGGTATTTGGCGTAAGGCAACAAGCCCTTATCGTAACCCCGATGTGCTTGGTACGCGTTCAGCTTTCCGGCGTGCTGAGAAGTACTTTCCTGATCTGTTTTGCTGGTGTGACTTCTAGAAGACTGGGAATCCTTCCAAACTAGGACCTGGGGACTTCAGTTCCCCTGGAGCAAAACGACAGTTAAAAGGCTGCAGCGTGGGGCGTCTTCTTGATTTTTTTGCTCCCCTGGGGTTTTGTGTTAAATCCTCTCCAGGCGTGCAAAGAACAATAATATTTTGGGAACGCCCACAGGGAAACATTGGCTGGACCCTCAGTTTCTGCAGGTTTGGAGTCGCTCCATTAAAATGACTGAAGTCAAAAGAGACGTTTCCACTTACACAGATGTACGTGTTGTACGTGAATTCAAAAAATGCAAGTTCTACAGAAAAAAAAGAAGTTACGAATGTCAGGGTGGCTCTGACTTTCTGCCTGCTCCAAAATCACTGGTAAACGCAGGAGCTCTTGGATCGCATGGGAAGACCTGGGCAGCTCCTCTTCCCATGCAAAGCCTGCTGTGAAATATCGGGGAGCAAGCTGGCTCCCACTCTGCAGAGTGCGGCCAGCCAAGGTATGGCCCTGATTTTTAGGGTGCCAGTCTCGCTGCCGCAAGGTCTGCATGAACAGCACATGCAAAACAGATCCCCGGTGACCGGAGGCAGCCCGGGAGCCAGGGGAGACACCCCATCCCTGGGATGGGGAGACTTTGGGACAGGCAGCGAGCTGGCAGAGGGCTGCGGAGCTGAGCCGAGAGCAGGGGGGAAGCTTTGGTGATGGGAGGGTTGCGAAACAGTTTCCTGTTTACTTGTCTCTTACTTTTTTCTCCTTTAACTGCGGACTCTACCTACTTAACTGTTGCTTTTACCAGCAGTGCAGGGGAAACCCCTCTCCCCTGCCACCCCGTTACCCCCATTCCTCCTTCCTCGACCAGCCCAGCCCCGAGAGGACACGGCTGCATGCACGTGCCCATCCTCAGCATCCCTGCACCCTCTGCTTGCAGCTGGAAAAGACTGTCCTCCTGGGTCCTTAATGGCATTTAATCTTTTGAGTTGATTAAAATAGTATATTAACCAGAAGACTCGGGCGTAATGGGAATAATAGATATATACAGGGCGTAATTGCATGGCGAGTGGGACTTCACTAAATGAGCTGTAATCCGTTGTTCTGCTGTAGAGGGGAAGGATTAGAGCATTATTCTTTTTTTTGTTTTGTTTGAAAGCCTCAGCTCTAAGGAAGTGATCCCCAGCTGGGGCAAAACAGTGTAACTCGGTGGGTTTCTTATTTATACTGCGGGGACTGGAGGCTATTTTAAAACAGGTTGGCTTACAAGCGTGAAGTGGCCCCTCCGTGCTTGCTAGCTTCAGATTGCTAAGTGGAGAGCAGACATGGCCAGGCTGTGCCCTGTGTTGCACTGGACCAGGCGTTTCGTGACGGCTCAGAGGGGAGGGAAGTGCTGGGTTATCCATTTCATCACCTCCAGCAGAGCTTGGCTCTGCAGAGCCTCCCCATAAGGACCAAAAAGGACCGGTTTGCTTTATGCAGGTTGGGGAAACTGAGGCAGGGTGAGCTGGGTGAGGCTGCAGCAGTGCAGGGTAGAGCTGAACCCAGGGCCAGTGCCCACCCCTGCAGCGTCCCTGTTCCACATCAGGATGAGACCCCAGCGCTCGCCATGCTGCTGCTCCCGGCACTGGAAGGGAACCATTGCCACCTCAGTGGGGTCCCTAAACCACAGGAGAAGCAGAGCCTGGTGTATCCAGCAAAGCACAGACCCACCTGGCTGCGCAGAGACGTGCAAAGAGGATCCTTGCTCTTTTGCCTTGCTCCTGTTGTTTTTTCCTCTGCAATATGCCCCATGGATCAGTGAAGAGCTGGCAGAAGCCCTGCCTTGGGTTTGCTAGACCTTGTCTCTTTGAGCCATGAAAGCCATCAGCTTCTCTGGCCACAAGTATCTGCTAATCTGGTACTGATAAACACTGTCTGTCTGGCCAACCCCAAAGCACAAGACCGGGTTAAAGAAAACTTGAGATTTTTTTTTTTTTACAGTTTCCTTTATTTACTTTTTTTTGCCTTTGAGCCTTAAACATTTATGCCTTTGTTTGGTTTTTGGTTCTGAGCCCTGCCTGTCATAGAAAAGGGCCCCGAACCAAAACCCAAACAAACTCAAAAACTGAACATCTAAGTGCAATCGCAGCTTCCAGCAAAGCCAGGAGGGCTGAGGCAGCCACGCAGCAGCTAGCAGAGGTCCACGAGCGTGGCCTCAAGGGTGGGCAGCACTCCGGCTCTAGCAGAGCAGCACATAGGTGCGTGCATTTTGGGGTCTGCTTGTACCAGTGCAGAGGAGTCCCGAGCTGGGGCACAGCAGCAGCGTTGTCTTTGCAGATGCACCCCAGGAGGCTGAGCTGCACCCCTGGGCACTGTCCCCTGTTTAAGGAGTCTCTGTCTTTTGGGACACTGGCAGGGAAAGAGGATCCCTAGTTTTGAGTGGGGATGGGGAAATTTTAAAATGCTGGGGAGGAAAGAGTGGTATGGCAGAGATGCCCACCAGCCCCTCCGGAGGAGGGCACCAGCCGTACCCCAGCCATGCTGAGCCCCCCGGGGTCCTGCTCCGGGGCATGGGCTGTAGCCAGGAGCTGATGCTGGGGAGTGCGGAGGGGGAATAGCAAAGCCTCAAGCCAGTTGTTTTTATTGCTTCTTTATATGGCAATGTTTCCTCGTCCTCTGCTGGGAGCTCCCAGGGCAGTTCCTGCCCATCCCTCCTTGTTGTCCTGCTCTGCTAGGAGCACCGGGATTTTACAGCCTCCTCTGCGGAGCAGGGAGGACGAGGGCCCCTCTGAAAGCCCTGGCTGGAGGGCAATCCCCGCTCCCAGGCTCTGGTGGCCCTCGTGGCCGGGCTGCCTGGTGGCTCCGCGGCTGCATGCCCTGGAGCTGACTCTTGGGATGGCTCCGCGGCAATAGGACGTGCAGAAATCCCCAAGGTTGCTCGCGAGACTCCCATGCACTCCCACTGAGCTTTACTCTGGACTTTATGTTCCCTTTCCTTAAATAAAGAAAAAGTTCTTGTTTTTAGAAACCCACTCATCTGTCCCAGTAATTCTCCTGCTGCCTCTCCATTAGGGACTTCTCCTGCCAAAGGTACCACTGCCTCCCTCCAGATCCAAGGGAAAGGCAGAGACTTGCTGCAGAGCTTTGTGGATGAAGCCACTCTTTTGCAGGTCTCTGGCTGGTTATCCTCCATTAGCAACACCGTGCGCTCACGTCTGCCAGACTTCTGCCTGTCTCAGGGTGCACCTCTGGCTCGGGTGCCTTGCCAAGCTCTGGGGATTGCCCTTAACCTCTCTAATCTCGGGGGCTGTTTGGCCACACGGCTTGGTCAAGCTATGCTGGGGTGAAGGGAGAGCTGGTACAGGCAAGCTGCCACCCAAGGCAGAGGTGCAATGAATGCTCTACAGGCTCAAAGCATAAGCCTTAAGCATCTGAGCATCCTTGATCTTCCAGCTCTGCTTGGTACCTCCATCTGACTCCATAAGGGACCTGTAAATTAAACACGAACATGACTCTAGTGCTCTCCAGGGCTCACCAGCTCGTGCACAGGTTCAGCAGGCTGCTTGCCTGTGGAGCTTGCAGAGGGCAGGGAGCCCACAAAGTCTGTTTTCTTGTGTGATTTTGTTTCTTAAAGGTTGAGCTCATGCTCTGGGCAGGGGGAGGGGGATTTGGGGAGGTCTGCTATACCCCAAAACATATTTTCACAAGACTGGCAGTCTCCTAAAAGTTGAAACACTGCCAGGTTGGAGTGAAACTAGCCCACAGATTCAGATCCTTTGAAAAAAGGGAAGGAACACACTGTGTGAGGTTACACAAACCTTTCTCCTTAAGAAATGGAGCTAAAACCATCTAGGCATTGGGGGGCAGCTTCCTTAACGTTGAAGGGACCTGCACTTCTAGAAAGGACTGAGCAGCCTCCAAACTGGGCTCACTGAAGGCTGGGAAACAGAGGATGTGCATCCCCAGTCGCATCTGAAACTCGGCTTCCACTTGTGAAATAGCCCCAAAATCTACAGCACCCTTCTGCGTGCTTGTGGTGGGAGGGGGCTGCTCTTCCCAGCCATGGTCCCTGGGGTGGGCACCAAGGTGTCCATCATCAAGCTCCCCAAAAGGCACAGGGGAGGGGATTGAGCTGAGCTGCCGTGGCCTGGGCAGGCTGCACCAGTCTCTATCCTCTGCTGTGGTGGCTTTGATATGGTTCCTCCCACCAGGCACTGGACTCAGCTGTGGCATCAACTGGGGAGAACGTGCCGAGGACCTGAGGTCTAGAGAAAGAGGATGCAATGTGCTCCTCTTCCCTGCCTTCCCACAGAGGTCCTCTAAACGGCGATGGGAGAGGACCACGACAAAGCCAGGCTCCATCTCACTCGCTCCAACAACCAGGAACATCAGATCATCCCTGCCTGCTAGCCCTGATCAGCCTTTGCCAGAGTTCCTAAATTAATCCAGGAAGGGTGGGCTTGTACAGCTCCTCCGGTAACACCAGCCAGGTGATTTGTGCTTTCCATACAAATGCTCTTCTTCAGGCTGCTCTCAGGAGAGGCTTTTTGTGTCCCTGGTTAGAATTGCAAGAGAGGATGGCACTTGACAGTATGCAGTAAAGAGCTGTGTTTATCCTCTATAATTGCTGCATGCTCCTCTGCCTCCTCCTGAACCACATCATCCAATTTCAGGCTGAGTCTAGGAAACCACGGGGCTGAGTTAAGTCTTCTACGCTCTAGAGTAGTCCATGAACAGGAAGAAAATTTATTTCTGATGGCAGATTTGTCCTGCTGCCCTGGGGTCTTGGGGCCTAACGTGCCCTTTAGGATCACTTTAAGGATGCTGTTGGCAAGGATGCAGACTCTGCATCACAGTGTATCTAGCCTGGAGGAGGGTAAGGAGGGAGAGGGAACAGACATCTGGGATGCAGGGGTTGTGCTGTGGACTCAAATGTGATTTAGATGTAATCTGGTTTAGTCTATTTGCAAGGACATATTTCAGTTAGATACTGTACAGCTCTCCCAGAGGAGGAGGGGTGATAATTCCCAGCCACCCGCCACCTAGAACTAAGCAAAACTTCTTTTAACTGCAAGAACCTTTTAAGAAAACCATCTGCACGTCACGAAGTCACAAAGTCTAACCTGCTTTAGCTCAGAACAAGCTGTCGGCACAGGTTGAACAAGCTTCATTTGGCAAAGTGCTCCCGCAGCTCTCCGCCAGCTGCCGGAACAGCTTACCTGACCCAAAGTGTCTTCTGGCTCTCATGACTTCCAGCAAACGCAAACATTGACTGCTCGGCTGCATTTCCTCTCCTGCTTCTTCCGTGGCCCCAGGAAGGAGTCCCAGAGGTCTCTCCATGGCTGGCCAGAGCAGAGCAATGCTCTGCATATTGTCTCACCTCCTGCACATTGCAGCCAACTGGCATCAGCTGCTAAACTGAGCCTAAAAGATATGTTTTGTTAAACGCCTTCCTACAGAAGAGCATCCAGGCTGCAGTTTCTGCACCAAGAACTGGAGAATCCCCCATCTCTCCAACAGTTTTTCTCAGTGGCGAATACCCATGCTGTTGAAGGTAGTTTTTTGGGGTTTATTTTTCAGATTAGAAGATGTTGGTTGCCGCTTCCAGCTACTGCTGCTTCTACCCTTTCTGTGCTTCCTGATCAACAAGTCCTTCGCTATTTCAACTCTGCAATCGAGTCAGTCTCGATCTTTGTGGTGTGCTGAGCAGCCCGGGCTTCTCAGGTCGGGATTTCTAGCCTGGGGACAGGGTTTTCTGCATCTCCCCTCCAGCCCCTCTAAACTTCTGGACCCCACAGGACCCTCTTTGTCCTCTTCCCAGTCCCCCAGTTTTGATCTGCTCCATCCTCATTGCCTCCCAGCTGCTAGCGGGATGGGGAGAGCTCAGCTTCTGGGCAGGGCAGGACTTCTCTGCCACCAAAGGGGGTCCCCTTGGAGAGAGGCTGAAGACAGACCTCGGAGATAAAACATTTTCAGATGTACTCTCGGGGTGGCAGAAGTGTCTGACGGAGGCAGATGGGATTTGGCTTTTCCTTATGGGGAAAGCTCAGTTTCTGCAGTTTTTGTGCAGAACGAGACGCCAAGTGAGTAACCAGCAATTTGCGGGCAGGGTGCTCGCCTGGGAACGCAGACCCAGCCCGAGTTCATGTTCTGCCTCGTTTGAATGAGGGGTATTATTTTGGGATGGATGGTTTTCTGGGGATCTCTAAATGAAAGGGTGAGTTACATTATGCCTCAGAGGGAAAACAAGCTTTGAAAGCTTAAACCCCTTTATGAAAACATTCCTTGGTTTCTGGTGAGCTCAGCAGCTGCTGACCTTTGCAGCGGGACCAGATGCCTTCCCGAAGGACACTCTCCCCCACTGCGGTCCATGCTCTTCCACAAGGGACCTGCTCCACATGGAGACCCCCTTGGGAGGCTGTGGGCTTCTTGTGCTACCCTAAAAACCATCCTCAAGGCCAAGGTGGTAGGTGGTCTGGCATCTGGGGATGGACCAGCTCTAGCTTAGACACAGTCCCCACCTCTCATTCACAGCAGGACTTCCTTCAGAAAAGCTGATGACTGCTCAGTGCAGGCCAGATTAAAATAATCACAAGGATCCCTCCTGGCCCTGGGCTTCCGCAGACAACATGACTAATCCCTCAACGCACATGCAACCCATTCGTACTACGGGTGTGCGCTGCAGTCCGCCTGCACACGCACAGCCCACGTGCCCTTCCTCAGAGGTGCCAGCCGGAGCAAAGATACCCACGGCCGAGCTGGGGGCAGCCGGCTCCTCTCCAAAGCCCTGGACCTGCCGTGCACATGGAGGATCTTCACTTACAGCTCCTAGATAGGAGCAGGCTGCTGCTGCCAGTGCCTCTAACAGGACCTGGTGCTATGCTTCAGTGCTAGCTGGGGGGAATTGACTTAATCCAGTTGTGCACTGGCAGAAATCAGTGGCTGAAGAGCAGGGTCATGCCACCTTCTTGGGAAGAAGAAGATCACCTCCGGGTCCAACAGCCAGGAAGGAAGGAAACTGGACGAGACTTGATTTTTCCCTTGAGTCCCTATGGACATCCTGGGTGGTAGGAGATGCTGAGGGGAGATCACAAGCTCAAGGACAGCTAAATAGGTCTGGGCGCTTTGAACAAGCCCAACCCAGAGACAGAGCACCGTGGTCCAGCAGGCAGCTCGAGATCTGGAAACACACAGAAATGCAGGCACGTTCCCAGGAAAAGCCAGCAAAACAGGCATCATCAGGAAAGTGCCTTCTGCACTGTCTCCTTGAAGCCCTGGAGACTGGGAGAGCTTCCCAACTCACTTCAGCCATCCCCTGATTTTTTTTTTTTGGCCAGCTCAAGTGACTTTCCATGATTGTTCAGAGGATGAGAACCTCAAGTAGATGTTTTTCCATGCCACCATTTCTCTGCAAATGGTCTCTCCTAAGGTTCAAATGAACCAGGTTCTCCTCCCAGCCATGGGCAGCAGAAAAAGGACACTCCTTCTATTACTAGATACATGCAAAGAAAAGAAAAAACCCAAATTTGTTGTATTTTTGTTGAGATAGATCTCAACAAAAGTATTTTTTCACAAAGTATCGGTTTTCATGAAAACCGTTAGACTCTAAAATGACTCAGAAGTAAACTCTTCTGCTCCGACTGTATTTCACTCGGGGTATTGGGTTTAACAGCCCAGATCACATAACCTGGCAGATCAAAACCTCCTAAATGTTGACTTTGCCCTTATGGTCTCTCCCTCAGGAAAAATGCTTCCTCCCGTGAGATCAATTTTTCAGTCCAGTTCCAGAGGGGAAAAGCAAACTTCAAAACACCAGCGTTTCTCACAAGGCAGCAATTTCTTTTGCCAATCAGTCCTAATTAATAATGATCAGAAAAATCTTCAGTTAAAAAAAAAAATACAAGCAAACAAGGAGTGCGTGTCCCCTCCCCCTTTACTTAAAAGGTTTTAATTCTGTCCTTCAGCCTCTCTCTCTCTCCACACAGAGCTCAAGTTCCTTTTTCTTTTCTTTTTTTAAAGCTGGTTGCCATTTCCTCTTCAAAACGCTGTTGCAATGAGGAACGGGCCCTTATAAAAATACCATTTTCGCCTTCCCCTTCTTCAGGAGAGAGGGACTGCCTCGCTGTAAAGTTTTTGCTCGCCCTGCGTGCCAGAAGATCGCAGCCCTCCCGCCTCTTCGGAAACCAGCTGCAAACCTTCCTCCCAAACGAACCCCAAAAAAGAAACGCCCCTTTGGCCGGCATCCAGCCGGCGAGGCGATCCTTTAGCTCCCTGCACCAAGAGCTTCACAGGGGCTGCTCGAGAAGCAGCCAGAGGTGGAGGACCAGGGATGGATGGTGGGTGTAAGGGAGCCGAGACCCGGCGGAGCAAGAGAGGGAGCAGGCAGGCACAGCCGGCGGTCGGGGACATCGGGGTAGCGGGACCACCTGCGACGGCTCCGGCAGGCTTTGGCACCGAGATCTGCGGGCTGACCTCGTGCCAGAGCTTGCAAGGCCCTGCTTGAGTGATGGGGATGAATGCATCACCCAGGGCTGGTCTGCAGACAGGCGGGTAGCTCTGGACCCGACCGCCTGCATCAGCATCCCTGCAGGGATGCGCTGCTCTGCAACTCAGCCCAGCTGGGATGGGAGTGAGGGTTCAGAGAGGAGGAGGGGGGTCAGAGCAGGGCAAGAGGCCTCCAGTAAGTTTGTCCTCCTTCCTTCTCCTCTTCATTTGAATCCATATACTAAAGCACATTGCTCCCTGCACATGTGCCAGCGCTGTTGTCCTGCTTGAGCAACACCCCTGGGTGCGCACAGCACGCGACCATCACTACCTCCTCTGCACCTCAGCACACGAAGACGGAGGCAAGTCGGTTTTGTTCCTTTATTACACATTGCCCAGGCGTAGTAAAGCAGCAGCAGCCAGCCCCAGGCCCGCAAGCAGGCTGTGGAGAGCTGTGATTGGAGACACCTTCGCAAGAGATTGTCAAAATGGCAAGGATTTTCATGGTGGGCAAAGATTCCCTTTAATCTGTGAAGCTCTGGCTGCGGCGGAGCCAGACTGCCGCTCACCGGAGCAACCCAACCCCATCCCTCTGAAGCACACGTCGCTATCGTACTCCGAAGCAAAGATGAAGGTACTTTTTTCTGACAGACCTCCAACTAGTTTGAGAGATGTATAAACATTTTACACCCTACAGCATGTAAAGCCTTCCCCGCTCCCCCCCACCTCCCTCCATGTATGCACGAACAGAGCATCTGTCTATCCGCCCCCTCCCACCCCCCCAAAAAAAGAAACCCAAGGCATCCCAGAGCAGCAGTGATGCTTCGAATCAGAACTGCGAACACAGGGTGCGTCTTTATCTAACCTTCCCAAGCACTGACAGTCTAAACGCTAAGCTGCTTACATGGGCTAATGGCAACATATCCGTGCTGCGAGGCTTCATCTTTCCACCCCCTCCACCCGCCCACCCTCCTCTCCGCTTCCCACCTTTCTCCATGTCCTTAAACCAACGCTTTCTCGCTCAAACCCCTTGGCAGATCTAATACAGCGTATGCAGCACGTTCCCGGGGAGCTGCACGGCGTACAGCGCGCGACAGCAGAGTTCAGTGTCCAACAGGGACAAGTTCATCCAGCTGCAGGAATTCCAGCCCAAAGCACAGTCCAGCGTTATCCCCCCCCAAAAAAACCCCAAAAAACATGTACACGACAGTGTCCAAGTCCACACATCCAGGGAGGGCTGGGAGCTACAGGCGGCTACTGCGGAAGTCAGAGAGAGGGAAGAAGGTTGGTGGTCAGCAGCTGCTACAAGGAAGAGACGAACAGGTTCAACGTGGAGGAAGGAGGGGGGAAAAAAAGCCCAAGAACAAACTCAAAAGGAGGCAAAGGGGAGATGCTGGGATTCGGGGGTCGGATGTCTACTTTCTAGGCAACAGCCAGCACAGGAAAGGAAAGGGAGAGTTGGTGTTTGGTGTCTGGTTTGTGGGGTTTTTTTTTTGGTGTCACTCACGATAGAAAACATATTCGGTGTAAGAGGTCCAGATCCTGTCATCTGTCTGGTCATGGGCGAAGGCACAGGTGCCTGTGGAGTTGCAAGCCACCATGTGGAAGCCAGCATCAGCCAGTTTATCAAAGGCTTGCTCCAGGAAGGTGAATTTGAGGTAGTACCTGGAGGTGTACCTCTCCGGGGGCCTGTCTGGGTCCCTGCTCTCATTCAAGGTATCCCCAAAGACCTCCTTGGCCAGTGATGTCTTGCCACACACCATGATCCGTGCCACCCTGCGGAACTTGGCATCCGTCTGGCTGTCCCTGCCCAGGGTGTAGGAGCCCCGGTAGCCGATGGTGATGAAACCTGCCCTGCGGATGTCGGTGCCAGCAGCACCCGTGCCGGTGGTGACGGCACCCCCGGGGCCACCAGCCGCGGCGCTGGGGAGCGTGGCACTGGCAGAGGTCAGGTTGCGGGTGGCATCCGCGTTGGGGGAGAGCTCCTCTGGGTCGCTTTGGCATGGATCGTCTCCCAGCGAGTTCTGCTTGCTGAGCTTGGGGGCCAGCATCTTCACAAGCTCCGGCAGCATGAAGTACTCGGCCTCTCGCTGCAGCCGACTCCTCTCCGGGAAGTGGTCGGGCAGCACCAGCTGCTGGTCCCTCATGTAATCCAAGATGTAGCGGAAGAGGAAGCCGTCCCGATCCACAAAGAATCGTCCCTTGCTGTCGCGGGCCAGGGAGCGGACGTTCTTCTGGGTGAACATCTCCCAGAGGAGCGAGCCAGGCACACTGACCAGGGTGGGGTGGCGGGTGATGTAGACTTGTCCACCCACATTGAGTTCAATGATCTCAGGGAAAGGGAAGTCCTCGCTGGGTTTGGCACAGCCTGCGTTGTCTGCCAGGGCCATAGTGAGCTACCGCTGCCTTCCCACCTGCAACAAAAAGCAGCAATGTGCCAATGTTAAGCCTGCCAGCCAGCGCAGCTCATCATCCCACCGGTCCCAAGCCAGATCGCGCTTGCTTTGGGTCAGCAAGCAGTGCAGGATCAGGCCCCTGTCTCTCCCAGAGTCTGGAAGTCAGCTCTGTTCCCTAATCCCTGGCTCTTGGAATAAGCAGCATTAGCTAACGCCGCCTTCCCTTCCATGCCACAAGAAGAAAAGAGCATTGCCCGTGGTCTGAACACTCCGTCTCCACCTGCAGCCCTCCCGACAGTCAGCCCCCGTGCGTGGGGCTCAGCACCTTTGCCGAGGAAGGTGCACCGATGCCGTACTGATGTTCACAACAGGAAAGCCAGGACCGTCACACCCTGGGTCTGACCGGCGACCCGCCTGGCCCAGCATCCTGCCAGTCAGGAGGAGCTGCTGAGCGTGCTGAGGGATGCCCGCATTACGGTGCGGCGTCTCCTGCCGAGCCGGTGAGCTGGAGGGGAGTTTATGGTCCCATGCAAGGAGCACCCACGGGTCTGCCAGAAAAGCAACGCTAGCTACCACTATAAAGGACAGAGTGACAGTGCCTTTTGGCACTCCTGCTCGGTCCTTGCTCCTGGAAAGTACTCGATAGAGACTGGAGGCCAAGCTGAGAGCAGGTGAGAGATGGCAGAATCTCTCCAAGGGTCTGGGACCAAGACAAGTACTGGGCTGCTGGTACAGTCTCGGGCCAGATGCCATGTATTCATACACTTTCCAAAGGCAAGCTGATTCTTAGGCATCGCTCGACACTGCAAATCAGCGCTTACATAAACCTGGCTCAGCAGACGGACTCCGGATCCAGCCTGGCCAAGCTGTGCTCTGTGCAGGGATTTGGGAGACCACGGAGAGAAGGGGTTTCCCTGCGCCGTCCCTAACTCCTGGCAGGGTTGGCTTGAAGCTCTGCCCGCTCCCCTGCGTGATGTTAGTGCAGCCCTGGGACTGCTT
Source organism: Gavia stellata (assembly GCF_030936135.1). NCBI lineage: Eukaryota > Metazoa > Chordata > Aves > Gaviiformes > Gaviidae > Gavia > Gavia stellata. Next base: position 23,055,369 of record NC_082607.1, read on the forward strand.
TGAAGTTGGCAGTAGCTGCCTGCACCCCCCCTCCCCTCCCCGGGGACTGGTCCCGCAGCCAAGGAACAGCACTAAAGGATCAGCAGCAGAAAAGGATCCTAAGGCAAATTTCAGAGAAACCAAAGGGCAAAGGTAAAAAAAAAACCTCTGTGGGCACTTTTGGGGGGTGGGGAGAGCTGAGCCTGCCTTTCTTGGCCGGACGCCTCCTCCCAGCTCGTAGGGATGTTCAGGGAGAATCAGTTTTGGACAAGGAGCGACTCGGGCAAGCCTCTGCCAGGGAAGAGGCTGCGAAGATCGGAAAGAGGATCAGCGCGGTCCACCTCGGCTTCCAGCCTCCCCGATCCTCTCCCGCCGCGGGCTTTCGGTCCCCCTCTCCCGCGACATGCCCACGCCGCCGTGCCCCTGCCACAGCAGCCCGGGCCGGAGCCCGCCCCTGCCTGCAGCCCGATCCCTTTGTCCCGGCTGGCCGAGGCTGCGGGCTGCAGCGGCGCTGCCCACCGCAGGGCTCGGACCCGGCGGGGGTTCGCGCCAGGAGCAGCCGCCCCCCGCCTGCCCCCTGCCCCGAGCGCGTTTGCCGGCGGGCTGCAACCCCCCCCCCGCCCCGCGGCCGGCTGAAAGCCAGCGGGGCACCGGCGGGGACACGCCGGCTCCGGAGCCCGCCCCGGCCCCCCCGCACTGCGCCGGTCAGGGCGCCCTCCTCCCCGGCAGCTGCCCCATCCCAGCGGGGCTGGGACCCCGCCGCCCCCGTTACCTCCGCAGGGCGGCCCGGCCGGTGAGTGCCGCTCCGCTCCGTGCCGCTCCGTGCCGCTCCGTGCCGCTCCGCGCCGCTCCGTGCCGCCGCTCCCCGCTGCCCGCCCGGCCCCGGCCCTGCCGTTTTATGGTGGGGAAGGCGGCGAGCGCCATCCCCCGCCGGCCCCGGGCCCGCCTCGCCCCCGCCCTCCCTCCCCGCCTCCCCCGCCGCCGACTCGGTCCCCCCCATCCCTGCACCCCCCCATGGGGAAGCTCCGTGCCGGGGCCAGGCGAGGCCAGGGGATCCCGGGGGGGGGGCCTTTCCATCCCCCGGCAAAGCAGGATTTGGCTGTGATGCCGTTACCCAGCCGGGAGAAAGCGTTACAGCACCCCGGCAGGTCCCGGGGGGTTCCGGGGGGGCTGCCTGCACCGCACCCCCAGCCCCAGGCTGGGCATGGGAAGGGGGTGGTAGCCCTGAAGGTGCTGCGCTGCGGTGCACGAAGTGCTTTGCAGGCGGGTGGTGCGGAGCTGGGAGAAGGCGCTGGCCCGCTTTGCCCCGGCTGCAGGCAGGAGCGGGTGTTTGGCAGGGGAGCGTGGCCAGCCGGCAACCCCAGCACGGCCAAACTGGCCCAGCCGGGCCCATCGCCCAGGGCCTGGCACCAATTCAGTCGGGGGAGCAGCTGTGGGGCTCAGCACGACCCGCAGACCCGAGGGGCTCGGTGTGCTCGGGGAACCAGGGGCAGAGAAAAGACCCTGGGAGAGAGGTGGAAGCTGTCCCCCAAACCAGCCGGTTGCTGGGGTATCCCTCATCCCTCTAGCCTGGCCTGGCTGTAGCCATCCTCCCGCTGTCCCAGCTCATGCCCCAAACCCCATGTCTCCATTGCCATGGGGAGGTGCACCTCCACGGTGCTCGGAGGGGAGAGTGCAGCTCCGATGAGCACGTATCATCTCTCACTTGGCCGGCTCAGGTACCCAGGGTGGTAATGACGCAGGGCAGGATGCTCAAGGACGCAGATCCTCGTCCAAAGGGCCCCTGCTTATTGGAGTCCTTTCTCCTCTATCTACACCGGTATTAGCATCTATGTCAGGGCTGGCTCAGGGACACCTCGAGATCCACGTGGCAATGTGTAGCCACAGAACCCCACATCTGGCCACAGCTGTGCAGAGACAGGGAATTCGGGATGGAAACAAGGTCACTTTTCTGCCCCAGACAACTTGTTCAGGGTCTGTTGAAAACTTCTGCTTGTTTGGTCCACATCGCTGTTCCTGGGATAATTTTATGTTCTTGAGCCGTAGGGACTGAAGTCCCCTTTCCCAAGGTACGAATAACACCCGGTGGGATCGTAAAGAGCTTCGCCGTTTGTGATAGCCTGTTTGTTGGTGCTAGTAAAGCCAGGCATGAGAAGGCATTGCAAAGAGAGAATTAATCTCTTCTTGTTTGTTTAAAAAGGCCAGTTCTCTGTAAAGATGGGAAAATACAATGACTCCAAACAACATCTCAATATTTGCTCGTTTCCTAAAAGTCTGATGAAGGCAGCCTAAAGTCCAACTTTCTGTGCCAGCGCAGCTGACCTGAGTTTATCTGTGAGCTAATTTACACGTACCTGTCAAATTCTGTACAGGCAGAAGATGTAATTTTTACCCTACCTAAAGATCCGATCCCACACTGAGTCTGGGAACTCAAGTCCAAGGAATTTTTCTATTTGGGTTTCTCATTGCTGTGTTCTTGTATCCCAGCTGTATCATTGCACAGATGTGTGATACGGTCACCAAAAGTACAGTGAGAGATGGGATGTCTCTCTGAATAAACAAGCCAGGATGCTGTTCCCTGGGTCTGTCAGTATTTTGAAAGAATAAAGCCGTAGGTATCAGCCTTGCTATGGCGAGTCAAAGGTTACCTGAAGAATGCCCGGACATGGAAAAGCAAACACGGCATGGCTGTGCAAAGAGCAACCGGTGGAGGGGACAGCCTCGGCATTAAAATGAGCTCATGGATCAGCTTTTGCATATGTCCCGTCAGAGCCGTTTGCTTATTTTTCTATAAATCGCAGGGCTACCCGCCAGCAGCTCTCTTTGCAGGTAAGCAGGTGAGAGCAGACCGTGAAAAATCCCACGTTAGTGGAGGTGTCTCGAATTCAGCAGCAGCCTGTGAATTCAGGGTTTGTGATTATTAGCGATGTGGATCAGGGCTGCGAAGGCTAGCTTTTCACACATTAAAACAGGAACTTTCCCGTGTCCATATTTTGTGGAATATCTTTATAGATGGGGAAAAGTTAAAAATGGGATAAAGTGTTTTGAGATTATAGAAATGAACAACAAAAAATGCCCCAAACTAAAAAACAGGAAAAAAAAAAAGGAAGGGGAAATAGGGAATGTTTTTAACATCGTAACTGTTTTTACATCAAGATTTTGTTTCACCTGCAAATGGTATAACTTTAAAAGAAAAAGGCATTGAAAACTTGGAGAGCCAAATTCCTCCTCACCAGACTGTTGGGTAAAATGGTTACAGCTGGGTATTGGACCTAACCAAAATTCTGGCTGGGAAGGATGGATGGATGGATGGATGGATGGATGGATGGATGGATGGAGATTGCTTTGGTCACAGGTAGGTGAAGCATCTTCTTTGGAAATGGCCTGTGGGCAAATTTAGTCACCGTGAGCTTGTTTGGTAGGGTTGGGTCAGGATGAAATCCAGTGTATTTCTGTCTCACTCTTCTGGAGGCCTGATCCAGCATGACTGCAAGTTCATTGAAAAATTCTCAGTGAATTTTCAGCTCTGTTGGGCTGCAGTGCTCTACCTCTGGAAGGTGCCGTGACCCCATCCATAATCAAAGCTAATGGTTCAGCACGTCAGACCATCCTCCCTCTCTCCCATCCTGGCCCACTGGGGACTTGCAGAGGAGCAGAGGACACAGAAAAAACTCTCTCTACCAATTTCTGTGCTTTTCCCTGGCCAAAATCCTGTTGGCAATCTTACAAAACCTTACCTGACGCCAGCACAGGCAGATTTGGAATACAGATGCCCATTAAAAAGGGTTTTGTCATAAGCAAATGTGAGCAGCCAGATGCAAATACCAGGCAGGCTGTGTGCAGGCAGTTGTACTTTGCATTAAAAGCTCCACCGTGGGCTGTAAGGCCATAAAACCCCCTGGTGAGCCTAGTGGGAGGGGTTGCCCACTCAACATCCCTCAAGCCACAAGAGCTGCAGGGCTGTGGGTTTTGTCTGAAGGAGTCCCTGTGGCTTGCGTTTCCCTCCCAGCACCGGTGCGACAAGGGCAAAGGCTGTGAATGTGCGGGAAGGGCAGGCTGGAGGGGGACGGTCTGGTGAGTGTATTAGCCTTTTTTTGCTGGAAGTACTTACATTAAGTTTCTCCTCTGTCCAGTCCACTATTTTCCCCAACTCGGTCAGAAAGTGATCTCTTTGAGACCTTATAGTGCTCCATCAAACTTAGTTGAAATTGCCCAAAGAATTCAAAATATATGGGGGAGGGCAGACGCAGAGCCGCACTGTCTCACACGCAGCACTCACGCATGCGTGCCTGCGCTGCGATCGTATTAATCTTGTTTCCTTAGGAAACGAGCCTAAAAATAACCTGAATTTGATAATGCATTTGGAAGGCTACAAAAGCAAGGCTGCCCCGGGGGAATTAGTTGGAGGCTCCTCACAGAGAATGCTCTGCCCGGTGCCCTTGGTAAGGTGGCATCCTTGCCTGGAGCAGGAGCTGTGAGGATGGAGGGATGGGGACCTTATTTTGGGGTCAGTGGAGTTATCCTGGAGGCTGTGCACCATCGTGCTGAGAGGGTCGGGGTGGCAGCCCAGGAGAGGCATGGTGAAAGGAGGACAGCAGGGAGGATGCTGGTGCTGAGGTCTTGGGAAGCTGGGGAGAAAACGTCGTTTGCCCCAGCTGCTCAGTGCGCAGTGCTCCAGGCACATAGCAAATACGTCACGGTGTATATTTACTCCATGTCTCTGCCACTACGTCCTGGAAGACCAAGTTCAGTTGCTCTTCTCCATCCTCCCTTTGGACTGGAGCGATGAATATTAGACAGCACTTTCCTCTCCTGTTGGTGTTCAGATGGATTAGACTCATTCTTCCTGCAAATTCCTGTCCACCATCATCTGAGGAAGAGTTCAGCTCTCTGCAATTCTCACGCCAATCCCCGCGCTTGTCCTGTGCGACCCAACATTGTTGCCTTCAACAGACCTTCCCAAGTGAAAATGCACTGTGCTGCTTTAGTGCTTTGTCCTCCACATTACCGAGACTCAAATTGGTGCAAATATTTTCATGAGCTGAAATGGAAAGCATCCAGGCCACTGCTGACATGTCTTGAGGCAACTTGAAGCATGATCTCCAGAGAAGGGGGAAGATGTTTGGCACCATAGAAGCAATGAGGGGGTCTGGAAACTCAGAAGAAGTTGCCAAGAGGTTTTATAAACCAGCCTTTACAGTTCTTCCAAAAAAGAATGGAACAAGAATTTGGGTCCCTCTCTGACTTCTGAAGACTTTTATCAACCGCAACAGTGGAACATGATTCATCCACGTCCCGAGAGAAGGAAGGAATGGGCTTAATGTGTGTTTGTGTCCACTCTGTTATTACACAGAATGCGGTCTGGTGATTGCAAGGAAGGCGCTGGCATAGCTTCCTGGCTGCTATTTCCAGCTCTTCTTGTGTTCTGAGCTTGGACACAATTCATTTCATCTCACGGTCCCTCGACCTCCTCATCCGCAGACTGGGGGGTCCTGCCTGTTCTCCAGTCACCGTGAGCATTGCTAAAAGCCCCATAGTGCTGCTCCAAAACTCCCTAAAATGTCTTTAAATATGTATTTTAAGGGCTGAAAGGACTATAAACTGAAAGAAGGACACACATTTTTCCATTGCCTGAATTTTTTCTCAGCTAAAAAAGAAAAAAAAAATCAGTTATGCACCCTGCTCTGATGATGATCTTGTGATACATCACGTTGCAAGGATGTTGTCGCAGAAAACCGATGCTGCTACATCTGCTTGATCAGTTTCTTATCTAGAGATAACAAGGAGAAATGCACGTTGAGGGAGGAATATTTATTAGAGGAAAAATCCCATTTTTCATGTATGTCAGAAGGGTCCAGCACACAGAGGTTCAAATTCCACTGTGCCACTGTTATGATTCACAAATGAGGGATAAATGCAGGAATCTTTCATCCCTAAACAAAGTGGAGCTAGTCCTAAAAAGGCAGCAGAAGCCCTGAGTGCAAGACTCTTACGGGGCACTGCATTATTTTTAATATGCTCAGGGTCTTAGGGCTGTATCACCCTCAGTCAGTGGGAAAATTACCCTTTCAGCACCTCTGTTCCTCCCCAGAATTCCATCTCTGTCTCCCTCTTCCCCATCCGCATTTCTCCCCTCTTCTTCCTCTGTGCAGCGTTTCTTCCAGCTTTCCTCTTGCCATTCCCTCTCCCTGTGCTAATTAAAATCCCACCCTGGGGTTTTCGAGCATCGGTGGGAATAGCGGAGGGTCAAAGGGGCTCTCGCCCCTGAGTCACTCATCCCGTGCAGGCTCCTAGATGCCCATAAATCAGCAGCAAACCCCCACTGGCATCACTGAGACATATCCTTGGCTCTCTTCCTTCACCTCCCTTCCCCAGGAGCCGTACAGGTCTGCTGGTAGGCACAGACCACATGCACACGTGAAGTTAAATAGAAGTGACGATCCTTTCGTGGCTCTGCCTGTAGGACTCCTCTGCTCTCCCCGCTGAGGACTTGCTGTGCCTGAATGAGTAGCCTGGAAACTTCAGCCACTGCCAGCTTCTATAAAAAGTGGTTAATCTGCTTCTGCGTGGCGAGGAGTTTAGGTGGCTTTGCAGCGCTGGGAACGGAGGGGGTAAGCGGCCACGTACATCTGACCCCAGCTGTCGTGGGCCTGTTTGAGACTTCAGGCTGGCATTTCAATAATTTACTTATACATCTTATCTTTCCCTTTTTTAGCAGCATCTGCCAACTTGCACTACAATTGTTGACTCCCTTCCGCGACAGATAGGTTTGGACAAGGAAGGAAAAAGGCTGCGCTTAATGGTGCGCTTTAATTGGCTTTTCATTATGAAAGCTTAGATGTCTCTGCAGCAAAGCGCAGTTAGGAATCAGCAGCAGGATGAGGACTAGGCTGCAAACTCCTCCCAAAATGTGGGAGTTGCTGAGGATCAAGGTTTTGGTTCAGTGTCATCACTACAGGAGGATTTTCTAGGATCCTCTCGGGCAGTGATGAAACCGGCATCATCACCACTGACTTCAGGGATGAAGGAAACGCTGTATCGGAGTTCCGTTTCCATCCTGTGCAATATTTGCTAACAGTAACAAGCACATGCGTATCCACTGATCTCATTTCACCATCTGGAGTCAGGAACTGGATGGCCACTTTGAAACTACTCATCCCCAAAGCAGAGATCTCTCACACAGCCTTTTCTTCATGACCTCTTTCAAGCTGGTAAATTAAAATCGTGACGTAGGACCGCCAACGCCACTGCATTTCAGGCAAGCACTGTCAGAGCAAGACCCAGCGGGGAAGGATGCTGGAGCAGGTTTGGAAATATTTCACCACGTCTTTAGCACTCAGAGGGATGGGGGGTTAGGAGTGGCCCCGCCATAGCAGAAGCATCTTCTGAAAAGCAGCGGAGCACCTCTGAGCAAGCCGGAGGTCGGTACACTAAGCACTCCCAATGTTTCTCCGCCTTGCACTCGCTGCGATCATTCTGGAGGACTTTTCACCCCCGAGTGAATTCTCCAGATCAAATTCCCAGTACAAACCGGTAACCCAGTCAGTTCGACCTTTTGCTGGAGCAGCTACCATGGCCTTTGCCTTATCACAATACCACTCTCATATAGGTACTTAAGTACTCTCTGCAAAAGCAAACATCCTGCCTGCTGTGTTTCTAGGATGTGGATCATTTAGACAGTGAGCTGGAAACAACCTGGGCTATAAAACTTTCCATGTAAACTTGTATTTTCATACACAGAGGATATATTTAGGTGCTATCCAGTAAGACCCAAGCTTGCATCATACAACAGAGAGATGTGATAAGTAGAAGAGGAAGACCCAAAGTCTAAACCGAGGTAGGTGGCAGGCAGGTTGCGGGAGGAACCTATGTCAGCCTCGTTGCAGACAGTCTGTTCCATGGGCTCTGCCAACGCGGTGCCCCAGGGTGAAGGTGCCATCTGGTTCGGCAGAGCAGCCAGCCTGAGGACGGTGCTGGTGCAAGCAGAGGGGGATAGAAGGATCTGCTTCAGCAAATGCTTGTTTTAAAGCCAGCATTTCTGCAAACCTGACTGGCAGACCGCTCATTGCATCCCAGCTTGGGGCTGCGGCTGAATCAGGGTGGGGGAACATGGCGTAAAGCAGAAATGCCAGCCCATCCACTCTCTGAAACCTTGGATCTGGAAACACCCCAGTGTTGCGCTCGAAGGGAGTGAGCTGTCGTGAACCTCTCTGGACTATCAGAGAAGCCTGCTGGCCCCGGGCGCTGAGCAAGTCATAGCAATAAATTCAAGGTGCCCCAAAGCAAGCTCTTGTGTCTGCCCTCCCCATACTCTCCTGCAAATGGGAGGGCTTTTGACCTCATAGATTTCCATGTCTCCCAGTTTAGACAAGTTTCTAGCACTGTATTAATGCCACAGAAGAGAAAAAAATCCTATATGCTCAACATGATATGAAGACACCCTGCAAATCACAAAAGGACACAAGGAGCATTTTCAGCAGACCAGAAAGCTTGCTTTCAACCTGAGGTGCCAAGGAAATGGCTCAAGCCCTCCTGACTCAGGAGAAGGGAGGACCAAGCTGTTTCTGAGATATGCATGGGAGTGCCTCAAAAACTCTTTGTCTACGTGCTACAGCCCCTTGGAGACTGGGCTGTAGCATCAAACTCCATAGCTTTGGTCTGTCTCTACTAGAAACACCGTCTCTCACATGCTAACAGCAATGCAGTGTTGTAGATCTGCCAGGAATGTAGGCTAGAAGAGTCCTCCAAGGTCATCTAGTCCCAGCCTGTGCTATCACACCAGCCTCACCATACAATCTCCTGAGTGTATCAAATTCCACCTAGAAAGTGGCCAGGATTTTTACCACCAAAACTCTTACTAAAAGAGATCATGTTGACAGCCTTCTCATCTCCAGCCTAAATGGGTGCCTGGCTTGTTCTTTCCACTTCTTCTCATGCCACCATTATCCTTTAGCTCAGACAGGTCTTGTCCCTTCTGCCCCTTCACAAGTAGCCTGAAACACAGAGAAGGAGAGAGACTTGCCTGATTTACCACTGTCATAGCAGGTCAAAGACAAGGCAGGATTGAGACCCAAAGCAACCTACCAGCCAAGGGCTGGCACAAGCAAGAACTGGCAGTGTGTTAGAAACAACAAGGGGCTTAGTTCCAGCCCTCTTGGCAGTGCAGAGGGGATTTACTGCCCCCATTTTGCAGATGGGGAGACCGAGGCACAAGAGCATCGACGTGACTTTGCCAACCGTGGGAGCCAAGGATCAGTTCTGGAAAGCACGGTCTTATTCAGGCACTATGCTGAGGAAACTTGTTGGCCGATTTTTCTGGCGACGTGCCCTGCGTGCCTCATGACTTTGAGTACACCGGTAGTGCCAACGCTCAGCTGAGACAGACAGGCTCGGAAGAGAGGTTTCCTCGTGCTTAACAGGGTGTTTGCAGCACAGCACTGACTCCTCCAGCTCAGCTGCTCAGATCTGACTCTGGTTGAGGAAAGCTCTTCCCGTGAGGCGGGTTTTGAAGACCGGAGCCCTGCTGGGGACTTGGAGGCTGCCACGCAGGACTCCCAAGCGCTCTTCAAGGGACTGCAGTGTGGCATGGAGACAGAGCTATGGAACAGGGGAGCTTTCTGAATAGTCAATTTAGCCTTTGAAAGCTGCCAAGACAGAGGAAGGATACGTAGGTGACAGTGAACGCCACGCAGTGCTCGAGTAGTTCAAAACCCAGTGCCAGGAGAAGCCCGCGCATTCAGACCCTATCCTGAGTGATGAAATGGCATTTTACATGCGCTTGACATTTCCAAGCGTGTTTATCTACTGCCGATCGATTGTAAGGGACGGGAACTGATTAGAGTCTCTCAAGGAGCTGCTTTTAAACAGAAAATCTGCCTCCAGCTGATTCCCTTCCACCTTCTTCCAAGTTCAGCCTGGCCTTCAGATGTCTGAGTCGAACCTGCCTAGCTCCCCCCATCTCCCATCAGGAGGCTTTGAAAGTGGGGAAAGGTGTCGTTTTCTTGGGGGAATGCCTTGCAACTTCACTCCCTGCTGTTTTCTCCTGGCCCAGGAGGAGTCTTGGACTGCTGCAGCACAGGGAGCATGGGTTTGGGCAGTCTTCTTGGCCATAATGGACACTAAGACCCTGTGGCTCTCATTCTCCAACAGGCATGAGCTTGGGCTTGTCTCTGGATGAGTCTTGTCTGGAGGAACTGCAGCATCTCCCCCAGGCAGGTTGTGCTCACTTCGTGCCTCCAGTGATACCTGGCTCTGCTGTTTGTTCTGGTCTCACAGTGTAGGGGGTTTGTCCTACAGCCCACGGGGTGATGGGGAACAGGCAGGAGGAGTTCCCGGGGGGCTGCCTCGCAGCTGGGATCAGACATCAGCAATGGCAGTGGGCACTGGTAACCTAAGGAATTTGCTGCCGACAGCTCCTAAAGCAGTAGTCACGGAGGAGAGTTGGTAAATGGATCCACGTGTCATGAATGGAGATGAAACCACTTCATCCCAAAAGCAGGAGCGAAGCAGAAGTCCTAATCATTTTTTTTCCAGAGTAATTTCTCTTTTCTGTCCCATTACAGTAATCTCGTAAAAGACACCTATTTCCCAAGCAGCCAAAGAGAGACTGCATTCACGTGGGGCCGTATTTCCCACTGCTCAGCAACAACAAATGGAGTCAGATTTTCAGCCTGGCTCTTACTTAGGTCCCAGAAGAGGAGCCTCATTCCCCAAAGTTTCCACAAATCAACATTTCCCGTGATGGCCCAGCCAGCCAGATGAAGATCGCTACACTTGGTGAGAACCCAGATCCCTGTATGTTGGGCATTTTAGACTCTGGTTATTTGTAGGAGTTAATGCTAGTCCCCTCTGATTTAAAAATATGCTAATCTCAGTCTCTGCACACCACGGGTATGTATTCAGAGGTATAGAGGCAGCTGTGCGCTGGCACAGATGTGCTCACGTCAGTATGGCGAGTCTCAGCTCTTTGTGGTGGTCCCATGGGATATCTCAGGGAGATTAGAAGAATGACCCCCATTTTATAAATCAGAAAACTGAGGCATGCAACAGTGACATGACTTGTAACTGGAACAGAGCACACAACAGAACAGGCTGCTTGTAGCTTGTGTGACCCGTTAGACCACACAACCTTAAATACAAAAGTCTATAATAAGGAACCTTTTCAACAGTATAATTACAGCAGGGTATATCACGTATTCACAGAAGTAGTTTGATTTTTAAGGTAGTCAGTGTGGCACAAAGAGTGGATATTCTGCTCTTTTTCCAGAAGCTTTTACTGGATGTGATGCTGGGTTTGCTGGGGGAGGCTCTCTTGGACATGCAGCACAGCTCAGTGATCTTCCACTTCTTCTGAACCAACTATCTCTAGATGTACATGTCCAAGTGGCAGCTGAGTTTTTTGGTGTTATTTGCAGCTGATGAAGTCTTTGAAAAAATCATAGCCCTGGGTTTCCCGCAGTGGCTTGTTTTAAGCGAGGTTTACGTCAGCTGTGCATTTCAGGAACACATGCGCAAGCTTTTCTTAAGCTGGCCCAAGACTGACTTACCACTGCTTTAGTTACCCCTGGGCTTCCAGGAGGATGCACAGGAAGAGGATAACGGAGGACCGGTTCCAACTCCTGCAGGCTGAGGCTGCTGGAGCAGTCATACCAGTCTACATACAGTGGCAGGGAGCAAAACCAGCTGAATTAAAGTGGGCCAGTTCCTCTGTGGTTCCCAGCAGACAGTAAAACTCAATTCTTATGTTCCCAGTTTAGCCTATGCCGCAAATCTCTCTCTCTCTCCCCCTCCTAGATACCATTTAATCTAATTAATCTGATTACCAGTACAATCTATCAGAAAAAGAAATCTTAATAGCTAGCTAAATGTGCTGAATTAATAGATATTTATTAGCATTCATTATATTCATCACCATCTCGCTGTGTTAGAACTGTGAAAACATAGGGAAAAAGAGTGACAACCCTCCTCCCAGTTTATAACTCATGTCGGAGCAAACCCTTATCTCATCTCTGCATGTATCATACAAAGGTCCAACCGCTATGAAACCCCGGTGGGGACACACACACACAAAAAGCCATAAACGGCTTGAGAGAAGCTTTTAGACTGGTGTTCTGTGAGCACCAGAGCCAGCTGGGACCACAACCGCCCAACCTGTTTGCACCATGCAGGCTCTTCAGCAGAAGCATTAAAAGGAAGAGCTTTTACAGACATGTTTTGTTGTTGTTTTTGACTTTGACTTTGACGGGGTTCCTATATCTGAGGTCACTTGTTATGCGCTAAACACTGAATTGCAGGACAAGGCACATCAGGTGGGAATCTGGTTGGGTTTTTTTCTTTATTTTCTTCTTTAGGCCCCTTTTAAAATTATTCTCCCAGTACCATACAGCCAAAGACGGAAGAAACCCCCAAATGTCCCAGCCCTTCCACTCCTGTGCTTCAACCCCTGGACAATGCTTCCTCCTATAGGCTGTTGTGTTAATTTTCAGCATTAAAGATGCGGTGCTGCTTTCAGCACAGCATGGCACAGGCTACCGCAGCCGTAGCCTATTTATATAATGCCCTAAAGGTCAAGAAAAAGGATAAACTCAATGCAACTTTGACACCACAGTCCATCACAGCACAGTTACACTAGTGCTGTGGCTATGAGGAAATAAATGATGATGGACAGGGTTTGGCTAAATACTCCCTGATGTGGCCTCAGCAGTGGCTGACCCCCTGCCCTGCGCTCTCCAGGCTTTAAAGCCAGGCTAGAGGGTAACTGTATTGCCTGGGAGCAGCTTCTCATTTTGCAGCGTTTCGCCTTTAGGCAGCTCGTGGTTTTGGGAGCTGGGGGTGGGCAGGGGACAGGGTCTGGGTGTGATGGGAGTAATTCATTCGCTGTCCTCTTTGGGAGAGTTTGTCATCTCTGGAGTGACTGTCTACTGAAAGATCCCAAGAGTGAGCTGGGGATTATTCTCTTTCTTAGTTTAGTGGCAGCTCTTTTTAATTGACTAGTGTCTCTCTAACTGCGATGGGTGTCCAAGACAGCAGGACTCACCCACAGGACTCTCCTGCGTCCCCGCTGACGGCTGATGTTTTATCCACCAGCCCACGCACACAGGCTCTGCCGTCAGAGCGAGATGTGCTGTCCCCTGTGAATCCTCCAGACATGCAGTTCACCACCGATAAAGCTCCAAAGGGAGCCAGGATGGGGCCAAAACATCAGCTTCCCTCCCCTGTGGAGCTGAACCATGGAGGAGCTGTGGTTGCTCTCCTGCCTTTCCACCCTGAGCACAAGCAGAGAGCGAATGGGGATGAGAGGGTCGCAGCTCTGACCCAAAGGTGGTTTCCACCCTGAAACCTCATTGCATGCTTCGGTGGATGAATCTAGGTGCCTTGTTTTCCATAGCACAAATCCTCTGGGCAAGCCTGGGTACGGGAGATGATAAAGAACATAGAGCCTCGCTTCACCCAAGCCCAATCTCTGTTTTAATTCACCTTTTTCCCATCCAAACATTAGCTTACCCCCCTTAGCAAAATGCCACTTAAAAGCTGTTTTACAAGTGGATTTAACTAGAACTGAAAAAAAAACAAAGCGATCCATTGAAAACATTTGTTCGCTGGCATCTCCTGACTACTTGCCCTTGTGTTTCCATAGAGAGCACCGTGACAGCAATGGTCATGCTGCCGCTAGAATAGGTGACTCAGACTTTGCCCTCACATTACCTGCTTGAAATGCTCAGCTGTCAGCCCTGCCGTGTGTTTAGCTTAAATTATTGCCAGAAATGATGCCATGGCAATGCTAGGCAACCTGCACACTAACAGTGCTGGAAAAATCTGCTACAAATAATGACGATGTTTAACATTTTCCATCAAAAAAATGTCAAAGTGTTTTCCAAACACAGGTCAGAGACCTCTTTTGCCCTCGCAGACAAGAAAGTGGGGTCACCGTTTACAGAACAAGCAACTTCTCAAAGATCCCACAGGCAGTCTGCAGGACAGATGAGAAAGGACTCAGGAGATGGACACCAAAGCTACCAGCATCTCTCCTGCATCTGCAACATGCCCACTCCACAGTTCTGGCCGGAAATAATATTTTGTCTTTTTCTTACGACTCCCCTCCTTCTGAGTAGCAAAAGCGTCATTCAGGCAGAAGCAAGCTGACACTCTCAATATTTAAGGGAGTTTGAGAAGAAACACACTTGATGGCATCCCCTCCAGAGGAATGCATCAGGCACTGGGCCAAAAGCACCACAGCTGTTAAGGCCGCAAAACCGTGGCTTAAGGAAGCATGAAAAAATGCTGAGTGGACATAAAATCGGGGGCAGGAATTTAAAGACGCTCACTGTAATTACCCTGCAACACATCTGGTTGTATCATACGGCTTTACCCTCCATCATCACTTTGCTAGTGGTCTATCTCCTGACATACCCTTGCTCTGTCCCCGTTCTGTGAACTCTTGTCTCCTCTCCCCCGTCTCAAGGCGATGCTCACCTCTCTCATAAGCATTAATCTCTGCTACAGAGTGACCACAACCTAAACGGACAATCAGGATCACTGTCCTCATACTACAAATGAGGACCCGGGTCACAGAGGGGTGAGCGCTTTCCCCACGGTCACACAAGGAGTGGCAATGACGAGGAAGGAAATGTCTTGCAAAGGACGTCACTGAGGATTCAGAAATGTTGCATTTCGGCACTGGGCGGAAGCCAAGATGTTTTCAAGTTTTTCCATGCACAAAATATGAGACGTCCCCAGCCTGCATGTTTCAGTCCTTGATGTGAACCAGGCCTGGTAAGGACCTGGGCCTGTCTCTTCTACAGGTACGTGAGTCTTTGTCGCATCCAAACTGCCAAGGGACCAGCGGCGTAAGGGTGGGAGGTGCTGATTTTGAGCAGTTCACAGAATCACAGAATCACTAAGGTTGGAAAATACCTGTAAGATCATCAAGTCCGACCATCACCCCAACCCCACCATGCCCACTAAACCACGTCCCGCTGTGCCACGTCCACACGTTCCTTGAACACCTCCGGTGACGGTGACTCCACCACCTCCCTGGGCAGCCTCTTCCAGTGCTTCACCACTCTCCCAGTGAAGAAATTTTTCCTAATATCCAGCCCGAACCTCCCCTGGTGCAACCTGAGGCCATTTCCTCTTGTTCTATCGCTAGTTACATGGGAGAAGAGACCAGCACCCACCTCACCACAACCCCCTTTCAGGTAGTTGTAGAGAGCGATGAGGTCTCCCCTCAGCCTCCTCTTCTCCAGACTGAACAACCCCAGCTCCCTCAGCTGCTCCTCATCAGACTGTGCTCCAGACCCCTCACCAGCTCCGTCGCCCTTCTCTGGACACGCTCCAGCACCTCAATGTCCTTCTTGTAGTGAGGGGCCCAAAACTGAACACAGCATTCGAGGTGCGGCCTCGCCAGTGCCGAATACAGGGGGACAATCACCAACTGTTCTTCCACTTAGAGCCCAAGACAGCTGTACCAGGGAGATGTCCCTCAAAACTGCTGCTCTGGCAGAAGTTTTGGTGTCCATGACTCAGTATTTCCATTTTCTTGGAAAACTCCCAGCCACCTCAGAAATGGACCAGGGCCACCACCTGAGCCACAGGACTCTCCTCCTCCCCTCATCCTTTACCCTTCATTACCTCATCTCTCATAAAGCTTGTCCCTTGCTGCCAATAAAGGCTTGGCATCATACACGACCCACAGCAATGCCGATGGCAGCAACTGGATTTAGAAAGCAGGGACAGAGGGGCCACCGCACTGCAGAGTGACACAGTTTATTGCCCTCTGGCATTGCATGGACCTACTGTCAGCAAATGGCAAACCAGCTTCTGTCAAAGTTTAACGCCGGCTTAATGAGCAGAAGAAAAACTCTACGGATGAAATGTTGAATATTTAATGTAAACTGTAAGCTATAAAACTCATTTTCCCATTAAGTAGTTTTAAGGTAGATGTTATCTTTTAGTGCAGCTGCTGTGCAAAAGGAGTGATTGCTTAGCTGTGAAACACCTTGGGTCACAGCTGGAGTATTTGCATCAACCGCCGCGCATCCATGCTCTCATCTGGCCACGTGAAGAAGAGAAAAATGCAGCAGGAATATGAAGGGGTTTTGCAAAAAGGAGCCAGCAGTGAAGGACATGTGTTAGGACATGTAGGTCCTGCAGGTCCAGAGCAGTCCCTGGGATCCCACAACTCATCCCTGTGCTGCTGTTGTCATTAACGTGGCGTCAGGCTGGAGCAGGCAGCCCTCAGCGTGGCATAGCTCCTGGGTCCCCGGGCAGCTGAGCGCAGGATCTGCCTCATATACTCTACAAGCATCCGATTAAAAACTGCCAGTGGCCAACAGCTGGACTCAGTATTTATTCCAGTGATAACTACAGGGAGGAGGAGAGCAGTTGCAATATGGCAAAGGAGGGAACAATGCAAGCCTGCATGGGAGGGATGTCCACATGGAGTTGGGAAGTTGGATGGTTGGTGGGACTGGTGTCCTCCATCATGCAGAGATGGTCCTGAAGGCACCACCGAGCTGAAGGCATTGCAGAATACTTGACCGGCATGGGTTAGAAGTGGGGTTTTAATTGCTGGAAAACACTCAGATACTGTCGTGGTCCTTTAAAGCACAGCTGTGTGATGGAGCAGAGATTGGCAATGTGGCCTCCTGGCACAGCTTTGGCCCAACCTGCTGTCACCAAAAGCCCTGGAGAAGCCTGGGTGTGTGGTCTCCAACATGTCCAGCACTTCCCAGCAAGGGTAAGGATAAAAACTCGGTCTCTAGAGGAAACTTGGCAGGGGGCAGCTTCGAGCCGAACAAAACAAGTTAAATATTGAGACCGTGTCTTCAGACTGTGGGACCCTTGCTAGAGGGTAGTGTGGAGGCTGAAAATGCATTTGGTTTCAGAGAGCGACATGAGGAGCTCATGGGAGAAGGATCCATCGCAGCTACAACACAAGAAGAGGCTGTCACCTGCTTAGGAAACCCTTAAACTGGAGCCCACCAGGGGTTTTCTTTGGGTGGACAGGGGAAATCACTATGTACTTGCCCTGTTCTTTTGCCTTTCCTTGGACAAATAGACCTGGCCAGTGTTGGAGACAGGCTACTGGGCTGGATATTTTGAGACTCCTTCAGAGCTGAGGTCTCTGCCTTTTGAGGGAAAGAGGGTCCCCTCTGCTGGGATAGGGCGACTGGCAGCCCTGATCTGTTCTGGCTCCAGTTTAAACACCTGCGGTGCAATGTATCTGCCGCTGTTCTGGCAGTAGCCTGATATGTGTGTCCTCATTGCTCTCCCAATCTGTTTCAGGGCTGAATAAAATACTCAGGGTCGGTACAGGCTCCGAGCACCCAGGCAGCCTGTGTCTTAGCTGTAAGGGGCACCAGCTTCCAGAATAGCTGGGGAAAGGAGCTCTCGAGGAGCAGTTACACCTCCACATTGCTTGCACTGGCTCTCAGGAGTGTATTTGGCTCCATTGGCGTTACAGTAATGACAGGTTAAGAACTGGAATTTTTTTCCTGCAGAAAACAGCTGCTGCTATGTGGGTAAGATGATGTGTGCTCGCAGACCACTGACGAAAGCATCCTCGAGGCAGAAGCTGCCTGGAGAAATAGAAAGTTCGGCTTTAAATCCAGCTGTTTGTAACTGCGGTTTGAAAGGGCGTTCCTGTCAAAGGACTAGTATATATGTTTCACTCTCCGTTGCTGCAGGTTTTGCAGATGGGAATTTAGTGCCGAAGCACAGTTTATCCTCCAAAGACATATCGCGCAAGTAGGGTGTCGGCATCTCACTCTGTGTGCAACCCTGGACTCTGGCTGGCCGTGCACCCAGGCACCCATTCAGGGCATCATTTGCCATGAAGGGTGCCCGGTGCTGCCTCAGGGAAGAGGAGAAAAGTGCTGACAGTTGGGAGGAAGACAGACACGAAGCAGACTCCCCCCTGCTCCCCCTGAGGACATCCATGTAGCTCTTGCAGATCATGGGAGACATTTAGGACCTATAAGTCTGTCTTCTAAGATGGTCCAGAGATGGGTAAATGCGTTCCTGTTGCTATTTGGTACTGTTATAGGTCACTGAGGTGGGGAAGAAACCTCTCGCTGTCAGCTGTGCTACTGGCTCTCATTTTGCTGGATGCAAAGTGAGTTGAGCACGTGGCTGCTCTGTAATCTCCGCTCCCTGCTTGGACTCACTCAGTTTATTGTTTGTGTTTACTCGAGGGAAAGAAAAAAAGAAAAAGTGGGTCCATAAACTAAAGACGGGCTTATTTGTCCTGCTGCCAGTAGCAATCTATAGCAGCGATACAGCGCTCACCATGCTGGAGATAAATCAGGAGGAAAGGGAAGACAGCGAGGGCTGGCAGGGAAATAAGGCAGCAAGAGTTCACAGGGATGTTTGGAGGCCCAGGAGTATGCAGGGACTTTCGGTGTTTCCCAGCAGAGCTGGGCAGCACCCTCTAGTGGGATCTCCACTGTGGCCGGCTCTCCGCAAGCATCCCCTAAAAACACACATGCCGAGGGAGGATGAGGATGTGCAGCCCTTTCACCCACTAGTGACTTGAGAGTCCACCCAAGAACTCACCAAGGTCTGCTCACACAGAATTGTGACGGTCCCTTCGGCGCCAGGACCTTGTCCAGAGAGTTGAGGGACAGTGATGGAGATGCCAGATGGGTTGGTCTATGAATCACAGAGCAAAAATAAGTTCCCCACACTGTCCCAGACGCGTCCCTCAGCCCTCCTGTGCCTCTGCTCTGCATGAGGTGGGAAACAGAGTGTGAGACCAGATCAGAGCACCCTGGGACTGCTCTGGGGCTGAAAGAGCCCCCCGAGCACCTGGGATGGGGCCAGGGCTAATCCTCCGGGCAGAGCAGGGGATCCACAGAATCACAGAATCACTACGGTTGGAAAAGACCTGTAAGATCATCAAGTCCAACCACCAACCCAACCCCACCATGCCCACTAAACCATGTCCCACAATGCCTCGTCCACACGTTCCTTGAACACCTCCAGTGATGGTGACTCCAGCACTTCCCTGGGCAGCTTATTCCAGTGTCTCACCACTCTCTCAGTAAAGAAATTTTTCCTAATATCCAGTCTAAACATCCCCTGGCGCAACTTGAGGCCTTTTCCTCTTGTCCTGATTGGCCACATTGCCTCCAGAATAGAAGTTCCCAAATTCTGCAGCTTCCCCGCATCCCCATGCGTGTTTCCTTTCTGGCTGCAAAGCAAGAAACCTGGAGGAGTCAAAAATCATCCTACAGGAATTCGCCATTAAAGAACGCGGGGCAAAATCCCTCCCCACTCCTCGCCGTAATAAACCAGTGCCTTGCTTGGCCTGATTTATTGTCTCCATCAGCAGCAGGTGCTGGGTGCTGAACTACCACCATGGTTCTCTGTTTTCCTGCGCTAGACCAGTATGTACATCGATGTGATCTTCCAGAGAAGAAGCTGCCCACGGCCACCGATTCCAGCCCTCCTGGGTCATCTTTAGGTACACTTAGATCGGTTTTTGTAAACTGTGGAGCCATTTGTCTGACTCGAATCCTGAGGCGGAGAGTTCCCCAGGGCAATTACATGTGGCCTAAAAAGATGTTGCTTTGTGTCTTTCAATGCTTTGCCTCTTCATTTGCAGAGTGGCCTTTTGTTCCCGAGCTGCGGTGCTGAGTGTTGTTGCCACATCGACCGACAAATAACTTCTGGAAATTTTATGGGATATAGAACAGAACAAATGGTCTCTCCTAAAATATTTTCTTCCTTTCATAAATCTTTATGATTATGCTGTTATATCCTTTCCCGACATATGAAACTGCTCTGAACCCAGCTAACACCACCGATTTGGTGTTCTCTTTTTCTTTAACCCCACAAGTAATTCCTCTGTGGGAAAGATAATAGGACGAAGCTGCACCAGGCGCATGGCGTGTCTGCAGGGCCAGCCCTGGGCAGAGCAGCTGGCTGTGCAGAGACCTGCTTTTCTGGGTCTGGACACCCATATCCCACCCGGACACTGGTACCTGCATCCAACTCCATCATCTCAGGCAGCAGAGACAGAATAGGAGGGAGACGCGGCCATGCCTCATTCCTTGTCTCTTCCGATGCTGGACTGAGAGGGAAGCTGGTTCACGACCTGATTTCCTATTTCTAGCAGGCTGCAGGTTGTTACTCCACAGCGTGGTGTTGGGTTGATGGTTGGACTTGATGATCTTACAGGTCTTTTCCAACCTTAGTGATTCTGTGATTCTGCGATTCTGTGTTGCAGTCTGCGAGAAAGCCACCACGAGTGTGGGCCTTTTTACAATTCTGGTCCTAATCCAGTGTCTGGAGAGATCAGCAGAAAGAGGTGGAAAAATTTAGAGAGTTCATAAATCTGAAAACATCAGATGAAGTTAGTGGGAACCTTTGCACTGACCCCAGTTTGGGCTCTTGGAGTAACATATCTCAGAGCTTTCTGCGGTGTGGTTTCATCCAGCAGAGCCTGGGAGAGGTCATTTCTCAGTCTTTCCATTTCCAGAAAATGGAGAGGCAGCGTTCTTAGATTCCAAACGCAGCTCATTGCCAGTTGTGCACAACTGTGAATGGGGAGGGAAGAGGGGAGAAATCAGCTTTCTTATTGATCCAGCTCCAGCACAGTGCCTAGATTTATCTTCATGTTCAGGAAGGCAAATAGAGAGCTAAAGACAAACAGCCACCTTGATTTACCAGTGAGATTAAGAGCATGTTAGCAGAGCAAGAAAGAGTCTTCATAAAAAATGAAAGAAGAGCAGGCGGGTGGAAAAAGCAGTGAAGATGAAACTCAATGAGTTATCTAGGGCATGTAAGAAAACCATCAGCCCAGCAAAAATGCGAGAAGAGAGCACAGGAGGTGAAAAGAGTGGGGAAAAACAAGGCATTATGTTTTATTAATCATACTATTTTATGTTTAAATAGCATCGTCTTACTAAGAAGAGGGATAGACACACGCACGCCTGTCTGTACAATGTAGTCACCGAAGTCACCGCAGTCCGGCAGGTCAGGAGTGAAGGCCAGCGGGCAGGTGACAGACAGTTCGTCTCAGGCCGTGGAGATTACCACGTGCTAGCTCTTCACCATACACCTAAAAACTGCACGCACACATGCGTGCACCATCCCCAGCAGCTTGCAGCTTCATGGCTCAAGGAAGCAATGAAAAATCTTGTCCAAATTCACTTGGGAGGTCCAGGGCACGTTAAATTCAAAGTTGAGCGTCCTGTGCATTGGGGCAGGTCCCCTGGGCTAAGCAATGAGAGCCAGGGATGCTGAAGCTTCAAACTCTTGCAAGGGACCCTTTAGCTCATTTGTTCCTCCCATCTTCTCCCTCTCACTTCCAAATCTGGAGAGAAGCAAGACAGCTACTGAGTTTACAAAGCAGAGCACTGCAAAGCTAAGGAAATCCAGCTCTGCAACTGCTTCTGCAGTTTTAATTCCTCCTACCCCATGCATGTGTTTTGACAGAGGCTTTGAGAATATCTCTGCTCGCTGCTTCACCATTGACATCTGGTACCTTGCAGAGGCTCAGCCAGACATGGCCCGGGGCACGTTCACAATGGAGCACTGGTCGGAGGCAGGAGCAGCGTTACACTGCTGGTCATCTGAAACTGCAAAAGACTTACTGAAGAAATTAAGGATGTGAATCTCTTGAAATGCTTATGGTTTGGTCCTGGGGAGAGGAAAGGAAAAAGATGGAAGTCATCAAGTAAATTGTTTGTTCTGCTCTCATTTTTCCTCTACATCATAAGCCAGCTCTCATCATTCGTCATAACATCAAAGACCATGTTGTAGCATGCTGTGCTTCCAACTGCTTTCCCTGGGAAGGAGGAAGATGGGCCAAACCAGATGGGATTTGACACTGGGGTGGGTGAAATTTTTGATATTCCTACTGGGTTCCCAAACTGCTGAGCAACAATGGTGCAAGAGTGAGGGCAGAGTGCATGAGAGAGAGGTCCTGTCGCTGAAGAGCTTTGGAAAACCGAAGCAGAAGAGCTGATGGGGACATGAGGCTCGCTGGGAAGCTAGGTAAGGACTCTGGGAAGTCCCCACAGGAGGTCAAGGCAAGAGTCTGCCCGTGCTGGCAACACGACAAGCCAACAGGCTGTATCCCCAGCCAGACCTCAGCAGAAAGGTGAGCTTCAGCAGAGCTGTTACTTGGCTCAGGTAATCCACCCTGTTAGAGACTGACCACCGGGCATATGCTGCATGGCTTATTCTGGTTTTACACCATTGGTACCAGCCTAAAAATGGGACCACCCTGTGGAGGAGTGGACACAACTGGCTTGCAAAGCTGTAGCAGTAACTGTGGACAAGTGATGTCTCCATGACTGGTGCCTATAATATTAAGAGAACTGTGAAGGAGGAGATACTAATTTTTGGACCCGATCACTGCACCATATTTCTTCATCTCTCATTGAGTTTAAGAAGTGGCAACAAAAGAAGACCGGAAGATGTGAGACACAGGTAGGAGGGAGATGACCTTGGCCTCATGCCCATCTTGTTCATTTTCAGGAAGCGGTTGCTGCTCTTGATGAAAGCCACATCCGAGCACGTGGCAGCATGGGGCCACCTTTCTCAGCATCAAAGGTGCTTTCAGAGGGTTGCTCAGCCCGCTGCTGTCTGACTCCACCAGAAGAAGGTGTGAGGCAGATATTCTGCTGCAACTGGGATAATTTCGGTCCCAGGGAGCAGAGACTTTCCATGCACCGGCTGATGGGACAGGACAAAGAGAAATGCTTGACAAGAGGAAGGCAGGAGACTTTAACCAGAAGTAAACAATGCCAATCCAGTCTGTCCTATTCCCCTTGAAGAGGTCGGAGAAGGAACTGAAAAGGAAAATCCATACCGAAAATTCTAGACACTTGACTTGTGCAAAGCTTTTAACAAATCATTACGTAACCACCGGGCTCCATCTGCTTTGCAGCATGTCATCATTGCAAAGCTGCTGGGCAGTGTGAAAGGGAAGAGCAGCCGAGGTTTTCACCTGACAAGGAAAATGGGGTGACGGCAGGTGGGGGTCTCCTCCTTGGTCCCCTCCTGCCCAATGTCTCTGTTTAAGAAGGAAGAAAAAGGATCAGCCATAAGTTGAGGCAGGAAAGCTGAGGGCAAGAGGAGGAAGAGACCTGGGGAAGGAGAGGGAGGTTAAAGATTTCCCCTTCGGTGTGTGCAGAGCTCACTGTGGGATTTCTACGGCTCACATAATTTGCAGCAGCCTTTAGGATGCTCTGAGGCATGGCATTTTTTCCCTTCCCTCCCTCCTTGGTTTGCACACAGCCTGGCATCGGAGGAATGAGAAACCGCAACCCGAACTACCAGTTCTCTGCTGCCTGGAAAGTTGTGTTTGTGGAGGGGAGGATCCAGCCTTCCATCGCCAGCAGGATCAGCAGGATCAGGCAGACCCTGTGCTGGGGCCAAGGCAGGAGCAGCACAGCCGTGCTGAGCACAGAGGAGGAGCTCCCCCGCTGGAAGGGTTTTCTGGGAAAAGGAGAGGGCAGAAAACTGGGTCCAGCGTGCACTAGCATTGCTGCTTGCCCTTCAACACGAGCCACAACCGCCTCCAGACATTAAACACGGGGAGTCACGATAAGGACAAGCACAAGGCAACTCCTTCTTTCTTGCATTTGCCTTGCCCTAATCTGTCACTGTTATCTCAGTCTTGAGTTACTGGGAAAATTTCCAGTTTGCCCATACTAAACCATTCCCCATTCTTCTGTGCTGTAACTGGGCTCCAGCTGCACCTCCTGGTATGGGGCATCAGCCGTGTGCCCAGTGGGTATATCCCACACTGCTGCTGGTGCAAGGCAAAGGGGATTTTCTTCTTCATGCACAGCAAGGAGGCTGAAGAAAATCCACGGTAGGAGCAAGGAGAAGGATTGGGACCCTCTGTTCATTTTCAGAGCAGCACTGGCCATGCGTATCTGGCCATCTAATGGTCCAGAGCAAGTCCTCCTGGAGAAGTCCTGTTTGCCACCTCTTTTTTAGGGGCAATGGCAGGAGCCGTCCATTAAACATTGAAATGGTTGGGTATGCTGGGAATGCAGGCTGTGTAGGCACCAAAAATAAGATTCGACATCAAATGATGACTACAAGTCCCCGCAGCAGAAAATTAAATAGCTTAAATTCTCTGCTGTGCCCTGAGGCAAAAACAGCTTTTTGTTCCCTGTTTTGGGAAGGAAGAGAGAAGCAAACTACTGCAGATCGCTAATCTCGGTCAGGGAGCGGCAATCAGACACTCCAAAATGTCTATGGTTTTGATTCTTTCAGCCTGAATGTTAAAATAATCGAGTTAATACTGCATTTGGAATTGGGTGGAAAAATTAATGCAAGGCACACTGTATTTCCCCTTTCTTTATTAGCTCATTTGTACATGCAATTTCCTAATTTCTCTTTGCATGAAAACTGTTAAAAACACTGCTGTATTTTTAAAAGTAATTCATTAGGATTATGAGTCTGCAGCAATTGAGATTAATTGGTCGTTTGCATCGCTCTTGCAGCTGCCTCATCCTGTTTGCAGATGCGGGCAATGAAACGCATGCCAGCAACGTCTGGCTTTTTCAAGGTTTGTTTGGTTTTTTTCCTTCCCCAGCCTTCAGAAGGCTAGACGTACCCTCTGCTTAAAATAAGAGCTTTGATTCCTCAGTGTCTACACCAGCCATGAGACTCAAGGGAAATAATCCAAGGGAATGATCCGTCTGGGCGCTGGTGCTGAGACTGCAGTGCTACAGAGCAGCTTTCTGCGAGCTCCTGGGACTGCCTGAGTAAAGCCAGAAATCCTAGAGTAACACCTCCTTTCCTGTTTTATTCCCGAATTTTTCTTTTAGCCAAGCAGGATGGTCTTAAAAGACCCTCCCTGCTCCCAGTGGAATCGGGGCTCATGTGCCAGGCTGGCATCTGGACGAGTTATTCTCCTCAACTGTGTTCGTGCAAGGGAGGCATTTCCCCCCTTGCGCTCCCTGTAACGCCCATGAATGACAATGAAGGCATGCGCAGCCGGCTGGAAGAGAAGAAAATCCGCTCCGTGAACGAGAAGAGGTTAAGATGACCCAGTTTATGGAAATAATATGAAATCATGAATGGAAGCCCTGGCATAGCATCTTTACTGTCTTGCAGTAAATGATACTGTGTTAATGCAGTCCTGCTCTGTGGCGCGATCGTATTTTTCTCTCTTCCATAGTGCTTGCCCCACCTAATTTACCCTCCAGAGTGCACATAATAGCCTTGAAGCTCGCAAATTAAATAAATTGGTTTTTTTCAAGGCACCAAACACAGCAGGCAGGTAGATACAGCTTTACTCGGCCACATTTGGCACCCAGACATGACACCAGGGCGTTAACTTGGAGTCTACACAACCTCACGGACCTAACCAGTGTTCAGTCGTGGTCCCACTGTAACATGCCAGAGAAGGAGAAATGACCACAGTTCACTGCGGGCTGTGGCTCGCAGTGTCCCCTGTACCCATCAACACCTGGTAAATGAATAGCTCAATTAAACCATCGCCACTTCCCAGTGACTCTTGCTTTTTAAGCCGTTGTTCTGGCAGTTTAGATTCATGCTGAGGCAGAGAAGTATGGCATAGGTATACATCAATGACATGAAAACACATAAGCTGGTGCAGAGGTTTGGGATAGAGCTTCTTGGTGAATGACCGGGATTGCTCAAAGGGAACAGGGCACATTCAGGGCTGCAAAACCTGACTCTGAAGCTAAATATGAAGGCAATACACAGGCTGCACCAGAGATGGGTCTGTCTGCCTTCTTCCTGGCTAAGGTCACCCTGCGCAATTCAACTCCAGGCCCATGGTTCCCAGGCAGTTCCTGGCACCAGCTGAAAGCCGGATTATCTTTGTTACCCTTCAAAAGTGCCAATGGTTCAAGCCCCAGATACATTCAAGACCGAGGTTTCTGTACTGGCACAGTTCCTGAAGCTAAGGCTCCTTGGGTTATGGCCATGACACTTCCAGGCATTAGGCAAACATAGAGCTCTCATTTTCCCTAAAATATTTCCACTGAAAGAGTATATCAGGCTTGCTCCCCAGCTAAGAACCACAAAGGATGGATGGAAGAACCAACCCTTCCACCTGGGCCATGAGAATGATCCTTAAGGCATCATTCACAGCTACTGCCCTGCTGCCCCACAGCTAGACCTTGAGACTGCTTCTCCACGCCACTCTCCAAATCCTCGTTCCTAGCTCCTGACTCTGGCTCCTCTCTGGATTATTGCTTTTGGCTCCAACACAGACCTCAGTTATTTGTGGGGTAGCACTCGCACCAACGCCTGTCCCCAAATGCCTACGGTCCTTTGGCTTCAGCAGGACCTGGCTTTTGGTTAATACTAAAGCGTATCCCAAGGTGTTACAAGGAAACAGCACGAGGCTTCCTTTATGCTTAAAGCTAAATTACGCATCATGATTATGCATCTTGCTTAACGCGGGCACGTACTGCGCTATTAGCACCCTGTCCAACTCCTAAATCTCTTGTAGGTTTCTGAGACCTTTTGTTAATGGAGGAGGATTAGGAGACAGCATCTGATTAGAGGTTGAACCACAGTTGTTCTCCGTTCAGCACTTCGACTCTCTTTAACGAAACAAAGAGGAAATGGAGGGCAAGTTTACCTTGCTTTGCTTTTGGTCAAAACCCACTTCATCTCCAGCTGCTCAACGCTCTGCTCGCTCTCAGCTGCACCTGGTCTCGGCAGCATTTGCAGGAGGGATTTCCTGCCCTGACCTCAAGCCGGCGGCTCACGGGCTTCACTCAGGTTCTTCAGGCTTCCTGTTTTTCTCTTAAAGCTTTCATTTTACCAGCAAACTCTTTCCTGTTCTAAGGCTTCTTGCGACTGAAATCCCGCAATCTATCCTCAGCAAGACGTGGCTGGTAAAGTCTTTGAACGCTCTTCCTTTCACTAACGCTCTCTTCCTTGCTGTCAGCTGGCTGGATGGGTGATGTGCACCTCTGCGAAAATTTCAGGAAGGTTTCACTGAGATCTTTAAGTCTTACAGGTTGTGTCTAGAAAATGGGGGGGGGTGTGTTAACTGACTCCGCTACAGAGAGCTTTTCAATTATATTCGTGGAAAGTATTGTGCTTTCTGCATTAACTTACCAGGGCGCAGTGAGCCCTCTATTACTTTGCCTTTCAATCATTTTCCTGTAGCTGTTGCTCAAGTGCTATTATAAACGTATTAGTGAGTTCGAAAGCAGTAGCAGGTATAGACGGTCGGGTCTCCGGGCTGCCGTCCTGCCTGCCTCTGGAGGTGAATGCCATTAGAGAGGCTGAAAACCTGACAGGGATGGAGAAAGCAAGATAACCTGGTGAGGGACTGCATTCACAGAGATGCTATGGTGACAGAATAATTTCAGCAGTAAATTTCTTTTTTTTTTTTTTTTTTCTTGGTCACAGCCATGGTAGAAAAAGTTTAAATGATTGCGGATGTGCCTTCAAGCTCGTGACCTATGTGGCTGAGCTGAAAGCCCCATCACTGTGGGGAGGGAGCTGCTGAAGGTTTCATTTGTTTCAGTTCATTGCAGAGCAATCAGTAAATTTCAATAACAATGAGTTTCTGCTAGAAAACATTCAAACTGCCTGTTCTAAATATTATTATTTTCTTACCATCTATATTTTTATTCATCCCTAATTCTTACTAAAATATTTGCATTAAATGCAACCTTTTAGTTGTAGCCACTTTGCTTATTCCCTCACCACCGAGATCAAAGGCTGTAATGTAACTGCTGGTTGTTTCTGAGCATTTACACATGACATACAGGACATGAGCTGCCATCTCCTCCCTGACGGTGCTGGGTTTGACTTACAGTGGAAATAGATCTCCATGAGTCTTAGGTCTGACTAGGAACTTGTGCGAGAACTTTCCATTAAGAATATTGTGGATTAAAAAAAGCAGTTTGTGAAGAAGCAATGCATTCTTGCTAAAAACACTGCTTCTGCTAAGGTGATTTAAACAAACCCCTTTCCTTCTTGTGGTGGGTTGACCTGAATCAGTGTATTTTAATGCCTCGAACGGAATCAAGTCGTGTCGTTCCAGCCTAGCACTGAGCTGAGTTTGCCTGAGTTTTCAAGGGGTTGCAGTTGGCCGTCTCTCGTGCTCTCTGCGGGCTGGACTCGGAGGCAAGATGCTCCTGCGGCACCTGTGTCTGAGACCCCGTGGTGCTTTGAGCATTGCTTTTGAGGAGGCAGCCAGGAAAGATCCTCTTGATTAGGTTGCTTTCTTACTGCGCTTTCCTTGTCTGTAAAGCGGTGGTCATGTTACTCTTGCAAAATGGCATGAGATGCTGCGATGGATGCTGCGATTTCCTTGGATGACTTTTAGTCATGCACATCACAGCCGTTCTCAGGCTGTGGAGAAGCACGTTCAGCGACATAAGCAAAATGAGGGGGAGAAGAAGTTGGGGTTTGTTTCCTCTTAGGCTATGAAACAAAAAAATTTGCACTTGTTCAGCTGGCTGGAGAACTCAGACGTGGGTGCATGCACGTTTCCATGAGGTGCTTGCTCGCAGCACATTGCCAGGGAACACAAGCGTGGCAGTCTGCAGGAGGGGCTCAGCTCTGATAACTGGGACTGCACCTGGGCTTCCCATTCCCCCTCTGTTACCCGCTTCTCCTTTCAGGTTAATTAGCTGATTAGCTTGGAGCCAGGGAAGCTCGGAAGAGCGAGAGTGTGGGGGTCTTCTTGGGAGCTTAGGAGCTGCTGGCTCTTAATATTCATCTGCTGATGAATCAGCAAGCATGTGAAACCTGCGAGCGCTTTCATGCTCTGCATAGGGTACTTTCCCTCTGCGGCTCGTGGGTCCGAGCCCCAGGGACCGAGGCGGGGGGCTCGGGAAGGCAAGCTGTTTTGGGGAAGCATCTGCCCTGGTCTGCGTGGCTGTGGGAGACCAGAGGGGCACCCATGGGAGGGGAACTGGGGACAGAAAGGGAGGGGGAAGCAGTGGTGGTCTGAGGCCCCTCTCCCCCTGCTATTTCTCCAAAACCGAGTCTTTTAGGGGACCGAGGAGGGAGCGGGGAATCCCAGAGCTGTCAGCCAAGGAAGGAAGAGAGAGCAGCTGGAGGTCCGCAGTGGTGAGAGCTGCTGAGCAGAGCACAGCCCAGGGCAATAGAGCAGAGATTTGGGGAGCACAAGGGCACAGCAAGATGGGTGCAGGCGGTGGTGGCAGGATGTGGCCAGGGAGGTGGCAGAGGCTGTGGATTTCCAGCCCCACATGTTCTTGGCATGGGAGAGACAGCACAACATCTCCTGCAAGGCAGATGGCCAAGCAAGTTGCCCGCCTTCTCCTCCATGCCCACACTGCCACTGTGTGAGCGACTCTGAGCCCCCTCCCCAGACAGGGCTCTGCTTTCACTCTTGCGAGGCTCTGGCATCACCCCGGGTTCAGTGAGTTGTGTCTCAGCACACTCGGGCTGCTCAGCGTGGCGGGAGGGTGGCAAGGCAGCTGGACTGGCAAGTTAATCTGCCCTCGGAGGGTTGCTGTGCACTTCTGCTAAGCTAAAGCCCCAGGGATCTCCGAGGGGCAGGATCACAGAAACACAGAATCACTAAGGTTGGAAAAGACCTGTAAGATCATCAAGTCCAACCACCAACCCAACCCCACCATGCCCACTAAACCATGTCCTGCAGTGCCACGTCCACACGTTCCTTGAACACCTCCAGTGATGGTGACTCCACCACCTCCCTGGGCAGCCTCTGCCAGTGCTTCACCACTCTCTCAGGAAAGAAATTTTTCCTAATATCCAGTCCAAACCTCCCCTGGCACAACTTTAGGCCATTTCCTCTCGTTCCCCAGAGCTGAGCTCCCAAAGCAGACTTGGGCTTCTTTTTTTGCAGCGCTGTCAGGTATGTCCATCCCATGCTGATTGCAGGGCACGCCAGCTCAACCGGAGCATTGTGTTGTGTGACCCAGGAGGGTGATTTCTTGAGCTGCAAGTGCTGAAACAATATGGGCCAACAAAAATAATTAGGCAGTGGATTGCTTGTAGCTGCTAACCTGTTTTGCCTGCCCATGGACATGGTTGTGTTTCTCAAGACGCTACACTGAGTTGGAACCAAAAAGGATGTTGTTTTTGAAGAAATTAGGAAAGTTTTCTTGTGGCCTTATTGGGCTGGATGCACTGGCGTGTTCTGCTTGCACTGGGCAGGAATTCAGACCAGCTGATTATAAAAGGCCCTTCTGGCCTCAAGTCTGCAACAATTACTTAACACTCATGTTGTCTGCAAGACAACAGAGACGAAATCAGTGTGGCGGTAATGTATTTTACCGGTGTGCCAGGAGCTTGTGTGTGGATCATCTCTCTAGCCTGTTTGTGTTTCACAGGAGCATCAGCGGGAGGCACAGGCAGCTACCATTTACCATCGTGTTTGGGTTGCACCATGGCTTCTCTTTGGAGCTCGCTGGAAAAAGATGTGTTCAACCCGCAGAAAAAGAGGCTGCTGGAAACCGTTCGTGTCTGGAAGACAGGGAAGAAGAAGAAGATATCCATTCTCTGTGTTGTGGGTGAGAACCCCGGGGGGCCGGGAGACAGGTTGAGTTGCAAACCCAGGGAGGTTTCTTGCAGCTCTAGTCAGAGAGTTTGGTCTCTGATGGCTCTTTTCCTAATCTGGGAGAAGTGATATGACCACTACTGGGAATGCTGCATTTTAAAATTAAATGAAGGAAATCTTAATCCAAAGATAGGAGCTGTGCCATGTCAGTATAGTATGTCAAGAACTGGCAACAAATGCACACGTCCCCTCCTGAATGTTGGATGATCTCTAGCTGGTTAGAGAGAGCTGGGGTCTGCAGGATTGCTCCCTCCACCAACGTAAGATTTTTTTTTTGCCATTTGCATCAAATCTGTCATTAGAGGTCAGCAACAAACCATTCTAACACGACACAGCATTACAGCCTCATTCTGTCTCTCCATAGTTTTAACAGTACCCAGACGTTTCGGGAGTACGTAGCTATTTGATTAGGACCCAAAGGTGCAAGTTCTTCGGGAAATTTTCCATCTCCTCTGGTCTATGCTTTTCTAGTTGCTCCATCACTCCTGAGGAGTTGTTAGTGTAGATTTTTTTGACAAACTTACAGGGGAGAGACTTTCCTGTCAGTGAGCTTCTAGACAGCATAGTCACCTACTATGGGATTAATTTCTGACAGCCTTAGCCATAGAGTTTGACCCAAATGATGTGCTTCAACTCCCTCTGTAGTCAATGGAAGGCAGGAGGAATATCTCCGAGGGATGAAGTAGCCACCCTATAAGTAGCATCTAAAATACATGTGTTACCCCTGGAACTGTCCATGACAGTTTTCTGGAGATATCTAGCTCATATGGGAGATTTAAATTATAAAAGCCAGAATGAAGTACAGTGGGCGCCTCCCAGATGAACCAAGAGGTGACTATAAGCTAATTGGAATTGGAATTGGTCTTTGATGGGATATGTTAGTGTGGGTATCAGACAAACAATGCAGTGCTTTTGGACCCTGTTGTAGGGTCAGCAATATGGTATGTAACTATCATAAATCTTATTGCACTAGGGCACCCTGTTTCCTTCACATTTTGGTCTTGCTGAAATGTTACTTGTGTCTTGTGTAGACCTGGAGAGCACTTCCCGTATGTAAATACTCAATTGAGAGAAAAATTGGAGGAAACCCTGTAGAATCTCTCCAAACAGCCACAATGCAAAATCAGTGTCTGTGTGTCTGTCTGTACCTGTCCACTCACACTGAACTGTTGTGTACTGGGCTAACAATAACATTGTGGGTTGTTTTTTTTTTTTTCTCCTATGCCTCGTCTTCAGTGGACACCTTTCAGCCAATGCAGCCGTTTCTGGTGAAGGTCAAGGTAGACCGAGGAGAGCAGTACAAGATAGCCTACAGGTGGCCTTTAGCAGAGCTGAAGTTGGTAGATGGCAAGACTCTCCATCAGGTAGGATTGATTTGCCTTCTGTGGCAAAGGGCAGAACTGATCATGGGGGAGAGATATGAATATGAAGCTAGAGAGACGTGGGCAAGGATCCACAGGGGGATTCGGGTCCTCTGGAGCTCAGCCCATATGTTTAGATGGTGGGAAGAGCAGCGCATGTGTGTGTGTGCGCGCGCGTGATGTGTAATATAGGACTGAACCAGCCTGAGTGATGTTAATTTTGAGGAAAAAAACACCAACAAAAAAATTTAAAAGCCCTCTGCCTTCCCTCAGAGCTGTTTCCTAGTGTATGGTGAACTGAGGTCTCTCCCTGGATGGTTCCTCCATCAGTGCTTTTGGACTTCTCGTTTCCCTCACCTCTTCCAGGGAGATGCCTGTGCCCAGGATGCTGAGGCTGGAGTGATTTCCTCCCTCCTGAGTCATCCCTCTTCAAGTTAGGAAATGTCAGGCTGGCCAAGTACCTGACCAGGGTGAGCAGTGAGTGGGTGACCGCTGCATGGACACAGCTTCCATCAAAATCAGTGGGCAAACCCTCCTTATCCCTCATGCAGAGGACCTCCTGAAGTTCTTTGCAGCAACCCTCAGAAGCTGGAGAGATGGGCTGCAAAGCGCTGCTCTTGTCAGGTCTCCAGCATTTGCAGAACACATCATCAGGCCCATCTGTCGATCCATGTTGACAAAGCTTCTTGACAGACATTTGCATAGGGTATTTAAAGATTAAATGGAGGCATTTACTGAAAGAAGGATTATAGAGAGCTGGAGTCAGCGTGAGTCTGTGCTTTAGGGTGACATTAAGGGTTTTGGGAAAGAAAGCATGGATGAGACATTCCCTTTCTGCTGCTGGGGCTGGCAGAGTGTTGTTAAAGTTGTTGTAATTAGTCTTTTTATTAATGTGAACGTTCCAGGGGTTTTGGCAAGATGCCTGGGTTTTCACAAGCAGAGAAATAAATGAGAAAAAGAACAGCTTTCCAGTTCTATATCCAGGACAAATAAAGTACATCTGCACAGCATGTCTGAAAGGCAAATCACAGTTGCAGGTTTGCAGGGCATCTTGATCCTGTGGGTAGAACTGAACTGATATCTCATTGTCTTATGTTTTCGTGTACACAAGGAAATAGATGCTTTCATCCTGCCTGAGCTTTCTTCTAGCAGATGAGCCTGGCTCCACCAAGTCTTCTGAACTTTGGCTTCTGAGGAGTTAGGATTAGAAGATACCTCCAGGATTTTCAGTTCTTTCCCCCTGATTTGCCATCCCAATGAGATAAACTGATCATACTCTATCTTGAAGTGTTGGTGTATTTTTGAACTCCCTCCTACTGGGTGGCAAATACAGAATTTAGTTGTCCTGATAGCTAAAGCCTTCTTACAACTCCCAGCCTGTATTCCTACCCACATCATCCCTGTTTGCACTTGTGCTGTGGCTGTCCTTTAGGTTAGACAGCTCTTCTCCTTTGCAGATGTATTTTTAGATTGCAGTCACCTCCCCTATTAACCTTCCTTCTGGCAGGCTAAGCAGACTGACCTCTTAGTCTCCTCTTCTGTGTTCTGTGTTCTGTGTTCTGTCTCTCTTCCCTTCATCAGACCTGGAGTCCTCTTCCTTGCCTCTTCCAGGCTGAATTTATCTTTCTTGAATGCAGGCAGCCAGAATTGTCCATGTCATCTGTAAAACGGCATCTACCAGCTGAAAGCTACTGCACAAGGTCCTGAGGTAGGGGAGAGGCTGAAGCAGCAACCTTCAGCCAGGACATGTTGACATCCCTCAGGGTCCCACCACGGAGACCCCAGCACGAGGCAAACTCCCCAGTGCAGCCCAGTGCTCAAGTCAGCACAGTTCCTCCCTCTTGCATGGCTTGGCAGGTCCATGGAAATCAAAACAAGAGCTCTCCTCCGTTGCTTAGCAGATCATATCAACTACAGCCAAACCTCAGCTCGTGGGTTGATATTCAGGACACACAGCAAGGGCTTTGTCGTCAGGTCTGCTCTGGTGCGCCGGGAAGCCCTCTGTTCCCTGGCACCAGTGAAGTCCTGACACAGCAAGTCCAGCAGTGCTTAAAGCTACAGCTCCCTTGACCAAAACAGTATTAATATTTATGAAGCGATTAACGGGTGCCTCCCTGCTTTAATAGCTCCTCATAAGGCGTGCTATAAACTACGCGCACTGTAAATCCCTCCCCAGACATCACTGCTCTGCGCCGTTGCAGGCGCTGCTACCGAGACTGCAAAACAATGCAGGGGTGTGATGTATTGCTTCAACCAACCCTTAAAGCATAGTAGGACTGCATCAATCCTCATAAACTCTGTCTGTTATGATGATTAGTATCAATAATGAAAAGTGCGGCTTCCAAGTTCTCCAGAAGATGAGATCAGGCTGTGCTGCAGAGCCAATGAGATGGTGCAGGAAGGAGTTTCTTTCTGTGGAGTGTTCCTAGTTCAGCAACCTCCCTTATTCTCTCCACCTATATACCTCTTAGCGGCAAATAGGAAGTCTCCTGTGGCTGGAGTTCCCCCTCCATGAGGCTACATCCTTTGGGCACAGATAGATGGGGAGATATCGACACTTACACGGATGAAAACAACATGGGGAAATGCCAAGGGTGCTCTTTTTCCAGTCCATGCTCCCGTTATCTCAGGTGACCTTTCTGGCTTTTCTCTGGGTGTTCCCAGTTCTTGAGTGAAGAGAGGTTTGGGATTTCAGGTTGGATGAGGATTGCAGAGGGGAATATCTGCAGTGGGAGACAGGGTGGGTGCTGGGCTTACCCAGAATGCTTAACTCCAGTTGATTTGAGCTTTCTCATTCAGCACATCATTACACTGCAGAGCTTATTGCCACAGGATGCTGTAGATGCCAATGCTATGAATAAGTTCAAAAAACCATTAGAGGAAATCAGGGACGGTAGGTCCTTCAAGGGCTGTTAAACACAGTGCTGTGGATACAACCTCTGGCTCAGCGAGCTGCTAGGTCACGGGCTGCTGGAGGCTGGCAGGGAATCCTGAAGGCAATAGAACTCTGGACATGCCCTTTGAATGCTTTTTCTCCCAAGCATCTGCCACGGGCCACTGTCAAAATTCATCAGCGTTCGTCTCCCAAAACCTGCAGAAAAAGGTGAGGGTTTTATACAATCTGAAAAGAAATCAGCGTGCTGGATCAGGACACTGGGACTGGTTGATTCCTTGGTCTGACCCACTGTGGGTGTCCTTGTGTCTGCTTCTACGGTCAGAATTGCTGTGCGTCCTTTTATTTTCAGTGCTTTTATCGTGCCTATGATTATTTTCCAAGTGCCATGAACATACCTCTCAAATCCTACCCGGTTGCTCTGGGATAGCAGCAGAAGTCCAGGGAAAGATGTCTGTATCTGCAGGAAAGAACCTCGAAGAAGGATTTGCTGTTAACTAGAGGAATTGCCTGCTGTCAGCTTGGAAATACAGAGTTTGTCAGGGAATTCATTGATTGAAAGACTGTAAATCAAACTTCTGACAACAGTTACCCTGGGCGTGGTACAGTCGGTGTCCATCACATCAGGTGTGGTGGGGAAGTTGGGCGCGATAGCCCATTTTAGCCCTTCATCAGATCCGAGTGTGACTGTACCTGTGCAGCTCCACCAAAACCGCTCTAGTCACCGGCATGATGTGGCTGGCAGCACTGGCCTCCCCGGGGTCACCTTCCCAGTATGTCCAGCCTGGCTTTTTGCTGGGTGGCCTCAGGGAGCTGCCAGGATCATCCCCCCGGTTGAAGGGGCTGAGCTGCCCGTGCAGGCAGAGCTCCCTCCTCTAACGTCTAAGCCCTGTGCCAGTCTCCATTCCCAATGTGGCTTCCCAGGGCCACTGAAAACCCCAAAGCTTGGAACTGCAGCGTGGAGGTGTGTCTCCCTCCCTCCTTCAACCAGGAGGTGTTTTTCCTCCCGGCGCACAAGGTGTTTTCACAACGTTCAGCGCCTGCCGTTAAAATGTGTATGTGTGCAGCAAGCGGCGTCTAATTGATGTGGTAATTAACTGTTGACATCTAGGCAAGCCTGGATTTTGAGCTGCAGTTCGATAAGGTTTACAAGTGGACCGCTAGCAGCTTTGACGAGAAGAAAACCTTTATCAGATGCTTGTGGAAGCTGAACCACCGATTCCTCGCCAGCTCTATCACATTTGTGAATGTCCCGTCCTGTGCAGCGGAAGGTAATCAGTTTCCTTGTCACGCTCAGAGTGGTTTGGGTTTTTTGCATCATCACTATCATCGCTTTAGGAACGGGAGGTGAACACATTTCAAACAGTGAATGCGGATGATGGGAGAGGCTGAGGGGGGTACCAGTGAGCAGGAAGCAGGAGGATCCATGTTTTGTGTATCTGGAGGCACAGCCCTGATTTAGCTGCTGACCCTTGCGATGGAGACACAGTGCTAGGCAGGGAAGAAAAGTAGGTGGACAGTTTATCTTATCTGCAGAGATGCCACCTGCACACTGGTTTGGGGAAGGCGAGCAGTAAAGTGTTGGTAATGTCAGGCCAGGGGGAGGCTGGCTGGCTGCCTGGTAACATTCCCCAGCAGTATATCAAGAAATACAGATATATATGGATATAAAAATACATTTTACTCTACAACACATGACTATCAGTATATTTGATTAGAAGAAGCCTGTTCATCTTTGAAACTTTTCTCAGCTTTGTATAACAAACACACCAACATGCTCCAACGCACAATCCTAGAGAGGTGAGCAGGTAAAAGCACAACCAGAGCTCAAATTAAATTTCAGATGTCAGTTTTGTCCCTCTTACAAAGCTGACCCTTTATCCCATCCACATCTTTCTTCGCTCCATGCCGTGATCTTATTCTAACTGACCAGCAGACTGAGGCCACTGGACTCATGTCACTTGGACTCAATGGGACTCCTGGGGCTAATATTAGCAGGGCTAATAAAATGACATAACTAGAAGGCTTTGGCCATCTCCACATGCCCTCCTGTCCATGCAGGGAGGCAACGGCCCCAAGAAGACAGGAAGGACACTGCGGAGACTGAGAGCCAGGAGGAGCTCAGTGCGTACCAGGAGATGACACCAAAGGAAGCTGCCGATGTGTTGAAGCTGATGGAGGAGTACGAGCCCCTTGTGAACAACTCTGTGGCCTTTGCAGAGCAGCTAAGCAACGATCTCCACGTGCTGGATGAGGTAAGGGGGCCGAGGGCTGTGACTCAACCGAAAAGGAGGAGCCTGGCATGTAGGGGCACTCGACTGAGTCTCTGGGTATCGGCAGCTCTTTCGTTTGCTGTGAGCACTTGATCTGAGAGAAAGTCATCTCGGTGGTGTGCTACTTCAGCTCAAAAGGCATCTCACGTGCAAGTCAGGAGGACACTGCTGCTCCCCTCTCGACGGTGGGTGTTTGTCCCACTGTGCAATATAGTGGGGCTGCCTGCGCCTTGCAGGGGCTAAACAAGTAGCTGCAGCCTGGCAGCCAGGCACCAAATGTTCGTCTATGCTGAGCTTAACCCCCCTCAGACATTGGCTTGAGTAGTGTCTCTGTGATGAACACGGTGACTGACCAACTCGGGGCAGACGAAGCCCGCTGTCTGTTTTGCAAAGGAGTAAACCAAATTAGTGGCACAGACCCAGCTGCAGGGAAGGATACGGAGCCCAGCTGCATGTGGACATGTAGCTGTGAGGGATTATCATTTCTGGGGGCAGCGCAGGGATGCGTAAGGGTGTAACTAACTAACTAACTAATTGCGGGGCAAAATGAAGTGGGGTGCTCTGGAGCTGGCTGAGGGAGGTGGATGAGACTGGGGAGCTCTGGGATCTCCTTCGTATTGCGCAGAAGGTTTCTGTGTCCCACGCAGTGTGAATTAGGACCATCATTTCTGTAGTCACCAGTGCAGAAGAAATTTGTCTTAGGGCGTTGCCTCTGGCCCTTACTGCTAGGTCTACAAGCTGTGCTTCCAGCCAGGTCAGTGGTCAGCAGCGACCTTGAGCAATCCCACAGCCTTAGCCACGTCTGGAAATGATTTACAGGAACTGTCCCAAGGAGAAAATGCGGTGACAATACCCACGCTGTGTGTCTTCCCCTCCCTGTCTGCACAGGGCTGGGTGTCCCACGGGGAAGGTTAGCCTGCCAGACACCTCCGGGCACCGAGAGCTCCCCATGTTCCTACCGAATCCACAGCCAGGTCTGGAGCTCACCGCGTGCCTGGTCCAGCGTGGCCATCCGCAAGCAGGACATGCAGAAGCAGTGGGGACGGGTCCTGCCACGCTGTCATGAGGGCTATCACAAATACATCAAAAATTCCTGTTATTTCAGCATTTTTTTTTTTTTTAACTTGAGCACAAGCATATCAGTTACCTCGGGAAGGGGAGAACAGAGAAAAGCTGGGTGGGAAGGCTAAAGGCTGCTGAGCAGCCAGGGAGGGGATGAATGTGCATGTGAAAAGTGGGGGGTGATGAAGGCCAGAAAGGGTGGTTTAACAGGCAGGGATGCCTGGAAGAAAAGGAAAGGGACAACAACAATCCCTACAGAAGGAAAAGCAGCAGCTAGGGAGAAAGAAAAGAGGAAAAAATGAAACTGAGCTGGAAGGAGATAAAAAGTAAAAGATAAACTGTAGTAGAAAGGGCCAATGGAGAAGGCACACATTCTTTTCAGACTAGTGAGTTTTAGTTATTTTGTTAGAGTTGTTGTATTTTATTGCATTTCTGCAGAGGATAACTTATTTCTTTGAGTCCTGGAGCAAAACAATGCGATAGCTGCTTCGAGCATTTATCTTATGATAATATATCTGGTGCTAGGATTTCATGGGTAGGTAACTGAAGAACAAAGGGAAAAAAATAAGCCAAAGGAAATATCCTAAAGCATACGAGAAACCACAAACCCTAAATCCAACCTCCTTTAGCTCCAGTATTTGCTGTATTCCCCTTTTGTGTTTATATATGACTTATTATACTTGGAAACTTAGTGGTTAATCTGGAAGACCAAACTCCTGAGGTCTGCTCCTGCTCGGTCTCAGCAAGTCGTACAGGCACTTTGCGACTCTGTTTCCCAGCTGTAAAATACGCTGTGAGAGTAACTAATAAATCTCTGTTAAGTTCTTTGAGATGAAAGGTGCTGTCGAATACATTATTTTAATGCCCTCTAATGAATAAATGTCACTTATTGCTAATACAAATTAATTAATGAGATGTTTCTATTTCTAAGGTTTAATCTATGATATTAAGCGCTATTAATACCAGCAAGTTAGACTAGCACATGCATATATTTAAATGTTTTTCCCCACATCGCAGTGATAACACCTTGTCCTCCCCTTACAATACTAATCACCCTCGGCTAACCCATCTCTTCTGGGGATCGCAAAACATTGCACCAACAGCAAGAAAGCGCTTGTCTCCTTCGGAGGGAAGGAAAGCATGGCCAGGGCACCTGGGAGGCCATGAGCTCTGATTTTTACATTGGTATTCCTAGGTACTTGCAGCATCCTAGCACCCGCTGAAACGCAGGCAGCTCCCGGCAGCTTTGTGCCACCTCCAGCAGCAGAGTTATTACCCTTACCCGAGCGGCCATTCTCCCGAGAGCCCTTTCTGCCAGCAGTTGCCCTGCCAGTGTCACCGGTGATGCTTTGCTCTAGGCAAACCCCCGTGGGTCTGTTAAGCCCTAATAAGACAATCTGAAGGCGCGGCGATGACAGGCTCGCGGGAGGTTTATGGCTGTAATTTAGGAACATTTAATAAAATGTGAAGCTCCGGGCAGAGCCCGCGGCTGCGGAACAGGGTCCCTGGTGTGCAGGTGGAAAGCAGCAGTCCGGGAGCGGGGCTGTGTGCCTGTATAGGCTGGTTGGGCTCCAGGAAAAAGGAGCATTCGCTTAGCGTCGTCAGTGCTTTTGGAGATGAGTATCTGCGCGCATTAGCAAGACCCACTTCAAATCCGAGTGCTGAGCCTGCTGGCAAGTGAAACCTCCGCCTTCCCTGCCGTCACTGGGCTCCCTGTGGGAAAGCTGCATCGCTTTGCAGCGTGGTAGTTGCATCTCTACCCTTTGGTAGAGATGCTTTGCTGTGCTTGCTATGATATCAGGCTTTTCTTTTCTACAGAGTTCCTCTGACCTTTCCAGATCCTTTGTGGATCTGCCTACATCTGAAGCCATTCCCCACAGCCCTTTCTCCCACACTTTCCCAAAACAGCACTACATTTGTCACAGGAGAGTGTAATCCATTCTTTGCCAGCGAGACCGGAGCCGCCCAGTCCAGATGTGTGCTGCAGAGTGGCTCTCACACATTTCAGGAGCACCTCCGCGCCGCTCCAGCGTCTTGTCCTGCATGTACCACCTCTAGAGCTGGAGCTGCCAGCTCGTCTTTATCCCAACAGCAATGCAGGTGGAGCTTGAAGAAGAGAAAGTCCTTAACACAGAGATTGTAGATGCCCAGCATCTACTGTGCTTTCAGATGCATTCCTAATTTGGAGCACAGGGTAGGTCCAACCCACAGGAACCTGACGTGGTTTGACAAGACTTTGCTCCCGTCATTTCCCACCGGCGAGCCGAGCGCAGGGCGTACTGGGGGGTGCAGATACTTCTGTTCTTCTTCATGTAATGAAAAAGACATCAGATAATTGAAATATCAAAAAAGACAAACTTCTTTAAAAGATTTAGTAATGTAGAGAAAAATAGCAGTCTGGAAGCCTCATGCCTCCCAGGCCCGTGGGCCCATGTCTATTGATTGTTTTCTTTGATATTCCGCATGGTACATAGGCCCTGAAAATGATACAATTAACATTTGGAAGCAGTTAATCTCTAGCGGAGCTTGTCAGCAGCAATTAACACGCCGTCATATCTCTACCACCCGTCAAAACAAATGCCTGAGACCTCCCTAGGCAAATAGTGCCTTCAGTTTCCATATTAGAGAGATATATATATGCATGTCTCATTCATGATTTAACTGTTTATTAATTCCACTGCCAGAGCAGCTCAGCTGAGAAACACCCTGGCAGCAGTGGCAATGCCCGGAGTTGTGCTAAACGTGCTGTGACGGGCACTTGGCATGGCCATGGTCTGCACAAATGCATTACAGCCAGACAGAAATAGCCAGTGCCTCAAAGCCGGCACGTTTCCTTACAAATATTGTGGGATGGACACCCAGGTCCTCAGCGGACTTCACCAGTTGCGGGGATTGAGGGTTGGAGACTCCATACAGTGTCCTCTTGGGACTTTCCTAGTGCACAGAGGGAAAAGTGGGGTGCAGAAGCCAGCAGAGCTTGGTACCCTCTCCAAACCTACAAAGACTGTATTTTGCTCATGGTCGGATTTGCCCGGCGCCTCCGCAGTAACCTCTTTGCTGCAGCAGATGAGTCCTCTGAGCGCACACCTTGCTCAGGGAAGGGTTTTGTTCTGCCCTGGCCTTGGGACTTGCAGGTGGTTGCTGATATAGAGTTTAGCCAAGTGCAAAGATAAGACATTGACCTTGTGCAGGTAGTGATGCAGGACAGCTGCAATTACAACAGCATCTTGCACTTTATAATGACATGTTCTCTGCTTTGGCTTGGGAGGGTGAAGGTCAGCATATTTGACTCTGAGATGGTGGTGATCAGTCCCTGCTACAGTGCTGAAACCCTCTGTTTCTCCATTTCACAGGCCAACCTTAGAGCCATTATCTCTTCTGAGAAGCAGGTGACACAGCTGATGAGCTCCATTGACGAGGCCCTGGCAGAGGTAGCCAGAGTGGAGGAGACCTTGCAGATCTGCGACGAGTTACTGGGGAGTGTGAAGCAGCAGATGGACCACATCTACCGGGAAAACTCCTTGCTACATCGCATCGTTTCCAACAAGACCAGGCTGATGGATGAGATCCTCTTCCTCACGGTACGTGGATTTGCAAAGACATAAATCTTCATCCTGTTGAATCTATTAGAAAAAACTTTCAGTGAGCCTCAAACACTGAAAACTGTTATCTGTCTGCAAAGGCTACAGAGCTGCTATGGCCTAGAAATGAGGGATTTTGTTGTCTTGATAATATAAGGACGGCCACACAGCTGGGATAGACTACAGGTAGACCAGCAGCAGACGTGATGTGCAATACCCTCACT
Organism: Gavia stellata; assembly: GCF_030936135.1. Lineage (NCBI taxonomy): Eukaryota > Metazoa > Chordata > Aves > Gaviiformes > Gaviidae > Gavia > Gavia stellata. Next base: position 23,097,262 of record NC_082607.1, read on the forward strand.
AGGGTCCAGGGCTGTAAGAGGGGTCCCTGAAAGTCCTTTTCACAGGCGAGATGAGCCTCAAATGATATAACACCAAGGACCTTGGAAATGCAGCTCTGCAGCCTTTCACTTGGGATGCTGTGGTCTGCCTTTCGCTATCAGCTTTGGGACCTTCTTCTTACTCGCTTGGAGGCTGCTGGGGCGGTGCTTTTACCCTTGCGCCCAAAGCACTGAGATCCTCCCAGCCTTGTGCCTTCAAATTCCAGGCATCCCAATGTCTGGTTTGTGGGGTTTCTTGTGGGAAGCAATTGCCACTGAGGGTATTTGCATTCTTCCTCCCTTCACTTGGTAGCTTTCAGTTTATATCTTTGTACTAGGGAAAAACAGCTCTCATTAGTAGATAATAGTAATTTCAATAGCCAATAATCATTACCCAGGAATATGCAAGCACAGTACTTAACGAGCAATTAGAGCCATCCCTGGTCAAAGCAACCATCAGCACTGATAACCTCACATGCAGAGAAATCACTGGGGACTTTGAGTAGGTCCTGAGGCAAACTGTACATTTACCATGGGAAAAGCATTCTGGTGACTCCCTGTTGCTCTGCAGAGGAGCCCTGGAGAGGCTGTTTGTCCAGGGACCCTGTTGCTTCTCTTCCCACTTCCCACTGATGGGAGTTTCCCCATTGCTTTTCTCTCCTTTGCTTTTTTTTTCTTTTTTTTTTTTTTTTCCACCCTTGAAGGTAACTTAACTGTTAAGTCAATGTCTGCCATCAGCTGCAGACTTTGCACGCATCAGCCTGTCTCAGCATCCGTTGCGGAATAAGGAGCTTTTCTCTGCAGTACCTCACAACCACAGAGACACCAGCACAGGAGACAGCACAGCCAGTGGAAAGACTCTTCGTGAGCTCTGGGAATACGGGAAAGCAAGTTATTTACAAACATAACATACCATAAATGCAAGAACTGTGCTGTAATAGCACAGCTAATCCTCACTTCCTCTGCTTACGGTGACCTCTATGCCATTGACTTCTCATTTCTGAGTAACTCAAGCTGCAGTTTCCTTAGCTTTTTCTTTCTCCTTCCCACCACTTTTCTGCCAGTAGTGATCCCAGAGGTGATGGCCCTTTGGAAAGTCATGCTGAGGTTTGTCAGGGCTTCCTCTGGGACTGCGGCAATTGTTACTGTGTGGACCTTTGGTTTTGGTGGGGATAGATGGTCTTCTTGATGGACACGTGCAGCCTGGCAGCTGAAGGTAGCACTTGGCCATTTCAAGCCAGCAGCTTTCTGGGTGGGATGAGAAGGGATGAGAAGCTGGATGTGCTTGTACCTGTTCTTTTCTCGCTTTGTTTTTAGACCCACCTTGATCTCAGCAGGGAACACTGTGATGCCTTGAGCCAGGCAGATCTCTCCAGCCCCAGCCGAATGAAAGCCTGCATTGCTGCTGCAGAGGCTTTATCTGGCTGCATGAGCATCCAGATACAGCCCGGTGAGTAGAGAGCAGAGATTTACGTCTGCAAACAGCAGAGCCACCAGCTCATCCACAACCCGTGCTGCACAGTCTCTGCAGGTGCCCCTGCACCGCTGAAGCTGGGAGGGATGTTCCCAGGAATTAGCTCACACGCTTGCTGGGCAACCTAGCAGGCTGCCTGGACAAAGTAGAAAAGAAATAGAAGGCAGGCATGTATTTGGGAAGCTAAGCAGCAGCACTGACCTGGGGGTACGTGGGGTATACGATGCAGAGCACCCTGCAGCACACCTGGAGCTGCGAGCTGGGGGAACAGGCTTGCAGGGTGGGCTTTCTTCTGAAGATACTGCTGAAGCTTTCCAAGTCTTCAGCAGCTTCACCTGTAAGCACAGTCAAGCAGAGCTGGGAAAGCCAATGTAATATTACCCCCGAACATCCGTGGAGAAAAGTAGCTGGGGGAGGATTGGCTCCATTCCTAGAGAAATCCAATTCATGCTGCAAACGGCGGAGCTGGGGCATCCACGCACCACAGGTCTGCAGGCACCTCCCTCGGGACTCAGGCACCAGCTGGTCCAGTTTACATTAAAATTGAGGCAAACTTATGGCAAGCATCTACACAATCCTCTAAATACCTGGACATAAGGCATCGTTGTCTGCCACTTGTGTACAACACCTCTTAGAGTTCAGAAAGGAACTGGTAGAAAGACATGTTTAGAAATTGTGGTCTCTTGGGGCAACCCAGTTGTCAGTTCTTGAGCATGGAAAAATAATAATTCCTTGTAGCAGCATCCACTGTGGGTATTGTGGGAGATCTGCCGATGTACAAGGACTTGATCCTGACATGAAACCCCATGCTTTCCTTGTGAGGAGACTGGGCGTTTGTCCTTGACTGTGGTCAGACTGATGGATGCTTTGCTCCCTCTCTGTATTTGCATGGTACCACGGCAAATCTTTTTCCCTTTGTTGGCTTTTGGCTGGCAGTATTTATCCCAGAACTTACTCCTTGAAGACCTGTTTTATTTGCCGGTGTGCCGAGCGATGTTGGCCTGCAGCCACGATAGCCTGCACCGCTCCCTACCTCCATACCCTCTCCTTTTTTTTCCTCAAGGTTACCGGAAACTGCAGTCTGTGGCTGAGCAGCTGATCATGTTTGAAACGCTCAAGCAGAACTTCGAAAGCTCTTTCATCAGTCACATTACGAGCATCTTCGAGCTGCAGGTGGGCTTCGCTCTTCAACTGGCAGCTCAAAATCCTGGGAGATTTGAATATACTGGTAAAATAGTACTAGCGGTATAGGGAATGCCGCCGTAAGAGGATTCTCCAGAATTATCTCCCCAAAGAGGTCTTTTCACATACCTTCACCCTGCCCTTGGCCCCCTGCCCTCTGGTTAGTTTTGCAGGCATGCAGAAGAAATCCACCCCAACTCTGTGTCTATCAGGCTCTCAGGTTCCATCCTGTGACAGTCATTAAGCCTCTGGTCATGTTAAAAAGTGCTTAGGTCTGAAGATTTTAGCGTTACATTTTCTTGTTTTACTTCAGGGGTGGTGGTCGTTGTTCATCTCTTTGTAACATAAGATCCCGGAATAAAAGCCAATTCCTTGATCCTTTGATTAACATTTTCAAGTGCTCATCTTGCGATTTAAAAGATACAGTGGAAATATCTCTGTGGGGAGAAATCTGAAAGGAAAACGGTATTCTTCCAGATTTTATTTCATGAAGAGAAAAGGAGCTGCCCCCAAATCCTTAGCATTATTTCCTTAAATATTTAGCACTTACTTTCAAGCATTGACTCTGGGAAGGGATGTGACTGGCAGGGAACTGTGAGATCTCCATCCTTGGAGATTTTCAGACCTTGATTAGACGCATCCCTAAGCAAGCTGCTCTACCTGGACCTGCTTTGAACCTGCCGAGCTCCCATCCCACCTCCATGACTCTGTGGGTGCGGTGTCCCAGCACTGCCGGGCCCTGGCAGATGGGCTGCATCGACTGCGCAGCATCCTTCCTCACCATTGCATCCCCCCAGAGGCATACCCAACTCCCAGTGCTTGGAGGGACAGTTTCCAGCATGGTCCTGAACAATGAGCTCTTCTCCTCTGTCTTCTCCTGACCATTTGGCTTAGCTGGAGTATCCCATATATTCCTGATGGGCCAGCTCATTCCTCTGGGCTCAGATTTGTTCCCACGACATGGGATTAAAACTGGAGTTCAAAGTGATCACGCATGCTCCGCTTCACCCTTTAAATTTGCTTCTCAAACCTATTCAGAACTGGAAATTCAAGGGCGCTTATGAAGCAATTATTTTACAGAGCTTTTCAAGGCTGTGTTTTATTTCACTCTTTCTGCTGTTTCTGTTGCTTTAGGGTAATGCTCAGGTCCCTGCTCTTGGTCAGCCCATTGACAAGCTATCTGCAGCAAGCCATGGACTCCACCACGAGGAACTGGTGCCCTACGCCCCGCTCATGGCCTGGCTGAGGAACGCCAACCCAGTTCTGTTCTGTGACATGCCCAAGGTACGGTTGAAATCCTGAACAAATATTGTAAACCATCCACCAGGAACAGATTAGTCAAACTGGTTAATTCATGATGAGAGCCTGGCTTCACCAAACCCATAACACCCATGAGCTTCCAGTATTTGGCCCTTCTAGAAGAGCGTCTGGCCAACTTGGCCACATGATGTTGGATCTCTGTGCTTGACAGAAAGCAGTCCAGGACTTGGTGGCAGACATTGTGTTGAAGGAAAATGTCCGAAATGCTAAAATTTGGTCTTTTTGCTTTCATCTGGCCATTTCTCTACTGAATGAGAATGATAAGCACTAAACGAATGTGGTTAATCTTGGATTTTATTCAATGCTGATTCATTTAAAGGGTTCTAGGGAAGGGGCATCTTAAATTCTTTGGCCTCTTCTGTTAATAGGGACGTTGTTAAGTAACTGGGATGGTTCTTTTTATATCACTGAGGCTTGGTTTCTATTTTTCATGCTGGTTTTTGCCTTTCCCAAGGTCTTACACACCAAAACCAATAGGTCCGTTTCAGTTGCCATCTACTGACTTTTCTTTTAAGTGGGCAGCTAAAGAAAAAGCTGTGAAATGGGCACTGTTCGTAGAGAGATGAGATACAGCAGGAATGTCTGTGCCTGTCTTGTCTTTCCAGGTCTATGCCCAGAACCTCAGCAGACTCTATGACCGGGAAATCAAAGCCTTTTTTGAACAAGCCAAAACCTTCTTGTTAGGGAGAAGAAAAGGAAGTGAGTGATTTGCAAATACGCCTTTTGTGCTGCTGAGCAGTGATTTATTCGCAAGTAGGGAACACGGCAATCATCCTCTATAACAGGTGCCTTCCCCAGATTTTGTGCCATGAATTTACTTTCTCCTCCATGGAGTGGGTCTGCAGCTGGCAGCACGTGACAAAGCTGACTCTGCTTTACACCAGGCAGTTTTTGTGTGAGCCTTGGCTCCGTGCATTATCCAGTTTTGTTTAGCTGCTTCTCAAGAGCTGTAGCTTTTGTGGACCTTCCCTTTGCAGGACTCGCAAATGGTGCATGGGTGGCTGAGATGGGGTCCCAAAGAGCCATAAGAGAGCAGGATGTGGGACTGCCTGGCTAATGGCTGGTCCATATTTCACGCAAGCAGAGCTGGTCACAGACTCCTCAGACACTCTGTTCCCTGTAAAGAGATGTCACCAAACCTGTCCCTGAAGACACGAGTGTATTCATAGCAATACTTGTGAGAGCAGAATGATTTCATAGTGGGCTGACTGTGGGGCTGTGTTGTCCCAAGGTGATCATTTCAACAGAAATCGCTGCATCTGACTCAAAATATTCCAGTCAGGTGTTTCTGAAGATAAAAAGAGAAACTGATCTGTCTCCTCTGGAAGTTTTTGATTGCGAAGTCACATTTTTCTTCAGCAAAACAAAGCACTGTAATGGAAAGTTCCATGCCAGCTTGGCCCCGCTTGAATGTCAAAAACCACTCTGCATGGTGTGTTTAGTCTATCAGAATGCTAACTCGACTTCTTCCAGCTCTGCACCTACTTTATCACTTGTGTCCAGATCCCGGAGCCAAAGAACAAAGCCTAGGGAAAGAAACGGGGCTGGTGGCTGAAGGATCCTGGCGAAGGGCTCTGCCTCCCTGCAGTTGCTGTGCTGGTCCCACAGCAGTGATCATACCAATAGCCTCTCTCCAGCTGACCCAACTGCCCTGATATTTGCCCATCCTTTGTCTTCTGGGCTGAAGTCCATGACATTCTTGTGGAGTATAAGGGACAGTCAGGAAGCCTGGGCCATGGGCAGCTGCAGGGAGCCACCCTGACGCGCACCGGGCTGCAGGATCAGACCATTGCACATGATATCCTCTTCTGTAGCCTTCCAGCTTTTCCCATGCTGGGGTAACAGAAGCTTTCTCTGCATCCTGAGTTTTGTGGCTGTCGACCGGCCCTGCATCCCTCCGGGTGGGAGCACGCGGCAGCGCTTTGTTCTGCATCACAGCAGCTGAGCAACTCCCACCTCGCAGAGGCGAAGGGGCACGGCACCCAGAATCATGAGTGGACATGGGTGCTGCGTCTGCTCACCCCCTTGGTGCACTCCCAGTACCGCCCCAGTCAGTCCCAGTCCAGGGTGGGCCAACAGCAGCAGACCGCAACGCCCAGATGCCAGCAGCTGTGTCTGAAGAGAGGGACACAGGAGCACTTCTCTGCTGCCGTTTTTGGGTGTGCATCACAGCCGTACCTCAGCATACCCCCCTCACCCCTTCCAGCTCCTCCCTGCCCCGTGCCAGCTCCCCTGGGAAAGTCACTCAGCCACACATACCAGGAAAACAGCGGACCTCAAGACCACGGACCAAACCGGGATGGGCAGTGCTGGCAGCGTACATGTACCTGGAACGGAACACACAAGTCCTGAAAGAAAGAAGGAAAATTTCACCTAAATACTCTTTTGCCACTGGAAGAAGAGGAGGGGAAAAGGAAAAACGCTTGGGCTTTTTCTCCCCACTACTTGTCATTTTCAAAATTTTATCCCCTTTGAAGGAAGAAAGAGACAGTAGAAGCTCAGATACTAATCCTTAACTAAAATGTTCCTTTTTGAAATTTTGCTAGAAATGGAGAAAGCGAACACCTCCAGGAAATATTTTTATAGTCACCAGAAGCCTGTTTTTCCATGCCAGAATGATTTGCCAAACTATGGAGCCAAGCGAGGGAAAAACGGGGATCAAAATCTCTCTGCCAGTTCTAGCAGAAAAATAGTGACATGATAAAAAGGATCATAAGTAAGTTGTGTAGGGAAAGTCAACAGGACGTTATTACTCTCCTTGTAAATTTAAAATTAAATCAAAGGGACATGCTGAAAAGTGGTGATAGGAAATTATTTGTGCGCAATGCCGTTAACCTGCTGTACTTGTTGCTACAAGCTGTCACTGATGCTGGAGGACTCAGGACAGCCTACAGCAAGCAGATAACAGGAAAATAAAATGAGGCTGTAATAATAATCCCAGGATAATACCGAGATACGGACTTTCTGGAAAAGGATAGCATTTCCTAAGAACTGTAAAGGAAGACACGTCTCCCGCGGGGCTGTTATGACACACGCTGTCACCCTGAATGTCCTCCTCCCTCCTCAGAGGTGCCAGGGACCCAGCAGCACTGGAGCACCCAACGCATCACCCGTTGGATCTGGGATAGCCACCCTTCGAACGCTTTGGCAGTCCCCGCTGCTGCTATCTGGACACGAGGGAGGACACCTACGTTCAAGCAGACAGCGATGGGCTGGCGATGACACCTCGTGAGGATGCGTTGGCTCAGGTGGAGGGCCCCGAGCAGAACAAAGCACTGTTCCTGGGCTTCCTTCCCAGCTCGTCAGAGATGCAGTGCTTGGGGAACGCTCTCCCCGGGGCGGCTGTCAGAGCTGGCACTAACACATTTGGACAGGACACGGCCAGCTTGTGTGGCTCTCGAGGGCTCGCTTGCTTTTGCCGTCCCCGCGCTGCCACACAGCCGGTGCTGGGTCTTGTCCTTACGGATGTCCAGCGCTGCCCATCCTACCTGGAAGAAGGGGTGTGCGCACCAATAAAGCAGTTGTCGTAATGAGATATTCTAGTCAGGACCAATTTGTTTCCAGCTGTTTTATGCCTCAGTCACACGGGGACCGGCTCCTGCACTCAGCCCAGTAGAGAGGGGCATATGGTTTGCCTCACCTGCCACATCAGGTAAAACAAATAGTTAAAAAAGATAATGTTCCTCTCACACACCCCTCTCCTCCATGCCTGGATGCAGCGTTTCCTGGGGAAACATGGTCTTTGTCGCTTAAAAATAGGAATTCCTGACAAGAGGTAATGAACCTACTGGCAGCAAGCAACCCTGGGGAATTAGCAGTGAGGAAACAAACTCCGATCTGTGGTTTATAAGATAATGTGATCAAGCACTATTTCCTGAAAAAGAGTGATTGCTTTTATTTAAACAGAAGGAAATAACAAAGATTGCGTATAGGATAAAGAAGCCCTGGTTCCTATTTGCAAAGTGATTGATAGGCTCTGAGCAAGGGACTTTAATTGTGCTGGGCAATAGAAAATGAAAACACCCAAGTTTGTCTCCTCTCAGAGCACAGCTGCGTCTGCTCAGAAAGCCATTAAAATGGGGGACATTGCAGGGGCGGAGATGGCTATTAAAGAGGCCCTTTATGAAAATGGACTTGTTAAATTAAAAAAAAAGATAGTGTAGGGCATGTGTTGCAGTCGGTCTGGCTGATCCCCTTTTGGTAAATGTTAAAGCAGTGATTTCCTTTCAGTACTTTGTCTCTCTTTAATGCCTATGTGATCCCATAAAATGGGAGAAATTAAAATCCCAGGAGAAAATCCAGCGTCTGTGAAACCCATTGCAGCGACAGGACACCTTGATGGCCACAAGCCCGTTACTGCACTGTTATAAATCACCCAAAAGCGTCTGCCTGTTGCTGGTGTTGCTCCCGTCACCAGGATGAGATGCGATGACCTTTGCCGGTGCTGGGGTGTGCTGGCACCGTGCTTTGCTCCCTGGGGTGAGAAGAGGGACAGGTAGGAAGCCCCGGGCTTGGTTGGGGACGCTCAGCCCATCGTTAATGTGAGCAGCACATTGGAAGGGCAGCCACCACATCATTGTAGAGTGCAATCAGTAACAGTGGGAATTTTTAGAAAATTGTATCCACGGAGCTTCTGCCAGCTGCAGAATGGCACCTTCCCTGGGGCTTGCGGTGCTGCCCACTGAGATTCACCCGCCTGCCCCTGGAGACCCTGCGGACAAGGCAGGAGGGAGAGCATCACCTCCCTCGGGAGGTGGAGTTGACCTCTGCTTGGCTCAGCAGCACCCGGGCAATGCATGCACGTGTCCTTCTGCTGAAGGATCTTGGCAGCAGTGGATGCTGAATGCGAGGAGCATGGCCTCTCCAGCTCCCGGGGACTTTCGGAGACTCCTGCTGAAATATTTTCTGCAAAATTGGTTGGTCTCAGGCTGTTTTGCAGGGAAAGTTTGGCTTTGATGAAGTTCTGCAGGAACCTCATCCAAGGTCTTTCCTGACGTTTCACCTGCTCAGCAGCTCCTTGGGGTGAGCCGCTGCGTGGATGAAAGCCCAGGCTGCAAGGACACTTGCCTGATAACATCCCTCATCCCTGCTTTAAAATATCCCAGGCTCGCTCTAGCTCTCTGTGCCTCTTTCTTTCTACTGATTACCGCGGCAGTGAATTTTTAGGGTTGATTCCCTGCCCTCATAAAGGATTACTTATGCCGCTCACTTCTAAATATACCACCTGATGATTTATTGCCTTGTTTCAGTATTATGGGAGAGTTTAGAAGGCAAACCCCAAGCTGTTTATAATTAATTGTGAGCCAATAATTAAGTCTTTTCTCCTCACTTTCCCATTCCCTTTTCCACACTAAAATTTACAGGCTCATAAAATTCTTTCCTGTTTGCTGTGGGGGGATATTTTTTTCCTGGTGTCGCCACTTCCCCGCAAGCGAAATTATCATCATCCATTGTGTAAGGGTGGGAAAAAGTTTACGACGCAGCTCATTTATTTTCTCCATAGTTTTAGCAAGGCTGAGGTTGCGAGCAGGGCTGTCTGCCATCTCTCATCCCTGCTCAGTGTGCAGGACATCTGACAAATCCTTTCCAAAGGTAAAAGCCCTGCAGGTAGTGGCTCAAATAAGGATATTTTGGATGTTATGAGAAATGGAGAGCTGGCCTGACTCACCTGGGACCTCTGGGATTAGTGGAATGATACCAATTTTTAGAATCAATTAGAAAATAATAGGGCTGTTTCCCTGCTAATTTCTTTCAGTGAGTATAATAGTATGTTTTAATGCACATTTCAAAGAAATTTTTCAACTTTTCCACTTAAGCCAGGCACCCAGTGAAAACAATGTGGTAAAACCTGATAATGTTTGAAAAGTATATTAATTTCCAGGTGAATGTTTATAATTTTTAAAGACTGGTTTTTGAGAAAAGCCCTGCCTGGATATTGTTTTATGGTAATTTGCCATCAAAACTAAGCAACAAACATTTTTCCTGATACTCTTGCAGGCATTTCTGCTGATTTATGCTCTTATCACCTAGGATTTTTCACTCCCCAGTCCTCGAGAGTTAGTATTAACCACTAAACAGCAAAGGGGTAAGGATCACAGAGAGTGAAATAAAAAGAGAGTAATGAAAAAGAGTAACAGATGAGAAGGCAGATAAAAGATGAGAGCAAAACCTGCATCCCCCATACATCTGAATCCAACAGGAAAAGGCCAATTCACACATAAGATCAGACATAAAAAGAGACGTTTAAATCCGTTAAAATGATCAGAGGAGCTGGAGAGGCCAAGAGGGATGGAGATGTCTAACCGCCTACCAACATACCGTGCAGGTCTTCAGGAAAGCTTAGAGAAGCCAATGGCGATGGGGAGCAGGCAGCAGTCTCGATGGAGTTTCCCTGGGAGCAGAGAAGGCCAGGAGGACACGCCGGACAAAGGCAACGTCATCAAGGTAAGGAGCTGAGGTTTTCTGAAGGGTTCACGTGTCCCAGAGGGGCTGTGCCAGTGCTGCAGCCCAGCTCATGGTCCTCTCTCCAGTGCTGTGTACCTGGAGCAGAAGCAGAGAAGTTCTGTACTGCTGACCTGGCTTAGATGTCACTTCAGGTGGACATGGACATCTACTCCCGTGTCCTCAGTGTCTGCTAGAAAGGTTTTCTAACATGTCCAATGGTTTCTAAGCAGATGTTGGAGCAGGTGCTGAGAGAGCTGCAACCCATTTGCACTGCGGAGCAGCAGTTCATTGAGAAATTCTTCCAGCTAAGCCAGGACTCTGGAGACCTGCAGGTGCCCGAGGTAAGTGTGAGGACTATGTCATCTCCAGTACCATTAGCCAGTCCCGCCTCCAGCTTGATGCAAGCCTCAGCAGGCACAGTGGGTGGCTGCTTACAGCCCTCAGATACCTGAGCTCTCCTGGGCTCTTGTCCTCTAGCAACTGTCAGTAGCGGGGAAGCTTCAGACCTCCTGATGATAGAGGAGAATTGAACTGAACTTAATTGACAGCTCCAGCAAAATCACAGGATCTCTAAGTATTAACCACAGGACTCCAATATGAGGCAGCAGAAATGAAACCCAGATCTCAAGTTTTCCTCTCTGAGGGCAGGCAGGCAAATCATAATTCCCATCCCATTCTTTCTTTCAGGCATCTGCCACTAAGGGAAGAGAGAGCACAGCATCTCCAGAGGACCCTCCTTGCACCAAGCCTCGGAGCCAGTACGTGGGTGATGAGATACAGCCGGCTGCTCTGACAGGGGCATGGTCTGGAGCATCCTACAGGAACTGCCTGAGGAACTGATGGAGGGATCTTTTTTTCCACTCTTCACCATCCTGATGTCAACTAAGTGGTCTCAGGTTTGCGCCCTGGATAGCAAAAAAACCAGGAGGCATCGTAGCTGGGCATGCAGAGAGGCTGAGCGGAGCCGACTGGTTCTGCCTCTCCCCAGCACAGTGGCTCTGCTTCAGGGTGGATCAGAAAGGGAGGTTTAGGTTTCATGGAAAACCCTATGTTTTGATCAGTTTTATTTCCTTATTAGCAATGTCATAAAGCGAAAATATACTATGGAACAGAATCTTATAAAAAAAAGTCAGCATAAAAACACTGAAATTTTTCATTTGGCTGGCAAAAGAGGACATTTCAACATCCTCCCACAAGCAGAGATGGTGAAGAGTTGAAGGATGACCCAAGCATAAACAGGCTCCACTGCAATACAGAAGGCTTTGAGTCTTTATCTTTGCCCTTGTCTCTGCAGCTGGCCACAGGGCCAGTGCCCCTCCCCATTTAATTGCTTACCTTTTGGTTTTTTTAAGACTAGAAGAACCTACAGCCCAGCTGCTGAGTGAGATCTTCAGTTGCCTGGAGCCAGAGCTGAGAGGATTTCTAGATGTCTGCAATAAGGTCCACCCATTCGGCTGCTTGCAGGTCCTGGTTACTTTGAACGACTCCGTCTTTGAGATGTGGGGCTCTTCCTCAGCTCTCTCCTCCTCCTTCCTCAACACTGTCCTGGGCAACATGCTGCTCCTGGCCAAGAGCAGCTTCAACAAATGCATTGTGAGTGTCAGTAGGAGTAAGCCCCAAGTAGACCTGAGTGATGTTTGACGTCCTCCAGAATCTTCTAAACTTCTAACACGATCTTCATAGAAGGCAGTACTGGTTTAGATCAGGCAGGGATCTGGCTCTTTGGTTTTGGGAGGACTAGACCCTCATTGCATCAACGATTGCATCTGTGTGAGGGAGGTGGGACACACTAAACCTAAGTGCCATCTGTGCTTCCTCTTACCAGGATGGTCAAACCAAAGGGGTTTCCCCCATATAGAGTACTGGGAGGCTGGGAAAGCAACCGCAGCACATCGGACAGCTGGAGCCAAGCTCTCCCATTCTCCTGCTGGCACAGCAGGACATAGTCCAGGACCAAGCAGCAGGGAGGGGAGGGGGGAGGGTTGAGAGCCCTTCAGCACTGGCCAAGGAACCTGGCCCTGAGTCCACTGAGGTCGAGTGAAACTACCTGTTGACACCAACTGTGTTTGTGCCAAGACCTAGAGCAGCAAGTCTGCTCATAAAGCAGCCTGAGAAGTGCAAGAAGTGGCAGTGGTGAACACCTCCACCCCAGGAGGTCCGGGTGTCTGTGTGGGGAGATTGCAGCACTGTGTCTGAGCGAAGAACCACATAGCCTGGAGACAGGTACGTCAACTCCAGGAGAGCAGCTAGTGCAGCTTCACGTCCAGCCTCAAACAAGGAAGCTCACATATCTTCCCACGGAAGATACAGTTAATGGAGAAAGTGGTACACACATCTGATTACTTTGCTTCTTTTCTGGCCTATGCCTTACTGCACTGCAAAATGAGGCTGGGGCCATGTCAGATCTGAGTGCCACATCTTGTGTGTTGTTGCCAGGGGAGCATGTGCAAAGAGATTGAGGAGGCAAAGATGCCCAGCAAGATGAAAGGCGGGATCCTGCCCTCCGTGAGCCGCTTTGAGGAGTTTGTGAACTTCTCGGAGAAGGTGTTCAGGACAGCTCGGCGGAGAGGGGAGTTGGACAAAGCACATCTCCGGCTGGCCAGCAGCGTCTTCAGCAGCAGTGAGTACAAAGGCTGATGGCTGGATGCATCAGTCAGGCAAATGTATACTGCAGCTTGAGGAGTCACTAGCAGTCAGCTGAGCCACCAGAGCAGGGCACATGCAGGCTGCCTGCCTCCTGGGCACTGCCTGGGGCTGAAACTGCCTTCGCTGAGCAAGAGCTTGGGAGCATCAGACAAATTCAGAGAGTGTGGCATGCCAGGTGCATGGTGCCTGCCACACCGGGATGGTCCCAGTTGTGACAGGGCTGAGCCTGGGGTCACCCACAGAATAGCAGCTCAAAAATCCGTGAACACAGCCCCTTCCAGGCTCCAACAATATTTACTGTTAAGCAGGTGAGATAGGGAATCAAGCTAATGAACAGGGATCAGTATTTGCGTTACAGATAGTCACTCCCTCCGGTACTGGAAGAAGTCAGACAGTTCAGATGAGACAGCCTAATGACATGTTTACTGCCGGGAGTGAGAAGGGCCCCCTCTGTTCTGCACGCACAATGAGCTACTCACGCTCTCGTCCTCTCCAGGCCAGCTGGCAAGCGGCTGGCAGCGTGGCGAGCCATGCCTCTGCTCGGCAGACTGAGTGTGCGCCGTGCTGACATGCTGCTCTGGCACCCAGGTCAGAAACAGATTTGGACAGGACTGGACTTGGATGTCTCTGCACCCTTTTGGGTAAACAGTTATTAAATGTCATGACCCCAAAGCTCTGCAAGGCAAGGTGGTTGAAGAGCTGAACAACCTGTGATGATGCTCACCTCAGCTCTTGGTTAAACTCTCCACTGGTGACCAAAGCCTGACAGCGTCTGCATCTCATGTCCCTCCTGACCCAGCCTGCAGGGTCTTCTCTCCATATCTGATTTGTTCCTTTCTTTTAAGTCAATAGCCTGTCCTCAGCAAACCTGAAGGTGAACACAGATATGGTCATGATGGAAAATTTCCACCACTTTCACTGCTTCCTGTGCCAAAAGATGATCCACTCCCTGGAGGGCAAGAAGAGAGAAGCCAAGCAAAGGTATAGTGAGCACATGGAGAAATACGTCATCAAGTACCTGGGCCAGCCACTGGAGAAGCTCAATGTGAGTACAGGACAAACTGACCCTTGCCTGGGTCTCAAAGGGCAACTGCACTTCCCAAAATTATGAATTAACTGGTGTTCAAACCACCCCTCCCCAAATCCAGACTGGGATTATATTAGCGTGTTGTCACATCCCCAATGTTCCCACACCTCCTCTGAGCACTTGCTGCTGGGTTTCACCACGCAGCCCGGCCCCAGCAAGAGGAGGGCTCAGCAGCATCAGATGCTGGTACCAGCTCTGCAACTCAGCCTCCGTGCAGCAGCGTGAGGACCTGTTCAGGCCCCCGCTCCGGGTTGCGTGCCTGCGTCTGGCAGATGCTAATTTCTTCTTGCACGGCTGCCTGGGCTAATAAACCTAACACAACTTCACGCTTCCCAAGCGGCTGCTTTGTTAACCGAGTAAGAGCATCTGGCTTTGCTAACTCAAACAGGCATCCCCCTTCCTCCCAAAGACGATGGCTGCTCCCAAGACCCCTCCTCGCTCCGCTCCTCCTCTCTCCTCACTGGCCTAAAATGTCTCACAGACTGAGCTCAGCTTGAATTATTTATAGCGCCTGTTACTTCCAATTTGTTTCCAGTCTTTGCTGCCAAACGTCTTGTATGTTAGACTGGAAGATCAGCTCGGTGTCTCATGCTACCTGCAGCCCTGCTACGTTAATGGCTTCAAATCCTTCCTCTGTGAGGGAAAGTATAATTTCACTGCTCACAACAAAGCAAAGTAACATATGAGGGTACTTGGATTGCATTCTGCTCAGGGATTTCTGCAGTCCTGACACGGCCTTCTCTAGCAGACCACACAGCTCTTCAGGCTTGAGCACAATTCACTAACATCAAGAGAAGCTGCAAAGGGGCCTGAGTAATGTAGGAGCCCTTCTCCGTTTTTGAAAGCAGCTTATACACTTAGGAACCTCTTTCCCTCTGAAAATCCTTAGGATTTAGGGTATTTCTCCACAGCGAAATTGCAGTGGAAATACCCAAGACCAGGATTATTGGGCTGTATGAACAGGATGGTAGAGAGTAGGGTGAAGGAATGATTATTCCCTTTTCTCAGCCTTCATCAGACCAGCTGTGGAATACCATGTCCAGCTGTGGAAGAGATAGAGATGTAAGTCACATGCACCTGTGACAAGAGGTGTCACTAAACTGGAGCAAGGCCAGTGGAAGGCCACCAACATGGTGAGGAGAGGCTGAAGGAGCTGGTCTTGGTCAGCCTGGAGAAGAAACAATTTCAGGGGTACCTAGTAGCCACCTTCCCTAGAAGTTACTGAGGTGCACAGCAGGATGATGAGAGGCAATAGGCAGAAAATGTAAAAAGGAAGGTTCCAGCTGGATAGAAGGAAAAAATGACTATAAGGATAAAAAAGCATTGCAACAGTCTGTCCAGAGAGGGTGCAGTCTCTATCCTTGAAGGTTTTCAAGACCTACCTCGAGAAATGCCTCAGGTACCCTCATTTGAATTCAGTGTTGAACCTGCTTTGAGCAGGAGGTTGAACTAGAACCCTCCTGAGGTCCCTTCCAGCCTGAGAGATTCTGTGTCTGAAAAGCTCATGCAGAAAAAATATTTGTCAGCACTGAGCTTTTTGTGGAGCTACACTGCTCCTGGTACTTTTCTGAAAGCTAGCTGAGGTCTGTATCCCTTGGGGTTGGCATCGCTCTGGGCTGCCAAGCCACAGCCATGCATGGGGTGGGACATGTGCTCCTTTTGAAACTCATCCCTACAGAACAGCCTTTCCTGCTTTCATACAATATCCTAGAAGAACTCAGAAAACTTCAGTTTTGCTTTACACTTCTGCAGATTCTGGGATCCCCCAACCCAACCTCTGGCTCCAAACCCTCTGTAGTGAGCAAAGCTGTACAAAGCACCAAGGAACATGAGTGATTTTTCCAGCAGTCCCATTGCTCCATGGTACTGCAACCCTTAGAGATGGGCTTGCTGAGCAGGAAGGGAAAGAGAACTGATGAAATTCCCTATGCCCTGCTTTCCTGGAGGATGAACAATCTCCAATACTTCATTTCCACTTAATTAGACATGGGAAAGGAACTAAGAACAGCAGTCAGGTTTCAGCCCTGACGCAGGAGTCCGCCTTAGGGCAGCTCATCAGTGAATGTCTCCTTGCCTTTCCAGCACTTCTTTGAAGGAGTGAAAGCCCGTGTGGCTCAAGGGGTGAAAGAAGAAGAGGTCAGCTTTCAGCTGGCCTACAGCAAGCAAGAGCTGAGGAAGGTCATTGAAAAATACCCTGGCAAGGAAGTAAAAAAAGCCCTTGAGACCCTCTACAGGAAAATCCACAAGTATCTCTCCCCAGAGGAAAATCTTTTGCCGGTAACTGGAGTGTGATCTGAGTGTAACACTGTGATGTTTGGGGGGGTTCAGGACTTCATGTATAGCGGTCACAGGCTGATGAAGGGAGCTGATGGGCTGTTTTTCCCTAGGTGGTGTGGCACGCTATGGAGCAGGAGTTCATACGTCAGTACAGAGAGTTTGAGGATCTGATCCAACGCTGTTATGCAGGGTCAGGGATTGCCATGGACTTCACCATGGAGGACTTACTGAGCTACTTCAACTCCATCACTCTGTCCAACATGTAGAAGCAACTCTCTCTGGATGTCTGTTGGGAGCAGCTCAGGAACCCTTGTCTGCAGCTACACCTTTAAGGAGCTAAACTCAAAACCCTTCCCAAGCTGAAGTTTGATACGCAGAGGTCCCATCCTGAACTTAATGCCAAACTGCCTCTGACTTGTCGGTCTTAAGCCAGACCTCCCTTGGGGAAGTGGAATTCTCAGACCCAAACCACAGCTTCCTGGCTCCAAGAAACCATTATGCAGCTAGTAAAAAAACCTCCCAAACCTCAAATTTCTGCCAAAGTGAGTGCTGGTGCTGTACCTCTTCAGCAGGCCACTTCCCAGTACAGCTGAACTGTGAAAGGCATCTTTTCTCCAGGAACTCTCTCCTTTTCAATCTACTCACAGATTTCACAGTGAACCTGTGCTAAAACAAGAGGGTTACAACATGCTGAGACACCCAAATGTTTGTACTGTTACGGTATTGAGGTATCAGAACATGCAACATTACTCTACCAGCTCTTCAGTAGAGACAAATGAAAGTTCAGAGTTAAAATAAAAAGTTTTATTGCTTTTAGCTAAGAAAGGATTTACTTACATGTAAACTGGAGTGGAGCAAATGCTACAGTTCTACAGATCCAAACTGGTCTCTCAGGGAATTGCCTGTTCTTACCCTCTTTTCTTATGAAGCATCCTACAGCAACACCACAACTCACCAAAATATTTTTGTTGTTGAAAATATGGCCTCTGCATCTCATGATGATAACCACAGGGCTAACATGCTGTCCATTATAATCTTCACTCTAAAAAAACCTGAAGATCCTGACGTCTTCGGTTCAGTACAAAATAACAATCAGGTCCATGGTGATGACACAGGATCAAAGAGCAGGATATCAGTCTATAAGCTGAAGTCCAGATCAGTAGGGTCATTGGCCAGGTAGAAGCACATCTGGAGCCAGGCTGAAGACCAGCACCCCTACACCAAAACTCAAGCATGGAGTGAAGGCCCTGGGAAGAGCTTAAATATGCTCCAGGGACATGGATGTGGGTGGAAGCCCCCAGCTGAGGCTGGTCAGGGCTATTAAGGCCAGTTAGTGCTCTCAAAGCCCTCTCAGGCATCACCGTCAACCGTCCTGTTACTAGCACCTGTGGGAACAACTTTGGGAGTTTTAGTAAGGAAAAGGTATTTGGGTTTTTCCCAAGAAAATGAGGTTTGGGAGGTCCACCTGCTGCTTGTCCCTCTGTCTGCCAGCCCCACTGTGTACCTATTGAACCTCTTGATCTGGAGTGGACAGGACAGAAGAAATCACGCAGTCAGTCAGCTCCTGCATGTGTCGACAGCCTCCTTGAAGCAAGGCTGCAGCGCCAGCCGAGCGGCTCTCTGTCCTGCTTGCCCCACTCTGGGCCAGGTGGCACAAGGCTGCTGCAGAGCCCACAGGAATGGGCTGTCACCTGTGTTTCAAAAATAAATGTGGTCTGTTTTTCGTAATTACCCTCAGGGCAGATTTATGAGCCTCTTTCCCCATTCAGAGCATTGACATCCTCTTTTTTTCTGTTGTTTTGTGTTGAGACCGGTGGCAGTCCCCGCACTGAAGGACTGTTAAGGGACACCACAGTGCTGGGGAGGAACAGCCTTTCGCTGAGCTCCAGCTGTGGGATTTCCACCCCAGCTCTGCCATCTCCGGTGTGAGTAAACCCACAGTGACCTTCAAGACAAGGAAGGCGCAAGGGTGGTGTTTTGTGTCCAGGAATTAGCTTGTCTAACCTAGTCACCCTCCCCATTGCTAGTTGACGGTGGGTGACAACCCATGAAGTAGCTTTGGGGGAAATTCTGTGGGCCAACTTGGACAATTGGGGGAGAAAAATCCAAAAAGGATGTGCAAAAAGGATACAGGCACTTTGGCTGCTCCCTCCCACAGCAACACACAGATGTCCTGTCCCTTGACCTGAGGCAAAAAAACATTTTCAGCTATTTCCAGATATCACAAATCCTGGCTTTCTTTAGCATATTGCTGTGCACAGTGAAGCGTGGGCAGCTTGGGTGGAGAAGGTCTACGCAGAATGATTTTAACACAGAACGTCCTGTGCCTTGAACCACTTGCCCAGCAGCTTTTCCACAGCCTGAACTACTCACTCCTTTGGAGCCAACTGCCCAGAGATCTTCAGACCTTTCAAAACTCCATTTTCTTTTTGACAGATTTGGGTTTTGTAGGGGAAGAAAAAGAAAATCTCTAACTCTGCCTCAGGCCACAGAGAACGCCCTTGGACATGTCTGTTTGCAGGAGGGGGTGTCCAAAAAGGTGCCCAAAGCTGTGGACATCACCCTGAGACTCCTTTGCTATTGCTCCTTGATACATATTGGCTGTTAGCATGGCACCTACAGCTCACGCATCTTTTAATAGTGGGAGCCTGCAGTGCTCCCAGGGACAGCAAGTGCCTCACATGTTGCATGGTAGAAAATAATCTTGGAGGCAAAGAGGTGAACAGGCACGTAGCCCGCTGCCGGGGAGGTGGGGAGCTTGCTGCAGCTGCTTGCCACAGCTCCTGTTCTCCAGGGATATCCTTGCTGCTTCTTAACAGTAAATCACACCAGCCTGAGCACCAAGCTCAACTGTGTGCTTTAATATAGCACACTAATGCATCTTTCCCTTGCAAAGGAAAAGATATGTGATTAAAATAGGCAGACTCTTTTTCCGGGATTTTCAAGCAACTCTATGTAGTTGGACTTTCAGGTCCTTCGGGTCAAGGTACACCTCTGCAGGGAGCCGTGCTCAGAGCTCCTTTTTCTAATCTTGTTGCTTTCCGCCCCTCATTCTCCTGCAACGTTGCTGCTCACACAGCTCAGCTCCGGGCAGCAGGAAGAGGACGGTCATAAGGGACCCGTCCGGCACCGCCTTGCCCAGCTCTTCGTCCTCTCTCACAGGTACTCAGCCTATTTTTGTAGTCCGATTTCCTTGCAGTTGTTTGCTGAGGTGCTCACGTGGGAGGAGAGGGTTGTATCGGTGAGGTTTGCTAGACAGGAGGTGGGAGCTGCAGGCTGTGACATGAGGGCCCTGCGACTGGGGAGCACCCAGGAGAACTTCCTGGGTGGAAAGGACTTTGCAGAGGGACGGAGCCTGGGTTGCTCAGAAGTGAGGTTGTTAAACACCAAATGCCATCCGCAGCAAGGAGGAGCAGTGACTTTCCGCTGCCTCTGTTAACAGCTTCCCCCTGTAACTGGCACAATCACTGGGCACAGTCCAGACCACGCCGGAGTCCCAGCTTGGGCTTGGGGACAACGGGGTCCAGCTCCAAGCAAGCTTCTCTGACTGCAGTGAGCAGATGTCCTGGAGAAACTGTGCCTGGTTTTATAGCTACATGATATAGGCACCAGAAGGGATTCTGTCCCCTTCCTGTAATGTAATGACACAGCCCCTTTCCATGGGAACATCAAGCAGCTGCTTCAGCCCCGGTGCCCTCTTCTTCCAGGAATATTCTTTCCCCAGAGACATTTCCTACTGCACTGCCAGGGCCCAGCTTGTCTTCACTCTCTGTCTTTGCTCCACCTGGATGAGTGTCCGCACCTGGACATGAAGGAGGTCGGCAGGACACCAGAGGGGGTTGGAGGAAAGGATGACACACATGGCCTATCCTTGGTGCACACAGGTTTTAGTGCACTGGGACCTCAACATCTTGGTGACATCAGCCCTCAGTGAGGTCACCCAGCTGGTCCTCCAGATCTGGCCCTAGGCAGGGGCTTTGGCATGCTTAGGTCCCACCAGAGCAAAGTGGGGGTCTGAGGCCCTGCCAGGGAGGAGAATTTATTGCTTCTGTACTTGTGCCACCTGCAGGCCAAAAGAAAACCTGTTCGATCTCCATTCACAGTTCCGTCCGCAGCTGCCTGGACCATTTCCCTGAGCAGCTGGATGCTCCTAACCTTCATCTTCTGTGGTTTTGCATGCTGATTCCCAGCCCTGAGATGATGTCCTGGAAGGAGGAGTGTATGAGTCCACCCTCATGTTTCATCCAGTGCCTGGACCACCTTGTGTTAACTGTGAAGAGCATTGAGGACACTGTGGCCTTTTATTCCAAAGTCCTGGGCATGGAGGTGGTGACTTTCAAGGTAACATGTGGCACAGGCTCGGCTCAGGTCTAGGGACCTGGAGCTGCAGTTCTAGGCCAGTGGCTGGCTGGTCCTTGTAGGACCTGATAGGGTCTCTGGGGCACCTTCTTGGGGTGGGGATGGTAGGACCAGCACAAGCTGAAGGCCATCAAGCTCTGAGTTTCAACAGAGTCGAGCTGAGTCAGAGGCAAGTTCAAACCATGCTGCAGAAGGAGTCAAAGTGACAAAAAAAGAAAGGTTATTTAAAAAACAATTTCTAGGACTGAAAGAGGAGAACCCTCAAACCCACATGTCCTCTAAAGATGTCTGACAGGCTCTTGTTTTGATATTTCCATTGGCAAAGAGAGGAAAAGATGGTTAACATTTTCAGAACAACTCATCTCTTGCCCAAGCTTCAGGCCACTTGACCTGTTTTGGATGTACACACTGCACCTTTTTAACTTGTAAGCTTACTTCCTTCTCTCCTGCCCCATCATGTCTCTTAAAAGCAGTTGCGCTCACATCCCAAGGCTACAGTGAGCCTCAGTTTGTTCTTTAGGCGGGCACAGATGGCAGGTCAGTGTCCTGTGTATCCGTGGGGTCTCAGGACTCAGCTGCCACATGAGCCTGCAGAAATCTCCTTGAGAGTCTGCAAAGACAAGAGATGCCAAAACCTCCCTCCTCCCACTGCCTCATCTTTGTTCCTACTGCAGTGTCAGCCTGTGCATTATTTGTGTGGCTGCCCCACAGGCAGGATGGAGAGTGCCCCAAACTGAAACCATGCATCATTATGGTGTGGAAGTAGCTGCATGTGGCTGTAGGACTTTCTCAGGTCACTCCACATTTCCAGGGATGTCATGGGAGCCTTGCAGTGGCCAGTTCTTGTCTTGCATTGCCACAGCAAGAGCCCAGAGTTAGCAGGACTACAGCCAGGTCCCCGGGACTTTTAGGACTACACAGGTGAGTGGATGCTGAAGGCTTCCAGGCCAGTAAATCTCATTGCGCTTTGATTCTTTTCTCTGGGGACAGGGAAATCGCAAAGCTTTACATTTTGGCAACCAGAAGTTTAACCTGCATGAGGCTGGGAAGGAGTTTGAACCCAAGGCTCGGTGCCCAGTCCCCGGCTCTGCAGATATCTGCCTTATCACACAGGTGCCCCTGGACCAGCTGCTGGATCATCTGAAGGTGAGGAAGGCGTAGAGTGTGCACAGGGCAGTGTGACCCCGGAAGGCATGAAGCCAGAGCCTCCCAAGTGACACTTTCAGGGTCTTTGTTTTGGGGAATGTCAGAATTGTCTCATCCAACAGTTCATGTTTTCAAGGCTGAGGGGGGAAGAATGCACAATGCCCTGATAAGACTACCTTAAGCATTAAACCCCTGCTCCCATGTCTCCTCCCAGGCCTGTGGGGTGATTATTGAAGAAGGTCCTGTGGCCAGAACTGCTGCCCTGGGTCCAATAACATCCATCTACTTCCGAGACCCCGATGAGAACCTGATTGAGGTTTCCAGGTACTGCACAGATGCAACTGCAGTCAACGGAGGGGAACCCTAACCACAATGATACTCTGCCTGTGTCCCAGCAGGAGACAGGATGCAGAGGCCAGGCTTTTGATGGCCAGTTTACAGGTTCAAGCTTTTATTTTGCAAACCTAGGACAAGTCTCAAATCCCAACCATAAAAGTAGGGCTGCATGAAACTTGACAGTTTCCCCAAGGCAGCCTGCTCAGCTCTCACCCCTGGGTGTGAATCCTACTTTTATAAATCACCATCAGTGAGACTTCATGACCTTCTTGGAAGATCTGTCCTGCTGCTGCTGTACTACTCTTGTTGGGACATTTTTCCCAATGTCTGACACCCCTTTTGCTGCCTTTGAAGCCCCTCATTTCTACACTGTCCACCAGGAACAGAAGGAACCTGTCATTCCTCTCCTCTTCATAGTTACTTTGACACAGCTGAAGATTTGTCTCCCTCTCCATCCGCCTGCTTGGCTTGACTCAGGCTGGCTGGCACTGGTGGCTCTCACACCAAGCCGGTGGTTTATATCCAGCTGTGACTGTTGAAACCCACTTTCTGCCTGGAAACTGGGAACTTGGCCTCTGTGTCTGACACACAAAGCGCTCCTGAGCCTGAAGCTTTGTGCTCCCTACTCAGCCTTGCCTAAATAGTTATAAGGTTCCTGCAACCCAGGATGGGTAAGTGCAGAGATGAGATGGCTGCATGGAGGGGAGAGCATCTAAAGTCAGTGAGTTCACCTAGATTTATGCAGGGATAAGGGGGAAATAAGGCGCTAAGAAGATGCTGGCATCAGGAAGAAAACATTGGCTCCCCCTTGCAGCCCAGCCTTGCTGCAAGGCAGCAAGAGGGCTTTGCTCTGGCCCTTGAACCAGCTGCATATGTCTGGCCTGCACATCCCAGCTGCCAAGGGAGGGATGCAACCTTGCAACACAGCTGGGAGGGATTTGCTCCTCCTTTCCATCCCTGTGCAGGACAGATTCCTGTGGGCTGTTTGTCTCAGTCATTCATTTTTGGAACAGCAGCCTCCTTGCAAAACTTGACCCCCCTTGTGGCAACATGTCCAGGGCTTGGGAGAGCCTCTGGACCAGGGAGAGGAAGGCCAATACTCTTGCCTTCCTCTGTCCAGAAGAAACATCCAGAGTCACTCCAGGAGCTCTGGCATGGAGCTGCCTGCGTGGCATGGAGGGAGGCAAGGCTCATTCCTGTGAGGAAGGTGTGTTAGCAGAGCTGGAGTGGGGGTCTACCATGGCAGAGTCCACTCTGACTGACTGATGGCACTCAATTACTTGTGGGACTGTCCTAAGTTTTCTTCTTCCTTTAATTACTTAAAAAGCAATTCTTCAGTTATTTAAAAAGCATAAAACAATACAGAAGGACTTGGGGTTTTTCAAGGAGAGCAGTTCCCCAGCTGGCCACACTGCGGTAGCAATGCTATCATCACGGAAATAGTGCTGGAAGGCAGAGAGGACTTTTCTGACCTCTACAGTCAAAATCCTCTCTAAAATTGAAATAATCCGTGAAATGTACTAATTTTTTTTCTGTGACATTTCGTGGGAAATCCAGAATTCTCCATGGCGCGAAAAAATGCAAAGCCCTACAAAATTCCGTTCTTCAGATTATCAAAAGCTTGTGCCGGTGGTGGACGTAGGGATGAACGCCGCGTTCAGCTCGAGTTGAACCATTGCGGGAACTAAAGACAAGAGCTGCCACGGGAGAAAGTCACAGGCACCTCATAACCTTCACCTTGTGAACAGAGGCCCCGGAAGGGGACCCCCAGGGAGGGATCCCCGAGGAGGGACCCCCCGGGGAGCGGAGTCCCCGGTCCTGGAGCCCGACCGGCGGCTGCTCTCCAGGGTGCTGATGGCCGCGGCCGTCTCCGGCCCTCCCGCGGGGCCCCACGGGTGGGTCCTGCCCACGGGAGAGGGCTGACGGCGGCATCCTGCTCCCGCCAGCCCTGCCTCAGCTTTCCCCCGCTCTCTGATGGCCAGGGCTTCTTCATCCCTGGCCAAGCGCTTGTGCCAGCAGAGCCCTATTAATTTCTGGCGCAGGACTGTAGTTATTGATTGATTGCTAACACAGATCCTGCCTGGCTCTGCACTGCGAAGTGTCCTTTCATTCACTGAGCTTGCTGCCATAAATATGTTTGTGGAGAAAGGTTTCCTTTTCTTAATTTTAAGTGTCATTTATCTTGGAACAGCAGTAGAAAGAAGGACAATGGCTCTTTTCTTATTAAGCCTAAGAGGAAAAGTTAGGGACTTTGGTGGCACCATATTAATCGCTGGATACCCTCAGTGTCACATGAGCTGGTCTATAATTTTCACAGGCCATTTTTTAACTTGGCTCTTTTAAGGGCTTGCTTCCCTTGCCAGGGGTTTGGACCTCCTAATTAGTTAAGGATATGAAACATTTGCTGTTTGAAACTGGAAATAATGAGTGAGACACTTTCCTGGCCTGGGATACTGGAGGCGTTTTCAGGGTCCTAGGCTTTTAGAGGAAATGCCATAAATGAAAAAAATCTCAGGTATGCTTTTAGCTCCTAGATGCTCTGGAAATGCTTCAGCTGATAAGGGGCCCAATAAAAGGAAAGTTGAACCCTACTAGCCTTCCTGTGCCTTCCCTTCCTAATTTTACACATCGTCTGCTGAAAGGTGTCAGGATTGCATCTGATGGGATAGCCAAGATATGAATGAGGTTTGGAAGGGTTTCTGGATCCGAGGGACAAAATGTAGCCTGCAACCCAACTGAAAAGCTCTTTTTTCTGCTCCAACATCAACATGTAAAAGGTGCTAGTTCCCTCCTCTCCTGCTCAGCTTCACTGCTACGTGGTGCAGAAGGCATGGAAATGAGAACATTGGAACAAGTGTTAGGACACTGAAACCACTGATAATCCACTGAGATGCATTGTTCCCTCCACTGAAGGCCATCTCAGTTCTGTCACACGCATTGCTTCCCTTGACAAATGTTGAGCTAACAGCTGACTTGGAAGGCACTGGCTCTGTGGGTTTCCAGTTCATTGGGCTGTGAAACATGGAATGACATTTTTGGTGATCTCACACCTGACTTGAACCAAGAGAAACTAGGAGCTTGTCATGGAAATTTAGCAACTATTTGAAATCTGTTGCTTAATGGAGAAACACTGGGTAACTTCTCTTTGTTGACAGATCTTGTTTAACCACAGCCAGGCTTTGCTGGCTAATATCTATTGTTCTCACCAGGAAAAACAGCCTGCAGGGCTCAATGTAAATATATGACTCTGGAGAAATCACTGGCCACAGGCCAGCCTTCTAGCTGGCCCTGTCCTAGCCTCTGCTGGGTTCCCCATCAGTTGGAAAAGCCTCTGTATTGCTTATGTTCAGATTAATCCTGAAAAACTGATAGTCTACATAATGTAGCATTAAATCTTTATGCAGAAAATGAACTTACTTCAGTTCTTTATTCAGAAAGATTCAGTGTGAATATGCTAGACAGTATGAGAGAGTGGATTAACAGGTGGGCAAACAGTTTTACTCTGGCTGGGAAGTTCTCTGCATAGACCACTACCAGCAAGCTAAAAAGGAATTGGCCCACATTCCTTCTTGCCTGTCTAGTCCCACCTCAGTCCCCCTTGCAGAAGGCACCCCGCACTTCTGCAACAGATTCTGTACCTATATCATGATCATATTGGAAACAAGTTCTTTGGATCAGCAATCACAGTAGTTGTTTAATGTACAGAGGAATATTGCATCATTCTCCATCTCACTGTTCAGAAAGGATGCAGGGTAAGAAAGCCTTTCAGTGAATGGCTACTCAGGAGCACAAGTACTGATTTCACCCCAGCTGGAAAGATGAGTTAAGGACCGAGTCTCAATGAGCTTTCCCTCCTCTCAGGGGAGAGAAACAGGAATTTCCCAATGCGAGTCACAGCGTGTATGTGCCCAAGTCTCCATCTGGAGGTGCCCATCTCTGCACGGACTGTAGAGACCACCTCTGGTGAGCCAGCTCTGAATAGGCACCTGGGCGACCTGCGCAAAGCCAGGAGGGACGATGTGGCACAGCCCTAGGATCAGCAGGGATCACCTCACCGGAGGCGTAGGATGTAGGTATGGGACTGATGTAGGGTTCCTCACCTACCAACTGCCTTTCATTCAGAAAAGACATACAGGTTTTAAGGGTCCTTATACCATCCCTTGTACAGCGACAAAGTGACAAACACTTCCCAAGTGCTGGAGAAATGGGAGGCTTTTACTGGAAAAGGAAAAAACAATCCCTCTCTGCCTGGGAGTTTTGCAGGCAGGGCTGTTTACAGTAACTGATAGATTTTTCATCTGGCCAGCATGACTAACTAACCATGATCTGAAAAGTGCCTGGAAGAGCCCTAAGAAAAGCACACATTTTGCAGCTGAACTTCCTCTTCTTCCCAGACTCAGCAGTTAGGCATTCTGCACAGAAAAAACTTTGAATGCAGCTTTAAAAAATATCTAGACACAGTTCCTCCTGGGGAACTGGCTTCCAGATGATACCCCAGGATTCTCATAGATTTCCTTGGGATTTTTTTTTTGTACTTGTGGTGGCATTTCAGCTACTCAGACAGCATCAACCATGAGTTGAAATTTAATCTGTGTACTAATTACTGACACAGACCCACCTCCTGCCTTCATGAGCTCTTTTGGTATTAAAGCGTGTACTTTGACTTCAAGGGGTGGGAACTTTCCTGACACTGGAAATCAATAGTAAAGCACCAATGAAGAAAGGAATCAGAGTTTCACCAGGACAAATCCCTTATCAAAAACCCACTTGCTGTTCCCTCACAGGTTGCAGGCCAGCTGGGAACTATCTGACAGATTCTCGAGGTTGTCCACCATAGTGATGATGGTTTCTATTTTTTCTTCTGGAAGCACATGAGAGGCGTTGGCTCGAAACTTCTTCAGGAGCGATTCTTTGCTCAGTGGCTTCCTCCAGTGCCCATAGAAAGTGTCACATTTGCCTGTGAGGACATCCCCGCTGTGCAGGAGCAGTGCCACCTCTCCGTACATCTTGTCAAAGTTGGCCACATTATCTTCAGGGTGCTCCACCACCACTTTGTCCAGCAGCTCCCTCAGCTCCTGCCGCTGGATGCTGCTCTCTGTGAAGGAGCTGAGGCCCACTTCACCATCCAACAGGGCAGCACAGGCATTGAACTGGAAGGAGTGTCTAGCCTGGTGTTCAGAGCTGGGGAAAGGCCGATTGATGTACTTTGACACTGGGATCTTCAGCACAATGGTGCGGATCAAAGAGGGACAGAAGGACCCTGCATAGTTGATGAAAAGGTTCCGGACAGACAAGGCAGCATCCACCACCCAGTGCATCCCCAGGTGGGCTGGGAATCGCTTGAAAGCAATATCTTGCTTCTCCAAGAGGAACTCATGATGGTCACTTGGTGTGGACAGTGGTTTGGGTTGATAGACACTGTAGAAAACACTGAATCCAGAGCAACCAGGGATATCATCCAGAATTAAGGGGTTAGCCTCCATCCCTCGGGCAGCCAGCAGTGCTGCTTCGAAGCCCAGGCGGGTAGCATTCCCGATATGCAATGGCTTGGCTTGGGTGGCAGCGTTTGCCATGGGTGCCCCTGCAAGCGACGCAGCAATACCCAAAGCGTGTGCGCACTGGGCTGTGCTGAGAGAGAGCAGTTTTGCAGTGGCCGCAGCACTGCCCATGGTACCGACCACCGAGGGAGGGTGGAACCTAAAGGGGAAATCGCAGATATGAGCATCCCTGCCTGTTTGTCACAGGGAGCACCCAAGCACCTCACCTACCAGACCTGCCTATGGGACTGGAAATGAACCGCCAAGTCAGCCAGTGGAAATCCCTCATGGCTCTGGTGCGGGTGGGATTCACCTAACTCAAAATATAGCCATCTAAGAACCAAGTGTCTACTTGAAACTTCATTGGAGACAACAGAGTAGCTCAGCATCTACAGAAAGCAATTTTTAATCTTCCCTAAGAGTAGGCACCATTGCTTGTGTCCATACAGCCAAACGTTCTCCCCCCAGACAAATAAGGTGGCCTCATCCAACATGCCCCAGGCTAACAGTTCCTGGTCAATGCTGTCCCTTGGACCACACCAGGGCACTGCCTGGTGAATGGCAGTCGGCACAGGCAGAAATTTTGCCAGGCACTGGGCCCACAATTAAGCTGTCTGCATGGCTGTGGGCCACTGCCTGTCCTCTGCTCTTGCCCTGGTTACTTTAGATGACGACACTGCAGACCCAGTGGTAGTCCTCTTGATGGTTATTTTCAAGGCAAGATCACCGCATGTCACCAAATGAATATAAAATAAGTGGTGCCTCATCAGCTCTGGCGGAACTGGCATTTGGCTCTCAGTAGGGCTTTACCCTGATCCTGGGTTCAGCTGGACTTTAACGTTTTGAAACCCTGAGTAGGCCTGTCAATGGACTCACCAACCCTCTTCCTACTCGGTGAAGAAAAGGAGGTTTACCTTTTGGGAATGTCATGAGCCTCAGTGGAGAAATGCATGAGCCTCCCTTGCACTTCCAGGCCCACGTTAAATGCCAGCAGGAAATCCATGCCGTTGGGTTTGGTGCTTGGAGGTAGCATCTGGGAAGCTGCCAGAAGAGCTGGCAGAACAGCCCCTGACGGGTGAGTAGCAGGGTGCCAGGTATCATCGAAGTCCATGGAGTGAGTCTGCCAGAGAAACGGAGATGAGGACATGGTGGTGTGGGGGGCTGGGAGCTGAGGGAGCTAGGGGTCCTTGCTGATATTGCTGAGGCTACATCTGCAACGACATCCACCCAGTCACCTCCTGGTCCCCACGGTGGCTGTTTGGTCCCTCTGAAAGCAGTGTGCAAGACTGCAGAGGAGCCCCTGACTTCTTGTCCCCTATTACCCCTCCCAGTCACCAGTCTGCTTCCTGTAACACTAATTAGTGTCTTTGGAGGCACCACAGAGCTGCTCCTGGAAGAGCCTGCCTTACCGCAACTCCATTAGTAAATGCAGCCAGCGTTGGGGAGAGCTTTATGCCTGGCTTGCCGTAGACAGAGCTCACAGCACCTGAAGAGTACAGCTCCTGTGAAAGGGAGAGAAATTCAGGTGAGGACCTTGAGTAAAGCAGCGATTGCGTGACACCAGAACATCCCTCTACTGCAAGGGTGAAGTCCCACGTCAGCCACGAAATAAGGCCTTGGTTATGGTGGTGATGTCAGGCTGGGGATCACGTAACTATGTGTTAATATGGGGCTGTTCCTACCCGACAGTACTGCAGAGCGATATCGAACACATGCGTCGTGCTGCCCACGAGGCCAACCCCAATGCTGTCGAGGATCATCCTCTTGCTCCTGTGACGGACGGTCTTGGACAAGTGCTCGGGTCGAACTGCGTGGATGAAGGAGGCAAAGCTGCTGGTCACGGTCTCCTCCGGAGCGCTCCTGGCCACCACTGCAGCACCGAGAGAGAGGGAAGGGGGTAAAAACACAGGCGGGACATGTGCTGACAGCTCACAGATCTTCACCCTCTGGTCTCACTGAATTTACTGAAGGGCAAAGGCAGCTGGAAAGTGTAGGATCTGCCCAGCATGTCCCTTGGGTCACATGGCTGCATACAGCCCTACAGATTTGGGAGGCGACGCACAGCTTCCTTGTGCTGTGAGCCTCTCCCTGAGAATGGCATTTGGCCCCAGAGTCACCTCCTGTGGCTTCAGACACTTGGCAGAGACTAGGAGAGGAGCACCATTGCTCCACGCTCCCTCTATAGACAGTGGAGAGATGCTCCTGGAGAGGGGACTGGCATCTTCTCTGAGGGCAGGTGCCATTTCTCCCTCATTGCCAGCCCAAGGAGCGCAAGGCGAGGAGGCTGGTGTGAATCCTGTCCCTCTCCGTGGGTTTCCAAGGGTTCACAGCACATCCTGGCTCCTACTGCCTTCACACGCTGCAAGGACTGCTCTGCACGCCTCATGAGTGGCTTCAAGAAGGTTCAAGTGAAGCAGTTTCAGGGCTCAGCCACATCCCCCCACCCTGGGTTTCAAGTGACCATCTTTTGGGGGGTCAATACAAATTATGTCCCTTTATCTGGAGAAAAGGCAGAGCAGGTGCCCTGCTGCATTACCAGTTGTGCCCTGTGGGGAGTGGATCACATAAAACCAAAACTTCCTATAGCTTCTGTTATTTTTTGGCAAGCAGGACTAGACCCAAAGCCTGGATTTATCCAGGAGTTTGGTCCTACAAGGCACTGAGGTGTCTTGACTCAGCCGGCAAAGCTCTTAAGCCCTATGCACTCAAAAGGATGCTAGTGCTTAAAAAAAAAAGGCTTTATGTGTTCTCTCATAGTTGAGCTCAGTGTGCCAGAAGATTCAGCCTACGCTTCAGAAGGGGATTAAACCAGAAAATCCCCAGAGCTTAATGTTTGAAGGAAAGTTTTTCCTGTCTCTGAAAACGCCTTTGCTGGTAGACAAGAAGCAACACATCGAGCTTCCCAAGGCAAAATCAGTGCCTGTATTTATGACCTGTAAGGTAGAGCTGGGCAGACAGCACAAACTACTGGCACTTTTGGATTTGGAAGTCACCATTTCCAAATCTTTGGAGGTGTTAAAATTGGTCTTTTCCAGCCTTAATGATTCTGTGATTCTGCGGAAAATATCCAGTTCGGGACCATTGTACTTTTTAATTTCAGTGTCAGATATTGCTTTGTTTTGATGAATTTGTAATTCATAGAATTATAATTATTATGACCCATTATAATTTACAATATCATTTTGAGAGTGCACATGAGAGTAGAAAAACTATAAAATTCAGTATAGCTAACAGCTGTAGGATTGCAAATCGATGTATATATACATACACATGTATAGATGTATGTGGGGAGTACAGGCACACATGCACACAGATGAAAGATGGCATTAATGTCCAAATGAAACTAATCACATGAAAAAGTCAAGATGAGTGAAGCAAGAAAATAAAAATACTTTGCTTGCTTCAACATCTTACAGGAAACCTCATCAAAATCAGCAGGTACGTATGACACTTTATTTTTTAAACAGAAAATATCCCAATTTAAAAAAATGACCATTCCCTAATTTCACTAGCGTGTATTCATTCTTAAATGTCATGCCTACTGACTCACAGTTTGCTTGCAAATGTATTTGGACTCACCTAGAGCTTAGGAGTCTAAAAACCACTTGTAAACACAGCTGAGAATGTCATCGCTGCTGTGACTCACTGAAATAAAATCCACTCCTTGCAGCGGCTCTGTGAAATATATTGCTATAGGAATCTGTAACACTCAGCAGTTTGGAAACCTTCTGCTGACAAAAATCTGTGTCCTCTCTGCGTCCTCTGAGAGCATCTTCAGTATACCACGGCCGAAAGCACCAACACCCTCAGCAGAAGGGAACAGTGAAGTCAAACTAGATTGGAGAGGCCGGAGGAAAATCTGCTCGAATCACACACGAAATTTTGATTGCTTCCTTCCCGTCATCAAATGCTCTTTGCCCCTTCAGTAGGCAGCGATATTTTTTAACCCTTCAGTTAAAAGCATTTAATGACTCCAGTGTTTTTGTCCTGGCACGGCAGCTGTGCTGCAGAACTTAATAAAATCAAGTACTCTGTCCAAGAGCAAATAGATCTGCGTGGATTATTATTATTTCTCTTGTTGTCAAGTGTTCGTTAAGTAACATGCATTGCATTTATTGTATTAATAACACATTTTAAAATAAGCTAATAGACAAACTTATAATAGACCGAGTGGCTACACGGCAAAGTTCTGCTTAATTTGTCTGAAGCAGGGAGGCTGCGGATGTGCAGCGCTGGAGAAGACAGCACGCCGGCTGCGAGACACGGAGAATGATCCGTGAATCACTGCAAGCAATGCTAATAGCAAGATCAGATGTAACAAAGAAGTAAGGACAAACAGAGGAGTTAAGGAGCTGAGCAATCCGATGACAGCTACAACTTAAATATCTTACATTTGTGGGCAAAGAGTAAGAATTTGGAAAGTCTGGTTCTAAATCAGTTAAAGTTTCTGGTTTAGCGCAGGACTAGCAATCAGCATTTTTACCGCTTGTTACTTTTCTCCTTGTTCGTTAGCAACCGAGGGCAATAATCGCCACCAGACCCCCCAGGCATGCTTTGTCTTCCAAGAATCGGAGCGGTTTATCTCAGCGTGCTTAGCCCAGCACTTCTTTTTTATTTTTAAAAGTAATGACATGATTATTTTGGGATGCTCTTTAAAAAAAGGATGGGGAATGCTGTTCTGCAGAGAGATACAAACCGTGAGCAGCAGTTTTGTGAACTTGCCGGGAGCTTGCCAAGAACTTCTGGGATTTCTAGAGGAAAGACAGAGAAAGAGCGTTTGTCACCTAAGCCGCTTGAACTTTTTCAGGGCTGTTTTACTGGTTGTGCCTCTAACACGGCATTGTAAGACACTCACAGATCAAACGAGCGGATAAAACTAACTACATATTTAAAGGAGAAAAAAAATATTTTCCAAAGCTCAGCCCAGCAGGGGTGCCAAGAACAGCCAGGGAAATAAAGCAGTACAGCAGAAGGGGCAGCACAGCCTTTTCAGACCTACCATGAAATCCTCTTACGGCTGCGAGCGGGACCAGCTCAGAGTGGACAGGAGGAGAAAAAAACCACACAGCACGTCCCAACAACAACAACCCCCCCGCCGTGGCACCATACAAAACACGTTTGGGACACATAAAAGGAACAGGCATGGAAGGAACAGGTTAGTAACTGTGAATAAAGTGCCTGTGAAAACCATCTGATTTTGTTAGTATTGGGGCAGGTTCCCACATAATGTCACGACAATTTTGACCAGTTGAGAACCGCCCAGAAAATGACATTACCTCCTTAAAGCGGAAAAGGAAAGATCAGAGACGGATAGGTTTTGTACACGAATAATAGTTACCTGTAAGGTTAAGTAGACCATGCTGGTGGCTGCTACCACTGCTTAATCCCCAGCTCTGCACTGCTCTATTCGAGGGATGGGAGAGGTGTCTGTCTGAAAGGTGCTTTGGTGTCAGGGTTTATATATGCTTCTGAAAGGCAATTTGCTTTTTGTTTTTTTGCAACTGAATTTCAAGTGTGATGACATCAGCCTCTGGGGACTGAGAGGGTGGGGGGAATACATGAGGAGGGGTGGTTTTTCTCTGCTGAACAGAAGGGAACCCCCCCTGGTTTCAGGAAATAAAAAAAGATTTAGGACAATAACTGACAAAGTTCAAGGAAATTCCTGTCTCCAAAATGCCAGAGGTGCCAATGTGTGAAGCAACTGGCCCCAGGCTCCTCCTACAGAGGAGGACTATAAAACTGGTACTTACCAGGAAATGAGAGGGACAAGAGCATCCTCCCATTGAGCTGAAGTGTCACCAAACCAGGTAATCCAAGCTGCAGAGGGAGAAGCGTGGCATTGGTGGTTTTCTTTGATGCTTTTCTTGAATACATTCAGTGTTTTGTCATTTGGCTGAATCTTTTCATAGCGCTCCTTCTTCTAAATACTCAGCTCTGCAATGTTGCCTGCCATGTGCTGCTGGTTCATTGAAAAGTTAGTGCAGACGTGAACTCTGTAGCTTCCAGGAGACATTGGGACCCTTCGTTCCCAAATGAATGTTCGGACTTTGGAGGAATGCCATGGCTCTTTGCTTTGTCCTGTAGTGAAACCTGGGGACATTTAACATGCTGCATATTTTTTTGTACAGAATAACAGCCTGGTGTGATACACCTTGCATTTAAAACCAGCCTAAATTTTCTACTCAGTACTAGGCAGACCCTTGATCACTGTGAACATAGAAATACTTCTCTGGCAACTCCGTGCCGTTTGTCACCAGAGGAGAGCCAGGGTGGTGATACTTATTCCAGCTGTGTAGTGTTGTTGTGCACTGTTAATCTTGCTGTGTGCTTATCCAAAAAGAATTGCATTTCATTCTCTTCACATGTTTACCTTGAGAGACGCAGTGTTTTCTCAGAGCTATATAAACATTTGTTATCATTAATAAGGTGGGATGGAAAACTAATTGCAAAATGCCATGGGGGAGTAAGTGCCTGAAAACTTAATGTTTTGGTATCTATATAGGTGACCCATGGCACGCTAAGCCTTGCTCCAACCTCCGGTGGAGACAATGTCCATAGACCAGCATATTCCCATTAATATTAGTCAAGGTCAAGTAGCACGGGCAGCAGATGTCAGTGCAAAGCAGATGCACACAGTGATGTCTGCAAAGCCCAGGTATAACAGCAAGCTGGAAAAGGGGTGCAGAGGGGAATGACCTCTTCTGGAGGGGGTGAAGGGAGTTGTCGAGGGCAAGGCGGCAAGTAAAGGAAAAGGTGCTCAAGAGGCTGCAGCCCAGCCGGCACGCTGGCCACGTGGGCATGGCTCAGAGGTCATGCTGAGGGGAGAAGAGCTAGGTGGGAGGGAGGAACTCACAAGCCATTTCTGCAAACGCCAGGCTGAAGAATGTCAGGGGCAAGCAGGAAAAGGAAAGAAGGCGGAGGAGGTTGGATGAGTGAGGGGATGGCTTCCCGTTTGCTCTTCTGCCTCCACACCGCCCTGCGTTGCCTGCGTAATCTCTACCCAAAGAGCTACTTTGCATCAGTCCCAGCTGAGGCCGCCCAGCTTGCAGACTTCAGCGCAAAGGAAAGACTTGGTGGGAGATCCCTTCTCGCTGTGTGGCACGGAGTGGGGGGCAGACGTGTCACCTTATCAGTTTTCTGTAGCGCATGCGGAGAAGCGGGTCCTTATAGAGTGCCAGAGGCAGCAGCCGTACAAAACGGATAGCGACAGCAGCAATGAGTGGTTTTATCCTAGGGACAAACAAGGCTTGGGCATACTTTGAACACAAAACACCTCTGAGTGTTTCCACGCAGACCCTCGTTTCTCCAGGTCTTGGTGCAGCCCACAGCATTGCTACTGCTGCTACCCCTGAGACAACAACGGGAGGGGATTATTTGATGCATCCTTATGTTGCATGAAATAGAGGAGGGGAGGCAACGCACAAAGGCTGAAATGGTCTTAGGACAGGGAGCACAAGTCTGTGTTTGCAGTGCAGGGGGGATGCTGTGGGTAGGTGTGAGCAGTGGGTAGGTCTGCAGCTGTTTCCAACCCCAAAACCTTCTCCTCCCAAGGGAAGCTCCATCCTCCTCCTTTTCCGTATCTTGGTCTAAATCCTCTCCCATCCTTTCCCTTTACACCTCCGTAGCCCGCTACGCCATATTCTGGTATTTCTTTTCCCCCCTTCTCAGATGTCCTGTGAAGGATTGCACTGCAAGCAGAGGGAACCAGCCCTATTAGTTGTGTCTCTACATCCTTCACAAAACCAAGCTGTATGTTGCAGGCTCTAAAACCGCTAGCACGTCTAGTTATGCAGGAACCGCCAACAAAGTGAGCCTTGGCAAATTGAAAACCACTTCTGCGAGCCAAGCAGTCACCCGGCCAGCCCATCTTCCTCCAGAAAACCCATCTCATTCTCCTCCAGAGACCAACTCAAAACAGGGGCTTGTTGCAGCATGCCTAGAAAGCCACTGTCTGAGCTATTTCAGAGCGAAACATCTGGAGGAACTTAATATTGTGGCCCTCCTCCAAGTGTAACCACTTAAACGAAACTGCTTATTTATATCTGAATGTCATTAAAAAAAAAGACATCATCATGGACTCCACAGGTAGCTGCTCAGCTCTTCCTAAGGGTGCATCATTTCTTAGGGCCTCCTTCAAGTCAGTAGTTTATGCAGATGCTTGATGTTAAAAGAGAGCGTTCCTCCTGCAGAACTGTGATTTGATGCATCTCTCTTTTCGAACCAAGAAATCTAACCTTTAGCACAACCAAATAATTGAATTAATTCATTGTCCCACAAGGTTCACTTGAAAGTTTTTACTGTTTCCACATTTCATGTTGCTGAATCAGTTCAGAGCTCATAGGAATCAATTTATCCTTCATTCTTGTGAAAAATACATCCTTTAGAATAAATGGAGAGAAGGAAAATATGGGTTTTTTTAATGGAACAAGAGTCCAGAGGCCATAGATGTTTGCAAAATGTATATGTCTGCCCAGGAACACTGTGTTTAAGAGCAGACACTGGGATTTAGGTTCATTAATATTCACAAAACTATTTCTTCTTTGGGTGGTGCTCCTTCACTCCTCCTCCCTTCCCATATCAATAGTAGTGCCGCATGCTTTCCTGTCTTTCCAAAAGGCTTTTTGGAATGGCTGAGAACAGAATACATCACTTTCTCCTTTTCCAGCTCCTTTAGGTCATAAAATGTTCTAAAAATACCAAAATAACAAGAACATTGCTGTTTTATTTTCATCTTTGTTTCCTAACAAAAACCTCCAGAGAGCAAACTCCAGCTCATGGTACCCAGGAGTGCAGAGGAATGGAAATGTGGGGGCTGCCTGCAAATAGACGAGTTAATGGTAGAAATATGAAGGGTTTGAAAATAGACTATTTAGTCACTAGGGTTTCAAGAAAGGGATGGAGCTGGAAAATTCCATCTGGAAGGGAGACTGTGTATGTGTGCGTCGTGCCTGCCTGTTTGTCTGTAACAGTGGATAAGAAATGTCCTGGAATGGCTCAAAAATACCTTGTGGGTTTCATCTGAATGTTTGTTCATTTGTGTTAGGCTATTCATTCCTCTCCATCTCCAGCAGCCTGCAGAAGAGGGGGCAGGAACCATCACCACCACCTGCAGCGCTTTGGGGCACCTAAACATGTTTTTGCCAGAAATCCTCGTAGCCTAAATAGGTTGTGTGTGTTTTTTCTGGATAGGACTCCGGAAAGTAGGCACCTAAAGTTCTGCTTTGAATCGAGCCTTTGTCTGGAGCAACGAGTGGGGAGGCACTATGGAAACACCTGAGCCTGTCACCAGTTTCTCCCTCCTTGGAGCAGGCGCATGGCTCTGAAGGTTGGCTGAGCGCCCGAGCCAAAGCAGCGCTGGTCTAGACGCCGACGACGGTGAGGTTGTGGGGGCGACCGCCGACACTCTTGTTTTGTCTGGAAGTGCCATGGCGAGCACGGCGGGTTTCGCGGCCGTCTTTTACAGCGAGCCGGCGGTGCTGGGGCTCCTCGCGAACGTGGTCAGCGCCTTCCTCCTCTGCCTGCAGAACTTTGCCGTGGCACACACCGGCCTCAGGCCACAGGGAGTGGAGGACATCCTTGCAGGTGGGTGATGCTGCTCATGGGGGACACGGGGGCTGCTGGTCGGAGGTGATCTTTCCCTGAGAGCGCCGGGCAGGATGGACTCTTTGAGAGTCATGCCCATGGCCAATGGACAGCATTGGTGGGACAGGTGGGGAAATGTGGGCTTTCTCCAATGTGCAGAAGGTCTGTGCACTCCGGAGGACCTGACCTCTTCATATGTCTTTCAGGTGTCCACCTCATCCTGGTCGGAGGCTTTGTCCAGCTCCTGGCAGGATTTCTTGCCTTCCGGAAGTATGACCACCTTGGAGGCGCAGCCTTTCTCACCTTCTCCGCTCTGTGGAGTAGCTACGGGGCTACACACATCATTGCGGCCGCTTACCCGTCCTTGCAGAACATAACGCTACCCCCAGGGAACGCCAGCCACCTCCTGCCCGCTGGCACGGCCCACCTCTCTGCCAGCCAAAGTGCGGTGGCTGGGCTGGTGGCCTACATTTCCATTTCCTTTATCCTCTCCTTCTGCTCAGCCACAGTGAACTACATCATGCCCTTCATATTCGGGGCCATCGCGCTTGCCCTGGTGTTTGAAGCAGTTGCACTGTTTGGGCAGTGGGCCCTGGTAGTGTCAGGTGTCATTGAGCTTGTCATTGTCACGTGCGGGTTGTACGGAGCGGTGGCTCTCCTGTTCAAGGGCATCACACAACGGTACGTCCTTCCAGGCTTTGGGCATCCTCTCTTCAATGTCTTGCTACTGGGGTCAGCACAGAAGAGCTCTTCCAAGGCCATTGGGGAAGAAAAGAAAAAGAACACAAAGTACGCAGAGCCAATGGCCCTAGGCAACATCTGTGATACTGTCTCTCCCTTTTTATTTGCCTTTTACTTCTTTGGGTACATGAAGAACTTCTGCGTTGGAGCAGCATGGATATCCATCATCTCCAGCTGCCAGCTGCTGTCCAGCTTCTACAGTTATCTGAGAGGTGATGTCTACTACACTACCAAGTTTGGTGCCCACAGCCTCTACTGGCTGGTGATGTCTTGGGAAGAGTTTACACTCACCACCTTCCTTGGGCTGTCCAAGGCTCAGGAAAGCAGGCTGGGAATGTTTGGAGGGTGGTTCTTCCTGGCCATTGCCTGCATGCTTTTTCTGATGTCAACCCACAAAGATACCCTGGAGATGCTGCAAAATGCCTCATTCATCATCCTCACAACCGCCTCCATCCACCAGATCCCGATGCCAGGTGCTTACCTCTTCCTGGGGGCTGCCTGCAGCCTTTGCACTGCTCTCTCAATGTACGCCACTTTTGCCAGCCTGATCAACTCCATCGGGGAGAAGGCTTTGATTCCAGTTGGTGTCCAGGCTATGTCCAGCTCAGCTCTTCAAACCACACTGATGGCTGCCAAAATCTTCTTCACAAGGTCCAAGAATTTCCCAAGCAGCACCAGTGCTGAAGTGCCAGATGCCTTGTTCTACATCTGCAATGGCCTGGCTGCAGCCTCTGCCATCCAGGGTAGTTTCAGTGACCCCAGCAGACAGCAGCTCTCCATACCCTCTGTGCTCATCCCAGGAGCCATAATGCAGCTGTATGTCTGCAGGATCCAGCTTCAAGGAGGGAGAAGGTTTGGTTGCATTCTTCCATTCTGCTATGCTGCCTTCTGGGGAGCATGGACCTGGCTTCGGTTTGCAGGTAACGCAAGGACAGGATTACTATTTTGCTTACTCAAAAATAAAAAAGGGATGTTTCTAGGAAGTTTCAGATTGCTTTCTCCAACATAATTCCTTCTCCTAGGATATTCAATGACACCAGCTTTACCAATATTCCTCCTTGTAAAAAGATAATGACCAAACATCCCAGCTTGTACTCACGTGACTGATTTCCATTGCTGTAGTCACTTGGTACTCTCACAGCTACAGGAGTCTAAGCTGTGTCTTCGACTCCAACAGAAGTCAAGATTTCCCAGCTAAACTATTGAGAGACAGCACTCAGACTTGTCTCCGGGCTGTTACCTGAGAATAACAGTTCAGGAGACACTTTTTAGGCAGTGGAAGCCTCCAGGTTCTGGATTTATCCTTCAGAAGCCTGGAGCAATTCATCTCAGTTGGTTATAGCCATGAAAGAAGATCTCAGGATGATGAGCC
This sequence comes from Gavia stellata, assembly GCF_030936135.1. Lineage (NCBI taxonomy): Eukaryota > Metazoa > Chordata > Aves > Gaviiformes > Gaviidae > Gavia > Gavia stellata. The sequence goes on from NC_082607.1 coordinate 23,136,783, forward strand.
TGGGCTTTAAAAAGCCTTATTTAGCTCCAGGTGGGCAGCATGTTCATACAGCCTCCATGCCAGGTCCTATTAAAAAGAGCACCTGTGGCCCTTAAGTTAAAGTTAAAGCTATTGCTTAAGAGGTATGGCAAGAAGCTATTAATGTTTTCAGCCAGATCCTGTTTATTACAAGCTGGAGGTAAAATCATCAGCTTTTTTGGATAACCATCACCAATTCTTCAGTTAATACCTCTAATGCTTTGCATGGCAGAAGCAATGGCTTTCAGTCTGGTAGATCTTCTCTGTAGTGGCCACCATCAATTAGTTTGAATTGTCGTCATTCCAGATCTGTCATTCTTCCGTCACACTGCATTTAACGGTTTGCTCACAACCAAATCTGCTGGTCCTATTTCAGGCCACTTGGTGAACATCAGTGCGGGGAACAGTGAAGGATTCACTGCTGGTTCTATTGCCTTTTTGGTGCTCAATGCTCTTTTAATTATTTTAGGTAAGTCTCAGTACCATATGTGATTGCTTATCGCGGGGTATTTGGGGTCAGATCATTAATTGCATCTGTGGTCACCCTGTGGTGGAGGTGCACAAGTGAGGGAGTCTCAGCTCTCTCTGTCAAGATTAAGCAAGGACTGAAATATTTTGCCCACAGCCAGTAACAGAAGCTGAGTCGGGCTTAGAAGAAACAGTCATAAGGGAACGGAAGAACATTTCAAAGAAAATAAAAGGTTCAAATAAGGTGAAAGTGTTAGACGGACTGGGCCACTGGCATATATCCACAGTCACCCTCCAGCCCAGCTGCTGTAAATCAGAATCTTCTTGGCTGCCCGAGAAGTGTTTTCCATGTGAGCACAGTGTACTGGCAGATTAAGGGTTTGGCAGCTTGTCTCTTGAAAGCTGAGGGCTGAACAAACCATAGCCGTACCTCTCTGCTCCTCCCTGAAGAGGGAAGTCAGATCACGGACTGCTCAGTTTAATCAAATAAGATTGAGTTGATTTAGGAACTCTTCTGCTGTTTCACATACATTTTTATGGGCCATTCTCTGACGTGCGTCCCTCTTGTTTCTATCTCTTTTTACAGCTTCCTCTTTTAATGTGGTGCTTCTCTGCACGTCCCTTGCAATGGAGCTCTTGACCATTTGTTTTCTGCTCTTCACGTTGGAGAACCTCCCTTTGCCGTTTGAAAGTGAGTTTCAGATGAACTTGGTCCTCAAACCTTCACTCATAGAGTGCAGTGGGTCCCTGGTTGGGGAGCAATGTTCTGCACAAGCTCAATATGGAAAAAAGCAAGCAGAAGAGTGTGTCATCCTTCCCTAGAAGACCAGTGTGTGTGCAAGCTACAGACACTGAGGATTTTGGCTCCACGGCTGGAGACAGAAACCTTTCCTCGTATCATCCCCAGGTCCTTGAGCTTTCTAATAAACATTTAGGTGTGGCTGACACTGCTGAATCAAGACAACCTCCTGAGGTTCTGTACAGTCCTACTTTCTAGTAGTTGTTCAGTGAGCTAAGATCTGGGATGAACTAAACATGCCACCGGTGTGAATGGCTGTACCTCTGTTGAAGATTTGCCTTTGCAGCAAGTGAGAATTTTATTTGTAGTTACATAGAGTGTTTTAGCAAGATGGTCTGTAGAAGCTTTTCCACCAGGGGAAAAAAAAAAAAAAAGCCATATGGCAAAAGATGCACAGGTAGGCAAGCCTGGAAATGCCTTGAAATTTTAGACCCATAAATATGCTGCACTGTAAATGTTGCATGTCAGGAAAAACTGAAGTAAGTTTGCAATGCTGGGAAGTCATGAGACATAGAATAAAATAAAACTTTGTCATCACCTTTCCTGCCTTTGACTCTCTGGGGCTTTTTTTCCAGTTGTGATGCTAAGCATCTTCAGCATCATCTGCTTCTACGGAGCGACAGCATCGCTTGCGAACAGCATGTTTGGGAAGGACCTCATGATGATGGGACCCCCTCTGTTCACAGTAAGAGGTTTTCTGCATGATGGTGTAGCTTCCCTGGTCAGGAGGGATATCCTGGGGTCTTTGGTCTTACCTAGGGGAGTTCAAATTTCCATTGAACCTCCTTCCTTTGAATCCCTTAGCGCCATTTGAAATCCCAGTCACAGCATTTCTGTAGGGAGCTATGAGCTGAAAACAAGCTCTCTTCCATTATGAATAACTTGTATGGAAGCTTGGAGAAAGGGCAGGGACATTTACAAAACTCCTACCTCACTCCATGGTCCTGTGGAATTAGCCATCTCCAATCCAAGAATTGTTGACTGAAGTTTTAAAGGCTGTAACCTTGGGGGCAGGGAAGTAGGGAGTTAAAGGTTTCCCAAAGTGGACAGCAAGAGCTCCCACTCTTTAAACTTCTTCTACTGTCTTGTATGTCTAACTAAGGCAGTTCTGCCTAACTGGGCTGATTGATCTGACAGCTCTAATTCCTGCTGCAGAGAAACATTTTCATTAAATCAGTGTTTCTAGCCATGGAGACTCATGAGAAAGCACTTGAAACTTGATCTTACTCAAGTTCCTCTGGATTTAAGATTCCCTAGCAGCTTCCTTAGGTCATTTTGGGGAGCAGTGATTTCTCCAGGCAGCAGTCACTGTGCTGTGTGGGATTCATCTCCTGTAATTTTAGGCATCAGCAGTTGAAATGTCCACAGCTGAGCTAGTCTCTTTGACTTTTGTTATCACTTCTGCCTTGTAATTCATCTCACCTGCTTTAGGTGAAGCATCCCTAGAAGTGCTGCCTCTGCCCTTTGACTATCAAGGGAGCATGGCACAGTGAGATACCTGCATTTGGGTGGACTGAATCCTACCCTGTGTTTCATGTGTTTGCTTATTCCCTCTGTAATGGATTTGTTGCCTCCTGATTATTGCCAGGCTGAGAGCTCTAAGAAGGACACCGAAGATCCTCCGCCCTGCATCTGCCCCAAGTCCCACTGTACGAGTGGCTTGAGGACCATTGCTGACTTGCTGAACACAGGGGCGGTGTGTGGGGTCCCGACAGACACTGTGTATGCTTTGGCAGCCTCCTGCAAACACCCTCAAGCCATCGAGAAGGTCTACAGAATCAAGGTGTGAATACAAGGCTGTCGTCTTGTTGCTTGGATCCTGCTTATGTCCTATAGATGAGTTATGTACAGAAGCAGAAATGGGAGCCCCTTGTTTCAAGTTGTCCTAAGACTCAGAATTTGACCGTGGATAGAGTTTATCAGCAGCCACACCAAAACGTCACGGACCGTTTTCTGAGCTGAGCAACCTGGGGTAAAGCACCCTCTGCTCTGGGTATCAGGCACTGGGAATTAGACAGCTACGTCCTGCTTCACTGGGGGGGCAAAGCACAAACCCAAATGAACAGCCCCAACTCCTGTCACAAGTGGGTCCAAACCCGTATTTGTCCTCTCTGTCTTACGAAGTGCTGAATCAGAATCCCAGGTCTAAATTTCCCCAGACTTTTGGAGACATTCAGTGCTGGAATCAGACCCAAAGTTTGCACCTTCAATACAACTTTTGCAGCCTGGCCCTGTCTTTTCTCCATGAGGCAATTTCCTGGCTAGCCTGGAGAAATAAGCATAACAGACTATCTCAGCTGGCACTTGGTGTGAACATCAGCAACAAAGGCAGTCTTTTCTGTCCTGCTTTGGTGCCAATGCTAACCTTCCCTGTCGATGAGATAATATAAACAGAATGTAAATACATGCCCAGTTCCTTAGTCATTTGGCCCCATTGAAACTGATGTCAGTTGAGGACTGAAATGACACCGCTTTGTGAGCTCCTTTTATTTTCCCTCCATATCACTGTTCATTTTACAGCAAGCTTATTCAAAGGACTGAAGAAGTGGTCACATAGATGTTGGTTTCCAGGGGTTTAGGCTCTCCTTCCATTATCCTGTCATGAATTGGTGGGTTTGAGCTTGATTTATACCAGCGTTAGGAGAAAGTCAAGCCGCTGGTGTATAAGATGTTAAAAGCCCTGATAATGAGCAGAGCATCGCCGTCCCTCCATTGGTTGTGTCTAAAGCAGGGGATTTGGATGCATCTCGCCAAGATCCCAAGAGCAGACCGCTCTTCTCTCTCTTCTTCAATTTGCACATGCAGATCTGAGCTGTGGCATCCTTCACAGCATGCGGTCCCCTCCTCTGCTCAGCATTTTGTGCAGAGATAGCATCTTGCTTGCTTGGAGCTCCTGGTCCCTGGGAAGCACACAAACTAGGATTCCAGTAGGCTTCAATCTTCTCAACACAAACTTTCTCTCTTCATCTATTTTCTCCCTTCCTCTCTTCCCGTTTTTGCAGGACAGGCCTCAAGAGAAGCCCATCTGCATCTTTATTTCAAACCTGGACCAGTTGCGAGCAGCTGCTCCCCCCATCAGCCCGCTGCTTTGGGAATTCATGGAAAATGTTTACCCTGGTGGCATCGGCTGCATTATCAAGAAAGGAGAATGGCTGAAGAAGTTAGGTGAGATGAACAGGACAGCCATTCTCTCCCTCTTTCATGTTTTCAACACAGAAGATCTGCAATCCACACACCCTTTTGGATGTCAATGGGGAGAGATTCTGTTAATTTTACCCTGAGAAATCATCTCTGGAGCTCTTACACGCCTTAGTAAATGTTTAGCAGAGGGTGTTAATGAGCTGGAATGACTCATTAACAGTGTGAGCCAGCATGATGATCTCTTTAACTCAGTCAGACTCGAAGGAAGGGAGGTTCACCAGCCTGGGAGGGTCACCTCTTCCAAGCCCATAGCTCTTAGCTAGAAGTGAGCAACCCCTGGGTGGAGCACCAAAGAGAGATGAGAGGTCCTGGGGGGGACGGGGTTCCTATGGGCATCCCTTCTCATCTCCTCTTCCTTCCTACCATATGGACGAAGTCAAAACACTGTGAGCAGCAGTATGATTCACACTCAAACCTGGCTTCTGGGAATCAATGAAAATATTAAAGATGGAAGAAACAGTATGAGTTACATGTGCTTAACAGGCAGAGGTGTGTGACAGAAGGTGGGAGGGTAGGCAATGATCACAACGAGTTAGACTCTGTGATATAGGTAGATCCTATGCCTGTGAAGGCAGCTATGCTTATCTTCAGCCATTAATCTTTTCTTTTTGCAGTTAGTCCCCAAATCTTACAGCTGGTCTGGTGGATTTCTGATCAAGAAACTTTTCTGAAACTATACAAAGAGACTCGCAATTTTGTTTGGGGTGCGGAACAGGGTCACTTGCAAAGAAAGCAGAAGGACTCCCTCTGATGCCATGCCAGGTATTGTGCCAGTCTTGCCTCTGCCAACGTCCTCTGTCTGTCTTTCAAGGGGTTGGAGCAGGCTACAGCAGAGTGGGAACTCAAGACAGTATCATGATCAGAGTGCCTGACCTGACTGTCCTGGTGCACCTCATTGACATGACGGGACCCTTGGCAATCACATCTGCTAATCCTAGTGGAGAGGTTGACAGCACACACCACGACATGGTCATCTCGTGAGTACCCTGTTCACTGGCATTTCTATCGCAGCACAAACCGCCCATCAGGTGGGTGGCCAGCAGGTTTAGAAGTGGTGTATAGATCGCAATTCGATGCCCCGTGTTGAGGGGAGCTTCAGCACAATGTAATACGAAGTACTGTGTAATTTTGTTGCTTTTTTTTCCCCTACAGGCGTCTTGGCCATAAGCTGGAGGGTGTTCTCTGTGATGGAGAATCTGATGAGGTGGTGGCATCAACTGTGGTCAACTGCACGAAGATTGACGAAAGTGAGTGTAAGAACCACCCTTTCTATGTCAGCAATTGCATTTTCCTGGGATGTTTCCATTCCTTTCAATAGTATCAATCTGGCAGCACAGTCTGCCCCAAGAGTAACAGTTCTTGAGTGCCTGGACATTTGCAAACATGTTGATGAAGAGGAACAAACAAAAGATGTCCTTGGAGGGCCTCCGTGTTGACAGAGAACAAGGCAGTGAGGAGAAACACGGTTGTGCAAGCAAAACCTGCCTTCTAAGAGCAAAAATGCTTCAAGTGGGAGGGTGGATGCTTCTGAAAGGAAGGGTGTATGCTCCTCGTAGACCACCAGAATGAAGGTGTTACAGGAGCTCATCCACAATGATGTAATAGCACAACCTGAGGTGTCGTTAGCTGGATCTGGGTTGTCATTTGAGTGGGATTCTCTAGTGGAAAACTAAACTCTTGAGCAAAGTGCAGGGTCAGTGTTGGTGGGTGGTTTTGCTTTCTGACAAAGTTTCTGGTCCTCTTGCTACGCAACTTTATTATTCGGGTGTCCCGAGCATTTGGATGGCTTCACTGGTCCAAGGTGTTCCTTTATATCCCCATCCCTTTCTTTCACCCTTTGGGGATTATCCTAACTTTCTCATTCTTCCTCCCGGAAGGTGGCATCACCATTGTCAGAGAAGGCTGCATACCAGCAGGCAAGGTGATGCAGATATTCGAAAGCGTGAAGAACAGAGCAGTCTGAAACAGAAGGAAACTTTCCATGAGCAAAGGAACAGCATCTGGTCTCACTAAAAGACATGAGGCATCCCGTGCCTTGCTGGAGCACACGGCCTTGTGAAAGCCATACCTTCTCTAATCAAGCACTTAACCTCCTTGGGAAACAGCAGCACTTCCCCACCCAGCGTCTCTCCTGGGAGCTTTCTGTGGCTATTTATTGTTTATCTCCAGTAAGTGCCTGAAACCGCCGGGAGACCTGCCCACAGAGTGCCAGCGGGATCGGGAGCTGATGCTTTATTGCAGGAATTCCCAGAGCACTTGTGTTTCCTAAATACCTTGAACTGTGAACGTCACGCCCGCTTGTATATCCCCTTCGACAACACTCAGATCTGTGTACTTTAAAGTGCTAGAATTCACTAAATAAATCCTCTGTTTGGAACATAAGGAAAAGGCTTTGAGTTTTGTTTGATTTCCACTGAGCTATTTGTCTTCCAAAACTTGCAAGGCTCCATGGCTAAACACTAGAGGAAGGAATAAATATTGGAAGTGCAATTCTGACGGAGGGCTTGCAGCAAGTAACTCACCCCCTGTCCTCCTCTGGCATCTTCACAGCCATTCCCTGCTTGGCCCAGGCGAGTCCCCAGCTGGTCTCGGGGCACTCAGCTCCTCGCAACATGCAGAGGCTGAGGAGGGTCCGTGGCCAAGCTGGGGGCTGCAGGGGGTCGGGTGGCCCCGGGCTGTGCTGCCTTGGGAGCCGTCCCCACGCTGGTCCCCAAACGCACGGACCTGCATTATGCGGCGGGGAGGGGAGGGAGTTTTCTGCCAGGAGCAGAAAACAGAACTTTCCTTTCCCCCAGAGCAAGTGAGAGCCGGGGGAGTCAGGGACGAGGGGAATTCACTCTTAATAAAGACAAACCTCAACCAAGGAAACAATGAGTTAGGGCGCAAAGGCAAGGGACTGGCTTCAAAACACCGAGATGTGCCTTACAGATTTGGAGGTTTTCTGTAATGTTTTTTCCTGTACTGGAGGCAGTGTCCAAGCGGCAGATCTCTGCCAGTTCCCTACAGTTGTTCCTTCTCCTCCCTCCTGCGCTGGGCAGGGAGATTGCTCCCTTGGCACAGCCACAGTACCACCTCCCACCACCCAAGGGACAAGCCCCTTCCCCTCTCTTATTCCTTATCATCGTTTCAGACCACCTTTCTGTCTTGCTCGTGGACTTCTCCCTCAAGCCACATCCCCCCTCTACATCTCCGGGCAGGAGCTGGCTCCCTCCCTGCTCACCCGACACTGGTCTAGGACCTGAGCAGCCAAACCTGGGAGCTTTTGGGGCTGGATTCCTCCCACGCTTCATTACTAACATGTAAACAGTAACTCCAGTTTTAACCGTGCTCAGCTTGCTTTGGCGCTGGGGTTGTTGTCCATCTGATCCTCCGCGAGGTGCAGCCTGCTATTTAGTTTGCACTCAGAAGTCACCATAAATAGCAGCTTTTGCTCTGGCTCCAGGTGACGGATGTTGTTTCATTCAAGCAGCTCCCCAAACTTGCGATTAAAAATCCCTGGCAGCCGTTCATCGGGTCTGAACACAGGCTCCCCTTCACCCTGCAGCCTTCTGACCCTGCAAACCCACTTGCACCCTCCGCTCCCGGGCTGAGGGCAGCCGCTGTTCGCTCCACTCGGGCACAGCCGGGTATTCCCAGCCTCCTGTGGTTTCCCAGCCTGTGCCAGCATCTGTAAGTGGAATTAAGTCATGCTCTCCTCCCTGCACATACCTTACGACAGCTAAACAAGCCTCCGCACACACTGGGCCCTTCTCTTGCACACAGGCGTGTATTCTGCCTCACCAAGCCATCGGCCAGGGCGGCACCTATATGACCAGTCTATGTGTCAAGAGCCCCTGTTCCTCCCCGGAGGTTAAAATCGCCTCCCTCCTCTTGCTGTAAGCGAACAGCACGTCCCGGTAACCTCCGCAAAGTGCCATCCCTCCTCCCTTGCTGCCTGCGCCGTGCCGGCCGGGCACCGCAGGGGCCAGAGCAGAGCAAACATCTGCTGGGCTTTGCCAGCTCCAGAGGCTGCCCAGGGCACTCCCGAGATAAAAAGTGAGCCGGGAGGGCTCTGGCTTGCTGCTCTTGCGCTCAGCCTTCGGCAAGGAGCAGAACCTCTCTGCCACCCCTTCTTCCCAGGGCGGAGGTCTCCCTGATTTTTGGACCAGGCATCCCCCTTCTCGTCCTGTCCCTTGTCCCCTCGGGGATGCTATGCACCTCCCGGCACGGATCAGACTGACCAGCCGTAGCTGGCATAAGGGGAAAGTCAGCAGCACCACGTTGCCGGGGTGGGGTGACCAGCTGAGAGGGGAGCAGGAAACCACAGGAGACTGTGCAGATTACTGTGGGGATTTCTGTGGAAGTTTTAAAATACCAACATCCTCTCTGGCCCGGACCCAAAAAGGCACAGAACAAAGTCATCAATAAGTCCGTGCTTCACTGGGACAGAGTTACCCGTGCTTCTTGTGCTCCCAGTATATCTGCATCCCAGCTGCAGATGTTGCCACAGAATATTTAGTTTAAATGTACAGAGAAATGATTTAGGTAACTAGATTAGACAAACAAGGAGAGGAGGCCACCGCTTACACCGGCTTATTAGTGTAGTGCAAAGAGTTGTTAACCTTCTGCAAGCCCCAGTACGATAAAGCACTTATTCAATAAATGCATTTAAATGCCAGCTGAGGTCCACCACCATCCAGGAAAGTCTTAACTTTAAGCATGTGGTGAAGTCCCACAACATGGGACTTCTCTCATGTTTTAATACTTGAAAAACTACTTGACCTTTCCAAGCAAATGAGGTTTTTTAATATTGGCCATAAACTGCTGGAATAAAAAAAAAAGCAGAAGGTCACAGAATCACAGAATCACAGAATCACTACGGTTGGAACAGACCTGTAAGATCATCAAGTCCAACCTGAAAGAAAAAAAAAACCCAAAAAAACAAAAAAACCAAAACCCACCACACAACAACAATAAGCCACAACCCACCCAACACCACACAGCACCATGTCCATCAAGCTACATGCCACAATGCCACATCCACACGCTCCTTGAATACCTCCAGGGAGGGTGACTCTACCACCTCCCTGGGCAGCCTATTCCAATGTTTCACTACTCTCTCAGTAAAGAAAGGTCCCTTCTTGACTTGCCACCTCTGCGATGTGGGTCCATGTTAGGCCGTCTCCATGGCGGTGGCAAGGACATTTCAGCTCAAGGGAAGGTTGTGGAGTTCCCCATCTGCCGTGATCAGCGCACACGCTGGACGGCCCAGGATTTGGTAAATCAAGGCAAGTTTTGGCCCAGCTGGAAAAGTTACCCGTGGGGGCTGTGGGCTCCTGGGACGTTGCACAGGGAGCGTTTTGGTAGCAGTAGCAGCTCTCGCCTTGCACTGCTGCTATCTGGCAGGTAAATCAAGACTGGGATGTCTCAGCCCTTGAGGAAAGCACTTGAGAGCATTGTGGTGGTCAGAAAATCAGGGGTTAAAATAGAAACTATTTTGCAACTTCAGAGCTATGGACAAATCTATAATTTACGTTATAAATGGAGCAAGATAAGAAAATTACAGGAGCCTCTTGGCTTCAGACGACAGCTTTGTTTCAGGGAGAACCATGAATGGTATTTCCTTTGACAACACACTTATGCAAAGAATTACCTACTGGCAAAGCACAATGAAATCAATAAACAGTCTGCACTTATGGGCAGGGTGGAAGCCAGAGAATATGGCTTTTATATGCATTAATTGAGTCTTTATGGTTTAATGAATGAGAAAGCAAACAAATGATGTTACAGAAAAAAAATTCACCATAGTTCAGGCTTCTTACCTTGACACTGTCTCATAAGTATTCTGCTGACTCATGAGAAATTATGGGAGAGAGGTGCTTGCACTGTACCTGTTTTTCAACATCAGCTATGGCACGATAAAAAGGAAATAGATGGTTTTATTTAACAGAACAAACAGCACAATCATTTTCATCTTCCCCCAGTTTGTGCTGGGAACAAGCACGCATCTCTCTTTGCTGCAAAAAACAAGGAAATAAATTAGATTTCTCAGTGTTGTCTTAGTGCTGCTAAACAGAGTGGAATGCTTCCTTTACAAAACATATTTGGGGAAATCTCTATTATATTCTTATCATGACAAAGCCTTTTTGTTAAATGCTGCGAATGACAGTATTTTACAATAACATTAATTTTTTGCTGTTTTAGCTGAGATTTATCATGATTCTCCTCTTGACAAGCAAACCTGTTGTTCCATAACCTCCAGTGATGTTGGTCAGAAATGCCCAATTGCGTATGCAAGACGACGGGAATACAGGAACTGTAAAACTTAAACCAATTGAAGATGTCTCTGACTTGGGAGCTCATGCCCAGCAGATATCTTCAACAAATGCCAAAGAAGAGTCCAGATTTTCCCAAGGTGGTCACCCATGTCTGCCTCCAAGAGGGTGTAATTTAACTGTACTCCCAACAGCAACAAGTCTAAATCCTGAGCATGTGTGATGAGATCCTGCCCAATGCATTAGCGTTAGCTGTCAGATCACAGAATCACTGAGGTTGGAAAAGACCTGTAAGATCATCAAGTCCAACCAGAGACCCTTCCTGATTTTGGTCTGTACATCAGGTTGTCAATTCTGCCACTTTAGCCACATATAAGACAGGATTCGTCACCGGGCTCTGAACGGTTATCATGACAAGCTAACCTGGAAAATGGCTTAGTCACCAACCCCCACGTGAGTGCGCAGCACCACGTCCAGACTCCGCGAACTCCCCTAAACTCAGCACAAGAAGGTTGGCAGCTGGAGCAACGCCTGCATGGTCACGTACCCACAATTCTTCCCAGGGACTCAAAGCAAACTCCCCAGGTCTGGACCACCCCTGCCAGCATTTCTGCAAGGTTAGAGGGAAACAAACACACCTCCCTTAGATCAACAATGGGAGCCTTCAGTTCCTTTATTCAAGCTCTCTAAACACAGGGTCCTTTCATTAGGGCTATTGCTAATATTCAATGCCTCTTGCTGTGTTTTCCCTTAGGAGACGCTATGTATTGCTGAAGGCTCATTTCCAAATGGGAACCAGCAATGAGCAACCAGGCCTTTGGTTGCTAACAGAGCTAGAGGTAAAAGATGTAAACCATGTCATATTTGTCCCTAAAACTCTCCTGCAGATGGGCTTCTTCATTTCACCCCACTTCTCATCCTAGCGTTTGCTCAGAGCTGAGCTCTAATGAAATCGTTTTCAAGGATGGGGCACCAGGTCTGGCAGAGTTGAGTACCCCACTTGTGTGTGCAATCAGATGGGACAGGGAAAGAGGTGTAGAGGTGGGGATGGGAGAGGTAATTTTAGGCAAGGGGACAGAAAGTCATTATTTTATTAAAAGACACATTGGTGCAAAATGTTGTTGCAAAACTGAATGTCTGCTCACATCATCAAGGAAGTAAATTGCACTAAATGTCACTGATGGTGAAGGGCATCACATCGCTGTTCAGGAGAGATGCTAGAGCCTGGCAAAAGGAACATCAGGGCATGACCATCTGGCCCTCCATGGACAGGCTCATTCTGTGACCAAGACACCAACACCTGGAGAGTGACAGCACACGTGCCTGCACCACCAAGTCTCCAATGCCTCTGCAGTACCTCCTTTCTTAGGAAAGGAAGATTTGGTCCGTTCAGCTTCCCAGAGCACTGAATTTCCATCTCTGTCTCAGCACAGAAAACCAACTTGTCCACTCTCCTGGACTCTCAGACGGTAACTTTCACCAAACATGGTTTAATCTGAAAATAAGAAACAGTCATTCCTAAGCCAGGACAGCAGGTCCCATGAGTTGGTTACTGCCTTTCTGTATGTCCAGAGTTGTGCTGTCTGGTTTCGGTTCCGCTCTGCCCATACCTGTCTCCTTCCTCCTTCTTGTTTTTTCACTGATTGATTATTTCATTTTATCTGTCAGGTAATTTTATGAGTCAGGAAAAGGCATCTTCCTGGAGGCAGTGAGCTCATAACTCCATGAATTTGCATTTTATCAATGCAAATTTTAAATATGTTTTCGTGCAGAGTAGCAGGAAAAAAAAACCAGTCTCTAGCGTTCGTTGTACACATGCACACACACTCCTACTCGGCTCTTACCCTTCCGCCAGAGATCTGGTGGGACTCACCTCCTCAACAGACAGAATTAATTGTACTGTTCTGGGCAAAGCACATCCCAAAAGTTCAAAAAGTCACCAAAACCTGTAGCATCACAGGCAAGGCAACCTCAAAGGATCCAACAGCTGCTGTGTAAAGCCAGTCTTCAGTTATGACCCCCCCAAAGCTGCTTTGTTTCATATCAGAAGTTTAGCTATGAAGAGACATGGACAAGGCCTTTAGCTCCCTTTGACTCACACTTTGTCGTGTCTTTGGAGAGCTAGAGCTTGGAAGTGAGATGGAGAACATAATTGACATGAATTATGTCTCTGGAAACCCCATCGCATCTCTTTCTGTGGCCGAGGAGAAGCAAGCCTGTATCCTGGGTCCCAGCGCTCATGGTCATTGCTGCTTACTGGACTCGGTTTCTTCTTCATGCTGGGAACTGTAGTAAGCTGCTATGTCTGCCCCTTCCTCATTCCTCCTCCACCTCTACTGCCATCTCTACTTCCCACAAGAGACTCTTGTATTACCAATTAGGACTTGGTTTATTTTGCAAGTGAACGCAGCTGCTGGCAGCCGCAGGCGAGGAGGGCCCGGAGCAATTGCAGGGGGGTGGTAAGAAGGAGGACAGGGGCTGCAGTCCCCCTTGGGTCATGTAAGATCTGATAACCTAGTATGGGAGGACACGGTCCTTAGCAAGGCTGCAGGGGAGTGGGTGCCAGGGGCGGTTAGGGGACTTATGGGAACTTTGAGGAGAGAAGGTGAGCTTGGTCAGGGGCAGAGTCAGTGCTGCTGGTACCTACCCATCCTCCAGGTTCTCAAGAGTAGTGCACTGAAAGGAAATCTGGGCACACCCTGGTAATTTAGGGTGTTGTCACCGACTGCACAAGGTCACGGTGGAACGCATAACAGTGAGAAACTGGTTATATGCATCCGTCATTAATTCAGCAGAGAGGAGAGCAATTGTTTGGTGTGGACCAGCAGTCAGGTCGAAAGAGGAAGGTTGGTGTAGTACCTCCTGTAATTGGTGTTATATCAGAGAAGGAATTCAGAGCTGGCTAATTACTGAAATTCGGCAATAAACATCTCATCATGAAAGGCCCATGGTACTTCCTGCTGGGTGGATAATATGAAAAATAGGGTCTGAGAATGGCGGTGCTCAGGTAGAGAATGTCTGTACATTCGGGATGTGAACCTATAAGACCTGCTCCTCTGAGAGCTGCACAGAGCCAAGACAGGCTGCCTTTGCGAGATGGTTGAAGGGTTTTCTGCTTCCACAGCCATACGTGGAGAAGGTGAGGTTCCTCAAAGGTGCCTGGGCATGGCTGGTCCTGAGGGGACTGCAGCGTCCCTGTTCCACAGCTGCTGAGACGGATATATCTACCTATCTCAGGATAACTGTCTGAACCCTGACATCAGTCTCATGGCCAGAGCAGAAGAATTTGTTGAAATTCCTGCTTTTTTGGTATCTAGGAAGAGATAATAACACGAGTAAGATCTTCTCTTTGTGTTTTCCAGGAAGGAATGAAAAGGCGATTCTCACAAGAACTAACACTTCTGAGCCTTTGAACATGGGCTTTTCAGTTGAGGTATTTATGATGGCTGTTGAACCGTGGCCAGAGGCAGTGCTGAACTGGATGTACAGGATAGACCTCCCCATCCAGCCCCCCAACATGACCCCCTGCGCTGACTGCTCTGCTGTGCCTTCTGCCTATCTTCCTCCATCCAGTCCACCGGGCTGAGAAGTTGGGGACCCACGGCAGTGCTGCTGTGGGATCCCTTGAGTACCGAGACAGGAACCAGTGTGGAGGGCTGGATCCTGTGCCTGGTTGTCTTTGTGCACCTTCACGCCCCACCGATGCGTGCTGGATCTAAATGGAGAACTTCTGGGTTAGGTATCTACACTGACAGAGCTGGAGGTGCAGGACCGCCTCCATCAGAGGTCACAGACAAACACCACGGAGCCACCAAGCTGCACACAAGCTCTCACACACGTGGTCGGTTATTAACTGAGCTCCGTTGGCAGTGAGATGCCAGCAACCGTGGAAATGGAGCAGGGGAATACAGTGATCTGATAACCCCACCGGTCCCTGCCCAAAGATGCAGCTACTGCAGACCCTTTCCTTCCTCAGCCCCAGCTATGACAGTGCCATGCATGAAGAGGAGATGAAAGTCTTGGAGCCATCAGACACTTTTCTAGTTGGGGCAGAAGGAAGAATATGATGGAGTCACAACTGGAAGTTAATCCTGTTAATTCTTGGCATGACTCAAGAAGCTCCATTTCCAGACCACCGCTTTTTCCTGCAAGATTTTTTACACAATCGGCTTTATTTGCTAGGTAGATAAATTCTCTACTGCTGTTCCACACCAGACAACTTCAGGTGTGCCATGAATTACAACGAGGGAGACATGCAGCAAAAGACAACTTTAACAGAGTTATTTTCTGCTTTGGTTAAGCGCCCGGTTGCTGTCACCCAGCTATCTCTGTTCTGACTTATTCTGAGCCTCAGCTCAGAGCTGCTCCATAAATTCAGTATTACAGCTGGCACGAAGGCCAGGGACTCCCAGATGGCTCTAGCCTGTTAGAGTTTGTCCGGCTCTCGGCTGGGCACCGCAACTCAGCTATCAGGTATGTAAAGCCAAGCTCTGCTTTGTAGAGCAGCTAAAGATCTGGCCCAGGATTTTGAAATATGCTGTTTCTTTGTTGTTCTCGGTATTTCCCCAAAAAGCAACAAACCAGATTGTCTGGTCATATTGTAGTAATAACCCTAGGCCCTTGATAGAATAGGGAGCAGTACCGGGAAGAATGCAGCAAGGTGAGTATGACATAAAATCACTGCAGGTTGTGTTTCCAGATGCTGTGCCCTCAACAGTGCCAAGATCAAAGGGTTTTGCTTTGACTGATTATCACCCAATTAAGCAGGACTTTGCTTCTGCCTTTTCCTCCACCTCATGTCCCATACCAAGCTATAGGCAGACTTTGACTTTCATATTTCAGGAGCAGGAGCCAAAAAGGAGAGGGCTCTGTCCCTGTAGAGCTCCCAGTTCCTGGTGTTTCTTTAAGTTGGAGGTGGTCAACAGACGTTCATGACTCTGCCCACGTCTCAAGGCTTCTGCTCGGCTGGTTACACTCACGAGGTGGTTGCGATGCCGCCCTTCCTCTCTGAACCACTCTACCCACTCTAGTATCAGGTCCACCCACTATACCAACATGCATCTTCGAAGATGTCGTTGAGTCAGTTCCTGTTCCTATGGCACAGCTCTATTCTCAGAAGGGTGAGCTGTTTTTTTCCTGCGACTGGAAAATACACTTCTTTATTTTCCATTCTTTTTTTTTTTTTCTTTCCATTGACACGGATGTCTGGACTCCACAAAGGGCAAAATCAAGGTGGGACAGCCCTTCTTCCTGGGTTGTTTCCAACCCCAGTGGGATTAAAGTGTTGGCTATTCCACAAAGAGGCCCATTCATGAGATTATTTTGTCTCCCAGGGTGACCTTTCAGGCCTAAAGGCCTCCAAGTCATTGACAATGCAATCAAAATTGGCCTTTCTCAGAAGTCTCTGATTTTCCTCAGTCACTTCAAACTCCTCTTGTGATGGGGGTCTGAGGACGCCGGGTCCCTCTCTGTCCTTCTCCTCTGGTACACTGCAATGGAGCAATTCCTTCCCATTAAGCAGGACAGGAGAGGAACAGTACCAGAAGAGCTCAAGGAGAGTCTCCTCTGAGGAGGGCTGGGCAACCGTTTTTGAATGAAACCTTCATTATTAGAGTGACGAAAATATTTGATAAATTCTTATCGATACCTCAAAATGGATTTGATCTGTGATTTTTCAGAAAATACGCTGAAAAAAGTTCAAATGTTTGTCTCTACAGTTTCATACTGAAGTGTTCTGGATTTGCCACTTAAAACAGTGGCTTTTCCTCTCTCTCCACTTCTCTTTAAAAGTGTTTTTCTTCACCTTGAATGCTGGGAAAACTCTGGAAATACTAGAATTTATTTTGCTTTGATTAAAATGAAACATCCCATTTAAGTCTCCTCCCTAAACTATTTCTTTTCAATTTGCTTGTACACAGGAGAGCTGCAGGTGGGGTAAAATAAGGACTGAACTGAACTGAAATATCTCCCCGTCTTGCACCTCGCTCAGCAAAGGGAGAAATCATTGCCCCGCATGTTCTCTCAGTGTCCCAATACCTCGACCAAAACTTTCTGTAAGAAACAAGCACCATGGAGAGAGAGGGAAAGAGGAAAAATGGACCCAGGCGAGGCACCTTGTGAAGAATCCAGCTTTTTAAACTATTTGCGGCACCCTAAAATGTATCATTATTTGCAGCACAGGGCAGCAGCAGCATCCCTGGTATATTTAAGCCAAGGCTGTTTTCCCCCAGCAAAAGGCTTTGCCACGCTTCAGCACCTCTCCAGATTAATGCTTCTTACCACAGTCCCTCAGATTTCAGTGTTTATGTGGGGTTTTTTACCAAGTTAAGGAAAGGGGCAAAATTCATGGTGTTCATGAGCTCGTTAGCACTCCTCAGCCAGGGAGCTGGCACCAGGGGGTTGGTGTTAAGAGCTATCTTCTCTTTCCCACCCTGGAAAGTGATGCAATTTGATTCCCTCTAAGATCCTTCGTGCATGGCCAGGAACCCTGACATGCTGAAATCCATAACCCTTTCACCCGCAAGGTTTTTTTCCAGGTACTTGCCGCAGATGATAGCACCGTCCTGTGTGACATATGACTGTTTATTGAAAATATTTCATTGCTTTCTAAAAATTGGTTTTAATAAACTCCAAAGAGATACAGTAAGTACACCAGCAAAATTATTTAACAAACTCAACTATCTGGCACTTTCTTTCTCTGCAGGAAGAGAGCCAGTTCTGTAAGAACAAGCTGAGAAGACCTGGTTTTGCCATAGTTCATGGAGGTTGAGCTCCTCCGACTGCACAGCATTTATGCTTAAGTTCCAGCAGAACTTCAGGTGAAATCAATGAATCAATTCATTGGTTTCAGCTGGAGTTTGATCAGCACCTTGCACCTGAGTCAGGTAAGAATAAGATCAACAGTTTTCAGAGGCTAAACAAGCCACTAACTGCACAGCTGTGCAGTCTTTGCCAAGGAAAACTCCTCACGTTGGTTTGAAACTTCTTTTCACCTCCTCCTGGTCAGCAGCTACCACTCTGCACTAAATCTGCACTCTGGAGGAAACACATGAGATGTGTACAGTTATGCTATAAGGCAAGAGACCAGCTTCTAGCATCCTCCAACGCAGTGCAGACGATTCTCCTGAAATTCATACTTGGCATGAGATAACATGGGAAGGGAGGGTCTTCTGTAATGCTCCAGCACTTCTAAGGAGCTATCATTGGAGTCATTGAAATGGTAATTCCACCCTCACACTGACTGTGAAATACAGAAAATGGTATCTCAGATAATGGCATTTCTTTTTAGTGTTGGGTTCTGTGACCTCCTTTTTGAGAAGACATATCAGAAGATGGCCCCAGCTCCTGAGGCCATGCTTTGCCTCACCTATTTTAGAAAGTCCATTGTATTCACCAGCACAGTACCTGAACACATCTTCCCTTCTCCCTCTCCCGCTTCAAGTTTCATGCAGTGTTTTTCCCCCTACATGTAATTATGACACACTTCATGTTACTCTGTGCCCCAAACTGAAGGTGTTAACTCCCAGTGAAAGCAAAAAAGCTCTGTTACTCCGGGGCCAGTCTGTCAGTGATGTAACACCTTCTTTGGTCATGTCTGATTTTCAGTGAAAGCTGGTTGTCTCCGTAAGTGAAAATTTTACTTCTGGGTGACTGTGGTTTGTCAGTCAGCTCTGCACTGGGATATTTTAGCAGTATCCATAGAAAGGTGAATAAGTCACCCCTGCAGCTGGGAAACCTCTCCCATTCCCCAATTTGACCTCTATGTCATTTTCCAGCAAACACCTTCCTAGCGAGCACGTAACTGCTTGACCTGCACGGGAGTCAGAAGCGAGTGTGATTCTCGCAGCCATCATCGGGGCACTGTGCCGGCACTGTCTCTTCCAAGGCAGCCATGCCCACCCCATTGTGCACAGCATGGCTACGATTCGGATCTTCTTCCTGGCCTTTTGTGGTGCAAGTGCCACTGTTAGGAACCAATGTGTGTTTCTTCTGCACCTGCTCCAGTATCTGCAGCACCTGGAATTAGTCAACACAGCCGTGAGTGGGTTAGTAATTAGGGGAAAGCACTAATTTCTTCTCCAGCTATTGAAATAATGCCCTATTCTCTTTCAAGCTACGTGTCTAGGCTCAGCCTTGAGATTACGCTAAGCATTTCTGTCTGCTCAGAGGTCTCTGGGACAGGTGTCAATGGAGAGCCTGCCCCATGGAGGCCCATGGCCTTGGATCTCAGAGCTCTTTCCGTGAACGAATCAGTCTCACCTCGCACGTTCCCCAGCAACGTGCTTGGCACAGAGAGGTGCAATGGTGGTCCGGAGGCAGGATCAGGACACAGGCAAAAGGGAGCTCTGTTTTCCTGCTCTTTCACACCACCCTATGATAACTCCTCATGCTATCACAGATTTCTTCAGCTCCTTATGGAACTAGGAGACCCTCAGTCTGAAACCCACTTAACGGAGATGGAGAAAGGGAGCAGAAATAAAATCAAGATTAATTTTACCTGAGACTTGGGGATGATACCGACTCTGAAGAATCCTATGTTTCCACTGTCGATTTTGGTGCAGTCCACAACGGTGGAGGCAATGTTCTCTGGAGAAGGCCCATCACAAAGAACTGCATCCACCTGAAGAGCAACAGACGTTCACACCAAGTTCCCCTCAGGCGCTTGGGAAAAGAGAGGGCAGTTTCCCTCTCTCAACAGCAGGTAACTATTATCAAAGGCAACTCTGCTCCTTCCTACCCCACTGTACTGACACTAACTAAGGGCTGAATTATTAATTAATGTACTTAATAAAAGCAAAGAGAGAGAGCGCCCTATGGGGTGTAGATCAGCAGTACAGCAAAGACAGGTTTACATCAGCTGAGGAGCTTTGAAGAAGTCCCATCCACAAAGCAAATCTGTAGAAAATCAATTTTTTGAGGAGTTAGAGGTGGAAGATTTGTACCACCTTTTGTTTAAAACGGCCCTCACATAAGCCACCAAGGATATGCAAAATGTAGTACACTCAGGATTTAGCAGTGAAATGAAAGACAGACATTTGCATGGCCATGGCCATTGTACTTCCGGAACTTATGAAAGTTGTAAAAGCCAGGAACATTTTAGAGCTTTGGCACCAGTTTTAGACCAGCTTCAGCTTTAGATGGGAATCCCCTGTGTTCTGACAGCTCAACGCCAGCTGGAGCCCTGGCGCATTCAGGCATCAGTGGTTTTATTGCTTGTAAGCAAAGAAGCATTTTTTTGTTGCTCATATCATTCTCTGTTGGAAGATGAACTAACTCACATCGCCAAGCTATAACTATACTGTATAAATCAGAAGAATTTTGGTTTACCACCAAGTTCTGTTTTTTACACTGTTCTTTCACTATGACACCAATGTGAGGAGCATCCATGAGATTTTTTTAATTAGATGCTTTCCCAGATTCTTGATATCATTTATTGATTTGTCTACTGGAAACAAAGTGGTCACATTCTTCCATCCCCACATCTTTTGGGACCCACCGGAATGAAGACACAGAGCCTCAATTACCTTATCTCCCAGCTTGGCATAAACTTGGTTGTGGTGTGTTGTGTCTGCCTCTCCTGTTGGGTTAGCTGACGTGACCACAATGGGGCCAACCTGGTGACAGAAAAGTGGGAATAAAAGCTCTGAGCAGGTTTTGCTGTATAAAACAGATGACTTAACGCTGAAGTTCACTCGTGAGTCTCTGTGACTCTAAGGAGAGCTCAGCATGGCTCACCCAGGTAGGGACACCTATTTTGTAGGCAACTACGGTCCCATCAAATCTGTGTACGAGTGACTAACGCCCTGCTGAATTGGGGTTCACTGATGTTGATTAGGAAAGAACATTTTGTTTTCCAGCAACAGCAATTGCCAAAGACCTACAATGTCTGTCCTAGAAATGAGCAGAACATGCAGGGTATCACAGTTCCTCTGGCCACATTCTGGACCTTCTGAAGTTATTCCGGCTTCAGATAAGCCCGTGCTTGCAACAGAAGTGTTCTATGTAGGAAATCAGATAAAGTGTCTGTTAATTACATATTTTCTGGCTTGCTGACCTGGCGGTTATACCTTTTACCCTCTTTTCTGCAATAAAATCACTATCCCGCTCCCCTCCAGCAGGCCAGAGGACCTGGGCGCTAGTGGCTGGCACCAAGCCTGCTCCCGAGACAGTGGAATGGCAAGGTCCAGTCACCAGCACTGCTGGGATGAGTGTGCTCTGGCCACTCACCAAGTCGATGAGGTGTGTGGTGACAGAGCAGTCAGGAATGCGTACGGCAATGCTCTGAGGGGTACCGACGTATTTAGCAGAGTCCTTCATTCCCAGGAAGTCCACCCATTCACCTGCACAAGGAAGAGTCACACGGCACTTATGGACCTACATCAGTCGGAACACAATGATCTTACCAGAAATATCGCCACGGAACACGTGGCGTTGCAGGGATGCGGGACTTAAAGTTGGAGTTTCAAAGCCAAAGGTCTCCACAGAGCTTGGAAGTAACAGTATTTCCTCACCTCTGGGAATCACCAAGCTAATAGGAGATGGCCAGGCAGCCTTCATGAAGTCCCAGAGGAGGGGAGTGAACAAATGCTTCGCAGGTTCCAGTTGCTTTAGGCTAGAAATCCAGAGTGACATGGGCCGATCCTGAGCCTGGCGCTTGGAGCTGGAAAGGAGGCAAGAAAAATGAGCCTGGAAATAAGATGGGGATTAAAATTCAAGCTGAGAAGGAAATAGTGTTGACAAGGCCTATAGTTAAGACAAGGTGTGTAGGCTCTGCCCCAGGTCACCAGTCTGTAGTAAAAGTAAGCCTGTTCAACAGATGACCTGACAGAAAGGGACATTAATGACTATTCCCAATCAGGAATGTCTACTCCAAATCAAGGTTTTAGTTTCTTGTGTAGCAATGGGTAGGAGTCCCAATTGCCTGAGTTCTGAGGAAACCCCACCAATATGAGGGGTCCCAGCTGCTGACGGAAGTACAGCTAGAGGCGTTTCTTAGACATGAGAGGCGTTTTGGTTGTGACAATATGTACCTACAAAGGTGTACAATAATCCTCTGCCCCATTTGCCACTTCTTTGGGTTTCCTTGTGATACCCAAGCTACCTGGCTCCATCACCTGCCAGGAGCCTTCAATATCCTAGAAGACAATTCCAGCTCAACTGTCTCCTTTCCTCATTCAGATCTTCTCCCCCAGGCTCATCACCTTGTTGTTCCCATGAAGGCTAAGCTGTGTCTCATTGCTCTCGATGGTTGCTGTAGCCAGTACTCAGTAGCAGCTATAAGTCCTAGAGGCTTCTTTAGACTAGCCAAGGAAGCCCTCACCAGGGCAGCAAGACAAATACTTACTGGTGAGCTTTCTCCACAGCATCAGGTCGATTACAGGCTGCCACAAGCACGTACACAGTATCTGTGGGGATGCCGCAAGTCCCTCCATTCTTCAGGATATCTGTTGGCATGTGAACAGGGCAGAACCCCTTGAGTGACTAGAAGTGAGGGGCTGTAATTCATGGAAGAGCTGTCACAGACAAAGCAGCCAATTCGGTGCTCTCATCTCCTTTTCCCAACTAACAAAGCATTTCCTCTGGCAGTGCATTTTCTAGTATTCATCCAAGAGGAGATCTGTCATTTAGGGGAGTTCTGGGCCACATTCATCAGGGCCAGAAGTCATTCAGCCCTGCACAGAGAGCAAGCACCACGTATTTGCCCTGCTTTCTCTGTACAAAGCTTTCAGTGGTACCCCCAGCCTGGAGGATTCATGTTTCTCAGATTGGATGAGCAGACGGGGATATGATACAGGAGGGACAGCAACAAATTGACTGCTAAACCCAGCTCCTGTCAAGGAATCGGTCCTATTTCCCCCATGGTGTATTTATCTTCTAATGACTCTTGTAACTTAACCCGCTTCATCAAAATGTCATCTGATTATCATGGTTTCCACATTTGGATTGGAAAAATGTTCTTTTAATAATGTTCTGCTACAAAACCTCCCAGAATTTACCCTCCACCCCCACATTATGCCCTATGTGTTTCCCTTACCTGCAATTCTCTTGACTGAGGAAGCTTTCCTGGCAGGCAGGTGAAGGCACTTGGTCTTTCCTCCCCCCACACCACTAAGCTGCACAATGGGCCTACCCATTGGTAAGCAGGAACCCTCAAAGACGCTGTTGAAAAGGGCAGACAGGAAGCAGTAAAAGCTGACCAGACCAAAGATGAGAGTGGCAGCAATGTCATAGCCAGCTGGAAGAGCATGGATGGCATCCAGCAAGAAGCTGACGGCAATGAGCAAGAAAGTGAGGGAGTAGAAGAACCAGGCGATGTTCAAGAAGAGTGTGCAGAAGACAATGAAGCCATTGAAGAGCATGAATGCAATGATGCCTACTGCTGTGTGGAAGCTTCTGGTAGTGCCATAGAGGCCACCATATCTTGTCAAGCCCCAAATGATCCACATGACAGCATAGAGAATGAAGGCACTGCTCTCCAAGGTTTTACCCCGGGCAAAGGCCACTGAGCCGCCTAGAAGCTTAAGAATCCCACCGGCTACCACTACCCATGGAATTACAACAGTAGCAAGTGGAGCCTGGGGGTCCCCTGTCATTGTTATAGCAAAAGAAGCGAGGACACTGCATGCATAGCCAAGTACATCTGCATCTGCATACTTGGAATACCCTAGGTAGGGAGCGTGAAGGTTTGCCCCTTCACGAAGCTTCAAAAAACTGCTGCGAGCAAGTAGGGCCTTCACAGCACCCCTCCCTGTTGGGATCTTGGCACTCGCTTTCACATTGTACAGGTGAATTAGAGTCATCAAGGCTGAGGCCACAAAGATGGCCACATCCACACCTTGGGGTCCACCTTCAAAAAATCCCTTGGGACGGCAAGCTAATGCAATGCAGTAGGCCACATAAAACAGCAAATACAGGCCATCCACTGGGCTCTTAAGAGTGAGAAAAAGAGCCAAGACAAGAAAAAGAATTGAGAAAACCACCAGGAATGGAGTAGGGAAAGATGGTTCCTCTGGTTGCCAGATTGGGTACAGAAGGCAATAGCCTCCAGCAAATTTCAGGATGGAAGTGAAACCAAAGAACGTAGCCATTAGAGCATCCATTGCACGGTATGATAAAATGCAGATGCCAATCTGGTAGATCCCAGCTGCCCACAGCCAGGGCACTTGACCGATAAATAGTTTGCCAGTGACGCCCAGGAGCCTACAGCCAAAGACACTGGCAGACAGCATGTTCAGGATCAGACCGGTGACTGCAAAGTGATTCATGCTGCCACTGGTGGATTGGATCTGTTCACGGGTCTTTTTCTTGGCCAGATCTGTGCCAGGGAGGGCAATTTTTTCTTTGGTTAGGAAATAGAGAATCCTTCCCAGAGCAAAATAACCACCAACCAAGCAGACAATCATATAATTGCAAGCCACAGCCGAGGAACCGAAAGCCGTGCTATAACGCATGGCAACTTCATGAGCACTGGCAAGTGAGACAGCAGAAGCAATCATAGCTAGGATGACCTCTCTGCAAAGGAAGCCCACCACTGCAATAATGAGTAGTGCCAAAGTAAACGTGACCAGGCCAGGCACCAAGGCATTGCGGAAATCACCAGTGTCGTTCAAAACTCCTTGCCCTCCCAGGATGAAGACCACTCCATAGCCGCACCAGAACACTGAGATGGTCAGGCAGAGAGACAAGAACAGGCAGGCATTTCTTAGGCTTCTCCGAATTCCTGTGAAACAAATGACAACAGAGACAGAACTGTGATTTCGAGACAGTAGGTTATGGAAAGCGGTAGTTAGGACAGGCAGCTGTGCTATAGGCATATGGTGTGTTGGAAGCACGATCAGGGTGCTAGCATGGAGCTGCACAGGTCCTGCATGATGCTAGACAGAGCTATCACGAGTTTGGGTAGGACTGCACCACACCCCATTACATTGTGTAGACATGACTGTAAACGCTCCATCAGCACAATGCTTTGTGTTCATCAGAATGCCTGAGGTGAGCTCAAAGTACTTAAGTTCCTTCAACTAAATACTGTACCAGGCCTGGCACACAGTTTACCCTAATGAAGTCGAGGTTCAGCAAGCCATTGTCTTATCTTCCTCATGATGCCTACAAGACTCAAGAACAAAACCATAATAGATTAATGCAAATCAAGTCCTGACACCTCTTTCTTCTGGGTTGCCTGGTGGTTTGTTTTGTTCCTGTTGTAAGCTGTCAGGTCCAATGTTTGAACCACAAGTGTCATACAACCTGCTGGATCCCCCCATAAATAATCGGGCCTTCTCAGAAGACAGAAGCATAGGACTGCAAAACTCATTCCTTCTCAAGAACTATCCTGTTCGGTATCCTGATCCCCAAAATGACAAAGACCTTGATTTAAAATACTTCAAGTTGAATGAAACCCACCTACTACCCCCAAACAACATCATAATGTACCTTATTTTTACTGCCATGCTTTCTCACCTCACAATGTGAGGATACTGATCAGCTCGGATAGACCTGAAAGCTTGCTTCCAAGCTGGAACTTTGTAATAGACCTATGCTTCATTTCTTCCTCAAACTGATACAGCTTTGTGAGCCAGACTCAGGTTGGGAAGGGAAGCAAGAGCTCTGCTGAATGAGTCCCCAAGCTACAGAGGACTGTAATCACACAAGTATGCATCTCTTGGAGCAAGGGAGCACAGAAATTCCTGCCCTTGGTAGGAGGCTGTTGATTCCCACCAACTGTGAAACATCACCTGCCCAGTGGTCCATTCCATACGGTCCCATCAATACAGCCGCTTCTAAGTGCTTTCTACTAATGCTTCACGCCACCACTGAGTGAGAGAAGAGGTGGACCTATGTTTTATGGGTTAAAACATGTAGTGTCTCTCCCAAGCTGTCTGCTTTGTAGAGGAAACAAATACCAACATCAAATCTTGGATCTTCATGTCCTCATTCCTCCGAGTTAAAAAGGAGAAATAACTCAGCATTCATTCTAAAAAGTGTGGACTTTGCTATAGCCAGTGATTTTTTCTCTCTGATAAGTAGATCTCTTGGCATTTACACATCGAGATGCCATTTCAGTCCATGGATACCTAAAGTACTCTCAGAAAGCCTGGGAACCATTTTTAGAGAAATCATGTATTCAGTCTGTTAAAACTCTCAGAGATCCTGGTAAAGCGTTTGTCCAAAACTAACGTTGATTTCTTTGGTTGCCTATATAGGAAAAACTTGCTGTGCTGACATACTCCTCTAGGAGAGTGAATCAGTGGTCTGGCAAGGCTGCCACGGTTTGTATAAACTCGTTGGCAAAACAGACCAAATACATGCAAAGCTATAGAAGGGGGAGGCCCTGAAGCTGGCCGTCCTCCGAGTCTTACCTGCATATGCCAGAAGAGATGATAAAATCAACAGAAGGACTCCTAGAGCTGTGCTGGGGATCAGAGGGGCTGCTCTGGGTAAACTGTAGAAATGCACTGCCAGCAAGAGTGATCCTGTGTGTGACAAGGGAGGTGGAAAACAAGAAAGAGCTTGTAAACTTTGCCCAAAAAAACAGGAAAGAACCAGAGTGGCAAGAACAGGGAATAGAGAAAAAATAGCAGTACATGATCTGAAAATAATGAAACCTAAGGAGCTGGGGGGGGTGTTGTAACCTGGTTTGTGTCCAAGGTCTAATCTCTTTCTGGGTGCCTAGTTTTAAGAAACCTGAACTTAATCATGTTTGAGAGTGCTCCCCCATTGTCAGATAAAAGTAAAAACCAGCTCTCCCATACCAATTACACAAAAGGCAGACAGACGCACGCACACTCTACAGATGATCACATAAGCCTTGTGCCTACAGAAAATGAGCCTAAAAATGACAAGGGGCAGCACTCAGAGAGATGAAACGCAAAGAAGGAGCAAATGAAAGGGAGTGAACACAGAAAACGGAGCTGCAGGGAAAACGGCTAGAAAAGAAAAAGAGAGGGAAGTGCATCCAAATAAAGATCCTTTCTGAAAATGACTACCAAAGAGTTTTGAGTTGCTTCCCACCCAGGATGGATCAAGTACAAAAGTTCAGGCCAGCACTTTAAAGCCAAGACAAATATTTTGTTGGCTGCTGAAACAGGCACAGGGATCTCTGGATCTAAGAGCTTTACCCAGGCAGAGAAGATTCAGAATAAGCAGACTCTTTAGCCCCCTTTCAAAAAGGGGTTGTCCATGAAAGCTAGTCCCAACCCCATCTTCCATGCCAAGAAGACTCGATCCCTACCTGCGGAAATGCCCAAGAGCCCTATGGAGGAATGCAGTGACTCAGCTTTTCTGTCTGCCATCGCAGAGTCCGCTGAAGACCCAGATGCAGGCTGAAATGCTGCCTCTCTTTCCTCCCTAGCTCTTTATAACCAAACCAACTTCACTGGCCTGCGTTCCTCCCTGCTCTCCACCCCTTTTCCCTACAAACATCTTCTGTTAGTGTTCCCTTCTGCATGCGCGAGGAAATGCAAACGAGTTCCTTGCTGCAATAAATTTCAGTCTGTGAGTCAGCATGGACTGCTGGTAGCTCCCTCCAGGGGCCTGTTAATTTTACTGTTGATTAACCCTTGTTAAGAAAGACACTTGAAAAATAACGCTGAGGGTTTATTACTATTACTGCCTTTTTGCTACTGCCAGTGAGGAAATTACACCGGTTAAAATTAAGGTTTTTTTAAAGAATCCATCTTGCTGGAGCAAACAAGTACTTTGCAAGCTGAGGAGCTCCTTGGGGACCGGTTATTTCTCCTAACATTGGCCATGGTCCTACTGTTTGTCCCTGTCACAGCTATGAATGTCTGGCACCACTGTCCTGTGCTGGGCAAACCCAGCAGATTCAGTGCCATTCCCTTAAAGGTGACTTCTGTCCATGTGTCACTCCACATCTATCTAATCCAGCCTTCCTGCGCACACTCACAGGGAACTCCTCCTAAGTGGTTTTCATGAGCGAGGTGTCAACACAAACATGCAGGCTGGTGACCATCAGTGTGAGGATAAATCTAGAGGAGCCTTGCCAGCTTTCCAGGAGAAGTGTGCAGGCAGTGAGCGGGTATCAGTCATTGCCATGATCACTGCTGTATCCCAAAGGTGACATGGGTATCCATCATTGCCATGATCGCTGCTGTATCCCAAAGGTGACATGGGTATCTGTCATTGCCATGATCGCTGCTGTATCCCAAAGGTGACATGGGTATCCGTCATTGCCATGATCGCTGCTGTATCCCAAAGGTGACATGGGTATCAGTCGTTGCCATGTTCGCTGCTGTATCCCAAAGGTGACATGGGTATCAGTCGTTGCCATGATCACTGCTGTATCTCAAAGGTGACATGGGTATCAGTCATTGCCATGATCACTTCTGTATCCCAAAGGTGACATGAAGGACCTATTCACAGCTTCTTACTGCTTCCCATGGAGAATATGTGATCAGGGCATAAAGGTCTTTACCAACGGAGGAGAGGCTGCGGAAAGCAGTGGACACTAGCCTCAGGATCATGTTGGGTCACACGTCAAGTGGGAATTAGGCAGAGAACTGATCTGTGAAAGCTAACAGAGCTTTGATGGAAAACAGGCGCAACACTTGCCTGCGCTTATGTACATACCTCCATCGTTTTGTTTGTGTGCAGTGGACCAGTGTAAGACTTATTCCGGTGAAGGACTCAGCTCCGGTTCCCATCAGCCCCAGTTAAAGCAAATTCCACTCTCAGCCTCTTGACAAGGTAAAAGATGCGGAACAGTGTAAAGAGCTTCACAATGATACCACTGGGCTGGTCAAGGATGACTCTGCAGAGGACTTACAGTAGCAAGGTGTGATGTTCCTCTTGACAAATCCTGCTCTATGTTCCCCCATAAGTCATGCTCCACAGCCAGGTCTAGAGGACAGAAAAGCTGTTGGAAGTGGAACTTAGAGTTGCACAGACTGGAGATCAAAGACAGGCCTCCAGGATCATCCAAGAGGCATTAGATCCATAGCAGCATCCAGAACAGCTGCAGACTGTCAGGGTCCACAGATAATGTCAAAGGACCCTGCTCCTCCCGCTCTCTGAGCCAGCTGGAGCATGATGGCATGCTTCCATTGTGCAGCTGGATCCCTGTAATGGTTCCCAAACTTTTCTGGTTTCTTCAGTGCTTTAGAGGACAGTTATCTTTAACTGTCTTCACCCTTCATGAAGAGCTTTGAGGCAAAAGGGTTCCTTCACACTCATCTTCACTAGCATATTAATGCAGATTAAAGCAAGGTGTTAATATTAAAGCCCAATGTCTCTACCGTAATAAATGTGTGCAGACATTCCCACACAGAATGGAATAACTCAGCTGAAAAGTGTTATTTATCAAGAATATGTCCATTGCAGATAGATCTTTAGGTTCATTGTGTCTATTGAGATAGATCTTATTACATGAGGAAGCAAGCACTGGAACAAGCCTGGTTTGTCCAGTTACACCTAACCAATTATATCAGTAAAGGGAACCAGCTTAGTCAGTTTGCAACAGGCAGAGCTAAATTATGTGGTTTGCAGCAAGCAGTAAGTTTGTTTAAATCATCAGCCTCTGGCTATCTTTGTTCCATCATTAACGGGACTACTCTCTAACCAGTTGAAGGAGGAAGAAACTATCTGTTCAAGTTGCAGCATGATTCAGCTGTTTTTTCATGCAAGAGGAAATAATAAATTTCTAAACCACAGTTAGAATACCTTAGATACCAAAACAAACAGCAGTGAAAAGGCTTTGGGTGTTTTCCACACATAACTCACAGTTTAATTACTGTTCTGGGTAATAAAAGTACCAGAAAGAAAAAGCCTGTGTTAGATGAGCTGGACTGCAAGTCCTTTCTCACGTGCCTTTTGTTCCTGCTTGTGTGGGTAGCAGCGAGGAGTATGTGGTGCCTAATATCACTAGTTTTAAGAGATACATGCAATAAATGAAGTCACATGCATTAGCAATGGGTATCTTCCTTGTGCCTGATATAACTAATGAACTTACCAAAACACTGTTTCATTATACATGGGATGTACTTCATGTCTCTTCCAAATATGATAGATACCCAAGGAAAATTTCTCATAAATAACCTCTGAAAAACATTCTTCAGCATGAAGTTTTTTGTTCTCTGAAGAATGGCAAGACAGCCTCAACAGGCCACAGTTATTTCAACAGTGCAAAGCTGAAATAGATATGTACATCATCATCTCAGGTGTGAGCATACCAAGGACAAGGAAGAACAAGTCTCTGCATGAGCAAGGGAGTTTCCCCATCACATGCTGTGAATCTTGCTGGTGTGTGCCCCTACAGAGTTCAGGACTCTGACAATTCCTGGTACTGCTTTCCTGGCAGATGGAGAGAGGGTGCTGTTGATGAAGAATCAAGTTATTAATTTCTAACCTCAGGACCCTAAGGCCAGGAAACAACTACAACTGAGTGCAAAATGTCTGCTGGGATATGAGGATAAGAACTTTAAGGTCGGAAACAGAAATTTTGGTGTTAAAAGACTGAGACTGCCTATGCAGCGTAGGGTTTAAAAAAATGGGGCACAGAGAGGAATGCACTGGCTTGAATACTTGCTCTGGGCAGGCTCCCTTTGATACCATCTTATGTGCAAAAACTTTGGTACTTTAGTCTGAAATAGAATGGAAAATCGACAGCTGAGAAGGAAAAACACAGCTGCTCTGTTGAACAGGTCATGTCAGCTGGGGATGCTTTGGAGACAACGTGCAGGGAAGAAGATCTGCAAGGGAGCAGTCAGTTGAGGAAACAAATAATATTTACATGCCCTGCCTGCGGCACTGGAAATAAAACCTTCTTGCCAGCAAAAAATTCAGCCCAGCCCTCCTGGCCCCACCTGCTCCTGGGGGAGGGATCGTGCTATAAAAGACTCCAGGCAGTGAACAGAGATGCACAGCAATTTGGGGCTCTCCAGGGAATCCTCCTGCTCTGGTTGTGACCATGGGAAAGAGAGTGGCTGTCGTGCTGGCTGGCTGTGGGGTGTACGACGGGAGTGAGATCCATGAGTCTTCTGCTGTGCTGGTGCATCTCAGCAGGGAGGGGGCACAGGTAAGAGGCACCCTGGCAGGCTCCTGCCCCTTCTCTGGCTCCTTTTGCCCTGCTCTGCTTTTCAATCTCTCTCTCTTGCAGAAGGTACTTGTCTCTAAGGAGCTTTGCACCTTGCCGGACAAATCACAAGCTCCCCGTTGCTGCTAGGGTAATTGCAAAGCATAAGTGACTGGAGGCAAAGCAAACGGCACAGTGTAGGAGCTGCTACGGCGAGTGTGGAGAACTCCCTCATCTCTGCTTTGCTCTCACAGCTTTGCTATATGAGAGGATTGGCTTGGTGCTCTGGGTTGAGTCTAAAAAACTCTGAAACAAACTTTCCTAAATGCATTCTCTATTCTTTTTGGCTCGCACTTCCTCTTTTCTGCTTTGGTATTTCTGTTTAAAAGACTACTACTGGTTTGGGCTGTTTGAAATTCATCTTTTTAAAACCCCGAAGATTATAACTGAAACTAGACAAGTTCTTGTGAGTTGAACTTGAATAGGGGTAAAAAAGGCGACCCTCAAGCAGTTGCTCTAATATGCCATTAGTCACAATAGCTACTCTGTGAGACTGGAAGAGGAGGGAGAGAAGCCCTATGTAACTTTACCCTCGGCTCTGAGCCACCCACAAATCTGGCTCAGAGCCATTCTCCTGGGAATTGGAATTGTTCTATTAAATACAAAGGCACGGTGGTGATGTCCATGTGCTGCAGAGCCAGCTCACCCAATTCCAAAGCCTTCAACGTGTGTATTCTCTGTTTGGCTTAAAGCTGAGACTTGTCCAAACCTTTTCTCCACTGTCTATAATTTTGTCTCCTCTTCTCTCCCGGAGCTGCTGCAGTTGCAACCCTCCTGCCATACCCAAAACTGGCAGGCTCGGAGCACCGTCCTGCACTCATCCCTTGATCGGCAGGGTCCTCTAGTGGAGGAAACTCGGGCGTTATTTCAACCCCCCTCCTTTTATTTTTCGGTGATGCTTGCCTAAGGGAACAAAGATTAGCATAGCATAGCATAGCATGGAATAGAATAGAAGAGACTATTTCAGTTGGAAGGGATCTACAAAAATCTAGTCCAACTGCCTGACCAATTCGGGGCTGACCAAGTTAAAGCATGTTGTTAAGGGCATTGTCCAAATGCCTCTTAAACACTGACAGGCTTGCGGCACCGACCACCTCTCTAGGCAGCCTGTTCCAGTGTTTGACCACCCTCTCGGTAAAGAAATGATTCCTAACGTCCAGTCTAAACCTCCCCTGGTAGAGTTTTGAGCCATTCCCAAGCACCCTATCACCGGATCCCAGGGAGAAGAGCTCAGCAGCTCCCTCTCCACATTCCCTCCTCAGGAAGCCATAGAGAGCCATGAGGTCGCCCCTCATCCTCCTTTTCTCCAAACCAGACAAACCTGGAGGCATTTGGTTTGACAGCAGCTTGCTGGGTGGTCAGCACCCATAGGTGATGACTGGCTTTGTGGGGGCAGCTGGGGCAGGGCTGGGGCTGCCCCAGTGAAGGTGATTGCTTGGGACGCGGATGGAAACCTCTAAGATATGGCTTCACCAATGGCTCTTGGGAAAACCTCATTTTCCTAGGAAGGAAAGGAGTCACTGCTCCCTCTCCAGCACTTCAGGCCCCACAACAAGCAGTGGGCTAACTTCTTTGCTTTCACCTAACACCACCTCATTCCTTTAAGGTCAGGTTAAATGTTCCTGTGCAGAAGCTACAAAAGACCCTTCTTTCTTTCTCCTCTCTATGACAATAACAATAACCTTCCTGATGCCAGTAGCAGATACAGGTGAGCCTGAAGGTCACTGCATTCACCAGCAAAGTTCTTCCCTAAGAAAGTAACTCGAGCATTTTCATTCACTGCCTATGATCTTTAACATGCTTAGGATACATGACTGAAGGATAATAGACCTCTCCCCTCTCTCCCCAGGCAGAGGTTTATGCTCCTGATGTTGACCAGATGCACGTGGTGGACCACGTGAAAGGACAGCCAACTCAGGAGAAGCGCAACGTGCTAGTTGAAAGTGCCAGAATAGCCAGAGGCAACATCAAGGATCTAGCTAAGCTGGATGTCAAGGGGCTGGATGCCCTAATCATACCAGGTAGGACAGCGTGCGGGGTCTGCATGCCCAAAGTCTTGGGAGCAGCTTAGATATGCAATAAGTCTTGAATGACATGGGAGTCATGGGCTGGAGAGGAACTGGGCAGAGCCACTGGGGAAAAAGACAGGCTGGAAGCAGGGACTGGAAAGACAGACATCTTCCATCTGTGCTGGCGCTGGCATGCTAGCTTGGACTTATCTTAAAAGAGCATGTGGCAATGCAGAAGCTTATCCTGAGAGGAGAGGGCAGGTAACTGCCAATTGAAATATCCTCTGTAGTATCTACTGAGTTTTTTTAACTGGATGTAAAACTATCCCCTCCCTCACCAACATGCCCACCTCCTTATCAGGAAAAGAAGAAGCTGGGACAGAGAGGGGGTGACTAAAAAGCAGAAAGCTTGATCAGTCTGGCAATTCATCTTCAGTGAAAGTATCACCACGTGATTTCACTGGGGATGGATTAGGCCTGGAGCAAGGATTAAGAGACAAGTGAAAATTTCTCAGCATGTTCCACCGTAATTCAGAAAAGAATTCATGGGTGAAACACAGTACCCAACAGAGCATTGATACCTCTCCGCTTCAGTTCTGTACGGAAGCAAGAAAAGTGCTTTCATGTCTCCTCTCCTGGCAGTCAGCTCACAAAGGTTCAGCTTGTCTGGTTTTAATTCTTTTATCAACACTGGACAAATGCTGCCATCCACCAAATCCATTTTAGCATTCTACCAATACCTGAAAAAAATCCTGCCCTGGAGTACTAATCTTTCAGTCTAATCTGTTTCTCTTTTCTCAGGTGGCTTTGGAGTGGCAAAAAACCTGAGTACTTGGGCCACCCAAGGCAAGAACTGCACCATCTCCAAAGAGGTGGAGGACGTCCTGAAGGCATTCCACGCTGCCAAAAAGCCCATTGGCCTGTGCTGCATCTCCCCAGTGCTGGCAGCCAAAATCTTCCCAGGGTGCGAGCTGACTGTGGGTCATGACACAGAGTGTGAGAAGTAAGTAACCTCGGGGTGCTGATATGAAATCCCACCATGAACATCACAGAATCAGCAACGCCTCCCCAACATACGTAGCACCCTGTCTCAACTATCCTGCCCGGATAGCTGAAGTCTCGTGATGAGTTGAACATTATTTCTGAGAACGAATGATCCACATCATGCATTTATTAAATTAACCTTGGCTGATAAATTAAATAATCAGAATTTTTGATGTACCCCTTGTCACTTACATATTCCTCTACATATGTCTCGTGTTAAAATTAGAAATGTGATTTTACTTTTTACAGTTCTCCGTAACGGGGGTACTTTACCATACGGGGGCACAAGAGACCGCGAGAATCGCAAAGGAATAAATGAGATTTTGAGTCAGGAAGACGTTCAGGTTTCTGGAAAGGAGGAATCTGTCCTTGCCTTGCCTGAAAGCACAGAGAGAGGATACCGGGGGGAGCAGTGGAACAAACAGCAGCAGCAGCAGCAGGGCAGGGGAGCTTGTTTCCTTCCAGCACATGGCAAAAGCCATCCTTCGGTTACACTCTTACCTCCGGCAGACACGGCTGCAGAGAGACTCTGCTGTAGCTGCTGCCTCTGGAGGAAAGCATTTAGTAACTAGGGCCCTTTTGAATGCTTCACAGTTAAAACTTAACGGTTGAAACTCTTCAAGTACCTGGAAGAATTGTTTTATTATTTGGCAGCAGACCAGAGGGCAAGCTGTCAAGCTGTGCCAGTGGATTTGTTTGTATTTTTGTATACTTCTTTCCACAACTCTGATGGCTTAAAATAAGACACTTCATTTTAAAGACAATCTTATATCTGCCTCCCCCATGTATGTAGCACCCTGTCTCATGCACCTCTTGGTCCCAGAGTAGGAAAAACAGCAGACCACTGACTCATAAAGGTAAGCAGATCCTAGGTAGGAAGAGGATGGTTGCACAAGACTTGGCGGTGTTAAGAGAGGGAGGGAGTTAAACTGTCCTTACTCCTACGCGAAAGCTGTGACTGAATTCTCCCAATGGCAGGGAAGAAACTATGATGGCTTTTGCTAGGAAGGGCTAGGAAGTAATGTCACTTGTGGGAAGCTGGTGAAAAAAAAACCCCAAACCTAAACACAAAGTCTGGAGTGGGCAGAGGTAAGTAGTGGAACATCTGTAGTGGAACATCGAGGTCTTATTTTGACTTTACTTCAGATTTTTAACTCACCGTAAGCTGGAGGTTTTCCTGCTTCTGTAGTCCCAGAGAAACTCCTCTGACAGGAAAAGATTTGGATCCTGTTGAGCAGGCTTTCTGTAGAATCATACAATCATAGGATCATTTAGGTTGGAAAAGACCTTTAAGATCATCAAGTCCAACCGTAAAACTAACCCTGCCAAGTCCACCACTAAACCATGTCCCCAAGCGCCTCATCCACACGTCTTTTAAATACCTCCAGGGATGGTGACTCAACCACCTCCCTGGGCAGCCTGGTCCATCCATCCCTCTGTAATCAACGAACTTCTCACTCTAGGCCTTTATCAAATCGCTCTGTGTAATGACAGCTTCCCCACACAGGATTTATTCTCTTCTCTTCTTGTAGATGGCCTTACGCAAAAACTGCTGAGACCATGAAGGAGCTTGGTTGCAAGCATGTGAACAAACACGTCACTGAAGTTCACGTGGATGTGAAGAACAAGCTGGTGACCACCAGCGCCTTCATGTGCAATGCCCCCATTCATGAGATCTACGATGGCATTGGAAAAATGGTCAAAGAAGTGGTCAGACTTGCCTGAATGCCACAAAGCCACAGAATCCATCTTCTCTGGAGTGCAGGCACCCGGATAATGTTCTTCCCCTTTTACGCCCACATGTCAACAGGCAAACTGCAACTCAAACGGAGTTCTTCCCCCCCACCCGACCACTAGTGGCTGCTGAGGAGGGTGAACTCCGGAGCAATGGAAGCATTGTCATGTTCTGCCAAGGACACACCACTTACTGACAGCAAGCTGGCAGTAACTGGAGTGTGGGCACACATCTAGCTGGCGTGCAGAAGCCAGCTTTCCACAGGGCTCAAATACAGACACTGTCTTTGGTTCTGAGTGGCTGAGGCATTGCCTGGGTCATGTCAGCCGTGACTGGGCTGACCTGACATGTGCTTATCATGTGTCAACAGGAGCTGGTCCCCTTCTGAGATTCCTTACCCACCCATCTTTGCCGGTACTTCAAAGCTCCCCACATACCTCCACCTCACAGAAAAGAGGAATGAATGGCAACAGGAAGGAACACGGTTCTGCTACTGAATAAAACCTGACACTTTTTACATGGGCTGAATTCTGTTTTCATTCTTCCCTTTTACTCTGGATTAGGAGATGCTTTTAGTGCTACTGGTTAGCCAATGAGTGGGGAAAACGGTACAGGGAGAAGTCACCAGCAACAAACCCCACTTGTTTTGCTACGATTTGTCAGAGCCCAGACTTGGGCATAAATATGACATGGGTGAAAGCAGAATCAAACCAATGTTAGCATCTAGGGGGAAGAGGTCTATGGGAAGAGGTTAAATTCTTCCCTTGTATTAACAGAAGACCTGCTATGATAGCATGACCTATTTTGGAAGCAGCCTTCCATACTGCTCCTAGGCAGAAAGAGTCCAGGGTGAGGTCTAGGCATCCCAAAGAAAGCGCTGCAATTCCCATTCCCTTCTAATCTCTAGGAAAATTCCGAGAAACAACCTGGAACCAACAATTCTGCATTGCAACAGGGACAGCCAAGATACCCATCTAGCTGCAACCTGAATGGCAAGCTGCGAACTGGCTGGGCGATAGCAAAGTCTGGCAAGCAGAAGGCACTGAAAATAGCCCAGTATCAGGCACAGTTGTGCAGGTAACAGGCCAGGCAGGGGTTTTTAAGGCCAGAGGGAACCATTTATCCGTGTAATCTGACCACTCTGCAGGAGCTGTAAAGAGCACAGCAACTTATTTTGGGCTGAAGCAAGCCTGCCGAGAGGATTCAGTCTTGACCTAGAGACACTGCCCTGGTATTTGATAGCTCATTCTCACAGTTAACCAACGTCATTTAAGATAAGCCATGCTTTATTTCTCTCCTATAGTTGAGGCTTCCTTCCAGCCCCTGGATGCTGTCAGGTTTGTCTCCATTAGGTTCAAGAGCTTTTTAGAAGGTAGCTGCTATTTTCTTCTTATACAGGTTCTTTACCAACCTGATCTCCTTCTATGACCAGGTGACCCACCTAGTAGATGAGGGAAAGGCTGTCGATGTTGTCTACCTGGACTTTAGTAAAGCCTTCGACACTGTCTCCCACAGTATTCTCCTGGAGAAGCTGGCGACTTGTGGCTTAGACAGGCGCACTCTTCGCTGGGTAAAAAACTGGCTGGATGGCCGAGCCCAGAGAGTCGCGATGAATGGAGAGAAATCCAGTTGGCGGCCGGTCACAAGCGGAGTCCCCCAGGGCTCAGTTTTGGGGCCGGTCTTGTTTAATATATTTATCAATGATCTGGATGAGGGGATAGAGTGCTCCCTCAGTAAGTTTGCAGACGACACCAAGTTGGGTGGGAGTGTTGATCTGCTGGAGGGCAGGAAGGCTCTGCAGAGGGATCTGGACAGGCTGGATCCATGGGCCCAGGCCAACTGTACGACGTTCAACAAGGCCAAGTGCCGGGTCCTGCACTTGGGTCACAACAACCCCATGCAATGCTACAGACTTGGGGACAAGTGGCTGGAAAGCTGCCCCGCAGAAAAGGACCTGGGGGTGTTGGTCGACAGCTGACTGAGGATGAGCTGTCAGCGTGCCCAGGTGGCCAAGAAGGCCAACGGCATCCTGGCCTGTATCAGAAATGGTGTGGTCAGTGGGAGTAGGGAGGTGATCGTGCCCCTGTACTCGGCGCTGGTGAGGCCACACCTCAAATGCTGTGTTCGGTTTTGGGCCCCTCACTACAAGAAGGACATTGAGGTGCTGGAGCGTGTCCAGAGAAGGGCGACGGAGCTGGTGAGGGGTCTGGAGCACAAGTCTGATGAGGAGCGGCTGAGGGAGCTGGGGTTGTTCAGTCTGGAGAAGAGGAGGCTGAGGGGAGACCTCATCGCTCTCTACAACTGCCTGAAAGGGGGTTGTGGGGAGGTGGGTGTTGGTCTCTTCTCCCAAGTGACAAGTGACAGGACAAGAGAAATGGCCTCAAGTTGCACCAGGGGAGGTTTAGGCTGGATATTAGGAAAAATTTATTTGCTGAGAGAGTGGTCAAACATGGGAACAGGCTGCCCAGGGAGGTGGTGGAGTCACCATCCCTGGAGGAGTTCAAGGAATGTGTGGACGTGGCACTGTGGGACATGGTTTAGTGGGCATGGTGGGGTTGGGGTGATGGTTGGACTTGATGGTCTTACAGGTCTTTTCCAACCTTAGGGATTCGGTGATCATTACAGACTGAGCTGTTTAATTCTCTCAGTGTAAGACATGTTTTCTAAGCCAGCAACGATTTTCTGAGGCTCTTCTCAGCAAACTCTTCAGGCTTCTTACATCCTTTCCAAACCTCCTCAGAGGTGCCCACAGAGCCACCACCCTCCGTCCCCCTCAGCAACGCCCCACCCCGCCCGAGGCGTTTCTGAGGAGCTTTCCGCAGCGCTGCTCGGAACAAGCCGCACACCCGCTCCCGGCCGCTCCGCGGGGCAGCCCCCGGGGCGGGGCCGCCGCCAGGCCCGGGGCGGTGCGGAGGGAGGCGGGCCCGGCCCTCCCGCCAGCCCACCGCCGGCCCTTCTCCCTGCGACCACGCTCATTGGCTAGCGCTCCTGCTCCTCAGGGAAAGCGCGGGGACTGATTGGCCGAGACGTAGATCGGGGGCGGGAGAAGCCCCGTCCCTGCTCGATGCCTTCGAAGCCCGGTTATCTGGAGACCGGTGAGGAGAACGAACGGTGCCCGTCGCGCCTGGGCTGATAAATTAAATAACCGGAGCTTTTGCTGTACCACTTGTCTCGTGTTAAAACTAGAAATGTGATTTTACTTTTTACAGTTCTCCGTAACGGGGGTACTTTACCATACGGGGGCACAAGAGACCGCGAGAATCGCAAAGGAATAAATGAGGTTTTGAGTCAGGAAGACGTTCAGGTTTCTGGAAAGGAGGAATCTGTCCTTGCCTTGCCTGAGGGCGCAGAGGGAGGATACCGGGGGGAGCAGTGGAACAAGCAGCAGCAGGGCAGGGGAGCTTGTTTCCTTCCAGCACATGGCAAAAGCCATCCTTCGGTTACGCTCTTACCTCCGACGGACACGGCTGCAGAGAGACTCTGCTGTAGCTGCTGCCTCTGGAGGGAAGCGTTTAGTAACTAGGGCCCTTTCGAAGGCTTAACAGTTGAAACTCTTCAACTTTATTTTAAATACAATCTGCAAACATACAGAGCTTTCAGCAGCAGCACTGGTAACTCTTCTTTTGCAAAAAGATTTATTTAAACGTGGGAACTCAAGAGCAGTAAGTTAAGTTGCAGCAGTCAGTCTATTCTTTACTTTTTTTTTTTCAGTTTAAAGAACATACTAAAAAAGGGGAGGAAATAACCACCATAAGACAGAGTATAAAAAGCTGATCCCTGCAAATACATCATATAAAGAGTTCACTACAGCTGGGCCCAAACCAAGCCATTAAACCAAAATGTTCAACTGCTGTGAAATAGAGATTTACACTATCTGGTTTTGAGTCCTCTCTTTACCAAACCGTCATCATTTGACACATGGTTTTTAGTCAGAGAAGGATCTGAATGCTGCCATTGAAAAATGTGATTTGTGCATTGAAAACAAAGGGTGTAAACATCTTACGAGCACGAACAAGCAACCACGGTGCTGCATGTCAACAGGTTAGCAGTTGGTAACCGCTCACAAACACAAGTTTGAGATCATCCACTTAAAAAATATTGACGTATATTTTTCTGCTGTCTCAAAAGAAATAAAAAAACCTGTAAAACAGCAAGGCACCTACCAAACATATATACACGTGCAAAAATAAATAAAAATTCTGTTTCAGTAAAGGCTGGTCTTCTTCATGATCCGCAAGAATTCTTGCTCATTCACTTCCCCATCCCCATCTCTATCTGCTTCATCAATCATTTCCTGAAAGATATTTGTATTCAGAAGTTAGATGCAGATTCGACTAGGATTAGAATTATCGGATTAATTCAGACTTAGAACCACTTTTTAGTAAATTGTATTGGCAGGGACAGTGTTAGCTCAATGTCAGACTTACTATGCTATAAAACATTTCCTAAACTAGACACTAATATGTTTTTTTATATATATTTATACAAAAATCTTTATAGAAAATGTTGTATTATAGGAACTGTCCTGGTAGAAACAAAGTACTTGGGGAAGAGTTGTTCCTTTTACATCAACGTAACTCCATAAAACTGCGATTCTACTGACGCAATTTTGACAGCCGCGTACGCTTAACTCATCTTTGCCTCCGAGTCCATTTCCCACTCACAAATTGACAGAAGCTCTTCCATTTTGGCCGGGAGAGAGGAAGCAGATTTTCCTAACAGCTCAAGTGTAAAAGATCCCACAGGACGCTAGAAGAGAACGCCTAAAACTGAGAAACAGCCGCCTTTACCTAAAAACTGACCCTGAGAGGGCTTTCTTCCACCACGGAGACAGAGATTCCCATTCCTTATTCTGGCTGCTAGCTCTAGTGCTTGGCAGACCGGGCAGAGAGATGGCTCAGCTCTCCAGGGAGGAGAATTAGACCGTGACTATTTCCATAGGTTTTAAATGAATGTAAATACAAAACCAAGTAATACATGAACATTCTGTGACAGCCTTCCTACTCAACAGGCACAGCGTCATCTGGTCCCTTCCATGTTCGCTACACACAAAGGCAGACAGCGAGTGTTTGTGTATGACATGGTTTCATATACCAGGGACAAACCTGCAGCTCTTCATCTGTGAGATTTTCCCCCAGTTCTTTGGCGACACGTTTGAGGTTTTTGAAAGAGATTTTGCCAGTTTCATCATCATCAAAGAGTTTGAAAGCTTTGAGAATCTCCTCTTTGGAATCTTTTTCAGCCTTAAAGAAGTAAGCATAAGTTCAAGGGAAAAAAAAGTAGTGGTTTTGTTGTAGGCAACACTCAAAGTTGTAAAGACAAGCATTAGATAGACTGAGAAACTCTCTTAAGAGCAAATTTAAAGAAGCAGGAAGTATACGTGCAAAAGCTGAAGGTAGACAAAGACACAGCCGTGCTTCCTGAACCTCAGGGTTTCAGGAAATTTTTGTTTCTTTCATAGTTAAGCCAGATGTCTTTGGGATTTCAGCATCAGGATCTTCCACTGTTAAATATCTGGTTTTACTCAACATGTTTTAAGATTTTTAAAACCAGATATTTCATCTGTAAATATCTTAAAATTCAAGAAAATAAAATACAGTGCACTGCTACACAGTCATCCATGTCACGTGTCAGTACTCCCAACAGCTTTCTGCAGGCCAGAGCTGGTTTTAATCTGTGATAAAAATCTTGATTTCAGTTTTTCCCCTTTTCTCACACACACACAAAACTGATTGCTAAAGAAACTTGTTAATGACACGACAATTTCAACCTTACCTTGAAAAATGAGATAGGGTATTCCCTGTCTTGCAATTCTAACTTCTATATATTTTGTTGTTAAGATTAAAATAGTGCTTTCATCTTCCACTAAAACCAAAAGGAGATGAAAGGTACTCAGCCATTTTCAAAACTGCTTTCACTTTGACTTTTAAAATTTACATACCATTTTCTGTGTCATCACTACCAAGAAGTCATTGAAGCTGATTTTTCCCGTTCCTTCCTTATCAATATCTGACATCATTTTCTTGATCTCTTCTTTTTTAGGTTCAAACCCTAGTGCTCTCATGGCCACCTGTAAGGACAAAAAAAAAAAAATTATAAATCATGCAAAACTGTAAACAAAGGGGGTAAAAAAAAGTTGAACTTTATGCGACATCACATTAAAACACGCATTCTGTGTCTCAGGGAAGACAGCAAGGTAAGGGGCAGACTTAGAGCAATGCTTCTCTACACACAAGGGCACATCAAGATGCAGAAAACTGGAATGCAACCACTCATATTCTGGAGTTGTCCTTCAGTTAATTCAGAAATTTCCTAAACACATTCTTACCATCGCATCCACCACCCCCTGGTGTGAACTGGCAAGAATTTGGAGGGTAAGGCTATAGAACAGAGTCTTGGAAAAAATATTTTCTCTGAGAAAATTTGGATTTTTTTATAAAGTCTTAGCATACCTATTTCGGTGTATACTTTTTAAAATCCTTGTGACAGGCACTCAGAGCATAAGAGAGTCCCACTTTGATTAATATTTCTAAGGAAAAATCCCAAACTGTCACACAGTGCTGTGGATAGCAATTTCCAAGGCTACCGGAAAATTGAATGTTATTCCATTCCTGACAAGGGAATTGCTACTAGTATTCCCTTTGCAATGAGAAACAAGACACTGAATAATAATAATAAAAAAAGGTTATTTAAGGCCCTGTTGTGAGCAAGATGGCTAAATGGAAGACCCAGAAATGTCTCAATAAAATAACTCCATGACAGGTGACTCCATGAAAGAAGTTTCCATCATACCTGCAACTCTACCAAACTCTAATAACCTGATCTGATGGTACAAACTTTTTCATCCTTTGATAAAGGGACAAGCGGCAAGTTTGGTATCAGTTCTCCTCCCTATGGTCTTGGATGACCTAATTTGCAAAGCATGCAATCCTCAACAACACATGAGCGGGGAAAAACCCCAACTTTTTAATATGCATAAACCCTTTTTGATGTTTTACTAACAGAGAAAGAGACAGTACAGAAAATACAGAACTACCAATGTATTCTGGCCAGCCCAGCCCTAAAGACACCTGTGTGGTAGGGTGACCCTGGCTGAACACCAGGTGCCCACCGAAGCCGCTCGATCACTCCCATCCTCCGCTGGGCAGGGGAGAGAAAATACGATGAAAGGCTCATGTGTCAAGAGAAGGATAGTGAGAGATCACCCACCAATTATCATCACAGGCAAAACAGACTTGACTTGGGGAAATTAATTTAATTTAATTTATGGCGAATCAAATCAGAGCAGGGTAATGAGAAAATAAAACTGAATCTTAAAAAACCTTCCCCCCACCCCTCCCTTCTTCCCAGGCTCAACTTCTCTCCCGAATTCTCTACCTCCTCCCTCCCAGCAGCACAGGGGTTCGGGGAATGGGGGTTGCGGTCAGTTCATCACACGTTGTCTCTGCCGCTCCTTCCTCCAACGTGGGGTCCCTGCCACGGGAGA
The DNA here is from genome assembly GCF_030936135.1 of Gavia stellata. Lineage (NCBI taxonomy): Eukaryota > Metazoa > Chordata > Aves > Gaviiformes > Gaviidae > Gavia > Gavia stellata. The sequence continues at coordinate 23,179,883 of NC_082607.1, forward strand.
CAGTCCTGCACAAATTCCCCCAACGTGGGCCCTTTCCACGGGCTACAGTTCTTCATGAACTGCTCCAGCGTGGGTCCTTTCCATGGGGTGCAGTCCTTCAGGAACAAACTGCTCCAGTATGGGTCCCCCACGGGGTCCCAAATCCTGCCAGCAAACCTGCTCCAGCGTGGGCTCCTCTCTCCATGGGCCACAGGTCCTGCCAGGAACCTGCTCCAGCACGGGCTTCCCACAGGGTCACAGCCTCCGTCGGGCATCCCCCTGCTCCGGCGTTGGGTCCTCCCCGGGCTGCAGGTGGATATCTGCTCCACCGTGGACCCCCATGGCTGCAGGGCACAGCCTGCCTCACCATGGTCTTCATCAGGGGCTGCAGGGGAACCTCTGCTCCCGCACCTGGAGCACCTCCTCCCCTCCTTCTTCACTGACCTTGGTGTCTGCAGAGTTGTTCCTCTCACTTATTCTTACTGCTCTCTCCAGGTGCAGTTGAGCAGCAGTTTTTTCCCCTTCTTAACTATGTTATCCCAGAGGTGCTACCACCATCGCTGATGGGCTCATCCTTGGCCAGCGGTGGGTCTGTCTTGGAGCCGGCTGGCATTTGCTCTGTCAGACATGGGGGAAGCTTCTGGTTATCTTCTCACAGAAGCCAGCCTTGTAGCTCCCCCACTAACAAAACCTTGCCATGCAAGCCCAATACAACCTGATACAGCAGTAAAGAGCTATAATTAAAGAGAAAAATGTAGCTGTTGACAAGAAGGTTTTATGCTGGGGGAAAAAAAAATTCTCTCATTTCCTGTTTAAGGTCATGTAGGCGCTTATGCCCCTATTACATTATAACCTCAGTAGAACTGTGCTTTTAGCACTAGGAAAATTCTGACCTTTAACTCCTTAACATCTATGTTCCCGGTGCCGTCTGTGTCAAACAGGTCGAAAGCCTCCCGGATCTCCTGCTTCTGCTCCTCAGTGAGCTCCAGCTTGGGACTCGCTTTCTTCCTCTGGGACGCGGCTCCTAGCGAGGGCTTCTTAAAGCTGGAGGCCTTGGCACAGCAACACAAGAGCAAAGGAGGATCAGGCCGCCGCGGCGACGCACCGCGCCGGGAAGGGCGGGTGAAGCCCGCAGGACAGCGGCCACCTCAGCCCCCAGCCCACCCCGCGGCCCCGGGGCCGCTCCGGGCTGACAGGGCCCTTCCCCGCAGCCCCGCGACCGTGGCGCTGGGAAGCCGGTGCGGAGCAGCGCCGAGGCCGAGGCCCCCTCCCGCCGCCGGTGAGAGAGGCACTGCGCTGCGCCGGGCCGGGCCGGGCCGGGCCGCACTCACCATCGCGGCGGCCAGTGCCTTAGGGCGACTCCAGTCCTGGTAGGCCGAGACTCAATGCCGCCCTTTCCCATTGGCTAATGCCCTTACGCCGCTGCTATGGCAACCCTCACTCCTACTTGGTGGCGAGCCAGGCGCGGGAGGCGCTTAGGCCATAGCTATTGGCCAACACGTGGTTGGGGCGGATCCAAGAGGCGACTGACCAGGAAGAAGAGCCTCTCCTCTTTCCGTCAACGCGATTGGCCGAAAGGAGGAGGCCGCGGGCCAATCAGCGAGCGATAGCCGGCTAGCGCGATGCTCAGCCCAGGGCGCGCGGGAGGAGAGGCGGTGGGAGCCGGCGGAGTGGGCGGGGTCTGCTAGAAGCGTGCGCAGCGATTGGTGGGCGGGAGGGACGGGCTCCAGGCGGGGGCGGAGCCGGGCCGGGGTGAGGGCGGAGGGCGGAGGGTGCTGCAGGTGCGGTGAGTGGGGACGGGTCGGGGTGGGGGAGGCCGAGGCCGAGGGGTGTGAGGCGTGGGGAAGGTCGTGGGGGCTGTGGAGGGGCAGGCTGGAGGCAGCAAAGCCTGCAGGGCTGCCAGTGGGGCTGCGGTGTGGGGTAGGTTGTGGGGGCTGGGGAGCTGAGGGGTGAGGGAGCGGTAGGGGAGGCTGTGGGGGAACGCGGGGTAGGTTGTGGGGAGGGAAGCTGGCGATGGGGGAGGCTGCAGGGCTGCGAGGAGGGCTGCGGTGTGAGGAAGGGCAGGCTGTAGTGGTGTGTGAGGAAGGCTGGAGTGGGAGAAGCTGGGGGTGTGTGGAGGGCAGCTGAAGGGGGGTGCTCTGGGATGAGGGGGCTGAAAGAGCTGGAGGGAAACTGGAGGCAGAGCAGTTGATAAATTGCATTTTGGAGAGGGGTAAGGCCTGCGTTGAGGGAGACGTGGGGGTAGAAGAGGGGCCAGCTGGAGGGTGGATCACCCTGTGCCCATACTTTCAAACCGGCTTGGTGTTCCTGGCTGGATAGGCACCAATCCTGCCTCTTTATGGTTTTTTTCATTGCCATTTCAAAGGGCATAAAAACCAAAGAGTGCTAAACTGTGTAGCTTGCAGAGCCAGTCCAACAGATGTATTTGCTTGTGTGAGGCATGGTACTGTGATAATGTTATAGCAGCATTGGTGTAGCTGTTCCTGGATCTCATCCCGTTGTGTTGGCACTAGTGTTCCTGAAGTGAGATGGGTCAAAGAGCTGCTCTGTCTGAAAACCAACCCAGGCAGAGAATTATTAATTTTCAGCTAGGCATAGCCTTGATCTGTCTCAGTGTGTGAATAGTAGGAGGTAGTGGGAAGCACTGACTAGGAATAAGGAGAATCAAATCAGCCTCTAAAGCAGTAGTTTATCATAGCGATGGTTTCAAGTGACCGTAAAGCCATCAGAAGTCTTTGCATGCAGCTTGTCTTTCTGTTGAAAACAGATCTAAATAGGCATGTTGGTTTTTTCTGTCTTTCAATTATACCCCACACAGTAGGTTCCAAGCTGAGTTGGGAATTTTGTTTGCTATTCCTGGGAGGAAGAGCATATTTTAATGAAACTGGTAGCATCAATAGCCTGTGATGTGAAAACTTGGCAAATCTCACCACTGGCTCTGCTCTCTTCGCTGATGGGCACCAGTGAGTGTCGGCGTTTCTTCAGTGCTGTGTCTGCTGCTGTGGAACAGGCAGGCATGGTGCTGCTGAAATGCTTGAACTTCAGTTTTATTTTGTTGTTCCTAACACCCTTGAGCAACTATATTTTTGAGGAGGACATTGCCAAAACCTGCAATTGTGTTCATGTTATTTGGAGCATAAATATTCAGGCTTAAAGGAAGTGCATGAGGCTAATACTAGCCAAAATAGGATGCTGCCTTTGTTATCAAGGGTATTATATTAAAATTATGCCTTTGAGAAAGCTATTTGATGTCACTGTTAACTCTTATACTACTTATTTGTTCAGCAGGGCAGGGAGAATTAGCTCACTCTTTTCATGCTTCTGCTTTAGCATAATGGCTTCAAACCCTGATTCCTATAACTAGAAACCCGTTTAAAAAAAAAAAAAGTCTGGTTTGTGTTAACAGCATGCTCAAGTAAGTTAAGTATTGTATTGTGAATAAAATAATATTCTCCTTTTTTAAAGGAATCAAGTTGATAGTGAATCATCTGAGAAATGGCCACACGCCTCAGATCGGTAGGTTGCGGACTTAAATGATGCTTTATGAAGGTTTGTCTTGCAGAAGCATATTTTCCTGGGTACCTCTTACCAGCATTGCTAGAGAAGACATGAGACTCTTAATGGCTGCTCCAGAGATACTGCTCAGGGAAACGTGATTTACCAAGGAATAGTTTGCTGCTGTTACAGTTCCCAAGAGACCCAGGAATGCTCCAGCCCCCCAAGAACACCAGTGGGTTTGTCAGTGCTGCCAAATCAATTGGTCTGGAGATTTCGTTACTCCAGGATCATTTCTACATGCCTTTTGACATTATTGCATGTTGTAGTGCAGGTAGGGGCCCAGCTGAGATCCCTGAGACCGTTGTAACTTCTTTCTATGGTTACTGCATTGAATGCAGGAGGTTAGAATATGGAAAGAGTAACATTGCTTAGCTCAGTAACGTGTTTGGACATTACTCTCAGGAGTACAATTTATTAAGCTGTTCTGTTGCATTATCTGTGGTTCTTTCTAGAGAAACTTCTACCTTCTGAACTATTTTCTCATTAATCCATATGAAGCTTATGGAAGACCAGTGAATTTCAGATAGTTAGGAAACAAAGAAACCAATGTAGCATTGTTGTAGAGAGCATGAACAAGCTGTTGTATCTTCACAGCACTAGATATGTAGTAATTCATATCCTAAAATAAATATAATCATGCGTAGCTTGGCTTTCTACCTGCATTTTTTAAAACAGCGAATTAATTCAGGTGCAGCACTGTTAGCTGCAGTTATACTGATTCCAGTCATTGAGTTGGTTCATTTAATACTTTCCCAAGAGGTGTGTGTATGAGATTGTATTGTGTATTATAAGTGTGTGCTAAAGATTATTTAAATAGTCTGCTTCTCATCACCAGTTAAAATACTGTCCTTTACTTGGGTGAGTGGAACACTAAGGTACAGAAACCCTGGGCTATCTCATCTGTACTGGTAGAAAATGATTCTGATATTCAGAGCCAGAGAGAGGGTGCCATTCTGCCACTGTAAAACTTTGGTTCAGCGCACCTAAGTGCAGCCTGCAGTTCAGGTGCTCTCATTTTATGAAGAATACACTGGAATGAGAATGGGTACAGGGGAAGACAAGTAAAAATATCAATGGAATAGAGCGACTGCCTTTTGAGGAGAAGCTGAAAAGGTTAGACCCCTCAGCGGGGAGAGGATGCCGCAGAGAGGAGGGATGTGACCGAGTTTAGAGAATTAGGAAGTTGATGAGTAAAGCAAATGCAAACCTCTTACAGTGTGGGAGTACAAGGGGAGTGAACTGCAGAGAGTCCTTAGACTCGCATATTCTTTCTATATCATCTGTTCTCTTGCAACTGTCAAAACCAAATAGACCACTGGGCCAATCCGTTAGAACTTTTTAAAGTTACTTTAATCAGACTCTGCTTGCACCATTCTAAATAACTGGTTATGCTTCCATGTAACTGAGCCACTGCAGCGAACTCTCTAATGTCTGTTGTGGATAATTGACACTTTGCAGTAGAACCTTTGTTTAAGGATGTAGTGTTTAGAAACTTCTGAACAATTGTCATCTTTGTGTGGTTACTCTGGGTTAAAATTACCTTCAGCTCGGTAGTATAACTGCAGAGGTGGGGTTTTGTGTAGCAACAATAAGGAGCAAATCTATTTCCAACCAGGACAGAGCATTCTTTGTACAAAAGCTTCCTCAGGCTTGTTGCTTGTATGTTCTGTGTTGGCGGTAAGGTCTTCAGTCTCAGTCCAGTTAGACAAGTGACCAGACCGGAGTGACTCCAGCCATTGATTTTAAAAAGCTTAAAAAAAGAAAGGAAGAACTAGTGACTAACTAAAACGGATAATCCTTCCCTTTACCTGATTGCTTTCTTGGCTTGGAGAAGCCAAAGTTTCACAGGCTCTGAAAATGGTTTTGTCCTTGCTAATGGTGACAGTTTTAATATTCTGAATTATCTGTGCCATGTGGCCAAAGCAAATTCTGTTTGCTTTACCATCAGGGCAGAGTTTGTCGGAGCCAGTCCTCTTTTTCTTCCCTACTACATGAGCCACTTGATTATGAAGCAGAATCCTGCCAAATACAAACCAGCATATGAGCCGTGTGGACCATTAGCATGTCTGAACTTTCAAGTTAATGTGAAAGCACAGACATATTGAAGAGTCTTTTGATACTGAAATTTAGACTCCTCTGATTAAAGTAGCTACTGACTAGTTGTGCAAAATTCCGGCACATTAAGATCTTGGGAAGTTCAGATCAGTTTACTTGCACAGTTTGTTGGTGTATGTCTGCTTGCTAAAGTGCTTTTCTCCCTGTCTCTGCAGGCTGGTAAGAAATGTACAGTGATCGGCGGGTCAGGATTCTTGGGCCAGCACATGGTGGAGCAGCTCCTGGAGAAAGGTTATACGGTCAACGTGTTTGATATTCAGAAGAGATTTGACAATGACAGCGTGCAGTTCTTCCTGGGAGACCTCTGCGACAAAGAGGTACAGACTAACCACGGTACATGACATGGGTAGATAGAAAGGATGTCTGTTTAAATAAATGTTCATTCAAACAGCTTACTGAGCCTTGCCTGAAGCACTAAAATACCTGAAGGCATTGCACAGGTTGTAAAAGGGTATGTAGATATGCCCCCCAACCTTTCCCTGTGAAGTCAGTAGCCTAAACAGTTTTCTGTGGGACCCTCATCTAGAACATTTAAAGAAATATACTTGATGTCTGCTTGAAGCTGAAAAGAACAGAACTTGTTTCTGTATTATGATTTGCATTACTGTTAGCTCAGATATACAGTCTAATTACAGTCACCATTGGTAATTGCATGTGGGCGCTCCCCTAGCTAACCTCAGCTGCATGAGAACAGCAGAATGCATTATTCCTCGCAGTTAAGGCACGCTAAGACCTCTTCCCTTAACTCAGTCATGTGTGTGAGCCTTGGCAAAAACATTTGTACGCAATGTGAAGAGACGTCTCCCCACCAGTATAAAGTATCATGTCTTAGAGCTTTATATGACAGTCATCTCAAACACAGACAGTGCCATGGGGTACTGCTGGCTGTTAAACCTGCTGCTTGCTGAGTTTTCTAACTCCTGTCTCCAGGTAATTTTGAGTCTCATACCTGCACTTGAGACTATTGCAAGTAGTTAAGTCTAGATAGCCTCCAGGTGTCAGAAAGTTCCCAGGTTCTTCTCTGGAAAGAAAAGATGATGTAGTGCTTTTTTGCCTAGCAAGAAGGAGAGGACATTGTGAAGATCCTGGATGCTAATCCTATTTCAGCTGCTCACCTTTATGGAAGGATTGTGGCTTGAAATTTAGCGGTTTTGTTTCCATGAGAAAAAGAATTGTGTTTTATTTCCTTCCTTTTTTTTCTTCTGAGTAGGCACTATTAATGTTGCTTCATTCCTGTCTCATGCGATGTATCTTCTAGGCTTTGCTCCCAGCTTTACAAGGTGTGTCAGTGGCATTTCATTGTGCATCACCAGCCCCTTCAAGTGACAACAGGGAACTGTTTTATAAAGTGAATTTTATGGGAACCAAAGCAGTCATTGAAGCCTGCAAAGAAGCTGGAGTGCAGGTAAGGGTAGAAAAGCTCATGGAGGCTATAAGATGCTGATGTTTCTGTGAAAACTAGTAGAAGAGAGAGACTGTTGGTCTCCCACTTAATGTCTGGTGTAAGCTCAGTCTATGTTTGCCACTGAAAACCTACACATTGCAATCTTCCTGACTGCAGGAAAAGCATCCATTGAAATTCGTCCTACTAGACGTCTGGGAATCGCCCACAGGAGAACGATGACTGACAAGTGGATTCTTTCATGCTTTAATAAGGGGGCAGCTCTAAAGATAGCTTTTCCAGCAGTGGAAGTATTCATGGCATCTATTACCTATGTGAATTCTTTGACATATAATGAGAAGGAAAACACTTGTGCCATAATCTCAGTATAATTTGGTTTAGAAAGTCATTTGCCCATGAAAGAAAGAGCCAGAGGAAACCAGGCTGCTGTTCAGGCAAGGTTGTGGGGTTTGGGGTTTTTCTCCTTATGTTATTTTGATATCACGTGAGTTTTCATTTAAATTCTTAGCAAATTTTCAAGTGCAATGTATGTGAAGATCCCTTACTTATTCTGGGCAGAGATGTTGCCTTCAAAGCCTGCATTTTGTGCAGTGTCCACATACAAATACGGAAGTGATAATGTTTCGAATTAAATGATGTCTATCGCATAGGACTCCCAGCCCCACAGTCTGTTGTTTGTTGGGTTTTTTTCTTCCCCCCTTGTATAATAAGCTGTTGTAGGAAATGGGCCACACGGTGTTTACATTCCGGCTTAGTCTGGATTCTGTCAGAGCAAGGAGTTAAGTCTTGTTGGAACTTGTTGGATCTAGTCATCTTTCTATTACAATGTAGATCTTGTTTAAAACCACGTGTTTCTGATTACTCAAATACATCACTGACTTGCTGTTTTGAATCCACTACGGTACATTTTTATTGAACAAAAGCATGTAAGATAGGAATTCTTTTTAGTTTTATCTACCGTGATATTGTTATCGTCAAGATGAGCAAATATATCTTAAAAACACTCATTGTGTGTTCAGTGCTAAAATCTGCCTAGCCAAGTGGGCACTCTGATTTTCCTGGAGATGTTTTCCCCTTGCCTTGGACATTTGTTGAAATGTTCTAATCTCCTTTAGGTAGCACTAAACAATGTGACAGAGTCAATTAAAAGAGCAGGAGTTTTCTTACCTCTGGTTTCAGATCATCTTTTGTTAGCCCATATTCTTCTAGACTTAGTTTATTATCTGTAGAATCAGTTGATTAAACATTATTATTGTCTTTACTCAGTCTTTGTAAATAATGACCCTTTTGTCTTAGGCTTTAAACAAATGTTTTCTTTCACATCTATTGCAGAAACTGGTGTTAACTAGCAGTGCCAGTGTAGTTTTTGAGGGCACAGACATAAAAAATGGATCAGAAGACCTCCCTTATGCAAAAAAACCTATTGACTATTACACAGAGACGAAGATCCTACAGGAGAAGGTATTTGTCATCATATCGTGAACACTGTTGGTTTTGATGCTTAAAAGTGCCCTTTTAAAAGTAGGGCATGCCCGAGGGGACACCACAGACTCATCAACACTGAACAGATCTCTCTTGTTCTGCAGAATCTCTCTTTCATTAAAAAGAAGTATCTCATTCTTACAGTTGCAAAGAAAGTCTGCACAGAATCATGCATACGTAGCAATGCCTGGCAGATTTTTCAGGGTATAATAGACATAGAAAATTCCCTTCTTTTAGACAAATCTGTCTGATTTTAGCCCTCTTATCCTCAGCATGGAGGCTAGTGAGCTGTGGATTCTTTTGTTCTGTTACAATGAAGTATGGCAGGTGGCTGTCGCTTGTGTGTCTTTCACACGTGATCCACATCCTTTTCCCTAGGCATGCTGATGGCTTGGTCCAGGGGACGCTTTCCTAGCAGCGGTCTAGCGGTCCAAATACAGAAGTACTCAGTTATGTTTTCCTTGACTGGTGAAACTCCTAAGTAATGTATTCACTTAATAAAAAGAGAATAAAACAACCCTGTGTCGTAAATTACAGGCGAAGTTGAATGTAATAGTATGTTACACTAGAGAGGTTGTTTCTAGCGAAAGGATAAAAGAACTGGCAGAGATGTCACTTTCATTGCAAGAGCCATGCGATAATCCCATTTCTTAACTGATCCAGCTTTGTTTTAAGAGCAGCTGAGGGGAGGTTTTTTGCCTTCTGTGCTCCTACTGGAAGGCTGTTTCAGAACCCCATTTACCTGATTCGCAGCCTGAAGTTACAGCTGGGATTGTGAACAAGTCACTGGGGAAGGAGAAGATGACATGGAGATGTGGACTGAGTTAAGGATCATACCAGCCTAATAACATGTTGTATGCTGACGGTATTGACCATATACCAAAAATATTCATGTTAAAAAAAGATCTAAAAATTTCCCCTACACCTGAATGTCCACTACTTTGGACATTTGCAGATCACCAGTATCTGTTCTATTTGAGGTTCTTAATGCTGCAGTATTTGTGGTTTAAATATGGTACGACAATGTTTTAAATCAAAGCGAATAAACATTTTTGCAAACTTTTTGGTGGCTTGCATTTCAGTTGTGGAAAAAATGTACGCTTTTTGTGCAGGAAGAATTTAGTCTTGCTTCCATACTGAAGCTGACAGTGTGTCCTGTAAAGTTGAGTATTAGCCTTGAAGAATTTTTCTTATGTTCCTTGAAAAGAGCTTAATTGAAAACGCAGCATAAAAACATCTGTTCATTTGCAAGCATAACCACTTTGCAGTAAAGTGGACTAATAAAGTGGAAGCTTATGAGTAGCAATCAAGTCAAGCCCAATATGCTTGTAGCCATGTCTTTGTTTTGGATGAAAGTGAAAATATTCAGCATTCCTTTGTATGCTTTGTTCTTGGATTTTTAATAGAAAATGCAGCAGCTGTTAAAAATTAGTAGAACACGTTGTTTAGAAACTCCCAATAGAACTAAATCTTCTTCAAAGATGCCTTGCTAAATCTGCATAGTACTTTGTGCTGCTGGAAAAATGGGATCACACCCCTTCTGAATGCGATTGAGAAGGCCCATGATGGAGGTCTTCCATTGACTGATGAGAGACTCAGCGATTGAATTGCTTAGTGTCCTCCTTTTCTCCAACCTGTCCATAAAGAATTCATGGAGCGAAGGAACTTTCAAAGCTCCTCTGGTTTCTGTGGTGTTAAATGAGAAAGGCAAAGAGTTCCTTTCCTTTGCCTGTCAGTTCATTAAGTATTCAATAATGAAAACAGATTTTTGTCTGTTTTTCTCATTAAAGAGAAGTGGGAGAAGAGATGGGAACAAAGGAAGGATCATTTGTAAAGATAAGGGTGGACAGTAATTCTTCCACCAGTGTCTTCCCAAGGAGATGGGGGAACACCCACCCCCTTTAGTGATGATTTTGGAATATATTACTAAGCCATATTTTTCTTCCCAGCCCCTCTCTCATGATTTGGTTATCTTTTTTCCCTACAGGAAGTGCTCAGTGCAAATGACCCAGCCAACAATTTCTTCACTACTGCTATTCGTCCCCATGGAATATTTGGTCCTAGAGACCCTCAGCTGGTTCCCATCCTCATCCAAGCAGCTAAGAGCGGCAAAATGAAGTTCATAATTGGGTGAGCAAGGCTCAGTCATTTTACAGCTTTTGTTAAAGTTGATGCTGAACCTACCGAGCCTGTTTGGAAGGGAGTAATATTAAACCAGTAGTGGTGTTGTAGCATGGAGAAAAGTATGTTTCTTTAAATTTTCACTTGTGATCCAGCATTCTTTTTTTAAAATCCTTCTATGTTAGGGACTCGCGCACTCGGATGGTAGGTGTTCATAATGCAAAAAGAGTATCAGTGGGGAAAGCTGACATAGCTTGAGCTGTCTTTGCATTGTCTAAAGAGCTGTCCTTTTAAATATGAGGGAGCTCAAGTTACTTGCTGTTAATTTAATTGATATACACTTCTGGTTTTTGAGGTCCTTGCAATTAAAAAAGCCTATATGGCAGTGGTTTATTATTCCTGATTATAAGATCAAAGATATTTGCCTTGTTGTTGAGCCTTGCAGAGCTTCTAGTGGACCACTGAAATTTTAGAGCGGGAAGTAGTTCAAGCTACTACTAAGGATATTTTTATCACTGTATTATGCTCTTGAAAAGAAATGTGCTCTTTCATTTATAATAGATTTTTATTACATGCAAGGAGCTGGTTTGTGTATATATGTGCGCATGTGAATATATGCTTGGGGTAGGAGGAAAAAAGGGAATAGGGTTGTGGGTTTTTTGGTATTGGGGTTTTGAGGGTTTTCTTGGGGTTTTTTTTTAGTTCTTATTCTTCCTTACAGTTCTCTTCTGAATTGATCTCTCAAACTGATCTGTGAGCAGCAAACCTACCCAAACTTAAGGTTTCCACTTCCTCCAAGTCTGCATTCTCTTCCAGCTCAAACATGCATTCCTCATTTGAGTTTTCCTACTGCTGTACAGACCTGTATATCCCTTCCAAGAAAGCAAATAAAATAGCCATTCATCCATGAACATACGAAATGAAAATCATTCTTTTTCAGAATGACTGCAGCAATACTGAATGTTGGACTGCAGCAATACTGGTTTTATGGCCAAATGAGTGTGGCGACGGTTTTGTAACAAACCATTCGTTTGATTTAGCTGGACTCTTGAACGTGATATGCAGATTCATTTTCATTTTGTGTATGTGTAGAGATATATGTAACACAGTGGATTAAATCTGTTGCAGCTAGGGCTGAAGGGGGAATTGAGGGAATAAGTTAGAATTTCATGAGCCAAGAAATTAATAATTGAAAGCTTGTCCTTAAATGGCTTCCTTTGTGCTAGTTACCACTCTGTTTCTATTTGTTCTGCTTCTATGGATCAGTCTGCTGATTCTGAGACCTGTAGGATCTGCAACACCTAGAAGCTTGGTAACTTGTGAGGTTTAAAAATGGTACTGTTACAGGAGTGTAAACTTTGAGGGCTGTGGCAAAAGCTGAGACAATAACAGCCTTTCCTCTGTCTCCAAAATAATATGTAGCTATTTCATTTCTCTGACAGGGTATAGCCTGAAGTTGCAGCACAAGAGAGCGGGAGAAGAGGAAACTTGGAATAAATTTATCTTGTGTGAAAGTCCTTCCTTTTGCCACAAGCAGATTTTCAACCTAACTTGCCTTAGAACTGAACTTCTTCCTTTTGTCTGTGCAGGGATGGAAAGAACTTGGTAGATTTCACCTATGTGGAAAACGTGGTCCATGGACACATCCTAGCTGCAGAAAATCTTCAGAAAGACTCTCCCCTGTGTGGGAAGGTAAGGAAGGATCTTGCACGGGGAGGGGAGTGGGTGTCCCCTAGCCGAACTTCATCTGCCAGCCTCGCTTGGCTTCCTGTGTCTGCACTGTAGTTCATGCTGATTTTTGCCTGTACTGAACATCTGCCTTGGAGATGAGTGGAACTAGCACACACAAATGGATCCAGTTTTTTCTGTCTGTGGGTATAATGAATGGTTGCCCATTTGGTGACCACTGTGTGCAACCGCATGGGCTAAGATATATGAATGTACTTTAACTTCATGCTATAAAACTCCTTGTGAAAGGAAATCCAGGCAGAATTGTGGGCAGCCAAATGCATACATAAGTAACATAGTTATTTAGCTTTTACGACAGATTTCAGAACAGGAGAAACTTTTATAGATTTTCATGACACCACCATGGTCTGGGCACGCGCTGTACATACAGTTAGGATGCTCTAATGTGTTTGCGATGTGTTCTGTCATTCGGTTTGTTTGACCATTTATGAGTAATCTTAACCTCTGGAGTGTCGGAAGTAGCTGGCTTTCTTAGCAAAGCAGGGCTTTACCACTTTTCAGACAGAGGTGGTTGGTACAAAGCAGTTTCTCATGACAATGTGTTCTCAGTCAAGTCAGGGATGTCAGTCTCCTCAGCATGAACATGAGATGGGCCATCACAGAGACAAATTTGTGAAAACTGTAATGATTTTATCATCTGGCTTTTTGTCTTCCTCTCTTTCAGGCATTTCATATCACAAATGATGAACCAGTTCCTTTCTGGGCTTTCATGTCCCGTATCTTGACTGGCTTGAACTACGATCCTCCCAAGCACCATATTCCCTATTGGCTGGCGTATTACCTGGCCCTGTTCCTGTCTCTAGTACTGTGGCTGCTGAGTCCACTGGTCACCATCAAGCCCACTTTTACCCCTATGCGGGTAGCATTAGCTGGAACGTTTCACTACTATAGCTGTGAACGGGCCAAAAGAGACATGGGCTACAAACCAGTGGTGAGCTTGGATGAAGCAATAGACAGGACTCTGCAGAGCTACCCCCACCTACGCCGGGCTAAGGCCTGAGAAGTCCTAGATGGATTTTTTCTTACTTGTTTTTCGTAATTGCTTTGACATTTTAACACGAACACTGAAGCAAATTTCACTAATTCTCTGGAACAGGGAGTTTTCCCGAAGTCCCTCCTCCTCCTCACCATTATCAAGATGGCTTTATCTGGGTTGAAAAAAACTCATGTAGGAGCTGTGCTAACAGTTCTTTTCTTTGATGGGACTTCTTGTTTTGAAACAGCTGCCGAACCCTATGGGCTATGAATAAATACCCTGCTGTGCCCTCTTCAATCCCAACCCAGCACATCAGCATTCCTTCGTCTTCCCTCTCCACCCTTATCCTCTGTTTTGTTGCTCTGGTGATAACGGCTGCCTCTTCTCATAGCTGCAGACTGGTTACTGAAATACTTCTCACGACTGGTTCCTCTCTGTGGTTTGGCTTTTTTCTATACAAGAGCGATGAAAGAGAGGCTCATGCCAAAAAGGAGTTCTGCCACCAGCTCTTAAATCATTGAAGCTGACTTTGTTATTCCCTCTGAGATTGGTGGGTGATTTGGCTTCTTACTGAGGCATCAGAAGGAAACCTGAGAAAAGGCACGCTAGGCCTCTCTTTGCAAGGAAGTATGTGCCTTTGTTTCTGCAGGAGCCTACTTCTAGTCAAAAATAACCTAAATAAATCAAGAAGAGATGACTTCCTAATTTTGTGTTCCATCTTTGAAAGGGCAGATCCCATTCTGAACATCTCAGCATAAACAGGATTTTAATCATTCCCTTTGTGGGGGGAGAAATCTTTGCTTTGGCTGTTGTCAGTCAGCACATACTATTTTACCATAGCTCACTTCCCATAAGAACTACACTGGTTGGAAGATCCTACTGCACAAAGCTCTCATCTTGTCTGACATGATATTGCTGGTAATGGTGATTTTTGTTGCTTTGACCACTTAGTACATGAAAAAACCTCTTTTCCACAAGAAAATGGTTATCATAATACTACGTTCACCAAGCTGTTTAGTTTGACATTTATAGTGAGTGTACTTCACCCTATAATCTTTCGAAGTGCTTCAGTTCTGTTTTTGTTTTTAAAATAAGAGTTTAGGTTAGAGTTGGAACTTCCCTCCGTGCCAGTTCCTGGCTCCCCAGGAGTTTTGGTGTTTCGAATTTCAGAAGTATGGGAAGGGCCTCACTTGATGAGCCTTAACCTCATCTGGGAGCTCGATATGCTGCTTAGAAATTAGTTTTATTCTAACTTCTGGTTATTTTCTGGAGAGTTTTAGGTTGGTGTTTTTTTTCTGGAAATTTTTATTTGCTGCTTTAACAGCTAGCTAGTTTTACCAACCTTTGCCTTGCTTGATCTTGAAGTAAATACTAGCCAGTTGCTTGGGCCAGGTCACACAGTTCTGGTTCGCACCAGTCAGCCACCTTGGGCTTCCCCCCACCCCCACCCCCAGCCTGTAGGGTTAAATAATGAAAGCTTGAATTCTAGAGTGCAATTCTTCAGCAGTGTGTTGTTCAAAAAAAAAAAAAAAGCCCTGTGGTTCCTAGGTTTTCTGGAACCTTTTGTGTCATCCCACATCCCATTTCAGTGGGAGACAGGTGCTGCTTGCAGAGACCTAAGCTGTGTTAGCCTCCATCTGATGCATGAATGTGCCGGCACAAATTCGGTGTTAATGGAAAGACTCTTTCTTCCCTCGCTGTTTCTGTAAGTGTGTACCAGTGCCCCATCTATGTATTAAAAAATAAATAAATTTTGCGACATATTAAAAGTACACTTGTGGTGAAACCACGCCTGGCTGAGAGACATGGCTTTATTCCCAAGGTTTTGTAAAAGGCCAGGCATCTCACATGCTTTAAGGGGTGAGGAAGGACTGGAGTATGTTTGTTCCTCGCTCCTTTCCGTAAAGCTGCACCCACTTCTAGTTTTTGTAATGTAGTCGATTGACGCTGAACTTGTAGCTTGTTACTAGAAGAATGGCTTTTTGTGAAAACGAACAAATCAGATGCACCTCTGCTATGTGCAGCAGAGGTAGCTGCTAAACCCAAGCTGGTAAGTACAGGAAGCCCTGAGGGACAGCGTGTTCTAGTTCAGATGCAGCGCTGCACAGGAAAGATGGTACTGCTTTTGGGATTCACGGTGCAGCACAGCGGAGCACTTCAGCTCCTCATCTGCGAAGTAGGGATAACAGTGCCCTCACAGAGAGGTGGTGAGAGAACAGGATTGTACTGAACTGAAAGTAGCAAGCACTATGATTACTTGGAAGTCAAACATAAAAAATAGGTAAAAGCACATTTTGGCCTCTAGATGGCATTTTCCAGCTAGATCTGCCTTGCAGCCTGCAGTCAGTCCCCAAAATGCTGTCTCAGTCCTTGGACACAGTTCCAGTGGAGGGTTACTCATCTCCCTGTGTCTCTGCAGGACTGTCAAGGTAAGAGGTGAAGGTAACAACCAGAAGGTGCTACAGAAACAAGAGGAAGTTCAAGTCTCCTGGATAAAAAGCAGCAGGCAATATGGTTTTCCTCACGTGTCTGGTTAATACAAGAAGGGTAAATACAAGAAGGGTTTGCTTGTATGGGGGCGAGCAGTTTCCCAGAGCTGGGCATGGAAAGAAGCATTGCATCATGCTGAAGTTGGTTTGCCTTGGTAGTCCCTATATAATTAGGTCAGTTCCCAGCATTTCTTCTGGCAGGCTGACTAGCTTCTGCTTTCCAAAACAAGTAAACAGGCATTGTTGGTGTGGTGGAGCCTGACAGTGCTGTGCCTATACCCCTGGCCACAACAGAAAAGGAATCTTGCTTTATTCATAGCCTCTTCTATCCCTGATCAAGCCTCCTCCTCTCAACTCATTTTCTCATCCTAATAAGCACCTGCTTAAATCCCATCTTTTGTTTCCTGGGCAAGCCAATGAGATCCTTCTGTACTTTCCTGCCTGTGATGCCACCTCTTTGCAACCTGTATCTTGTTTGTGTGTCAGCAAGCAAGCAAGCAGGAGGCTACAATGCAAAATTGCCATTATCAAAAATTCCTTCCAAATATCTAGGGTCAAATGCAGTTGCAATCTGTCATTCTTAGTAATGCTCAACAGGAGCTGCTGAAGACTTCAAAGACTTTCCTAGAGCACTCTTATCAAACTACTTCTCTCTCTCACTTTGCTTTCCTGGCTTTTTCTTGCTGCAGCTTGTAATTTTGCTGACCTGAGACTGGTTTTGGTTTGACAAGCAGTGAGAGAGATAAAGGAGATACCTTCTGTTGCTTCCCCTAGAGAAAGGAGAGGGAGGGAAAGAGACAGGAGAATAAAAGTGCTTTTCTAGTTGGAGTTAAAGTGACCAAGAACCCCATATCCTCTCTTACAGAGAGAGTGCAAAGGGGACATACACACGGGAGGAGTGTTACAGTCTATGAAATACCTTTCAGTCTTGCCCTTAGAGTGTGGGGGAAGCTCTTGTCCAGACACACCTCAGTGCCAAAAAGGAAAAAGGGTGGCTTGGTTGTAATGACTTCAAAGAGGTAAGAGGAGCAATTGATGAAAAAGCAGGTCAGAAATCATCTTGCATGTTTAGTGAGCAAAACGGCATGGAGGCAAACTTAAGTCAAGCCTGAGGTGGATCTGTAGGAGGTTTCAGGTGGAGGATAACGTTTGCATCGTGCAATCATGCGGTTACCACTGTGGAAGCTCAGTGCCTTCAGTGACTTATAAATACAGGGACCTACGATGCATTACAGTGCTCAAACGCAGCCTTTTGTGAAACTGTGAAAGGGGCACCTGTTGTCTCAGTAGATTCTTGCATATATTATTCAAATCTGCTAATGCTGGTGATCACCAAGCACCACTATGAGTTAGCACTGCAGACCCAAACATGGCATGAGTGGGCTGGACTCTGCTCCTTGAGAGAATTGTTTACCAAGTTTCGCTGTTGCTTTTGCAAGCCTGTGGAAAGTGCCAGGTCCACAGATGTAAGTGATGGTGCAACTTGGTCCTTATTATGGGAGAAGGAAAGCAACTTGTTTGCCTCAGAGCCCAGAGGAAGCTTGCTGAGCTGGTGATGAGAAATAAATAGGCATCTCCCTACTTGCAACAGAGCGTGTTTGAGGTGTTTCTGTTACCAGATTGCACATGTTGTTTTACTGTCTTAGCAATGCCATCAGGCTGGCAATTAGCCACAGCCTCTCTTCTGCCCTGCGTTTGCTGACAAGCTCATTTTGTCTCAGTGCTGAGAGCTCCTGACCTCTTGTGCAGGTGTGTCTTCATGACCATGGGTGAGATTATTGTATTCTAGCACTAAGTAGTCAAGGATATATGATTCTGTTCTGCTACCTGCTATTAGGAAGGTGAGGTCTGGCATTTTGGCCGTGCTTTGTAATGAAAAACCAGTTTGGTTCCCTTGTGACAAATGGGTGTAGTGGTTTTACACCCTTCTACTCATCACAGCTCTGCTCAGTCTCTAGTGAGGCTTTGGTTTTCTGTCACCTTGGCAAAGACCCGGAGGATTGATGGGTTAGTCACCTTCCTTCCATCTTCAGTGCAAGGATGGGGGCCAGATAGTTACACAGGAGAAAGTGTTATCGAAAAACCAGGAAGTGTTCCAATGGAGTTCAGTGCTCTGGAGTGGTGTTGACTAATTTTTCATGATTAAAAAATACTAAAAAAATTTTTAAGAATGTATTGTAGTAACTGTTCAAGTACAAGCTGGACTGGTCAGGGAGGCTGCATGCCTCTGGGCCGAAGTCCACTGCTGTCATAGGAATGACAAGAATTGCATGCTGCTCGGTACAACCACCTTCCCATAAAATTGGCTGCCTGGATTTCGAGAGTTGAGCAGGTTCCTACCTTGCAGACATCACTGTTTCTAAAGGTATGTGTACTGCACCTCTGGTAAGGAACGTACTGTAGAGTTATGCAAACTGGGTTTAAACTGGCTGTTTCTGGAAGTGGTAACAGTGTGCCCATGGCAGTAGAGAGCTTAGAGCAGGCTGATTTACCCTAGCAAGAAGAGACTACAGTATAGCCATAACGGCAGTTCACAGCCAGCCAAACCTGGCAGCCTGACCTTCTATGTTGCTAGCTGTGAGCTTTGCTGCACTTACAGGATGGCTCATCTGCTGGGGTTTGGCTAAGGGATCCCCTCTGGGACAACTTCTGGACTTCAAGAAATAGAGAGCTCATCTGTTGATGTTTCAGAGCACTGGCAGTGTTTAATGCCCGCTGCTTTTCCAAAAAAAACCCCAAACCATCCCACCCCCAAACACAAAACTCTTATTGGAAAGTGTCTAGTTTGCAGCTCAGTCCTCAATTTTTCTGTTTTTATTTCTCGGATGCAAGTGCCCTTCATACTTGCTACGTTCTCTCCTGGATAGTTCTCTTATGCTATGGTCAAGTCACTTCTGTTTCTTTTTTTTTAATTATTCTTATTTTTTTTTTTTACCTAAATGGTCAGAGTCCTTTAAAGCTTTTGCTGTTAGGCATTCTCTCCAGCCTGCGAGTGGTTTCTGTGGCTGCAGCTTCCTTGTGTGATGTAATTCTCATGTCTTGCTGATCCCAAATGATCTGCTTTGCAGTGCACTAAGAATATAAGGGAGACAGATAAACAGCAGTGAAACAAGCATCAACCAGTACTAACTGTGAAACATCTTTATGAGAGATGCTTGTGCTTTTCTCGTAAAGGAGATTCTGGGAGAATTCATTTCCTGGTAAAGTCAGCTACTGCAGGCTGAAATTTACCTATGGCTTTTACAGAAAAAGAATGTTTCCTAACTGGAGATGGGGAAACAAGGCTCTTCTGACCTGCTCCTCCCTCCTCCCCTGCTGCAGGAGTGTGTGTGTGTCCCTGGAGAAGGTTATGTTGTTGAAACAGAACGACAGGACGTTCCTCCTGCTTTGGGCTGGGCTGGCTTCTCTGGCACACCTGGATGGCAGCCTTAACTGCACCTTTGGCCCGTGGCCCGTGGCAGTCCAGATCTGCAGCAGGGTGTGGAGCCTTTCAAGCCAAACCCTGTTGGTTTTAACCTGGTACAGAGGAAAAAATGCCCCTCTTGGATTCTGCTCCTGGACTGATGAAGATAAGGGACTTTTTGTTGTTGACTTCAGTACATGCAGGGTTTGCTTTAGAGGTATGCAGGTTAACTGTGCTGTTTCCGGATGAGGCTGGTCTTGCCAATGACACTGAGTTTGGTGGCTTTCTCCTGAAGCGTCATGAATTTGTCAGTATTTAACCTGTAGCTGCCAGCTTGGAAAAGCTGCTACTTCTTGCAGTGGTAAGAGTTATGGTTTTCCTAGCTTCAAAGTAGTATCGGACTGTCGTTGTTGCTATATATATTAGCAAAAAGACCCAGTTTCACTCCCCCTACACACGCATGTGCAGACACACACTGCATATTGAATGGATTCCTAACATAAATCTGGAGTCTTTATCCCTAAGCCTCTTCCAGAAGCTAGAGAGATGATGCTCCTGATCTGATTGTCTCAGTTAAGTGCCTAAAGTGAAGTAAATTGACTTCCCCTACTGACTTACTGGACTGTCTTTTAGTCTCTGGTCTGGAGCGACCTGGTGGTGCTGCGTTTCAGCAGCCCTGTGGCGTGGTGCTCTTTCAGATGTCACACAGGCCTGCCACTTGCTGGCAAAAAAACTGCCTGTGGCCGCTGCTGTGATTTTGAAATGCTACGTCATTAGAAACTGAATATGCTCCTGTAATTATGAGGAAGAAAACCACCCATCAGGGTTTCTGTGCCTGCTGGTGTGAGTGACATCCAGCTATACTTTGGAAAGAGTGGTTTATCTAAGAGCTTAATTGGGATAAAACCACAAAGACTTGTTTGGGACTGATTGTCCCTAACTGTTCAAGCTGCTGGGCACCATAGATGTACTTGCTGAGCTTTGGTTGCAGTATGGGAGTACTGTGAACTGTGGTGATACAACAGCCCTGGAAATCTCCAGTTCAAGGTAAGCTGTCTGCATGGTTGGCCATGGTTATTTTCAACTGAACAAAGAGTGTGAAAAGCCTTTTCTACAGGGGGAAAAAAGAAAAAGAAAAAGGGGGGGGGGGCAGGGGGGAGTGTTCCTATCCTACTCTCCTTACTTGGAAATAAAAGACAAAGCTGTGGTTTATATTAGTGTACTTGTATACTAACATGTATATACATGTATATGACATTTCCTGTGGTAGCTAATGTCTCTGACCCTCTGGTGTTGTCCTAGTCCATGTGAGAAAGACAGAAGGTCACTTTCCATGTTCTGCCAATCCTGGAAGACAACTGTTCTTGACACTTCCTTCTTTCCAGACTTTTTAAAGTGCTCTCTCACTTTCTTGCTGTTAATTGTGAAACCCACTCCCTGAGAGGTCCGTGATGTTTGTGCTGTCCTTGGAGCATCCACTTCTCCTCTTTAGCAACAGCCATGGCTAGAAGAGTTTCCCTGCTTTACTCTTTCTGCAGAAAGTGGTGCTTGGCAGCCATGTGCTAAATGGTGACAAGGGTACAGTGTTTTAGGGACTTGATGTTGCCTTTGGTGATCCTCCTATGCAGACCTTGGGTCTCTGAAATGCACGAGCTTGATTCTCCTTGCAATTACATTACTGCAATTGAAAGCAACTCCCCTGAAGTGAAGGGCTACACTGCTTCCAAACAGATGGGAGAGACATAACCAGAGCTGCTGGATAGGTCTCAGGTTTAATCACAATGATAAGCTGGTACCTTTCATACAAGGTACCAGCTGAAGCACAGGCGTTGCCACAGTGGAGCAATGCACTTGCAGGAGACATGGGTACCTCAGAACTGGAGGGACCATGGATATAATGGGGAGGAGAAGCTGCGTGTTGCCGCCCCTGCCCAGGACTGCAGTTCACAAGTGA
Organism: Gavia stellata; assembly: GCF_030936135.1. Classification (NCBI taxonomy): domain Eukaryota; kingdom Metazoa; phylum Chordata; class Aves; order Gaviiformes; family Gaviidae; genus Gavia; species Gavia stellata. Next base: position 23,201,111 of record NC_082607.1, read on the forward strand.
ATCAAGGCTTCTTAAATAAAATGAAACTGTACCCCATTTAAATGGGAAATTAGCTGAAAGGGGGAGTAGATATAGCAGAATAAAGTCCCTTTTATTCCAGTGTAGACTGTCCATGTGTGGCAGTTGTAGCAGTATCATAGTTCTCCCTTGGCTTTCCCAGGCAAGCCTTAACTCTCTTCTTGCTTTACTCCCGAGAAGCTGCGCGTGCCCAGTCTGATGTACAGCAGTGAGTAGGCAAATGCTCTCCTTCACTCAACAAGTGCTGCTGTGCAACAGCCTTACATCTCACAACTGTGTTAGCCAGCAGCTGAAATTACGTAGGTAGCATTTGCACCAGAAAACCATGGCTAAATTAAGTGAAATAAAATGTTTCCTTTTGTCCCTTCTCTCAGGAGCATTGCCGCAGGATTAGCACAGCATGGAGAACCCGGTGTGGAACTGACATGGATTTCAGGCTGGAGCAGCAAGAGCTGTGTAAGGTCAGTGCTGAATCAGTGGGGCTTTGGATGGCATCAGGAGGTTGAACATGGAGACTGAAGATTGAGGAGCCTTTAGAGAGCTGAGTTTGCCAGGGCTTGAATGGTAGTTCATGTTGTGGAGGAGAAGCGTCTTGCGTGGCGTTTCTCTGTATCTCACTAGGCTACATGCTGTGCAGCGTGTCTTTCACTGACAACTTGTGCACCCAAGTTGTTGTGATGGAGCTGCCAGCTCGGAAATACATTCTGTGCTGTTCTACCTTGCCACCACGCCCCTGACTTTAAGACCTGTCTTTGGAAGTTTTGCACATTTGCTTGGACCTGTATTTTCAAGCTAGTAACAAAATGTTACTTAATACTGTACCTGTCTCCTCTTAGTTAATTAGAAAAGCAATTCTTTGCTGTGTTCCTTTCTTCTGAGGAAGTCAGCAATGCTGATAGACAACTAATATTTTAGCCTGCATATCTGCCAGTTCAACAATATAGTTTTCTGCATCTAGTAAAACAACACTCAGGTTCTGTGTGTATTGTTTTAGGATCTCTTTATCCATTTCTTTTGGTCTTTAATATTAACGTGCTCATAATAGGTGCTTTTATTTTTGTTTTTTGAACATTTGTTGTGGAACAGTGTGTTCACACTGGAAAAAAAGCATAGTCCTTAGACCCTGGGGTGTCCCTTCTGCTTGCTTGGCAGAGGACCTATTGTACCTGAAAGGCTGGCCAGGCTATTAGTCACTATTATTTCAGGAAAGGACCTGAACGAACCTTCAGCAAATGATGGGATGACTCAGGGGTTACTGAAAATAAAGCTGCACTGTCAGCTGGAGCCCTGAAGCAGAGGATGCTTTACTGAGGTAGGGTCTGGGCAGCATTTTAAACAGCTCACTTTAAACATTTTAAATTTTCCTGAGTTGGACACCCCTCAGTGCCCACTCCCAGCTCAGGGTGCGGCTTTGTGAATATTACATCTTCCCTCCTGTGCTTATCTTAGCTGGGATCACCAGCAGCCTCTGGGGAAGAAAGCTCAGCTGAGCCTGCGCTGCTGCTGGTGTTGCAGTGTGAGTAGATCAGAGAGAAAGATCTGGAATTGGAGTAACAACGTTGACATCAGGGCTTTTCAGATGTTATCTTCATTGTGCTGCTGGGAGCCAGGGATGGGTTATTAGCCCTGTTATAGCACATCCCAGCCCAGCCTACTTGTGGTTTGCCCACCATGCTACAGCAGATCCATCACAGAGCTGCGAGGAGAGTGTAGGAGCGCTACTCTCCAGCAGCTCATCTACTACAGACTTGGCATTGCTTCTGATCGGTTCATAGGGGCAGGGGAGAGTGTGTGCTGGTGGGTACAGAGGTGGGGAGAGGTCCTGATAGATGCTTGGTTGGGGCTTCATCACCACCTTCTTGCCAACATGTGACAGTCCCGGGCTGAAGCCCTGACTTCTCAGAAGTGCTCCAAACTCACATCCCCAGCCACCGGTCTTTAGGAATTGGCAAAAAGTGTGTATCCAAGGGTCTTGCCGTGTCCATTCAGAGACTTGCCAAAGCTGGGCCTCAGGGATCTTGCGGTGACCACAGCAATTAGAAGGCGAAATAAACTGTGGAAGAGCAGAACACCTGACAATTTCCTCTGCAGTGAATAGTGATAATCACACCTGCGTACCTCATTTAATTAGTTAGAACTAGACAATCACTGGTGAGTGCTAATTACAGTGCCAGTCCCTGATGCTACCTGGGTACCACTGCTGTAAGCAGCTCTGAGGCTCAAGGGCTTGCTGCTGGTACCCAAGCAGCAGTGGGGTGCCTGCTCCCCTTTCCTGCAGGGCAAGCGTGTCTCTGCAATGCTTGGCCTGAGAAGAAGTTCAGTGGGGTGAGAGCTGGGGGGCTGCTCTCTGCTGTCCCATTGCAGCACAGGGCTGGGGAACATGGCATTTGCTGGAGAATGTGAGGAATGTAGAGGAGAGCTTACAGGGAGGGGATACCATGCCGTCTGAATGGAGAAACCTGTTTGATTCCCCTGAAGGGCAAAACACACCCAAGTCTCCTCCTCAAAACAAGGCTTGGCTTCCAGGAGCCAGCCCTCTCGGTCCGCCCAGCAGGTAAGCGCCCAGCTTCACCCACAGCCCCCTTTGCTGCCAGGGAGGATCGGAGATACCTGCTGTGAGCCCTTTGGGGGCAAAAGTGCCGGGAGATTGGTTGCAGACTGCTCCGTATCGGTCTTTTGGGGGGAAGCCACAGGTGAGGAGCCTCCGCAGGTAGGGCTGAGTAGGGAGGCTGGTCCTCTGAGCCTTGCAGAGGGCAGCTGGGGTGCTGCTTCTCTCTGTGCTTCGCCTGTTCTCTTTGGGGAGGATGAGGAAGAGGAGGGCTATCCTTACCTAACCTGCTGATGCAGGGATCTGGTGGGGATCAGGGAGACTTGAACCGATACCTTAAATCCTCCTCCTGCATGGGGAAATGAAGCTCTTCTCTGTAGTGCATTGGACCAAAGCGTGGATGTAAAACGGTACTTGAGTACTACAGGGATGGTGTTAGTACAAGTACACAAATGAGGCAGAAGAGGGGAGGCTGGGAGGTTTGGGTGTGGGTCTTTGTTGCTTGTGCCTGACCACTGAGTTCCCTCCCTGCCCATCGCCCCACATCTTTCTCTGCCCATTGCCCCACGTCTTTCTAACATCTGTCCCCCTCTTAATTTACTAGGTAGAGCAGGGGGCATGGCAGTGAGCTAACTGGGGAAAAATCTGTGTGTGGGCAGGAGTGAGCAGAGTCCGGACAACACGGGTAAAATTTGAGCCTCTGATCTTTGACAGCCTCTTGAGAGGCTGGGTGTAAGCTGCACCACTTTCTGTCTCTCCAACCCCACCTCTCCAGGACCCGTGTGGGATGGAGAGGGGTGCAGATAGAGATTTTTCTCTCTCTCCTGCTCTGCCTTGTTTTCTTTCTCTCTGAATTAGTATGAAATCAGCACCCTGGAAAGGAAGGCGTGGGAGTGGTAAAGCTGGTACAGAGGAGACAGCACCTCCCTCAGTCCTTGCTTCGTCTTACCTCCAAGCTTGGTGAATGTCTTCTCCGTTTCCCGTCCCCAGCCCTCTGCTCGGCCCTTGGCTGCTCCAGGACAAACCCCTAACAGGAGGACCAGCTGGATTCAGCTGGACAGGTTGCTCCACCAGAAGCTGGGGAGCAGAGATGTCCTCCCTCATTAGATTGATCAGGACGTTGTACTTAGGCTAGTTTATTTTATTCATCCAACCAAAAAAAAAGTGTTAAATTTGTTCCCCCAAATTTATCATGTTTTAGTTGGAAGTCCCAATGTCCACAAATGAGAGATTTTAGTTTTCTTTTACAAAAACGTTGTTTTTTCTTGACAAAACTTTGTACCGTCTCTGTGATGTCATGAAGCTTCAATGAGATTCTCTGTCCTGCTCTGTTTGTGGGTCTGTGATACAAATGCCAAGCTCTGCCTTTGAAAGCAAAATGAACTTTTCCTTCCTTCTTGCTTTCATCTTTAGACATCAAGGCTTAAGGTCAATGGCATGTGGGTGCGGTAAACATCCTTAACATCCTTTACATCCTTCTTCCTTTTCAAATACAGAAATTAGTTGAGCAATTAGGAATTAATGCCTTGTAATTAGAGTAATGAAACTGTACAGCCAGTATAGTGAAAAATTATCTAATAATTTTTGGCAGTAACAGCAACGAGGTTTTGTGTTTGAGGGTGGTCATGCTGTGTAGGTTTGTACAGCTCCTAGCACAACAGGGCCCCAAGATGATCTCTTGGGATAGGCAGGTTTGCGTGCTGCTCTCATTAAGTTTATGCCACACTTTCCTGACTTCAATAGTTCACGTCTTTGCCAACTTCATCTGGTCGGACTGATTATTTTTTTTTTGTGGAGTATGTGGTTGCAAGTGAATTAAAAGAAATTATAATTGTGCATTTGCAGCTTTACAGCTGTAGTCTTGGACACGGCTGAAATGTGTCTGCGTTGTTCACGTCAATGCGTTGTTCTGTCCAGGCTTCGCCATGGCAATTGCAGGTTTTCATCTCTCTTTTCCCCATGCTCGGGGAAGAAGAGGCGTTTGCTGTCCCCAGGTAGTGGTGACCAAGATCCTGAGGAACTGTGGTGCCAGGCTGAGACTCTTCACAGAGATTCTGCACAGCCAGCCGGGCTCTGCTGCAGCCGCAAGTGCTTGATGCTTCTGTGGTTCATATTTAGGGTCGTGTAGGCCACCCTGAAAAAGGTGGGTGCACAGTTTGATGACCATGATGTGGTTTAAATATTTTGACTAGCATCATGGAAGAACTGTGGCAGAAGCATAAAATGTCACCTGCAGCGGAGTAACTATCCATCCTCTCCAGATGATACCTGACTCCTCAAACACCTCTAGCAGTGGTTCCTGGAGAAAAGAGCCTCCTCTTGTAGCCTGGCCTCTCCTTAGAGCATTTCTGCATGTGCTGAACAAGATAGCAATGAGCTATTGTATTGCACGCCTAGAAGGTCTGATGTAAGGTTGCCTGGACTGCTTCAACTATTGCATTCCTGATCGGTCGCAAGCTTGACTTTAGAAATCTTCTGGTGCTTCTTAAATATCACCAAGTGTGTCTGTAACAGTATCAGTGTTAAATAGTCACTGCATGGAAAAGGGGGAAGGCCAGAGTAAAAAGCTGGTCCTTCAGAGAAGCTAAGCATTGTCTAAAATGTGAGGACTCATCACCCTGCCTGTGCGGATGAGCATTCAGCTGGGGTTTAGCATTATAAACCTTTCCTCTGGTCAGAGGTGGTTATGCATGAGTTTATCTGCATTTGAAAGCCCACAGCCATCCAGTTGCTTATAATACTGAGGCAGTATCGGGACACTACTCCTTACTTGCGTTGAGGCTCAGTCTAAGTCCTGGACTATGCCTCAGGCTGTGGGTCTGGACTTTCAGAGACTGACTGACAACCTCCCACTTCAAACACATTCAGCCACCTGCATGCGTGAGGTGGGATGAGATCCTAAATTGCAGGTTGTGAGTTCACAGTGTGAAGCCTGAAGTGTAATTCCTGTTGCCACTCATTTCCCCAAGTGCTGACAGTGGGACGGAAGTGTCCATCCTTCCCAGGCACAGGATGTCATTCAAGTCAGAGTTCAAAGGTAAAATAAATCTAGTTTTAAGAATGCTGGCTCAAAAATGTCGCAGCCACTGGGCACAACTTCCTTTACTGGTTCAGACTTGCTGAAATGAATTTAAAGAGTTAACTTTGTTCTGGCAGGGTTTATGCTAGATCAGGTACACTCTATCCACGCTGCTCTCACTTCACAGCAGATCAGGTAGCAGCTGACATAAAAGCATAACCTTGGCACAAAGTTTGCATTGTGTGCTCTGGCTAATGCAAGAGAAATGCAACTATGTGCCCACGCCTAATCCAGATCACTGGAGGGCAGTCTGACAGTGCACAGATCGGGATTAGCAATCCTGCAACCTGAATACTGCCTTTCTGGGGCAGGGTGTCTCGTGGCTGCGTGTATCCTACGTGGGGAAGCTTTCTCTCCCTGTCTTTCCTTCCTGTGGGTTTGTAAAAGTTGGGCTTGATCTGCTGAGTCTTAAACCAAGGTCCCCCCTTTCACCATATGGGCTGGAGAGTAGGGACTTGGACCCTGATTTAGGTCTAGATGACAAAATGCGCAGCAAAGTTCAGGAGGTTCAAATGAAGAAGGTTCAAACCTTTTTGCAAGCTTTAAATACATCTTAATTTGAGGATTGTGAAGGTCTGAATAGGCATCAATTATCATTAAACCAGGATATTCTTCCTCATGACTGACCTTAGTCCTGTTTGTGGCTGAGGGCCAGCATTCAGGTCGCTGACCAAGTCCTCCATTAGTACACAAGTTCCTAGCTGGTGAAATGAGTTTTGTGCTTCTACCCACGAACAGGAGGAGCATGTGAGAGCTCCTTGGAAAGCAATGTGACAGCACCGGTGGTCTCTGCTAGCAGACAGCAGAGCCCAGAGCTGCTGCCTGCAGATCCCGGATCACTGTAGGCGGGACAGGATTGCTTTGCACTTGGTCGCGTAAGTGATGCCACATGGGCTTTGGGCTGAAGGAAAGTAACATTGGTTTAGGACACAGTTTGTTGTCTATTAATGACCTTTCTTTTGAGGTATTGAGATTTTAACTCCCTGTTGCATGGACTAGGGAAGGCGGCAGTGCATGGGTCAGCTGTGGGGTACCTGTCCAGAAAGGGTCTGACTGATACAGCATTTTCTGGCGCAGAGAATCTCACCGTGCAGCTCTCGCAGGGACCAGCACGGTAAAGTGAGCCTGGTGCCCCAGACATCAAAGAGAGATCCCATTCTGAAGCTGGGGAGCTAAGCAGTGGGAACAGGAACGCTGTAACATGAACTCGGCGGCTGGCCTGGGCTGTGCGGACAGTTCAGGAGTCTAAAGGCACCCTGTGGCGCTCCCCAGGAAAACTGTATTTACAGGATCAAAGCAGTGCTGCTTCCTTTCCCAGGGCATTCATTTAGTCCTCAGAACTAGATCCAATGTCAGATCCAGCTCATCTCCAAGATGAACAGAGGGCAAGGTGGCTATTAGGCGCAAAGGGGCTATTACCACAAGTGCCCTACAAACTCCTGACAACAGCAGGCTAAAAAATTGTTATTAACATTTTAAAGTTGCAGTTGAGCCATCAAAAAGGATGATGGCTGGCAGGTTTTTCTTCTGTGTGTTTGCAGGTAATAGGAGCTGCAGTCAGCTTTTAAAGAATAGTAAGTGTTTCATCTCCTGGGGTATAATTACATCTTTTTAAGTGGCTTACATGGAAAGCAGAATCATTCCCAATTAAGTGATGGGCTGCTGATTTCAGGCACTTGGAGAATTTATTAGCGGAGAGTGCTGGTCTGGCTGTACATCAGGTCCTTCACAGAGGACTGCATGAGTGGGCAAGGATGTACTGCCCTCTCCCTCCGCCAGCTGCAGCCTCTGTGGCCTTGGGGAGAGCAGTGGCCATGGGGACAGGCAAGAGCACAGCTATAGTTACTCCATTGTTCAGCCCATGGGCTGTAATCCGTAGGGATCGCTCCCTGCTAAGGGTAAGAGAGGAGTTTGCGGTTCTTGAGCCATCTCTCGGCTCCTCTGCTGGTACCGCGGATGACGGTGCCCACCATTGTGGTTGTGTCTGTCACCTGCCCCTGGGCAGCCAAACTGAGCGTTTCAGCTTGCTTCACGTAGCACAGCCACCTGCTCGCCTGGCAGGGTGAGGGTTTTTACCAGGAGCTGCTCTCTGAAGCACTGCTGAGAGGCAGAGACTCTCCATCCCATTAGCAGCTGTGGCATACCTTGAAGCTGCTCTGAAAACTCAAAGCGCATTGAAATACCTGAGGCAGGGCAGGGACCACTGCAGCACCCCGGAGCAGAGGGAGACCTGAGCTGGCTGGCTGCCCGCAGACGGGCGCGCCCCGAAGATTAAAATCTAAACAAGGTTTCAGCTCCCCTTTCCTTATTAAATAGCTTGTAATTGCTTTCATTCACGTGATGAGGATCTTCAGAGTTAGTGTCTTCAGTGGGAGGCAGTGTTCTGGCAGGCACCGTGCCCCTCCTGCCTGCCGTCAGCAGATCGACTCCAAAGTGAGGGCTGTCTGCCTGTCTAGCTCTGTGGCAAAGCTGCTTGTGCACCCCAGGTGTTCCCAGAGGTGGACATAACCTGCGTGTGATTTCGAGGACCGTGCTTGGTCAAGGATCTTGGTGGTGCTCCATGCCTTTGAAAATCAGGGCTTTTGTATAAGTAGTTAGCATGGATTTAGCTAGCAGCTCCATTTGAAGCGTGCAGTCTCAGGACACGGTCTAATAAGATTTTGGTCCTGCGCAGGCAGAACATTTATTTCTTGTGCTGGGATGCTCATGTTGGATGCTTTGTCAGCAGGAATTTAACCATCATAACATCCATTTTTATGGGTCTCCTGTTGCCTGGGTCATCCCCCTGTTATATCCCAGAGGTTGGTGTTTGAAAGCTGAGCACTAGTTGCAACCAGCCAGCACATAGGTTGAGGGACTTGCAATGAGAGTGTTTTGGCCATATTGTACTAGAAACATGAGGCTGAGCTGGACTGTAAATCACAGATTATTTCAAATATCAGAAAGAGTATCTAGCCTATAGCTGTCATGTATTCATATTGCCCAGGGATGGCCAGCCAGTTTCCTATATCTTGATGCTGCGTATAGGGAAGGGCTGGAGAGGAGAAGCAGGAGGGGCTGAGGGGGGCAGGCCTGGAGATCGCTCTGGCTTGTGAAGTGCTCTGCAGAATTAAGGAGATTATAAATCATCATAGCCGGGCCAAATTCATCCATGCTACTCCCTGAAATCAGCCCTGCATAGCTGGTGGAGAAGGAAGCCTGGCTTATCAACAGAGGTTCTCCCAGTAATATCACTCAGGTGATCAACCTCACCTTCTCCAGCATACCCAGCACATAGCTCCACCTGTGCTACATACCTGAGACCTGCTATCGCAGGGAGGGGAGAGGCAATTTGGGTTTAATTGCCTGGAAGCTGGTCAGATCCTGACTCATAAAGGGCTCGTGAGAACTTGGGGAGAGGAGATGAATTTAAAAATTGCTCTGTCCAGTGGCCAGCATGTTGCTTCTCCCCCATGTAGGACCAAGACACTGGTGGCAGTTTCAGTTGATCCTGCTTCTCTGCCATTATGATCCACGCCGGAAACATCCAGTGAAGTCAGAGCCTCAGTAAGGTGCCAGCCTATCTGAGTCTTGGCCGTGGGCAGATGCAACAAGAGGGAAGGACAGGTCTGGGAAACAAGGAGACAACAGATGAAAGAGATGACAATGGTATCAGGGCTAAGCAGCACGCTGGGGATGAACATGGAGTGGAGAAGCCTGCAGCAAGCCAAGAGGGTGAGGTGGAAGGTTTGGAAGAGCAGAGTTGTCTTTATATTGTTGTGGCAGGATCCCATTTCGGAGTGGTACACTGAGACGAAGGGTTGAATGGTCCATGCTTGCCCCTCTGCTCACCTGGCATCCAGTGCTGGGCGTGAAGCAGGTACAGAAGATCCAAGTTTCAACAGACTGTCCCAACTCTGCTCCCGGGGTAGGATTTTACCACAGGCACTAATGAGGGCACAAGCAGACCACCACTGGGTATTCCTGTAAAAAAACTCCCATGATGTGCTGTTCCCAGCCAGCAGCTGGGAGGAGAACACTCCTGTAGCAAGGATAAAGCTTCACCCCTTGCCTAAGAGCAGCGGGTGGCAGGGATTCACATCCTTCGGAGGAGTAGAGCGGAGGCCAGCTGCATCGAAGCAGGTATGTCCTTAGGATCATGTGAAGATATACCCTGAATTCAAAGCTTGGGCTGTGGGTAGGGCATTTGGTGAATTTTAGTAGGGGAAGGATCTTCTCAGGGGCTTTTGGGTTGCTTTTTGGCTAGGATCATGGTAAAGGAGACGTTGGGAGTACTTTGGGGAGCTGTAGCTGGCAGCTGCTTTGCCTTGGGAACTTGGACTCGCAGTGATGAACCTGATACAGCTCTGTGGTTAGACTTGCACAATTTCTTTTTTTTTTTTTTTCAGAATTAGCAACACTGAACCCTTTCAAAAAATACATGCAAGTTTCATTAAGTTTTTGTTCCCAAGAAAAAAGAAGTTAAAACCTGAAACAAAAGGCTAACTTAAGCCTTTTGTAATGAAACACTTTCATTTTATGTTTTGAAACAATGTGGGTTTTTTCCTCAATGTTAATTTAGTTTTGTTTAAAACATATATAGCAGCATGACATGTAACTAAATCCTCTGGCTGATTTGTCATGATCTAGTCTGAATTTTTCTGTTTCCTGAAAGCTGTGTTCTCATGTCAAACTAGAACAACCTTTTTTCTATGCTGGAAACGCTCAGCAAGTAAAAAATCCTCCATCTTTTAGCCATTCCTAATGATGCCTGAGAAATGAGTAAGCCCATAACCCACTAATTTCCCACTCCTCTTAACATTGCACTGCTACATTGAAAAAGCAGATTATGGGGAGGGGAGATGAATGCCCCCTCCCTACATGCCCGCAGTGGGGCACGATTCAAGACCTCTGAAGGACGCCTTTGTGCAGGACACAAACCCGCTCTGGGAGCCGAGACAGGCGATGCCACCCGCTCCGCTTGCTCACGCCGGCCACGTCAGCGCCTCTCAACAAAGAGGCAGGTGTTTTCTTTGGGCTGCGTGCAGCACCGAGTAGCGTGTTGGGCCTCTTCTTTTATCCTTTTTATTAAATAGACTCAGATGGCACCTGGGGACTTGATTTTCCTTTCCTCAAGCTAAGGCAGTCAGGAGTTAACCCCTCTTATAACAGTGGTGCTGCCTCTAAGTAACAGCCTCCCAGTTACTCATTGAATGGCTCAGGGCTCTTCGCTTAATTAGAGAACAAATCTGTGGGTTGTTGTTTTGGTTTTTCCCCCCCCCAGCTTTTTTCAGTCTGCAGACTGCATTTCCTATGGATATACCTTCACCGCTTAGGGACCAAACATCCTGGCTGTAGCCTTTCCAGACTGTTTTTCAGTAAGGGCTTGTTCTTGTAAGCTGTCCGCAGGACCCTGGGGGTTTTAAGGATCAGAAGATGAAAACTCCTGTAGGCATTTATCCTGGGAAACAGAATCCCTTTGATTCTGTTACCTCCCATTAAACCTTGTTACGCATATGGGCTTTTGTGAAGCTATTTTTTCAGAAATTCAGTAGCTGGTTTGGTTCATCCCATGAGGGGTCTTTTTGCAGTTAGGTGCATTTGCTCACCAGGTTTGGCGTTGGTTTCTCATGGCCACAGGTGTTAATAACCCCTGTGGGATTGGGCTTACTGTGGCAGCTCTTAGAGGTTCCCCTGGTTTCTCTTACTGTTCCCAGCTAAGGGGTTTCTCACAGAGCTCTGTGCTTCTTCAAACAAAGCACTTGCATCTTCATTTTAAGGTAAAAAGTGTGGTGAAATTGGCATATATTTGCCAGTCTGCTTTTTTTTCCTCAAAAAATATTTATTTTTTGAGAAAAAACAACAAAAACAAAACAGTCTCCAAATATTATTCTTAATGCTTGCTGGAAGAACACAAGTCCCAGTGTTGCGTACCATTTGAAACATCCATTCAGAGCTGCATGTGCAGAAATGCCAATGTGCAGTGACTGCTGAGTCCAAAGAAAAAGGAAGTATGTAGAATAGAAAAAGTGTAACATATTTATGCCTAACTACAGATTAAGCCACAGAAAGGATTCAGCATATATATTCTTGGTCTAAGTCTGTGCACTGCATGTGCTGCAGTGTTTGTTACCCACAGACATTGCTGTGAACTATTTTGAAGGTAGGTGGTATTTGAATTTGCACCCTGTTGTGCTCTTGCATGGACAATACACATGGCTCTGTGAGTCACAGACTTTTTAAAAGAGATGAAATCTCAATTATTTTAGCTCAGGAGAGGTCTGTAAGAAGGTGCAGGAGGAACTGAATTCTGTCCCTCGTGATACCTAGAAATTTTCCCTAGGCTTTGTATTTGACAGGTAGGTCATGGGTGGACATACCCGTGTCTTAAGCAGTGCCTGTAGCAATGCCCAGCTGTCCCTGCTGAGGAAGGAGTCACTCCAACAGGCAGGTTTAGATACCATGGTCAGTCTGGTTTGGTTTTTTTATCGCTTCTTCGATGTCTCTCTAGCAGGTCATGCTCACAAGTTCATGTCGGTCCTGTCTCTCTCAGGTAAAAGACCTACTGTCGTACGCCACAGCTTCCTGTAAGCCCAAGTGCCAGGGCTCTGTCCATATGGAAATCGGTATATAACTGGGAAGAAATATAGCGCCTGCACTGGCTTTGGTTCAGCAAGGAGTCGGGGCACGGCAGGAGCACAGACCTGAACTGGGTACCTGGGAAGTCCCGTGGTACAGGTGCAGCCTCAAGCTACTCAGCTGCAAAGGAAATAAACGGACATCTGTCTGCAGCCAGATGCAACTCCTTACTTTCTGTGACTGTTTTCAGAGGGGGATCACCTCTCGGAGCTGGTGTTTTGCAAGCCAATCTCGTATTTATTTCAGGATCCCAGGGCACTTTGCAAACATTAAGCCTGAGGCAGCTCCGTAACGTTGTCCAGGGAAAGTGTGTTAAGGGAATCATCCTTCAAAGTGCAGCCAATTTGGAGTAAACTGGGCAATGCTTAACGGTGCAACAGAGCCTGCAATAACTGTATGGATCAGGAAGTGAAGAAGGATTATTGCTCATTTACATAACGATGGCACCCAAGGGTGCCAATTAGGATCACGGGCCTATTGCATTGGTGGTGTGCAGACACTTAATAGGAGGCAGTTGGCTCTGAAGGGCTCCCGCTGGACTTCTGAAGGAAAACCTTCTGTATAAATAGGGATGGAACAGGGATTTCTATTCAAATGGATTTTTTTTGTCTCGGATTTTATATTTGTAGTGAATGTTTGGGAGAAAATATATATTCCTGAACAGCTCTGTTTGGTATCTAAAAGAGAGTGACTTGGTGACTTACTGTATGTCCTTTTATAATAGAGATGTTCCTAGTCACACAGCAGAAGCATTTTGTATTAGGTAATGAATAAACAGAGGATAAAAAGGTGTGTCCAGCCCAGCAGAGCTTATTTTCTAACTATAAGGCAAGAGTGAAGGGATGGATCTAGTCTGAGGCAGAAGAGGTTTTGGTCTACATGAGAGGTGGAGATCTTCACATTTTGTAAGCACGGTGAGGAGAGTTTGCTGCTGTGTGTTTGGAAACAGGTGATTACAGAGATGGGGAAGTCAGTGTGGATAGGGTTTATAAAAATAAAAGAGGAAATGGGTTTCCACAGTGGTGGAGAGATGGAGAGAAGACTGTGGGACAATGAAGGACGGAGATGGTTGCGGGCTGTGTGGGGGACAGGAGTGGGAAAGGTTATGAACTCCTCAGCTGTGCCTGCTTGTCTTTCATCCAGTGCCTCAAAATCTGAGACCTGCTTGTTGGTGAATGGAGATAAGGATCGAAGAGGTTTTCAGGGGACAGCCACCTCTGCATACTAGTAAAAGAGGAAGTGAGTTGTTTGCTGTCCTGCTCCTCTCCTGTGCTACATGCATTTCTGTGGTGCTACAGGTCTGGAAGTTCCTGTGCATGCAGAGTGCTCTGTCAGCAATAGGATGCTGTAGACATGGGGACTTGGAGTGCCCAAAATACAGAGGGATCCATTGCCATGTTTCCTGTCCTGAAGCATCGTTTTTGGGCCATGGCGAGTCATCTGACCTGCATTCTTCCCTTTTATCTCCCATTTTGCCACAAGTGCCCCATGCTGGACTAATGTTTGAGTTGTGTTGGCAAGAGGAGGCCAGGGAACAGCATGCCTCTGGCATCTTGCATAGAGGAAAGGGTTTCTTCTGGGGCTTTTCTGAGAATCTGTCCTGAAAAAATACCTGCAGTGGTGTATAGCTGGAGACTGCTCACAGCAAGCTCCAGAGATTCACAGATATCCGTCAGTACTGCCGGAAGAGAGGTTTTTCTTTGCTCCTAAACTCATGGGCCATGCTCCCAGCTTCTAAATGACTCTCACAAGGTGGAATGCTGCTTTTGGATCCTAAAACCTCCAGAAATGCCTGAGGCTTAACCCATTGGGAGAAAAAGCATTTGTCTTATCTAAAGTCTGGAGGTACTCAGAGCTGAGGAATTGCAGGCCATGGGAAGTTTTCTGAGTATGAGTGTTTTGGTAAGGAAGCTTTCGGAAGTGCTCTATGTTGGCTTGTCACAACCTTTTGTGGGAATAATGGTAGGCAAGTGTTAACAGCTGAAGACACCGCCTCCAAACCTAGAACTGAGGTCTTTGTGAATCTGCAGTGCCGTAAATCTCAAAAATTTGAATATAAAGGCAAAAATGCTTTGAAACATGTTTTGAGGTCCTGTAGCACATGTTGAAGCCTAAACTCAAATTTTGCTGAAGAGGGGAAGCTGTTTCAATTTCTAAGCCATCCTTGGAGCAGTGGGAAGCACTTTCTTTCCCAGGAGTGTTGTATCAGTGCTCTAGAGCCAGACACCCTCTTGCTAATCCTCTCTGGCCCCATAAATCCTGTGCTTCTTTCTGCACAGCAGTATAGTCTGAGCAGATGGACTGGGATGTGGTCCCATTGCAAGCCTGTTGCAGCCCGATAAGCTACGTCTACTGTTTCTTAATCTAACCACCAACTGCTGGAATATCAAAACATGGACAAATACAGTTACGAGGAAGATGCGAGAATTTTTCCTGATAGTAGTTTGTGATCTGTCTTTCTTTGGTTTGGGTTAATGGGTCCCATGTATCTCTCTTGTTCTTGTTTCTTCATCACAGCTACTATATTGATATCTGTAGATATCTGTTTATCTGCCAGGTACCACTGCCAGCTAGCCTTAAAACAAGAAAATGAGCTTTTTGTTTCTCATCCGAGAAATGCTGGGTTATTCTAACTGCAGGTTTCATGGTATAACCTGGCTTGATTTGTCTTTTAATGTTCTAGTCACTGAGCAGGCACTAAGCACACATAAGATCAGCCCAAAACTTTACCAAGCCCAGTATCCTATGTCCAACAGGAGCCTACAGCAGGTGATTAAAAAATATGGGCAAGAAATAGGTACCTGAATTGCTTTTTTCTTGCTGAACCCACTCAGCTTCTGGTGATCTTGTTTAGGCTGTATTGCCTTGATCCTCAGGTGAAAGGCAAAAATAGCCACTCGATAGCCTTCATTAATGAAAGAGAGAAAATGATGTTATAAGGAAGCAAAGAGCTGACTCCTCTCCATCTCTCACAGAAGGTCCTTTGCACCCCTCTGCACTTCTCACAGATTTGCTGAAAGCTTCATTCTGGACTCCTTTGCTATGGTGTGGGCCAGAAGGACAGCCAGCTGTAACGCCTAGCAGTTTCTGCCAGTCGAGCCGCAGAAACATCCCGGTGGGTCACGCCATGCAGGTACACCATCCAGCGCTGCAGCTGGCCTGACCTGGAGCGGTCAGGCTGCTGCTGCCACCGACTGATTCATAGCTGGAAAAAGCAGGCTGGCAGAAAACTTCTGCCAGTTCCCCAAAGCCAAGCCCAGTGAGCACCACCGACATGTTCCAACGCCTGTTTGTCAAGCTAGAAATATCAGTGGAGTATGACAGTGTTTGCTGTGGTCCCTCCCAGGATGATGTGGGCTGGGAAGAGGGAAGGCAGCGCCAGAGGAAAAGGCTTGGCCAACGTGTAGTTTCTGGCATGTTTTTGTACACATGCTGAGTGCCACCCTTCGTGGCTTCCCTTCCTTTTGGGTGTATTTGTTAGGGGAGTTGTGTGAGTAAGAAGCGAAGTTTCTGTTTAAGCAATAAATGGAGACATCGCTTCTCGGAGGGCTGGCGCACAATGCCTGCGGTACGTGCCAGACGGAGCTGCAGTGCGTGATCGGGAGCGGAGTTCAGTCCTGCACCTCTGTGAGCTCCATCCCTTGCTCCAGCCCTTCCTGAGAATTTTTCCTGAGAATCATGCTCCTAAACCTCTGCTTATTCCTCTAAAAGTTCTGTGTTGGGGGGCTAATCACCTCTCAATTACACTGCTAAATAGGTAACAGCTCTCCAGCTTCCAAATACCTCCATTATGTGACAGCATGTAGCCTATACCTACTTCTGCCCCTTATTTGCCCTGGATCAGGGCCGTATCAAACTTTGGGATAGTTCTTTTCCACTGCTTCTCATCCTCTACCTGCTTCAGCTTTATTTTGTCCTGGAATAGGAAAGAATTTAATAAGTAAAAGAGAGCACTGAACGCACTTCTGAATTGCAGTTAGCCAGGTAGCTGTGGTCTGAATCTGCCTCGCTCAGATACTGTAGGTAATGAAGCCACACGGCTTCTATGTGCAGGTCCAAGATGATGTGGTTTCTTTTTAACTCAAAGTTGCCAGATTACAGGTCTGTCAGCTGTGCTCCTGCAAACTGCAGCCATGTCTCCCACCTTTAGTATAAAGATACCCAAGTATTTAGAGGCTTTCCATGAATATCTAAGACAATGCTGCAGTTTTCTCTTTAAATAGCAGGGTCAATTCAATTTTCGTGGGAAGGGGGATCCGGGAAGGATAAGGAAAGAGGTGGGCTGTGTGCTCATGGTTAAAACTGAATTAATGTTTGGGAGTGTTTGCGAAAGGGAGAGGGAGCCTTGGGGTAATAGCAGAGGGCTTGTTCACAATTTCAGTGCAAACTGGATGAGGAGTGGATATGCAGCAGGTAGATCTTCGGCTGAGACAAGCCTAAGGAGTAGACTTTGCCAAGAAGCGATGCTATGAGATCAGCGCTCAGCATTCCTTATGGGCGTGTGGCTTCACAGCAATATTGCAGGGACAAGCCCACCAGCAGATAATAACAACCTAATTTTAGATTCACAGACTCCCAAACAGGGTTGGGCGTTTTTATTAATGAATAGCATAGTCACTTAAGAATCCAGGTTCAGCAGATAGTTTTGGCAAGGAAAGAATGGAGGGTTGTAAAAGGTGGAAGTTGCCCTTGATATTCTCCTCTGAAACAAGGGCTCATCCCACAGCTTATATGAAAAACTTTAGAGAGTGAAAAAAGGAAAAGAAACATTTCTGATAAACATGCAATCACATGCTGGATTAACGTGGGTTCTACTAATCTCAAAACAGTGGGTCCATTTTGAGGGGTTTTGCTTTCTTTTGTTTGTTTACAAATTAAAAAGAAAAATAATTGTCTTGGCAGAATCTGAAACAACCAATTTTTTTTCCTGACTTCTAGTTTGTGGTTGTTTTTGATTCAACTACAGCGCTAAACAGTGGTCTGTAAATTCCTAATCTCGGCTCGTCTCCGAGGCTGTACACCCAGGAGTTTCTCCTTGCTGCTTTACTGTGGTCATTTGAAGGGGGGGCCCAGAACTAACTCTGGCTTCTGAGATAGGTAGTAAGATGTTCTCTCTGCTGTATCTTGGTGGAATAACAGATATCTCTGCCAACTGAAATTTGTCAAGAGCCCTTGTGTTATACTCCCACTTGACAAAAATACCAAGGTTCACCCAAGCAGCTTCAGTTGCTCTGAGTTCTGTAGACTCCAGAAGGTCTGTCCCACCTGCGTGGCTCTGGGCACTTCTGCTAAGGTCTCCTCTACCACTTTCCTCCCAGACCTGGAAGTACTCATCTGTCGTGGCCAATCTGAAGACTTATTGGAGTGGAGAACATACCCATTTGATTTTTCCTATCCTTCATGCTGAAGGTACATGGCATGGGGAGAAATCACAACTCTCGTATATATGCCACAGTCTCCCCATCCTCCAGGCTCCGTGGCTGTGACACTGTTGTGATGCTCTCCCTTCCACATAACTTCAAAGTTTTTTATATCAGAACTACTAATCTGCATTTCCCCTTTTTCATTTCTTCCAGGGGCTTGTTGTTTTCAAACAGTAACTGAAGGGGAAGGTGCTTCTGAGAACCATGATGTCCCTGGGTGTCAGTAAAGGTAATTCCTTTCCCCATCCCAAGCTCCTGGGGATCTGTCCACTGTCACAGCTTTCCTTTGCCTTCTTTGCTCAGTTGTATCTGCTGTAACGTCTCTGCTCAACTTCCCCAGTGCAGTGTGCCCAAGAGGACACCTCTTCCTGGTCTGGGACCTGCTCCAACCTGCAGCTCTAAAATTACATGCATTTGGCTATAATTTCAGTATCCATGAAGGTATACAGAGCTGGAGAGCTTATAGCCTGGCTGATGTTTTGAGATGAGCGAAAGGCTAATAAACTACCATATTATTCTCTTTCCAAGGCCCTCCTTAAAATTTTGTCTTTGAAATGTCTACTGAAAGTATAGCAGCAATTAGCAGCCAGTGCAGCAGCTGACCAGGATGGCTTCCCTGTATCTCTGTCTACCCACACCCTCTTGTTGTCTCTTCTAGAGATAAAAACCAAAAGTCTGTGGCCTGGAGACCACCCTTCTGCAGTGCGCAATATCCATACAGTAATGAGAAGACTGCCTTTATTATTAATAATGTCATCTTATCAAAGGAGTGTGAAAAAATCACTCTGGGGCTACAAGTTGCTCTGAGTTGTCCCAGGAATACATCCAAGCTGTAGAATTCTGTGGCAGACTCTGAGATTTAATTTTTAAGCAACAGATACTCACAGGACCTTTAGGTGTGAATAGATGGGATGATGCTTCCAAATCCATAGGTAACCTGGAACAGTAATCTGGAGAAGAGTGGAAATGCCTTATTCATTTCCATTAGGCAATAGACTTAATTTTCAATGTCAGTGCTAAGAAAAGCTGCCCTTCCTTTTCCAGGTGCTCCCCATGGGGAGTGTTACTGCTGGTCCCTAATCTGCACCCTGACGTAGATGTGGCCCTGCATAACCGTGCCTTTTAACTGCTACTGCTAATTCCACATGAGGAAGAACATTCTCTTCATTGCTATAGCTGTGTTTTCCTTAGAGACAATTCAATATAACTAGCTGTTTAAAAAAAAAAAATAAAATCCTACCCCTGCTACACAACATATACTTGAAGCACATGACCGTGTGTCAGAGATTAATCAATTTACTGCGTGTCAGCTGCTCAGGGATAACTATTTCTGGGCAGCCTTCTAGTCCACCACAAGCACAAGATACAGAGAATTAGCTGACCCTCCTTTCCTGGTAGCTAAATTGAATAATTTCATGTTCGCCATAGTCTAAGAGTGTGCAGGCAGGCAGTTTCCTTGGCTTAGATTATAAGAAGTTATAAAGCTGCAGTAACTTGTTGGTGTCTCTAAACCCCTGAGCTGTATTGGTCCAAGTGTGACGAGGAGGGCAGGCTTGATGTTTTCAGCCTTCACCAGTCATTTCCAAAATAGCAAAAGATGGAAGATAGTCAGAAATACATAGAAAAGATTTCCTTATCTGGTCTTCATCTTACAATTTCCCCATGGCTATTTTCCTCAGAAGAAAATGCTGGATGGGGAATTTCCCAGTTAAAATGCTTTTTTTTAATAATACCCAGCTGCAATCAATTTGGTCTAGCAGGACTTTGGCACTCAAGGATGACGGAAGCCCTTCACATCAGTCATCTGCACATTTCCTTCCCCTGTGAGAGACTGTTCCCCCTTCCCCAGCCTCCCATCTCCTTCCCTGCCTGCTCCCAATATTTTTGGCTTTAATATTCCTCCCCGTTAATCTGTGCTTTTTTCACCCAATCTTTTTCCCACTGGGAGGACTTAGCAACTCCTAATCCATGACCTTCTGCAATTTCCTGCAGTTTAATTTTATGTTTTAATTGCCATTGCTGACTTTCTCAACCAGAGAATGTAGTTGTGGTTCATTGCCTGAACAGAGACAAGGAGCGGAATGGGGATGGTGGCAGAGTTGCTGTTGGACAGCAAAAAAGAGACCATACAGGACAGGACATTTCCAGATTTGGTCCAGAACTACACTGTTAGGGAGACATGGTTTGCAAATAAGTTTTTGAAACTGAACTTTGTAATGGAAATGCAGAAATGAGGAACCAAAGGACGTGTCTCCTCCAACTCTGACAGGCCACCAGAGAAAGCTGATAGCTGGGTGTTTGTATTTGATGGCTTACCTTTAACCCCCAACTCTTGGCTCAGCTTCATGCTCCAGACGTTATCATCCTCTCCCACAAACCAAAAAAGCCTTATGCTAGTGCTGATGTGATGGGAAACGCCAGAGGAAACTCACTGCTTCGTAAATATGTGATTAGACCACCCACTGAATGTCTGGTCTTCCTGAGAGAAAATTACTCATTAATGTTAAACAGTCCTCTGAAAGAAGAGAAAAAACTGTATGAATCTCTGTAGAGGAGGTGATGCATCAGGGTAAATTGATCCTGAAGTTTGGATGACATCTTGTTGCCATCTGTTGTCAGAAGTGGCAAAAGACTCATTCAGTGTTTGAATCTCTGACTGAAGGGAGATCCATGCTCCCTGTCATTTGAGATTTACCCCGGCTCACCTGCTGACACTGTGAATTCTTGCCCCTTCTCAGCAACCCTTCTCCTCTCCCCTTCCTTTCCCTCTGCCTCTCCTAGGACATGTCATTCCATCCACTGATGAAGACCGCAGGAGGATCATTAAGCAGATGAAGGTTCGCACCACCCTGAAAGGAGATAAGAGCTGGATCCACCACCATAACTCAGACTCTGAGGATGAGAAGAAGAGCAGCCCACTGTAAGTGTGGCCACTGAGGAATGCTCCTCTTCTCCCTTCCCTTTCCTTCATCGGCCTCCCATGAGTGCTCTGTTCTCCAGCCTGCAGAAGCAGCCCATGTGGTGCTAGGATGTTTTGGGGTCCCCATGATGCCAGGAAATGACACTGCCAAAGGGAAGCGGTGCTCCTGTTTAATTTTGATAAATGCAGGCTGGGGAGAAGCTCTGAGAAATGGCCTTTCCTGGGGGCTGGGAATCCAGCAGCATAGTCAGATTTGAAGTCTCAGGAGAACTCTGAAGTTTTTTTTTATAAGCCAGATTGTATTTCACCATCTCTGGAGTGACAGACAAAGGGGCAGACCTTGATGAGAGGGAATTTAAGTGATAAAACAGCCAGGTCTGCATCTCCCCCTGCAGCTCGCAGGGCTGTGTCACACAGCCACCTGTGTACCAGGGAACAGCACAATCTGCAGCAGCTTCTCTTTAATTAGAAACAAAACCAAGCCCAAATTGGTGGTCTTTTAGCAACTCTCTCTGAAAACATCACTGCCATGTTCAGCAAGGCAGCTCAGCAAGATGAGAAGTTAAATATGTCATTGTGTTTTCTCTTTACTCAGGTCTGGACAGGCCAGTGGAGGATCCCCAACCTCAGCACCTATTACTCACCAGAGTGACAGGTAATTTTGGGGACCCATCCTGTTGCTTCCCTTCTGTATTATCTCTTGGGGTCAGTGCATGCTTTCACTGGTTCTTCACAAGTGTCTGCTCTTTCCTTACCTCCTCATACCCACTCACTGCTGTGACTGTGTTGAAAAATACAGTCCTTGAGGAGAGCCGATATTGTTCAATGTAATGTCTTACAAACTGTCACCTTGTAGAGAGCATGGCTTATCTCCTGCAAAGTCCAGATGGATGAATGGATGGATTGATGTCTTTAATGCAGATGAACGAATGCCTTCAAGCTCATGATCCCACAAGATTACTGGTGCACATCAGCTCCTGTGCTAGTGTAACAACTGTATGCTCTAAGCCTGGGGGTTCCTCAGAGCAAGTGAAGCCCTGTGTGGGAGCTGAATTTACTTCAGGGCCAGAGCACGAGGGCTCTTCAGGAACCCAGGAGCTTGTAGGACTAGTGTCCTAAAATATGAAACTGTTGGAAAGGGCTTAGTCATATGTGAGAGCTCTTTGCTAGCTGCAGTGCGCTGCTGGGAGAGCATTGCCCTCTCCCATGAGCAGTTTCCTGCTTCCTCTCCCTTTTTCTGTGCCAGCTCTTGTTACTTCTTGTTGCAATTAGACAGGATGGTTTCCCTGCCGTGCCCTACCTCTTTCTTGCCTCCCTCTGCAGCATAGTGCTTTATCAGGCACAGGATCAGTAAAGACAGGGACATTTGTGACTTTGGAAATGTGACATCTGAAGGGACATCTTCACACAAATGTGTGAGGGCCTGAAGTTGACAGAAGGTGAGTGACAGGGAGTCCAGGACACTCAGGATCTGTTTATACTTCAAAGTGAGGACAGGCATTCATATGCCAGGCTGGAAAACTTCTCAGCTTCCCTGCAGCTCTCACTCAAAGCTAGGTACTCAGGGAACAGCTAGGCAATGGGGCTGAGATGTGCTACACCCTGCTAGTGCCTGCTCTGAGGACACTGCAGAAACAAGAGCTTGGGGCTGTGCTCAGCATTCATTGTCCTCCAGCTCATCCCATCCAGAGAGCTCCAGAGCTAGGCTAAGCCTGCAGTGAGTTTGCATTTCTATGTCTGTGAAGGCAACCGGATAAATCTGAGCTTGGCAACCACCTCAAGCACGTGGTGATGGGCAGCATAAATCTGCCTTCCTGCTAAGCTCTGACCTGATGGCTGACCCTGCTTGGAGCAGGAGGTTAGACTGGAGACCTGATGAGCTTTCTTACTGAATTATCTAGTGGTCGTAAGGGCACTTGGACAGACAGAAAAAGAGGGGGTGGTATCTGGGCGGGAGTGAAGGGAGCCTGTCTGAGCTCATTTGATGGGAACCAGGTCCTTGAGGCTCATCCTGGTCCCCACTTTGCTCTCAGGAAGATGTTTCCAAGACAGCTTGAAGCAGGTTCCAGGGATGCTTCCTCCTGCACTAGTGCAAGGGGCCAGATCCCCACCTGATGGTATCCCTTTCCTTTCCCTCTAGGGGAGCTATGCCGCAATGCCTTCCTGAGAATGGGCCCTCGGAGAAGTTAGTGTGAAGATGATGTTTTCCTGTGATAAAACAACCAGGATCTCTACTCCGTCTAATTTCCCCCCTCTATGCTATCAATCTGCGGACTTAATTTTGACCCAGAAAACAGTCAGCATGGTTAATTTTAATTGGCTAACTCAAAAATTCACTTTTCTTATAGAAGTCTTCTACAGAGCTTATTCTGATGATTATTCATTTTTAAAGAATCCTTCCAAGGTTAATTTTGGTGCAGCAGCTGAGGTACCACTCAAGGCCCATTTAGCTAGATTTTTGGCTTGACAGCCATCTGGACATTTCCCTTTAATACTGGTGCTGCTGCTGTTGTTTTTCCCCATGTTTTTAATTCACTAATGTCTGTTCTTTGCACAGGTCTTCTGCCTCCAAACCTCAATCCGGTTACCTCATCAGGTTGGTATAGAGTGGCATATATTTGGGCTGCAGGAGAAGAACAACTAGATCAGGAGCAACAAGCATGAAAAATATTACTCTCTCTTGGGTTCTCCTATTAGTTAGGAAAATTACAATGCTCAGGGAGTACCTTGGTGAAGAGATAGTCCTGAGTATTTTGTTTAACAAGTAGTTTGATGGTGATGTTAACAGAAAATCAGATCTCCTCTGTATGATACAGTGATCACACATGGAAGGATTATCGTGATAGGAAAATGTTCCACCATCCTTGTGATCAGCACATCACCAGTGATGGGGCTTGTGTGCTTCGGCTTCCTCTGACACACGGGCAGTTGCCCACAGAGACTCTGATGCCACCATAATCCTAAACAGGTTGGCAAGCCCTGTGATATTATTATTACACTGAAGCCTGTGTGCGAGCTGATTTTACCGTGTTGTCTAATGCCAGGGAGTAGGAAGATGGGACTTTTCTCAGGATGACTCTCCCAAGGAAGGACCTTCCTGAGCCAGCACCTTCCTCCCGACAGGACACGCGGACACTGTTAGGCCAAAGAGTGGCTGCAGGTCTCTTAATTTTAGTTCCAAACTCTGTCCTGCAAAAAATAAAACATGTCTCTCTTCTCCCCAGAGGGGTGTTCACAAGAACCATCGATAAGACCTCTTCCATGCCGGATTCTTCATCTTCTAATGCCACACAAAAAAGGTATGTGTGTGTCTTCGTCTTCTTCATGAAAATGAGCTTTTAAATATTGTATATATTTCTAGTCATCCTGTTACTTTGGCCAGTGCTTGTGGGCTTCTACTGAGCTCCACTAAATCCCTACTAAATGCTGGAAGATGTGACTGTTCATTTAGGAGATCCATTCAGCAGACATGGGAAAAACAAGGCATCAAACTCCGTATTTTCCTCACCAGAGCATGGGATGGCAGTTGGCTGTGAAAGTACTCACTGGTTTAGGTGTAATTTGGCAAATAGTTTTGAGTGGGGGACAAATCACAAGGAATCCTTGCAAAGCTGTGACACTTCATTTTGATGTTTTTAATGTGGGTTGGTAGTTGTTGTTTTTTTTTTTGAAACCTGTTTTGTGATAGGCACTTACATTTAATTCTAGTAAGTAAGGTGTAAGCATGGCTCTGATCTAAGCAGATGTTTTGTTGCACCTCAAGCGAAACCTTTTGAAACCCTATTTTCCCCCCTGTTTTGATTCGTGCCACAAGGTGTCTTCTTCCTTCTCACTGGCTGATCCTGGGATGGAGTGGCACTGTCCCACAAAAGGGTACGCCTATACCGGCTCTGACAACTCACATTGGCACTGAGGAAGCGAAGTAGACCTCAAATCCTAGTCCAAGGCTGTGAAAAGAAGGCAAATGCTGCCCTTCAATTAAATGGCACTCCCTGAATTCAGGGATCTTTTAGGATCACCCTGTTTTACCCCATCATGTGGAGCATGAGCTCACCTGGGGAAAGAGGGTGGTGAAGGGTGAGAGCTCAGGAGGGTCATGTTAACAGATGTTATTTGTGCCCTCTGCAGCACTGCCACGAAGGGACGCAGCCTGTGCCGTTCTTCCTCTGGCTACAGGATGACCACTGAGGATTACAAGAAACTGTGAGTGTGCAAAGGGCAGCCGCACTTTCTGACTGTGCACAGGCTCAGCAGCACCTGAGCCTCAGTGATGAAGCCACCTGCACGTGGATGCCTGGCCAGGCATGGCTTCACCAGCTGAGCACTGCAGAGCTTTTCGCTGGAAATTGAAGCAGTTCTTGGTGCCACCTCCAGGCCTGTGTGGGCCATAAGGCGTTCCTTGAACTGGTAATGGCCTTTGTATGGAGTGAATTTTATCACTTAGTAGTAATTAAGGCAGAAACCAGAGGATGCAGCCTGGGGACTTGGTTTGCAGCATTGCTGGCCTTTCTGAAACCAGGAGAAAGGAGGGGCCTCGTGGAAGAACAGCACTGCTGACATTTCCTACACAGCTTTTCATGTCAAAGACTGTGGCTCTGATCTGAAATGCAGCTGAGCATTTATCATGAACCAGCCTCTAGGCTCAACCCCTATACTAAGAAAACAAAATCCTATGGGGACATGCGTACCCCAATGTGCATGAAAAATACAAGTGTCTTCCACGCTTGTGTGCAACACTTCTAGGGTCTGAACCCGTTTCCACATGCACTGCCCTTGGAT
Source organism: Gavia stellata (assembly GCF_030936135.1). Taxonomy (NCBI): domain Eukaryota; kingdom Metazoa; phylum Chordata; class Aves; order Gaviiformes; family Gaviidae; genus Gavia; species Gavia stellata. The sequence continues at coordinate 23,226,496 of NC_082607.1, forward strand.
TTACCTTGGGTTTTGCTTGTGCTGCCTCTGCAACAGTCTACAGAGGCAATTCCCTTACCCTGGCTCTCCCCTTCCCTTTATATTTCAGAGCTCCATATAATGTCAAGCAAAAATCAGTGGACTTGGATGAGGAGGATGTGCCTTTTACTCCAGATGAACATAAAAAGAGGTATGCCCTCCAGGTAACCACCTTTTTCTTGCAGGGGCAGTGGCAAGTGGACTTACTTTAACTGCTCATTACTAGGAAGGTCAGTTCGATGATGATTACAGCTGAGCTATTAGGGCTGATTGCAATAAAATAATAATAAGCAGATATTTCTACATAGAGCGCATCTATGCCCACAGGCAACTGTGCTCCCAACAAAATATAATTAAAAGCCTGACATGATTCAGCCTGACAGCATACCCCAATTAATTTGGCAGCTGGAAATGGGTTGTGGAATCCATCAGCTGCGTAGTGTATATGTGAAAAGATAGAGACGTACAAATAGCCTGGCGGTAAAAGGAGGACCCCACCTCCCACAGCCTACGTGTGTGCCTTTGAGTCTGGACCACGTGGGGACTTGCATCTAAGTTCAGATCCAGGCAGGTCTGTCATTCTCATAGCAGGAGTAGAATGTGTTTTGTCTGTGCGGTAGATCTGCACCTGATGCAGCCAGAGTCCTTGTTGCTTTCAGTTGAGTTTCTGACGAGCCTTTTCCTCAGATACAAGACTTTTACAAATGAAAACTTGGTAATTTGCCCACTGGGGACGAACGAATAAAAGTCCTTTCAGAGATCTGCACTTCTCCCTTGGTACATCCAGTGGTACTAATGTCTGTATAGACACACGCAGTCCATGTAGCATGACAGCCACAAAGCCTTTTCTTTTGTCCCGTGGTATGCAATATTGCAACCGATCTTGAAAAGGGGAACTCCCTCTGCCCTCCTGGAAGAGGAAGTTTGGGGTTTTTTTGCCTGATGCTTTACATCCATGTGAAAGTGCTGTGGCCCAGCATGAATGATACTAAAGAAAAAGATAAGACATTGTTATTCCTCTTAGCTCTGGCTGGATTTCAGCTCCCCAGAGCATGGGAGCTCTGTCAGGGTTAGCACAAGCCTCCACTGGGTTGTTAACCTATTGCCTCTTCAAGACTACACCTAGAAGCCACTAACAGCGTGAGCATTCCCTCCATTCCAGGACAGAGGCGGCCAACAGTGTCCTGAGACGCACTGCCAGCAGAGAACGTGCTTATGTCCTCTCGGCGGCCAAGAAGAGCAACGGGTGAGTCCTCAGCGTGCAACTGTGGGGCAGGAGACAGGGAAGAGGCTGTTGAAGGTGGTCTCACATGGGATGGTGGCCTGACCCAAGACTGTCTGAAGGAGGTGGGTACTTTTCCAGTGAGTGGAGAAGATGTAGCTGCTGTCCCTCTAGAAGTGCTAAGGATATCTGCAGGTTTCTGCAGTATTAGGGAAATCCTCCAGGAGTCTTGGGAAGTCTTCCTTACTGAGAGGGGTGAAATTTCAGGAAGAGAAAAACCATGATAGTCCCTAATTCCCTGGGGCCCTCAATCAAGACTTCAATTTTCAGACTCAGTTCTTAGTACTACTCACTCCAGTTTTGTTGCATGTTAGGCGGAAAATCAGAACAAATAGAAACTGCATCTAATATGGATCAGCTTTTTGTGACAAAGTTTGCCTTTACATTGTGTTTGAACAATAGCTAGATTTACAAGATCTTGATCTTGGTTGCAGTTTCAAAATAGTTCTGTGGGGAAAATCCCCACAGAACAGATTGGATAGTAATGTGTGGATGTGTAACAGGAATGTGAAGGATGTGTGGGAGCTACTGATGTCCAAAGCTCTGTTGTCCATCTCTTTCCTGGGAGGGGAAAAAAAAGCAGATTTCCAAGGTCTCTGATCTCCCAGGAGCCACGATAGTGACTTTTTTGCAGCTCGCTTTCACTATGAATCCTTTTCCTTTTGACATAACTCAGGGTGACACAGTGAGGCACCAGGAGGTTGCTAGTGTGGGAGGAAGCAGGGAGGGGATGCGCCAGCAGCACTCAACTGTGCCCAGAATAAGAGAAATGCTTGGACAGGGTTTGTAAGGATGTTAAGGGTGTTTGCACTGGCTACTAGTTCCTCTGGTGCACTGAGTATCATGTGGTATGGAGGGGAGGCAGGTTTGTATGCAGGAAGAAAAACAACTATCAGGAAGGTATAAAATTAAAAAGACCCTTTGGGGAAGGTTCTTTACTTCACATGTTATAACTAGCTGCTCTTCCTATTTTTATTTCCTCTGCTCTGTAATTTGTCCAGGTTTAGTACGCCCAGTCACTGTCAGCTCTGCCCAAATAGTGTTACTTGACCCCTTAAACGCCTTGCACCATATGGGTCAATTACGGGTCAGAGGATCTGTGGGAGGTGCCCCTGCCCAAGGTGTGTCTTTACCTACAAACTTCTAACTGTTGTCTTTGTGCTTCCTTTACAGCAGCCCAACGCAAGAATTTCCTCCCTTGTTCGCCAAGAGGTAGGTCACTGACCCTCTGGAAGTGCTGCTGGGGTTGTGCAACTGTGCACTGTATCTGGGCTGCTCTTAAATGCTGAGCTAGGAGATCCCCAGGTGTTTCAAAGCAGAGGAGGGACACTTCCCTTAAAAAGGATGCTCTGGGTTGAATCACGCTGGCTTTTGAGAGCCCACAGTGTTGTAAACACTGAGAATACAGTACTGATGATAATGGGCAACCTGAAACAAGGAGAGACTCGTTCACTGCCTTTCTTCTTCCAGGGAAGGCTGGTTCCAACTAGCAGGGTGAATACTCTTCAGACATTTAACTTCTAAAGCATTCGGTGCGATAGGGAAATGATGCCTAGGGTGCCCTCTGGGATTTAAACATTCAGCTGATGCTGTCACAGTCGCTTTACAAATAACAAAATGCAACTGATTTGGGCTGAAGATCTCACTTCATTCAGCCAGGTGAGATGCTCACCAGTAGTGGAGCACAGGCAGCATGAGGAGCAGGAAAAATCTGCCTCAAAGGGAAACAGAGGGAAAACATAGCTTAAGGGAAAACAAGAATTAAGTGCCTCAATTAGCTAGCAGTGGGGGATAGGAAACAGTGTGATATTTGTCTCTCTTTTTGCCTTTTGAAAGAATTGAGATAGAAGAAGAGGAAGGACAGCAGAGGAGGAGTCCAACTGTGGCTGGTTCATGCAGGTTTACACTAGATGACAACAGGTATTTACCTCATCCTGGAGTAATGTGTTGACTGATTTGCCATCTTTGCAGGTAACTGCATTTATCTGCAAGGCAGCAGCTATCTGAACACAACTAGAGATGAATGTTTTTCAAAAGAGATTTCTCAGAAAATCCTGATTGCCCTTTTCTTGCAAAAAGAGAAAGTTCCCAAATGAAAAATGAGGTCAGCAAACCTGGTGAAACAAATGGGCAGGCATGGGGACAGGGCCAGAGTGTCATAAAGTACCCAACTGACAGCCCTGGCGGGTGACAAACTGTGTTTAACTACAGGCCAACTCTAAAGTGAGTTGTATGGTGTAAACCTGCCACTGAGCCCCTCTCCTGATCACACTCCGCAGCCCAATCACTCCTGTCTTCACAAGGTGCTCATATGCCACAGGAATGAGCCTGGCGGCACTTCTGGAAAGACAACTCACAGGAGGAGTCAGAGCAGGTTTAGATGAGCTCACCTACCCATCAAGCAGCCATCAGATAGTAATGATTTTCTTTTACTAGTGAACTTGGCTGTGTGAACTGACCCCATCACCTAGACATGAAATACTCGATATCTCATTATTTCCAGTCCCCTGAGCCAGCTCTCTGCTTTTGTTAGACTTTAGATTTAATTATTCTACCGTGATAGCAACAGATAGGTGTGACCGGAGAGGTTTGAGAGGTTCATTATCTTTAAATTGATCTTTGCTTTGATGGGAAATGTTAGCCTCGTTGCAAGCCCCCAGCCCCTCTCACAGGCTACTGTGAAGCCCAGGTATAGGCAGAGCCGTACGGAGCCGTGGCAGACAGGCTGGAGCGCTCTTGACGTGGTATATGAGATGTGGGGACAGGCTGTCTCTGGTGTATAGGGGCAGCAGTGACGCCCTCCCCTAGTCCACACTGGTCAGGAACAGCTGGCATGTGGAGTGGGGCTGACTGGGACCAGTATGCAGAAATGTTTGCCCTAGGAGGGAGAGTCCTTCTCTGTTTTCAAGTAGATTCATTTAATTTGGGATTTGGCTCTCTATTCCTGCTCTGAGGGGTGGCTTGATGCCAGGCAGCAGCATTATTAGCTTCTCTGCCACTCTGGTCCTTAGTGGGGCCAGCAGGGAGTCCAATAAATGAAGCCTTTCAGCCCAAAATGCTTTCTTTTCAGGATGAAGGAGCTGCCTCATGAATTTTGGTAGCAATTTTGTGCCATTGTGGTGCAGAATTGAGGCAGGGCTGGGAAGCAGTTACCTTCCTTTCCTCACTTATTACACACGTGCGCATAGTGAAATAAATTTTGTGAATGCACTGAGCTTTAATCTATACATTTGGGGAAGTTGGTTTTTAGGGCAAACTCAAACATTGGGGATAGAAACGGCTCCAGCTGTGTTAAATAGGAAAAGCCAGTTTCTAAAGACCAAGTATTTCTGCAGAAAGGCAGCTACTACTCACACCACTGCAACAGTGCATAGGGACAGCTGCCTGCGTGAGTCCTTGCATGGCAGGGTTTGGCCTTGCTGCCCAGGAAGCAGGCACAAGAGCTGTGCACCAGAAAGCAGGATGTGTCCCCCCACAGGAGAAGGCACCTAAAAAATCTTCTGTCTTTAATGCTTTGTTACTTGTTTGTTGTTTGGGTTTTTTTTGTCAGTACTAATGGGCTAAGAAAAACCTCTGCTGGGTCTTCCTGGAGTGAGCCAAAGACAACAGCAGTGTCTCCCTCCAGGTAAGTTTTATAGCACAGCCAGGATGTCTTGGACATCTTTGGCAGCTCTATCAGCCCGCATGCAGCTGTAGGTCAGAGACTTCTATGGGCACCCCTCTGGGAGGTGAAAAGAAGCAAATTTGTCAGCTTTGTACAGGGGAAACTTTTCTTAGATGCAGGCAGCTGTTTTAAAAAGGTTTTATGTCTGAAATCCATGTTATGACCTGCAAGGATCAACATCCTGATAGAAGTGCTCAAAAACTGAAAGGAAAAAAGCTAAACACATTGAACTCTTTCTTGCCAAATATGTGTAGTGGAATAATTTTCAGTTGCTTTCAACTTTGTCTGTTTGATTGAATTCATGACTGTGGTATAAAAAAAAATGTTGAAATGGTTTTCCACAGCACTGCAAACAGCACTCTGATTACTGACCTTGTTCTGTTATTTTTATTCTTTGTGTATCGTTGGCAGAAGGTAGATATTTCTGGCAGTATCAGTGTTCTGAATTTAAAAATTGCTTCTGATAAGACGACTTTGTTAGTGAATGTATTGAAAACAGTGATGTTTGTTTTCTATTTTATTTCTTCGCAGAAAGGAACGCTTGAATGCAGGAAAATTTTGGCCAGCTGCAGTGGGGAGCTGGTTTGTTCAGGAATGACAGCTTTTTTCTTTGCCTTCTCTTGCAGCACTGAAACGGGCAATAAGAGCCAAACAACCACATCCTCAAGTGAAACTTCAGAGAGAATCTCCACTTCTGAAATCAGGTAGGTCTGTTGGCCCTGCACCATCCTAAAGCTCCACTAAGGATAGCTAAGAGCATGTCGCACTGTAGACTTTGGCTCTGCTTGGTGGTATTTTCCCAGATACACATGATTGTTCTGGACACAGTGCAGTCATGGAACAATAAATACTATAGCATAGGGAATCTAAGAAAGCAGCACTTTACAAAAGCGTTAGCAATCTGGGAGAAAATATACCCAGATGGAAGCTGTGGGCCTCCCACAGCTTGAACGTTACTCAGTTCTTTCTGATGAGAATATGAGCCCAAAACTGCAGACCTTTGTCTCCTAAACTGATCAGGCTGTCATTTTAATCCAATCCCTGCACTGTACGTAGCGCACTTCAACAAGCACCTTGCCATACAGTTCCTATGGCTCACGTTGTGTCCCATCATCTCCCTACCTAATTGTTCTTGCTGTTTTCCTTGCAGAAATGGTGAAAACAGACAGGCCCCTAATGGGAAGTCCTCATCAGAAACTGTGTCACAGCATGGGGATAGGTAAGAAGTTGAGAAAGGCTGATCTGTGCTGCTTGACATAAGGCATAACCTTGCTTTTTGCTCAGAAATAGTATATACCTGCTAGTGGTCTCAAACAGATGGGATCTCTCATGGTCCTGGGCTGCACTCCAAGAGCATCATCTGCTGGCTAGGCTGCAACTCGTCAGTTTTCTCTGCTCTTGCTTCACCTCCCTCAAGGATTCTCCTCTCTGGCTCAGTCCCTAAAGAGTCTGCTTCATGCTTTTTGGTTTTTTACCACTCCAGTTGCCCTCCCACTGTCGTTGCCTGGGGAGCTTCTTCCACCTACAAGGGATGTGTTGAACCTCAGTTGCTGGTGCCTCCTGCTAACCGTGGTTCTGGTCCTCTGCACCCTGTAGGAAGTCTGAAGGGGTGGCTGAAAAATGGGAAAGTGTAAAAAGCTCTGCTGTATGGAGGAAAACCTAAGAAAGAAGGAACTGATTGGGAACCTAAAGGCACGGGTACAGGTGCTGGACACATTAAGGGGCAGAGTTCTGACACTGTGTAGTTGCACAGATGAGACAGGGAAGCTTCTGGCCCTCCTTGTATGCTTATGTCCAGTAGTCTTCATCCTCTGGACTGTACACAGGAGCATTTCAGATTTTTAAAATATATCCCATATTAGCAGGGCTCTTTTTGTTCTCAGTGTTACCACTCTGGATTTTTGGCTGTGTCTAGACTGAAGTAGGTGAAGTTGTACATGTGCCCTCACCTTTCGCTCTGTTGTGCATAAGCAGCTGTAGAAGGCTTGGATTCACCAAATGAGTGTCTGTAGCATATACGGTTAATTGCAACTCACTCTCCACATCCATCAGCGAAGATAAAGCTAGAAATGTTGCCAAACCAATATCTCAGGCTGAAGCAAAGTCTAGAGTGCTTGAGAAAAGGTAGAGGCTGGACTATTGTCATGGTCATTCAACTGAGGCCCATAAATATATCCTTGTATGTCATTGCAGGGACAGCCTGATTACAATGCACTCATTGTACTTGGGGTCATTTGGGTCATGTAGCTGCTCCTAATTGTGAGTCAGTCTTCCAGAGAAATTAGAGGATGCCTCATTACTTAAACCATCTAAAACTGGAGAGAGAGTAATTAGTAGGGAAGGAAGGAGACAGACGCACAGCTTGACAGATCTGGGGGAGTGAAAGATGGGTGTAGGATCCAGCTGGTGGACCTGTAGGAAAGCCTTTCTGGCCCATGAGCAGAGAGAGAACAACCGTTGTAGGGTACTTACGCTCACCTGAGCAAAGGGTTTAACAGTACCTCACTGCAGGGAGCATCACATTTCTCTAACCCATGAACTGCAGTGAGGCCCATTGTACTCAGAAGGTTGGCCCTTACTATCCTGATATATTGAGTTAGCCCCATTTTGTGCTTCTCCTAACTAAATATTGGTAGACTGTTCTAGCATGATACAATATAAATGCTGTCAGGTCATATCTCAGTGGCTTTTTCCTTTTTCTAGTGATAAACCTCTGAAGGAAAAGTCTGAGCCGTCCCCATGGCATGAACCGGCCCCCAGAGCAACCGTGGTTTCCACAAATGGAAGGTAGAGTTAGCGTGAAACTCCTTTATTGATTTGAAGCGTTGTGCAAATCATAAACTGCTGCTCTTGAGCTGTGTGGAAACTCTGAATGGATATTTACTGGTGGAAAAACACAGTTCAATCTGTGATTTGCAGAACTGCAGCAGTTTCTCTAAAATTTTATTTAAGAAGGGGGAAAAAAAGAAAACGCTACCCTCTTCAATGAAATTGTTCGATATTTTGTTCCAGGTTTTGTCTTTAGTTTCTATGATACAAAAAAATACTCACTTCTGTGTGTCATTTCTGCATTTTTCCGGGTTTATTCCCAAATGTAAATCAATTCTGGAATGTAAGTTTTGGTTTTTTTTTTACAGTAAAGAGAGGTTGACACTCAATGTCTCTCTAGGCCTCCAACCTCCACCTACCTATTTGCTTTTACAACAAGAGACCCCCAAAAAAACCAAAACCAAAAACCAAACCCCAAAATCCAAACACAAAAGGAAATTGCACATTCTGTAAACTGTCTGGCAAACCAAAAGTTTCAGTGATGAGGAAGAGTTGTGTCCTGACTCTAAGGTATTGTGGGAAGTAGTTAAAGATCCCATAATCACAGGCAGGACAGCGTAGCTGAACTGGTTGTTGTCTCCAAATGCCCAAATGAAATCCACCATCATTGCTCTGCTTGCCCTTTGTGTGTACGAGAATCACCTGCCCTCAGCCCTCCAGCATCCATCTGTGGCAGGATCCTGCCCCTCCCGTGGGCACCAGCGTTTCTGGCATGCAACCAAGCTGATAGCTTGTGGATCTCCTTAGCTTGGGCTCCACACTGTGCTGCTCTTCACCACTGTCAGTGGTCCTTGCAGTGGCACACCTCCCTCTCTAGAAAACACTGGTTTAATTAGATCTAGAAACCTCCGTGAGTCTGAGGGTACTTCTCAGCAATCCACTGAAGGTGACTAAAAAAACTCAGTTCCTGCCTGTTCTACGGCAGCATGTGGCAGGCTCTATGGCAGTGCGTTTCACAGCTTTTTTAGGGAGTCTGCACCCTCACTGGAAAAAAATTAGAGATTCACAAATCGAGAAAGGCTGAGAACTGTGAAGAGCAGTGACTGTGCTTTTGTCCTGCCCGAGAAAGTGGAAGTGAGGGTGGAAAGGCATTGCCCCTGTGGTATGCAGAAGAGAAGTTCAGTGAGAGCTGTTCACTCATGTGCTGTTTGCTGCCCACAGCCTGGAAGCAACAAAACAGGAACGTGATTTTGGATCAGACACCTGAAGTTCCTCATTTTGTCAGCTCCCCTGAGACAAGCCAGAGGATGTCAGGGCTGTTTCTTCCCTTCTGTGTGTGCAGATGGAGGTGCCTCTGTTGCAGCTGTGGGCTGTAGGACATCCCACTGTTTCTGGAAGAGTCCTGGCTTGAATTTCCAGATGACTCCATACCACTGGCATCTGTCATATGTTGATGATGTTCACAGTTAATAAATGCTCCTTTGTACTTCATACACTCTGAATTTCCCCAAAGTTTATTGCCATTTTTCCTGTAAAAATATACTGAGGAACATCTCTGGGAAGTTTTACAGATTTTTCTCCTCTTTTTTATTGTAAGAATATAACTGTAGAACATTAACCAAACCAAAGATGCTTTCTAAAGTTGGTGTTTCTCCTTTTCAGTTATCCTGAACACACAGAAGCCAACAATGGATTTTACCCACCAAAGTAAGTGTAAACCTATTAACAGTGTAAAACTCACTTTTTCTTCTCGATTTCAGAGTGAGAGGAATCTTTTCCTGACCTACTACTGCCCTAACAAATGTGTTCTGGGAGCGGCACTTGCATGCATTTGCAAAGTGGGGGTGGACCTGATCCACCAGCTCAAAATGGACTGAGATCTTTCATCTTGTTTCCCTGCACGAGCGTGAATTGGTTGGATTTGTGTCTCTGCCCTTCAGGTCTGCTGCAGGAAATTTACCGAGCTAAGCAGGAAGGAGGAAAAGTTGTTATATTTGAGATGGGAAAATCTCATGTTTGATATTTTTGCTTCTTGCTCTGTTCTCCAGCTTGCTAAGCTTCCTTCTGTGACCCACAAAACTCCCTCTCTTACCAGGTCCAACTCCAATTGCAGGGACAGACCTGCAGATGCTACAGACAAGCTGCACCGTCAGTACGAGACCTCTCACTACCTGGATGATGCAAAGTCTGAACCTGCAAGGTCAGGGCCTGGTGCTGGTACCCACAGTGCTGCTCACAGAGGGCAGATGTGCTGGGGAGAATAAATAACTTGTCCAGAGTAGAGTTGGAAGCAGAATTCAAATTGGGCAACAAAGCAAAGGGAGCCAGAAAATCCTAGGTGGCTAAACAGTGGGAACAGCATTCTTTCTGTTCACTGTTACGCATCAGCTTCATTCTACAGAAGCAGCCTGGGAGCAGATACAGCAGCTTTATCATTGCTTTTAGCATTGATCTCAAATGTGCCTCCATTTCACATGCTTTTTAGAGCATGCTTGCTCCCCTGACAGTGTTGGAGGCGCAGAATCAGGAGAGAATTGCTGCTGTTGACATCAAACACACTAATCTCCCTGAAGCTGCTTTCTCCACTTACTTTAGTTCATTATTTTGGGACTTGACTCTGTGTATTGGCTTACCAAAGGACTTGAGGTGAGCAAATGATGTCTTTAAACCTCCCAGCTGAGGTGAGGAGGATCACAAGGCTCCCAGTAGGACGGTGTAAAACCCAAGACCTAGAGCTGCTGCTAGTAATGTAGGAATGTCTTTCTCAAAGTTATTGATATTGTGCCTTGTCCCAGGTGCATGATCCTTTGACAGGCCAGAAAAGTCATGTATTCAGCTAAGACATGTGTGAATTGAGGCCAAGTAACTGCATTAGTTCCACTAAGAGCCTCTATTCTTCTTGATTAGAGAGAGGGAAAATTATTTTTTCTGAAGGAAAAACAGTTCTCTGAGAAAATTACTTTCTGTTTTCTGGTCTCATATAAAGTGCAGTGTTGTTATTTCATACAAGTACCCCTTGAAGCCTTTGGCAAGCTACCAAGCTGTAGATTCCTTCCTTTTTTTTTTTGTCAGGTCTAGCTTGCAGTCTGATGTCCCTTCTCCTCCTACTGAGAGAGCCCCTGTGCACCTAGAGAACGCAGAATATTCCTTTAAAAGGTAAGAGTGGGGTAAATTTAGCTGGTGTATGAGTAATACTGAAGATTAAGGGAAATCTGAATGGGCAGGCACAGAAGGAGGCTTCTTTTCACAGCTTTTGTCCCAAGGATGAAGGCAACTGTGCTGAGGTTTAAAGCGCAGCTTGCAAAATAAACCAAGAGGTTTGTGTTGTATCCCTGCTCCATCTTCTTTGATATGAGCCAAGCATCCCAGCTTTTTTTCTCCTCTTCATGCTTGTGTGTTTGGCGGGGTTCAGTCACTACCTCCTCATTCGCTGATAATCCAGTGAAATGCTGCAGCGATGCTGGAGTGGCAGCAAGGGAAGTGAAAGGTAGCTGAAATACACTGAAATGCAACTGAAGTCTAAATATGGTCCCTAGAGAAAAATCCTGGTGCGGGACAGTGAATGGTAGAGATTGACACAAGCCTTGCCTGGTGAGTAGATAGTATTCACTAGTGCAAGGATTCATGTGCCAGTTATTACAGATGTAATGGGCCTTTCTTTGATTATCAGATCTGTCCTGGGCTATGAGGAGAGAAGCAGCACCCAAGAGAGCAGATACACGAGTCCCGAGGTCCCAGCATATGGCAAGCCTTACTGGAATGAAGTGACGTAAGGACCTGGGGTGTTAACCCCATGTTTGCTACTATGTTCTTTCTCATTGTTGTCATTGTTGAAAGCCTTGGAAATACTAATTGCTCAGGAAATACTGAGTGCAAGGACAACAGCATAACAAGGGCCATTTGTCTAAGCAGCTCTAAACTCCTCGTCTCTCCAGCATCCACTGAAGTAGTAAATTTCCTGCTGTGTTCACTGGAGACTAACCACCCAGCAAACACATTTAACATTTCCCAGTTTCTTCGCAGCAGCCCTTAGCCTGGCTGCATGTGGCACAGTTCAGCGCTGATTTCCCTTTGGCTACACCTGTCCTGTGCTTGTCAGTCTGGACAGAGATGTCTGCTGCATCCTGTACCAGTCCTGCGGTAGGATATAAGTGTGCATCACCCACTCCTTCTCCCTTACCTTCTGCTGGGAGAAGGCATGGAGCCAGATGTGAGCTGGGGCAGTAGGACAATTGGGGCGCCCTCCTGGGAGTCAATTTGCATGGACTGGTACAGCTTTTGAATACTTTGGATTTTGTACTCTAGTGCAGAGATGGCAAAAGTCTCTAAAAATTCACAGGAAAAACAGCCAAACAACTATCATCATCATCACTTCTATAGCACTGTATGCCCTAAAACCTTAGTGGAGGCAGCCACAGTGCTCCCCTGGAGGGGTTCCTATCCCACTAGATAAGCAAACAGAAACCCAATGAGCTAATGAGTGTTTTGCCAAAAGACTTGCAGTGAGGGAGGAGTCACTTGACTCCCCCATCAGGAGTCTGCTGAGGAAAGAGGGGTTTTGCTCTGCAGTAGTTGTTTAGATTCCCTCTATTGCCACAGGTGAGGAAAAAAAGATGCTTCCAGAAATGCTGAATACTTTATCCTACCCCTTTTAGACATCTCCATTGAATGCCTCTTTCAGATGCCAATGGTACGTGGATGGCTGAATTGCATTCTGAATTAGGAGCAGGACTAGGAATAGGCCACATTTCTCCTCAGTCCAACATTGTTTGGACATCCATGTCTTTACCATCCTTCCTTGCTGGCATGACTTAGGTCAGGCTTCCTGGGCTAATACTCCTTGTCTGGAACAGTACTGTCAGGCAGAAAGCTCCCGATGGCCCTTCCCATATCAGAGGAAAAGGTAGAGCTCAACAGAGCTGTTGAGTCTCATAAAGCACAGCTCCAACACAGCCATTTCCCAAGTGATTCCCTCAGAGTCTGCCTCTGTACTTACCATGCTGGAATGACTGCTTCTCCAGCAGGTCCAACTCTTCTCACAGACAGCTGCATCGTTACGCCAAAGGTCTGGTGCAAAGTCAACATGCATCCTGAGAAAAGGGAGTTTGAGCTAGAAAGGCAAGGGGAGATGAAGCTGTGTTGAGTGGTATCATTGGATACACTGAATGAGTGAGTCTGGCTACAAAAAAACCCTCAGAATTTTGGACAGGGAGGAATATTTCAAATTCAGCCTCAGGTATTATTAGACACCGTATCAGATGTGATGCCTGTCCTGGCATATGCATCCTGATGTATGATATAGCCACAACAAATAATCCGATACCCTGCAGGTCTACTTTCATGCTAGAAAGCAGCACGTTTGTCTAGAGAAAACATAGTTTGGACTGGTATTTTAAAGAGCTAATTTCAGCATGTGAAAATGTTGCTGCTTGAGCCATCTGTTGAATTCCAAGCAGTTACGCAGTGCTTTGTGCCATGCTGAAGTCAGTGCTTCATTGTGCCGTTTACAGCTTAGCCCTTGGAATATGCTCCGCCAAAGCCTTGTGACTTTCTTTCTTCTCAGTGTGCATTGAACTGAGCTTTCAGGTGTTTGTGCCTGGCAGCCATGAGTGGGGTTTCTTTTCCTTTGTCAGGTCTTCCCAAGATTTCAAAGAGGGGAGCACCCCTAGAGAAAGGGGGCACGAGAGCATGCAGGCCTCAGATGACTATAAACCAGAGCTGATCCAAGAAGGGTAAGTGGTCAGTAGGACTCACCCACAGTATCTATTCACTTCATAATTCTTCAGGTCTTACTCTGTTCCCAGTGTATCTGAGACCCCTGAACAGGTCCTCTGCTTTGCACATGGGAGTGAGGACTTTATAATGGCACATTATAGCAGGCAATCTCACCTGTACTGATGGGAAAAGCCAGTTGGATGAGATAGACTCACACCCTGTGTGAAGCCCAAGAGACAGTTTCTGCACTGACAGCATGTGACGTAGGTCCTTCAGCATCAGCATGGTTCCCTTGGTACTACAGTGGCAGTCAGTAGCTTCTGCTGCCCAGCAATCTCAGCAAGTACTATGCAAGCATTTATGAATGCTGCAAAACCATGCGTGAGTGTGTCCTGAGGTGTTAGAAGCATCTGTCAGTCCAAGGAATTCTGACACAAGTGCTTTCTCCTGTGCCTAACATTTTCCTTCTGCGACAATCTCAGATGAAAGGCCTTAAGCTGTGATCCTGTAAGCTTGAATAGGATTTGTATGCATGTTTCCCATCAGACCTGGTACCAGGGCAGTTTGGAATAGCTCTGGCCAAACAGTGTCTCCTGCTCCCTGCCTGATGGCTCCTGTCTAGGGAATGCATGTCTACCCACATCAGCATGTATTTTCCTCCACTGCCTTAAGCACAGATCTTTATTTTAGGTTTTTGGACTCAATCAACCATACTGAGAAGGGCCAAGAACCTCCTGACCATGATGTCCGCCCAGAGCCTCCCAGGTCGAAGGAACGTACTGAACGTGAACCCAGCATGACTAGGTAAGGAACCAGATAATTACCCCCCTCTCTTTTCCTGGAAGATGAAGGTGAATTCCTTGCATGTCTTTCCCCACATACACAGGCTGATAAAATCTTCTCCCAGGCTCCCCTTTTGTGCCTCATTCTAGTGCTGCTTCTGCTGAGTGAATCTTTTACCATGGTTTCATATGAAAGCATGGGAGAAAACATCCTCATTAGCTGGAGGCATCAAGCACTGTCCAGCTGGACTGCCAGGAGTTGCTGCCTAGACCTTAAATTTGGAAGCAGAGACTGCCTGTAGAGACATACACCAATAAGCAACCTAACCTGGCACGGGGTAACACCTCCGTGGTAACGCTGGGTCTCATTTCTGAACTTATCCAGTCAGCGTCAGGTCTCAGGCCACACTCTGGTCACCCTGGCACAGGACCGTTTTCCTTCCCGCTGACCTGTGACTCCACTGGGTTTGCGGTGGCTGTCTTGGTGCCTTCAGCCTGCCTCGTGCCAAACAGTGCAGGGCTAAGTGTCCAAATGGAAGGAGTCTGTGGACTGATTTCTTTGCTTTTTGTCTGTATTTTCCCCCTAAATTTGAAGAGTTGAGCCTCTTGGTCAAATTTGGCTTCCTCACACATGTGTTTCAGTGAGCAACCCATCTTCAAATCAACTTGTAAACCAGACTGCTCTTCTCCCCCAGGTCCATGCCATGCTCCAAGGACAGCACTAGTGGGAGCATGGACATTAGCAAGGAGATACCACCCTGTGTGCGGAGTGAAGAAGTCACTTCAAGAAGGCAAGAGAAATAATGGGCATGCTTTTTCTGATGAGAGAACATGGGGAATTTACTGCAGGTGGTTCTGGAGAAGGGACTGAGGATGCTGTGTTGGGGTTAGGAGTCACTAAGCTGGGCTTTCTTCATGGAGCTTCATAGTGAGTGGTGGGACAGCAGAGTGTGTGGTTAGTGAGGACTGTGGAGGAGGGAGCTCAGGAAGGGGCGCTGGGAAAAGCAGCAGGGAGAGAGCAATGATGTCAGTGTCCTGTCCTCCTGGGTTCTTCTGATGAATGGAACTATCTTGGATGTACCATAAATATTCCAAATTGTAGTTCTTCATCACGCAGGGAGGCAAAAGGAGCTGTTCCCAGTCCCGAGGGATGTGAGTGGAAGTTAGACTGCTGAAGAAAAAAGTTACAGAGAGAAAACTTCCCCTTTCTCTCCAGTACCCCCCAGCAAAGTGACCAAGATGGATAAAACTCCATCTGTTGCCCACTCCATGCCTCCCCCAGTCCACAGACTTCCCTTGGATAAGCCCTCAAGCTTACCAAGTTACCAAGAGAAATGCAGAGTCCTGATCTGAGAGTCTTAGCACTTCCAGGTGCAGTGACTTTGGATCCGACTTACCAAGGGAACAGTCAGGAGTGCTTCTGCAGCATCACTCCACTGAAGGACTTGGGAGTTATCTCCTGCTCTTTTCAGTAAATTGGTTTTGAGTCTGAGCTCCTAGACAAACATATCTTCTTTAGGCACTTAGAACATCCCAACCTGAATGGGAATCTATAGCTCAGTGAACATTAGTGTTTTGCCAGAAGTAAGAATTTAAGGTATCTACCTTTGTTGCAAAGGAATCAAAATAAGTTGATCTTGCTTTCACTTGGGTGACTGTGCCAATAATTTTCTGGCTTACCCCCTTAGCGAGCTTGCAGGGATCAAGTTAATGCTGGTGAAGGGAAGCCCTCAACTAGTAGCAAGTAAAGCGTAAGAGCTGCCTCCTCTTTCATCAAGCTTAATGTTTCAGGGTAGGATCTTTGAAAGCATTTTGAGAATTAATTCCTTAGAGTCTAATTAAATGCAGTTTTGATACAAGAATCCAAGCCAGTTTCAGATTTTCTACAAGGTATCAGGATTCCCAGAGGGCTTGATGTGCACAAACATACAAAACCAGATAGAAAAAGCAAACAAACTTTTCCCTAGATTAATGTAGACAGGTGTAAATCCAGGGTGGCTCTGCAGTGGGTTTATGTAGTGAGGTGGTACCCAGGTGAGGCCAGCTCATGCTCTTAGCAGTCTGAAATGTAACGTAGAGGGACCGGAGAACCCATAATGGTCATAACTAAATGACCAGAGTTAAGATGTCAAGTTTGGGAAGAGTAAACAGGTAACTGATGCTCCTCAGGAGCTTTATTTTTCTTTCCTTTCAGCCTTATTTTTTAAGAGATCTGTATTTTCCCTCTGGGTTTTTTCCACATCTCTTTTTGGATTACCTGGCATATTCCCATGCAGGGATATTTCTTGAGGCAGGAGATCCACCAGGGGTTGCACCTACTCCTACAGTAATTCTAAGCACAGTGGGACTTCTTCAGACTACAATGGTCTTCTGTCTTGGCAGGTCCAGCTCTCTGCCTAGAGAAAGCAGCGTCACTGCTCCAGAGACCCAACATGCAAATGAATCTGACCCACGCCGGGAAAGGTATGGAGCCAGGGGACCAGGCATGCTTTACTGCTACCTCGCGCATCTTGTCTTCTCCCTCCTGCCCTGTCCAAAGGCATTACAAATGCTCATTTCTTGGCTAGTGAATTCAGAAACCAACATAATCATGATGTTACTGCATTTACTCACCACAGTGGGCAGGTTTAGAGACAAGTGCTAAAGCTGCTAACAGGCTTTTTCCTCCCTGACCAGGATCACTCCAGCTTGTGAAGAACAAACCCGTCCCACCGCAGATAGTCACCAGGAGAGCCCAGGAGACTGGAGACACAGTGAGACTAACCCAGTGGCAGCCAGGTACAGTGGGACTACCCCTTTGTTTGTCCCCGTCAGTGGCTCTCAAACCCTCATCCTTTGCCATTCCTGCTTCTTGATACAAACTTGGCTGTAAATTTGTGTAGTGTATACTAATCAAATGATACCGACAAAAGGATTATTAGGTTTAGGATTCCACCCACATATGGTTGTTCATATTTCATTTCAGTTAACAAATTAATTTAGATGACTGCTGAATCTTGCACTATTTCATTGTGCTGTGAATTCAGCTCATGTAGGTGAGGGTGAGTAGCGTAGACCTCTGCCATTCCTCCTGACCTTAAGAACCTATTAACAGCATGGTGTCCCAGGTGTTCCTTATTGCCAGTAGAAAGAGGCATGATCCGGCCTCGGCAAATCCTGAACACTTGTGTGAGCTGGTCATAGCAAATACAGTCACCAGCTTTATGGTCAAATTGGCTCTTAATTCTTCAGCAGGTCTAACTTCAGCTCAAAGGAGAGTGCTCTCAGCATGTATGAGACCCAACATCCCATGCCACTGTACGTGGACCGCCAGCCTTTTAACACCAGCATGTCAGCACCCAGTCACAGGATACCATCCTACGTAGACAGCCAAGTATTCAGCACCAGAAGGTAAGGGTTTGGGGGTGGGATGCAGAGACAGGGAAAGCTGCTGGCACGGAAATATTTGACGGAAACTCTGGTCCAGGTCGTATGGTCGCTGCATCAAGAAGCGAGAGAGGATTTTGTTCCCAGAGGGAGCAACAGTATTGCCAGGTCTCACAATACATGGAACAAGATCATTTTTGGACCTGAAGGTCTGAAGAAGGGATTCAGGAGATCTGAGTTGATAATTGCTGTGTAACGCTGGAGGGTTCTTAGCAGGTTGTATTCAGACCACCTACACGGTGCATGGAAACCTGACAGATGTGTAGAGACCACATCTGCTTCTCCTCTAACTGCAGAGATGATGATTCAGGAGCAGTCTGTTTTTTTATTTCTCATGACCCTCAATGACATAAGAGACAAGCTGTACACTTATAACTACTATTTATGTATATATCTACATTCATGGGATCTGAATATAGCCTTCACTACTTTTAGCATTTTTCAGAAAGTCGGTGCCACAAAGCTCTCATTTGCTTTTGGAGGCATTTGCAGACTAGGACTAGAAAAAATGGGACAGACCTTTATTGTACATCATAGCCTGTTACCACCCCCTGGCACCGTGTGATGCTGACATGTCTCTCTGCAGTGCAAGAAACTCGCGCTTCATTCCTGCCCTTGGGTTTATATCATAGAACAAATGCATGTCTTGCCCAGAGCAAGGTTTTTCTCATCTTATGATGAGCTTAGCCTGTCCCTCTTTCTCTCTTTAATGCAGCCTTGATTTGCAGTGTTTTTCAGCATTGTTTAACATTAAGTTATACAGTAGCCTGAAGCTTTAATCAGGATCAAAGTGCTCATATACAATATAAACATAATCTGTGCCCCAGGGCACTTGCAAGAAAAGAATGACCATAAGCTATAAGCTCATTTTCTCTATTGAAAGAGCCTGAGCTCTGCCCACAGGTTAAAGCCATTCCAATAATGAATTCTGTCTTGGAAAAGTGAAAATGTGCAGGTCTGACACCCGGATGGGCCAGGTGGTCAGCAGTTCACATGTGCAGATGGCACAGTGGTGGTTTTGGGGAGCGCCGGGAAAGGAAACAATATTGAAGATATATCCATTTATGAACTGCTTCGGCTTTATCCTCAAGTGTTGGATTTTGAGTCTGCTTTCCTAGCCTGAGAGCTTTGTATGCATGCTGCAGCTGCAGAACCAGCACAGGTGAAATGGGCAAAGCAAAGGGAGAATGCCTTGTGACAGTGACTGCTGAGACAAAATATTAGTTAGCCAATGTGACTCCAGGTACAATGTAATCAGGGCTTTGTGCTTCCTTGCCAGACCTACCCCAGATTACGATGGGAGAGTTTATGATGGGAGAAGCAGCCCTAGGAACAGCAGATATGAGAGTGCTGGTGCCAGGGGGCACTGCGAGTTTAACCCTGCAGCTGGACGGTAAGAAGTCAAAGGGTGGGATCCAGACTTGTTAACCCAAAGAATTCCCCACTGCTATATTTACCCAGTACCTGGAGTGTCCTGACCCAGTTCTTACTAATTCCCTGGACCTAAGCATGTGCAGTGAGGTGCTGTTTGCGTGTATGGCTGCAGTGCGTGAGTGATTTTGATGCTAAGCAGGGAGACAATTAGCCAAGATTCTCATCACTTGTGAGAATCCCTCCTGTGCTCAAGTTCAGTGCTTGAGATTGTATCGCTTCCTTTCATAGCCACGACTCCCTTCCCAGAGATACCACCATGTCCATTTCCCAGAGAAGCCACAGGGTGCCATTCTACATGGACAGCTTAAACTATAACAGCACCAGGTAAATGGGTAGTCTTGATGGTTGTGAGGGCAACTTCCATGAAACTGCTGTGGAAGAGAAGCTAGGAAGCAAAGCCAAGAGCTGAAAGAGAGATGAATGGTTTCCAGGGATTGGATGTGTGATCTTAGAGGCACAGAACTACTCTTAAACCATTCCTAGCAAAAGCTACCCAGCACAGGGTCTGTGATACGTCCATCTCTGGTCTCTGGAGATTTTTCACCATGTGGGGTGCCCGAACAGAGTGACAGGAGTATGAAGGGCTGGTTCCTGGCTACCCTCCCCTGACCAGAAATCAGCCTTTGCAGAGGCTACAGAAAAGAAAGAGCTAAAAGAAAAGAGACATGTCAAGAGAGAGGATCACCATCTCCAGAATGTCAGTGATTAAATGACTGAATGGGTCCCAGAACAAGGCTGTTGAAAGGGGTAGGAGGTATCCAATATGGAATACCACTACCCTGGGCTTTCTGCAGTCCTTCGTGGCAGTGTCAGTCAATCCACATGCAGTCTGACACTGTATGGAGGCACCAGCGTTCGTCTGAGTGTTGGATCTGTAGAGGGGAGTATGTTGTGGGTGTGAACAGGAGGCACAAGATCCTTGGATAGCCTCCAGGCAAGATCCGCTTCACCCCTGCAAGGCAAACTGAACAGGTCTCATTGCTAAGTGGATAGGCAGAGCTGTTTTCCAAAGACATTTTAGTAGCCATAGTTTTGCTGCCTTATCCCTTGTGCAGCTTTTGAAATTACTAAGTTGGGGATAGTTATGCTGGGGATAGTTATGTTGGACTTTGGCCAGTATGTCCCCATCTCCTCCTCTCCTGCAATACGTTGTGTGCTGTTTCTCTCCACAGCTGCTCCTGTTCAGGCTACATGATTCACTTATAGTCTGTACTTATTTAAAGAGCTTGTTTTGATCTTTTCTCCCATGGCCCTATGAATGATACTTTTCCAAATCACTTCTCCAGGGAAGTGGTACTGTTATGTGGCAGATATAAAAAGAGAAAGGAGCCTTTTTGGTCTGTGATGAAGATGAATTAATCTGTATGGTTAAGGGCCTTAATACTGCACTCTCCTAACAAGTAATGGTAGGTCTTTTCTTGGCTGCCAGCTTAGATCATGTCATGGCTCATGTTTCCAGTGCTCATAGACTTTTCTCTCTCTCGCCAGGCTGCTCTCAAGTTCGAGTGAGAGGATCTGCAGTCCGATTACCACCTCACCGCACAACAGCCCAGCGGCCTTTGGCTACCAGCCTGATTCCAGCGCTGCCGGGTAAAGAGCAATGGGTGGTCAAGATCGTCCCGCTGCAATACAGGTTTTGCATGCAGCTGTCCTGTTTGGTGAAGACAAGCCAGGCTTTGCTGCTTGGCATCTGGGCCATTGGACATTTCTCAGCTGCTTCTATCTAAGAGCACAGACACTGCCATTGTGGTCAGAGCCGCCCAAAAGGGAGAGATGGGCTGGGTACTCTTTTACAGGTGCCATTTTTTAGAGAGCAGGATGTAGCTCACTTGTATGAGTTCTCTTGTATGAGTCTTTTCTCTTTAGCGTGGCAAAATCATGAATGCTCCATAACACATTGTAGCTGGAGGGACACAATGGAGCTCCTCATGCCATACACACTCATTGTAGGTGTGCGGCTCTTGGAAGACTCTTTGCCTTGTTGCCTGTCATGAGCAAGTGAGCAGTCCACATACAGCAAGCGGATCAGATTTCGGTGGGGCTGGCATGTGTTACAGAAGATAGCGTCACGGTGCAGCTGCTCAACTCAGAGCTGTATTCTGGGATTTGTGGTTTCCACAGGCTCCACCTCAGAGGAGCCGCACAGTTTTACACAGTTTAAAGAGGGGTTTCAAAGTGGTGAGAGGTCAGCATAGGCTTTGATGGGCAATATTTGGGTCCTCCTGGCCTTGCTACAGCCTGCTTATCACAACACCTGTCTAAGTAGGAGACTCATCTGAAACGCTTGACATGGGAACTGTCTATGCTAAGTTAAAAAAAAAAAAAGATTTTAGGTTTTCTGTTCTTTCCTTAGCTGTGACATGGCTTAGTTTGCTCATATAAGAAGAGAGGATTAATCATAGCTTATAGGCAGCAATGAAAATGCACCATGGAGAAAGAGCCTGATTAGTTCATTTCATGGCTCTGGGAAGAGAGCCGGTGGGCACAGTGTCTCCTCTCAATCTGCGACAGAGCTGTAGACAGACAGACAGATGGGGGCATGTCATTTTGAAATCAGAATTTTAAAGAGGGAGGAATACGCAAGAAAGGTCAGCTCAGTAAGCAAAAACATCCCCAAAACAAACCAGTAGCAATTTATAATGGCTGAAAACGCTGGAGATATTCCAGTGACAAAACAGTCACTGTAAGTAGTGCTGTGGCAGTAGGGTTTTAATGTTAACGGGCAGAACTGCAAGCTCTCTAAATACTTATTGTGTGCATAATCCTGACATGATTTGAAAAAGACTTATCCTTGCAAAACAGGGGATAACTGGATGAGAGACTTATATTATCCATTCCATTCTTTTTAATTAACTTGATTTGTTTTGGTGGGTTAATTAGAGGGGTATATTAGGCATTATTTAGCAACAATGCTTGATATTCAGTATTTATTCAAGAACAACAGCATCTCGCTCTGTGCCTTTTCGTGCACGCGTTACGTGTCCAAGGGCACACATGTGGTCCCTTGCACTGTCTCTCATTAGCTCCAGCCTTTTCTAATGCAAATGCTTCTTGTTCTGTTTCCATCCGTTCCTAGAAAAGGGGTCCTCTTTGTGAAGGAGTACATGAACAGCAGCGAGTTATCAGCCTCCCCACGCTATGGCAGGTATGAGGAGTGTCCAGAGACAGTCATGTGTTTCCATACGTGTGCAAAGCAACAGCGTATGGCTTTGCCAGCTAACACAGGCCAAGCAAGCTCCCGAGCTGGAACAGTTAGCACTGTGTCAGCATGGCATTGTGCCTGAGCTAATTAGCCTCGGAGGGATTATTACATTGGGTGGGCAGAGAGTTTTGCTAAGACAGCAGTGCTGCTTTGGGAACCCAGACAGATATCTCTGCAGTCCACTGTGCTGTCTAGTCCCGTTGCGGTGATGGGACGACCTCTGTCCCACAACTCCTCATGGAGGGGTAAACTCACCCTCTAAGTGGGTTGGCCTCTGAGGTGGGTGACGGGATGAAAACACTACACTGCTGGTTTTTAGCCTGCATATTTGGCACTGTCAAGCTTCACTGTGCATTTGCACACATAAACGATTTGAATTGGTGAAAGAATGTGGACGTTGAGGGTTCTCACTCAAAAAAGTTTTTTATGAGTTAGAAATAGTTAAAAGATGCCATTTTCAAGCTTAAATCTTCAGTCTTTTGTGTTCTGCTCAAAGATAACTGAGTAAAGCTACTCCAGATTGACACCGATGTGACTGAGAGCAGAATATGGCCCTGTGTACATTGTGCTTATGTTGATGTGGCAGCCAGTTAACACCCAGTTTGATGCCTCCCTGCTGGCATTTATCCTCCCTCAGTGCTGTGTTGGCATTACTGTGGTAGCTGATTACAGACTCCATAAATCTCTAGCCCTTCCTATAGGTTGGCAAAGCAGATGTCAGCAACTAAAGATAAGCATATTGACGCAGCGCCTAAAAAACACAGGCAAACAGAAGGCAGAGAGGGAATGCTTAGCTAGGTGAAACTAAGGGTGCGTTCCATGCCTTTTCCTGTGTAATAGTTTAGGATTTGGGAGTTTAGTAAGCAGTGAAAATAGCTGCTATTTATAGGGTCCATATGTAAACATCAGGACTGCAGTGAGGCCAGAGAAGTTTTACCGACGAGTGTATTGGAGGCAGGGTTTCACAGGTTGCCTGTCCAGCAGCCAGCACAGGATTTTGCCAATCTCATCAAGCAGCCGGTGAAAAATATGACGGTCCCCATGGTCTGGGTCACAGCCTGTGCACGTCCCAACTCCTGACCTGCTGGACGGCATGCTGTGGGCCCGTGGGCAGCAGAGCCAAGGCAGCCGTGGCTCTCACTGACGGGGGAGCCCTTGCTCCCCCTCCTCCTCTCCTGCTCCCCTTCTTTTTATCCCTGCTCCCAGCCCACCCAGTCTTGCCGCCTTCTGCCATTTTAATGAGACAACCTGGCTCACAGAGGGGTCTGATGGCTGGCAAGGAGTAAGGGGGTGGGAGCATGTGATTGGGAACATACTGGAGGAGGGAAAGAGCAAGAGGGAGCAGTATCTTTCCCTTTGCTTTGGCAAGGTTAGGTCTTCTCAGCCCCTTCCTGAGCTGCATTTGACAGACCTTTGGGTGGGACTAACTGCACCGGCTTCCTGACACCCCCTGCTCCTCCTGGCACAGGGGGTGACAGGGTGGGAGGGTCTGCAGGGCAGGGCTGCTGTGTGCCTGTGCCACCTCCCTTGGCCTCAGGCTCGAAGGGGTCCCATTTCAGGGTGCGTGCCCCGGTTTCCCAGCCATGCTGCCCACATCCTGCCTTTCCCCATGGGGACAGCAGCAGCCAGACATATTTTTTCAATGTTCTGAAGTTAGGCGCTGGGGCCACCAGCTCTTTGCTGTCTCTGCTTGCCCTTGGAGGTGCCTACTCCTTGCAAACCTTATCTGCCAGGCTGAGCCCAGAGTGGGCTCTGGATCTGACCTGAGGCACAGTGATTGTGGTGTGGGGCAGGGAGCAGGACACTGCCACTCCTATGGAGTATCTGCAGCATGAATACAGCAAAAGTGGAGCTACTGCTGCTGACAGCCCCGCTCCGACAATCAGTGCGGCCCTCTCTATTAGGAAAATGCCTTTTCAGAGCTGGTTAGGAAGGACCAACGTTCTCTCCAAGGAACAGGCAGCTGGGAAGTTGCAGTTAGGACTTTAGGTTAATAATTAATGATTCCGTCGGAGATGCACTTCCCATATATGACTGTCAAGTGCTGATATTTCCTTTTGTCTCCAGTGGCAGCCTTGTGGATTTGACCGATTTGGAGAGAGCAACCTACAGCCACCACAGCTACCTGTCCAGCGCTCCCCTGCAGAGGTAGGACAATTTGGGGCTGCCCTTGGGGGTTTCAGCAAACTGTTAAAGAGAGATGACTGTAAGGTTTTGCTTTTTTAGAATATTGGTTTGGTGTTTTTAGAATATGTGTTTGGTGAAATAACAGTGTGAAGTGTAAATGATCTTTGGAAAATACAGTGATATTGACTTAAAGATCTTTGCTGCCCTGCTGTTGTGGTCTCTGCATCCCTGAGACAACACACGTCCTTCTGTACTGTCACTTGGCACAGTCAAACACATGTAGAAGCAAGTAGCTGGTGCAGAGCGGTGCTGGTGTTAGGTAAGAAACCTCTGGTACCAGTGCTGGGACTGGAACCAGCTTGTGGTACAGAGGAATTCACTCTTTTCTCCCTTCACAGGTCCAGTGAGCCTGTTTGCAGCTACTGCAGCCGTGAGATCCGAGACTGCCCTAAAATCATAATAGAGCATCTTAACATCTGCTGCCATGAATACTGTTTCAGGGTAAAAAACCCCACCCTTAACTACTGAGTGCCTTCTGTGTGCTGCTGTGAAATGGAGCGGTGGGAGGAGAAATCTTCGTGCAAATTCTGTCCTCAGACTTTCAGAGTAATATATATAGTGTGTGCCAAATGCTTGCATCCACATCGGGACAAAAAAAAAGTCACGCAGTCACAGGTGTTGGTTGTGTCCCCAAGAGTTTTTCAACTCCTCAGATAAATGCATATTAGAACAAGGAGAATTCTTTATTGTCATCTGATAGAATAGGAGCACCCTCTTTCCTCATGTCCCTGTCTTTGTGGCAGACTTGCTGCTTTGTGGCCTTTGTGCCCCAGTGCAGGTCTTGCTGAATCTCTCAAACCTTGCAAAGTTTACAAGTGAAGTCTGTGGAAATGGTGAGTGTGGGAGGAGGAAGCCTGCAGTGGCATTTGTCTGTTGTAGAAAAGTTTAGCCTCAAACTAGGTCACTGCTTTGGCATCCTCACACCTTTATAAAATGGTACAGAGACTGTTTGTTTCTCTGCCCCCTCCATGCTGTCATTACTGCACGGTGCTTTGGTTACTGTCCAACCACTCTTGTTTTCCCTTTGGCAGTGTGGAATTTGCCACAAAGCAATGGGAGATCTTCTGGATAAAATATTCATCCACCGGGACATCGTCCACTGTGACAAGTGCTACGAGAAACTCTTTTAGGTGAGTGCCCCTTTACAGTGTCAGCATAAATGGCTGGATGAGAGAGCTCATGGAGTTTACTGAATGAAGAGCATTTAACCCTCACATTTACTGAGTGACCCATACAGGGATTTTCCTGTGGCTTTTTAGTGGGAAGCAGTGACCCTTGTTGCAGAATTAGCTAAAAACACGCTAGAGCTGGTCCCAGGGGTCTCGGTTAGAGCCAGAATCTCTGGCCATAATGTGATAAACAGGCTGTGTTAGCTTCACGTGGGGGCGACAAGGAGAGGGCTGACTTGAGTGATGAAAGAAATGTCCCTTAGAGGTTGAGAGTCCTCTCTGAAGGTAATTAGAGAGTTCCTCCTTGCGCCCTGGGCTAACCCGCTGCAGGGGGCTGGGTGCTGTTTGCAGCCGTAACATTCCTCCAGCAAGGAGGCAGCATGTCAGTGGCAGGTGACATGAGATCCTTTGAGATGAAAACCACTGAGCAAACTAAAGAGTTGTACACTCTGTCAGCAGATCAGCAAGGAAGTAGGTTGGATATGGTTTTGTTTTGTCTGATTATCTGGATGGGGCAGGAGTCACGCCACTGCACTGGGGTTATGAAGAGGGGCCTCCTTTCCTCCCTCCACCTCATGATAGAGAGGAGGAGGGAAAGGGGCACCTGCCTCACTGTGTATGTGGCTGCTTTTTTTGCCTCTTAATGCAATGTGACTGGCTAGCCTTTTTCGTCCCATTCCTGCACATTCATCTGCTCCACTGACCTCCGTAATGCAGTGTTTTGTGCAGTACCCAGTTCCTGTGTTCACCTTCTCTTTATTTGCTTGCAGGGTTTTGCAAAGCTGGAGAAGGCAGCCCGTGGAAAGTCCTCAGCAGCATATATCGGAATATATCTAGCAGTTCCTGACTGGCTAAGACAGCAGAATTCCTGCTCCCTGCTTTCCTCAAGTTATTTTCCCTTTCACTGCCTCATCACAATGAATGAGTTTAACATCCGCTAGTTCATGCTGCCAGCTGCATACAAGCCAAGTGCCAATGTTAACTAGATAAGGCAGTGTCATCTACAAGGATAAGTGGGCTGATTTTTCCAAAGGTGCTGAGCCCTTCTGCCTGTCTTTACCTTCATTAAGATTCCAGAGTGCTCCCTGTGTTGGAAATCAGGCAGAGCTCCTTAGGTCTATCTAAGCTAATTGCAAGAAACCTTTTCTGATTTTTTTTTTTTTTTTTTTTCCCCTTCTTTCATTTCTGCAATCAGGCTGCAGCTTAGTGTGTGTGAGCTGGCACAAAGCAAGCAGATACCAGAAGTGTTAAATGCTAAATTTGGATTCTTGGGAGGGTTTGAATTTAGTTTGTAGCAAAAGCCTATTTCTGCTTCTCTCACCCCCAAATTCTGCCTAGAAATAGCTTCTGCCCGATTTCCCTTTTCTTTCCATGGGCTTTCAGGAGCACTTGCAGACTCACTTTACTCTAATTGTGTGTCAGCTTTAATTTCCCTTTCCTGCCTACTCCCTAGTGGATTGCTGCAGCAGCATGCCTGTCTGCTGTCTGTTTGGGAAGATAACACTCTCTTTCACCCGGTAGTTCAGCTTGGCCTCTGACGGTAGGTGTCTCGTGGTCATACAAAATGTGCCAGAGAATAGGTATCTCAATCGCCTCTCCTGACAAGGAGCACTGCTTGACTGCAATCTGAATTTCCCCCCACCTTGCCGAGGCTTGACGTGATGCCTCTGTTATTGCTGGAAATTATTTACATCACAAATGCGCACTCACAAAATTGAACTCCTAGCAGATGCTGTGCTTACTAAAAGTCAGAATCGCATAATTTAGGCTTTAATTCAGATGCTGAGAGGTTGAGAAAGCTGAACACCGAAACCTGAAAGTCAGTCTCTCTGCCTTAAAAGTACAGCTCTGAATGTGTCCAGGGAGTTCCTGTTTTCTCTTTGAAAGCATTAGGAATGTCCGCAAAGCACCCAAGTCAGTTCCGTAGCAGCTCTTACATGGAAATAGGTGATGGTGAAAGCTCTAATGCAGACTAGTGTTAGCCAGATAATTACGTGCTTAGCGATGGAAGCTGGCATGCATGCAAAAGCTTAGCAAGTTAGTGTTTTACAGCACAAGTGCTACTTAGCTTTTTTTAGGCCACTGTACCAGTTATTTAACTGAACTATAGGCATGACCTCAGAAGCGACTCCATGAGGGGAACGCTGGTTGAAAGCAGTAACAGCTCTGCTACTGGCAAGCTTCAGGTTGAGGCCTTAAAGCCGTGTCTGTGACAGGGGAGTGGGCAGCTCCATTTTAAGCGTGCGTGGTACAACCAGGGGACCAACAACCCCCTGAAAACCCAGTAGTCGTGGAGGCGTGATTTTTCAGGAATGACTGCTGATTTTGGCTGCCTGCATTTCTAAGTTATCAAGATGTTAAAGACGTTACTTTCTGAACAGAGGAGGGTCACAAAGCATCTTCTCTCCCCAAATTGCTCATGTCTGAAACCCACGGCCAGCGGTTCCTTACTGGTACCTGTACTGGTGCTGGGGAATGACTGGTACAGCAGCTGTTACACATCTCATTGTGCCATGATCGAAGGGGGATTGTTTAAAATACCGAAAGAGATGGGCCTGTAGCTACAGATGCACTTTGAGAAGATCTGCAGAAATAACGTATTCACCGATTCCAAGAGTTCCTGGTGGGTACGTGGCCGTAGGGGAACAGGACTTGTCCCTCATACGTTTTGCACCACCTCTCCTCAGCACTGCATTTCCCTGTAGCAATTGTTTCACCTCAGTATACAGCTCTAATAAACAGTCTTAGCTCACGTGCAGCCGCGTCACCGTGTAACACCCTCCTGTTGCGTGCCCCTTGATCGGATGGTCTGTGTCATTTTTTGCTTCTTGGTGGCCTATGGGCATGACCCGTCAGTAAATGCTTTGTTGGAGGATGCGGCAATGAGAGAGAGGAGAAGCGGTACCAAGGAGAAAGGCTATTCTCGAAGCAGGGCCTGGGTTCAGCAAACTGGCTCGGCAAATATGCGATCTGATCTTCTCCTCACTCTTTTCCAGGCACGAGGGAGATCTTATTTCACTAGGGATCCTGCTGCTTATGGGGACAAGCCTCGACCAAATTATTTCACGTGGATTATTTCACGTGAAATTCACATAAACATACATAAAGGCTACAAGGTGTGACGCTAGTGACTGAGCAGCGGCAGAGGCAAACCCGTCCCTGCGCTGAAGCGGCTGCGTGGTGCCGCAGAGCACCGTGCTTTTGGCGGTACCGTCTTTTGCACAGCCTAAACCTTCCCCGAACAACTTTCAGGAGCGTCAGCGCTAGACTTGGTGTTCAAGCCAACTCGTAAGAAAAAAATAGATTCTGCTTATAGCACTTGTCCTTGATGACTGCATGAAAATATCTAACGCTTAGCAAAAGATGCCAGAGGGTATATTTGGGTCCAACGTACACGTTTTGGAGGAGGATGTGAAAAGAATGACGATGTCTTTGTTGCCGCCTGCTGAAACCATGCCCTGAAGAGACTTACGCTTACCATAGCTTTGGAAGGTCCCAGCTAATCTTTATTTTGCACATCTGATTTCAGGACCGTATGCACAAGGAGAGACCCCTTTCCCCCCTCGCTCGCCAGCCCCTGCCCCTCGGGGCTCTCCCCCGAAGAGTCGAGCCTTAGTAAAGTCTGAGTAAGCCCCAGCAAAAGGCCGCAGCCCCGCTGGCAGCCTCCCCGCCCGGCGCAGGCTGCGCTTTGCCCGCACGCGGCTGCGGAGGGCAGCGCCCGGGCCGCGAAGCCCCGCGGGCGGCTCGGGCAGGAGGCGGGGAAGCGGCCCGGGGGGGAGCCGCGGGCAAACGCCCGCTCACGGACGGCGTCCGCGCCTGGAGCCGCTTGCCGCGGGGGAGGCAGGCCGCAGCCCGGGTGGCCCGGAAGCCCCTTCGCGGTGCCGGAGCGGCGCAGGCCTCGGCAGGGCCGGGGCTCGGCCGTGAGCGGGGCCGCGGCCGCGCTCGGTTCCCCGGGACCGGCACCCGCCGCCTCAGGTCCCCGCGCACGCGCAGAGCCGCCCCCTCCCACCCACCACGGGCGCGCGCGCGGCGGCGGCGTTGGGAGGGAGGGAGGGAAGGGGCGGGGCCCGAATGCGCGCGCGGCGGCGACTCCCTCCCGCCGTTTGCGAGCGAGGCTCCAGGCGTCGCCGGAGAAAAGCGGCGGCGGAGCGGGCACCCGCCCACCACCCATCGGCGGCCGCGGCAGGTACCGTGTGAGGGGAAGGGGGGGCTCGAGGGTGGCCGGAGCCCTCGGCTCGGCTCGGCTCGGCTCGGCGTGGACTGGCCGCGCCCGAGCCCCCCGCAGCGCCCCGTGGGGGTCGCGCCCTCGCCCCTCCGGTCCCTCACAGCCCGGGCGCCCCCCGCCCCGCGCCCGCCCCTCACGCAGGACACCCCCAGCCCCCTCCACGCGTGGGGCTCCCACCCGGGCCGCAGCCTCCTCCCGGCGGCCCCGGTCTCCCCACAGCGCCCGGTGCCGGCTGCGACCCTCTCCCCGCCCTCCTCCTCCTCCTCCTCCTCCTCCCCGGCGGTTCCTCCCTCAGCGCGGCTCCGTGCCCGCGCACCGGGAGCTGTCCACGCTCCGGGACTCCGGGCCGGGCGGCGGGGGGGGGACTCGGGGCGGGGAGCCCCCTCCCCGCAGCGGGGGCCGGGGGCGGCGCGGGGCCGCCTCGCTGCGCAGGCTGCCCGCGGCGGGGGAGGTGGTGGCCGGGCGGGGGGGGCCGGGGCAGCCCGGGCTGGGCGGGGGGCGCCGGGGCGGCCTCTGCTCGCGCCCCTGGTCCGCGGTGCGGGGGGCAGCCCGTTAACCTGCCGGTAAACACCCGGATGTCTTCTTGAAAAAGTCCAAATTATTGTCTCCGACGCAGTAATGCCTTGAAATGTGGCTTCCTTCTCTCGCCTTTTTTTTTTTTTCCCTCCCAGCGCATCATACAATGAAATTAAGTTTCGCAGATTTATCCCCCCCCCCCCCCCCCCCCCCCCCCCCCGTATCCTTGCGGCTTTATTTGGGCGGTTTTTAGACTTACTGGTCGTGGGAAAAGGCTAAACGGCTTTAATCTGTTTGTCCCCCCCCTGTGAAGGAAAATGCAGGTTTTGCCGCTCCTCAGCCTTGAGGGGAGCTGATTTTTCGGGTGACAGATCTCATTGCTTTCCTCCCCCCTCGGGTCGTTGTGTTTTGCTTTGACAGCAGAACTCTTAAACTCCCTGCTGGTGCATCCTCAGCGAGTTACTGAGCAATAGCTTTGAAATGCCTTTGGAAATCATACCGGTTCCGTTACTCGTCAAGAGACCGGATGATTTCGTAGGAGCGAGAATGCACGCAAGGAGATTTTTGAAGTGGGCTTATGAGTAGGAATCGGATTGCTTGGTAACTACGAATTAAATTTCTTTTCCCCAAGTCAAAATGACTTCAGCAGTGCTTCTCATAAGCATGATTCTGCAAGCTGGGTTTAAAGTGCGCTGCAGTCAGTTCTGTTCACTTACAGCTCTTTGTAAGTGCTGTTCATCTTCGTTATTAATTCAAATGTAAGCCTAAAATTTTCACCTTGCATATAGAGGACCAAAATAAAAAAAACCACAAACCCTTGTCAAGTAAGAAACAAACAAACACCCCCCCCCCCCCAACTATATTTTTTTAGGAAATGTACTCAGCTACTGCTGTTACAAGTAACTAAGTAATAGGGAGATGCTGAGATGCGTATGGGGGTGTGTCTGTACGTTTAACCTTGCTTGCTTTGTGTACTTTGTGTGACCCTTAATTTTCGTGGTTTCCTCTACCTGCTGGCAGTCAGGCCTTAAAAACAGGAGACATTTTCAGACAGCAGCGGGAGGGGGGAAGAACATCTACAGCCACAAAAAATCGGGGTTCAAATGCAGTTGTAATGCCTGCATCAAATCTTTTAAACTTTGAATTGGCTGTGTCGTCTAACTCCCTTGTCTGTCTGTCTGTCTATTTGTCCTCCTTCTGCAAAATAGAAAGGACTTATGATTTTTTTTTTTTAGGGGAATCACTTACTTGCTCTGTGGAACACTAATCTCGTATTAGGGGCTTTTCAATGAAGAGTCGATTCACAAATGAATGCACGCATTGAAACTGAAAGCTCATGTAAATCGCTAGCGTAGGGAAAAATCAGTGTTTGCTTATTATTCTGTAAGTGGTGTAAAACCGCGTGTTAAGTGCACCAGCGTTGTCCGATGGCTTTTGGGAAGCCTGGACACCGGAGCAGTTTAAAGCTGCCTAGGTGACGGTGCTCTGCACGCTCTTCCTTGGGCACCACAAGACAGGAAAAGCAGAGAGACGGCTTCATCTTATGAAACTTACTCGAATATGTAATCTAAGGTGTGATATACTTACCTGTTTTTTTTCCCTGTTTTTCGCTGTGTTTGCATCAGAGAGCTTTCTTCCCTCTTTTCAGTTATAACAGGAAAATATGCCATAAAGGCATTAGTTACGCTTATTTTCATGTACCACAGTAACTGCAGTTCCTGTCGTTGGTCTTTGGTATAAGTTGATAGAGAAATGTTTTTAAGTTTTTCTTCTGCTTTTCCAGGATAAACCTGGTAAGGAACAAAGGATGTTTTTACCATTTTCTTAAATGCTGTCATTGTCTGACGTCAGCACCTTGTTAATTATGTTTCCTGACTTTGCTCAATCAGTGCTTTTCTCATGTATTTTGTTTGTAAACAGATGGAAACCAAACTATTGTGCACGATTAAATCAGCTTCCTTTTACACAGTCTAATTTGTAGCATAATAGTTGCACATCCTAGCTGTTTAAAACAAGTAATTGGTGTTTGTTGAAATGTTTCATACTATTTTCAGTTGTTCTTTTTCAATAGATTTTGATTAAATTCACTCACCTTGTACCCCAGTGTAATTAGTTTATGCTTATAAAAGTCAGAGGTTTTGGTGTTTAATTCCAGTTTGCTTAAAATATTGTGCATCTTTGTGGAGCTTTTATACATTTTTCATGTCTCGCAGTGAAACTGTGCGTTTTGGATGATGGTAGTTCCTGGAAATGCCCCGGTCATACAGCAGAATCATGCTCTGGAGCCTGACCTAGGACGAGACTCATCGGAGAGCTCTGCCATGGGCCCTGACACGGAGCCGGCATCCGAGGAGGTTGGCCCAGAGCTGGAGGAGGTGCGAAAGCTGCGGGAGCTAGTGAGGAGGCTGGAGATGGAGAATCAGCACCCAAGAACGAAGAGCAGCAGGAGCACGCTTGGGACGAACACGCAAAGTGAGATCCACGCTGGTGTGGGTAACCATAACTCTGGTCTGAATGGGATGGAAATTAATAATAGCATCAATGCGATAACTGAGAAGCAAGAATTGCAGATAATGGCAGATCTGCACAACAAATTAAGCAAAATAAGAAAAGAGGAAGGAGAGAACAGCTGCCTAAAAAAAGATGTAGATGCCCAAATGCGATATAGTTGCAACAGTGCCACTGAGGAATTGTCTTCCAACACGCGTAAGGCGGAAACGAAGACCGATGATAACGTTAGATGTTCTTCACGTATGGATACAAGCAATAACACAGAGCTTACGGGAAACGTGGTCATTGCTGGTATTGATTTCTCAGTTAAAATAAATGAACAAAATCCCAAAGAAAAATGCGGAGATCTAGAAGGTCTTTCGAATAACGCAGATCTGGATGAAGTGAAAGTGATAGAACTTGAAAATTGCACTGAAGAAGAAGATAGCTGGTATGTATCTCAAAACTTTAGTGATACACGGAACTTATGCTGCTGCAGCTGGGAGTTTCTGTGTTTAGGTGTGCAATAATTTTTAAGGGTATAAAGTGGTTCCTATACAGTGCTTTGCTTTTTAGCAGCAGGAATGCAGTTCTCATTATCGCCTGTTCTTATTTTTAAGACCATTGTGCCAGAATGTTACTACTTTTTTAAAAAAAAAAAAATCAGTCTAACTATAAGGCTTCTCTTTCCCCCTTTCTTCCGGACACTGCTGTAGCAAGTACAGAAAACCTTTCTTTCCCTGTTAGTTTATTTATCTATAATGCACGCAGATGAACGAATAACAGAGTTTTTAAATTTTTTATGTAACTGTCAGATTCTGTATGTAAATAAGAATTTTGTAAAACACAAACTGAGATCTTGGACTGTCTGAAATTTGTGGCTTTGCTGGTATCAAAGAAGACACATCATTTCCATTTCCTGAATACTGTTTCTTTGCAGTTAACCTGTTTCTTTTGTTTAGAGGCACTAACTGAAACAGGTCAATGATGTAATCCTTAACTGACCTTACTTTGCAGGACTCCCCACTTCACCAGCAGCCGTGTTTAGAACTTGTTTTATAAATCAGCCGATTCACTTCCCTTGCCCTTCCAAAGCTAGTTAAAGTTCGAGGCTAATTCCAGTTCCTGCAATAGCTGTGACTTGAGATTTTGCCTAGAGTTCTTAATTTTAAGACTTTGTAGGATAGCCTCAGGGATCTGTAAACTGTTTCGAAATTGTGTAGCTAGAGGTGAATCTGGCAGCGAAGATAGCATTGCAGAATGGTTGCTGAATACAAAACCAGTCTTAAACTCTAAAAATTCATTAGCGGTTACAAGTGAAGGTAAACTTTTGTTTGTTAATGGAATGGAGCTCAATAACGTAATGATGTCAGCTCAAGTCCAAATTCAAAGTTATATTAAAAACAGGGGAAAGCATTTTGGAGATGACAAATGAGGGAAGACTGGTTTTCAGTGTTAGTTTTGGAAAGGAATGTATAAAGTTAGAAGTGTTCCTCAAAATTGAGTTTCTTCTTAAGCATTCTTTTCCTGGGCATTCAGAAAGTTCCTTCCCACACCTCTCCTGGCTGCGGATGGTACAAATGAATTCTCATTTGTTTTTAACTTCTACTGCCAGTCATGACTTTTTTTTTTTTCTCTTTGCAACCTTTCTTTTAAAACCAAGTACTGACTCTAACTTGATCACTGAAATTCTTTAGCATAGCTAAACAGCATTTTGAGCAGATTTCTTTTTAAAAAGAAAAAAGTTAAGGGAATATATTTAACAAGTTGAATTTGGAAGACAGGCTTCATTATTTCCATGTTAATGAAAACAGCTAGGTTTATATTCATCTTTATATAGCCTGTGAATGAGAGATTGTTCAAACTGTATTGACTTCGTAAAGAAACCAGACGGAGTCCAAGATTCACACGGGCAGTGAATACTGTCCAGTGCAATCAGAAGAGGCTCTGCACCCAGAGGCTCAGTTTATTATTTTATTATTAACCTTTCCTTAGTTGGTAGCTAACAAGGTCATTCTTCTTTACCAGGTACCCTTCTCACAAGACCTTGTAGGATCTTCATGTTTTTGATACCTCTGTTTTCTTTCGAATTGGGTCAATGTAGGATAACAGGTTAAAAAGAGGCGCCCCAAGGAGCACAAATAATGGTGGTATTATGGAGCACTTGTGCAAGTACTGTTACCATAAATTACCTTTGATCATGTTGCATTGCTTCTGTCTGTTTTGTTTTCCTCTTGTCAAACAAACGTGGTAAATCAAGAAGCTGTTTTTACGACGGCATCTTGTTCTGGAGCTCTTCAGCTTAAGTGAAAGTGGGGAATGAATAATGTACGTACAGTCAATAGTGCATGGCTGTGCTTATTGCCAAATATCCTAAATTCTCTTCATAAGCACATGTCTCACATACCGTCTGTGCAGATATTCATGCATTCCTATCGGCAATAACCAGAAAACAGTGGTTGGGGGGGAGAGGGGGGACTTTAAAAAAAAAAAAAAAACCAAACAAAACCAAACAAAAAAACCCAACTGAAAAACTTGAATGCTATATAGATTTAGGATCAACTTTAATAAGGTGGCTTTGCTGAATGGGGGGAATTCTGTGCTGGCTGGCTGGAAGTAATACCTAAATGTGTTAAGCAGTACATTAGTCTTAAGTGAATAGCTTACTATATTGTTACATTTGCAATCCTTTTTTTAATATTAGGAAAAAAACTGTAGCTAATATTGGAACATATCATGTGTACTTTGATACTTACGATTTCTGGTAATTTCTGAGCAGTGGCTTTGTTTTTTCCTGTCACTCCTGAATTGATAGATTTTAACAACCCAGTCCTTTCAGTTTGCTGACCTTGTCTTTAATATCATCTAATAGAGGGGATGATGCTTTATACTTTAAAGAATACTAAGAACTCATTTTGTATTCTTTTAAAGTATGAAAGTGTTTAAAATAAGGGGTGGGGAGCAGGAAGCTTTCAAAAAGAGAGGCTTTAGTTCTTATATCTTCATGTCGTTCTAGTTTTAAGAGCAGGTCCAAACTTCAGGGTAATTTCTGTTGTGGTATTGTGCTTATGCCCCATGACTTCTTAGTAGGTTTGAAACCTCAAGTTAAGTCTGCCGTCTGGATTTTTGCCGCTTGAGCTGAAGTGGTAACAGCAAAAACCACTGCCATAGGAGGGCGAAGGCGGAAGCACGATGGAGTGGGTCAGAGGATCTGTTACTGGTCTCTGCAGGTGCAGATAGTCTCAGGTTCTGCATTGTTTTGAAATTACTGGTTTTGTTTGGATCGAACTTGCAAATGGTTCTGTGCAGCTTCCCTTGGCTTCAGCAAGATTTGGGTTGTCTAAGGTTTTGTTTTCAAAAACAGCCTTGCAGTGACTGAACGCCTGTGAAACATGAGGTCCTGCATCACCTGCAGTAGCTGTAACTCTGTACTACTTTGGTGTCTGTCCCTTGACTTGCTTTCTTGGGTCACTTTCTCAAATAGCTATTCAAAATTGTAAATATCCTTGAGACCCGATCAAGTGAAAGTCGGCTTTCTGTGCTGTTGAGTTTGGCATGCTGCTTAACATAGACCTCAGTGCTGTTTGCCTGCTACTTGTTACCAGTTTGCTCCCTTACGCTACGCTTCAGCCCCGGTCACCTCCTGGGCTGTCTGCAGAAAGGCTGTTACCCGTACAGAAGGGAACAAACAAGATATGCCCACAATAGCATTACTTTGTTTGTCTTCCTTAGCGTTTGTCATTCTTAGGTATTCCCCGTATAGAAGAATTAAGTTGTGGTTTTCTGTGCATTTAGTTTATTGTTCTTCGTGCAGTGATTTGTGTTCAGCATTTTGTTATGAATTCCCATGCGACTTGTTTGGTGTTTTGCCAATTGTCAGTTATTTTTCTGGTAAGACTCGGGAGAGAGAATTTTGACTTGGATTTATGACAAAATTATTCAAATTCTAACCCCCTCTGAACTAGAAAGTGTTCTTACTAATGTGTCATTGGATGAAAGAGAGAGAGAGAAGGAAATGGCAGAAGTGAAAAGCCTTAAACTTTTTCAATACTCTTTCTCCTTTTTACTGGATTAGGCTATTTTTGCCTCCATCTCCTTTGATGCAGTGAGTACCAAACTCTGTCCGTGCCTCACCTTGAACAACTTTAGGTGTTCTCCTTGACGGAAAGAAAGAGGCCCTTGTATGTGTCTCCGCAGTATTGCTACTGCTGCTGTTAAAGATCTTGATCCCAGTGGCAAAACTGCCAGCAGTTTAACACAGGGCTTCAGGTAAGCTTTTATGTATGTTCTTCTGCTTTTTTAAAAAAAAAAACCACACACACCAAAACACACCATAACAATCAAGCAAATCCAAACAGAACCTTTTCTTTACATTTCTTTAAATTGTTGAGTTCCTCTTAGAATATGTAAAATATGATGGGTGCATACGTGAATGTACAGGTCTGCTCAGCCTAACGTGGTCCTGGGTTTTTGTGGGGTGAGAAGGAGAAGGAATCCGTGTCACTCAGGTGAATCCCTATGTTGCTGCTACATCCACACCTTGCACAGTTTTCATTCCCAAAAGCCTGTCCTTCAACTGAAAAGAGGTTGTGCTGCCTTCACCTCAGTGTTGTGTTGTCTCCTGCTTGAATCCAAAAGTTCAACACAGCATGTAGGGTGCCCTTGAAATAGTCTTTGTAGGATAAAGGAGCATGGTTTGCTCAAATAAATTACTATTTAGGAGTCCCCTGGGAGTGTTCTCTTTTCAGCTTTAGCCCCCTGTCCAGTGGCCTTCTATATTAATGTCTTAAGGCATTTAATTCAACATGCTGCAGGATATCATCGTTGTTAGCTTGTTGTACCATCAGAGGTAGGAAAGCATTTTCAGGAGAGGTTCCACCAAACAAGGATGTGGTTCTGCACAAAATTCAGGTATTACACCAATATAGCACCATGAAAAGTATGACATCTTGTGCCTCTAATTTGGGGGAGAGCTTTAACTCCCTACTTTCTATATAATCAATTCGTACATTTCCACAGGCCGTGCAGTAGTTTGCCTGCGATCTTTCCTTGCCAACAAGACTCTACATGACTTAGAAACAGTAATTTGCAAGGTCTTAGTTTCTCAGACTGGTTATCTTAGGAAAACCTTCTAGAGGTATTTTTAACAATGGATCAGCTACCTCTGTGGCATTAAATAACGTACAGATGACTTAACAAAAACATTTCCTGATGGTCTAGCTTGTTTCAATGCCGTGTGAGCCGTTTGTGCTAGCTGCAGTTAGCTGTTATGATGCTCTGTGTAACGTCTGTCTCGCTGTGCGCAATCTCTGGGTAAATGAGCTTCTTCAAAACCCTTCTGTGCAGCTTTAAGACAGCATTACCGTCAGCAGTCTTCGTTGCCAGTAATTGCCAGTGCTGGGGTAGAGTAATCTGAAAGGAAGTATCTACCTGCTTGTCAGACACTTGTGTGCAAAATACGACCTTTCAGGTTGAATGGCTTTTGATGGCGGAGGCTTAAAATGACTGAGTTCTTACCGAAAGGCTTGAGGTATTGGCTCATGGTTTTTTCTGTAAAATGAGGCGTGGGCATGGTAATCTGTCTGCTCCGTTCCGCTGCCGGAGTGGGGGGAAAAAGCCTTCTTGTGTTGCTGCAGCAAGATTGCTAGAGATGCTGCTCAGCACCCTTGTGCCGTGTACGTCTAATAGGACTCTTAAGTTGTCCCACAAGGTGCCTTTTGATCATCTTACAGACCATTGGCTGTGTCGTGAGATGAAGCTAATGCGATGTTTAGAGCTTCTGTGACTTAGCAACTAGATTTTTGGTATTTTGTTCAGCAGGATTAGTCACTAGATAGACATGAAAAAGGGGTGCCTCTTCTGGGTTTTGCAGTATAATTTTTTTTTTCCTCTCCAGTTTCTGTTTCTTGGGAATAAAGGCTCAAACCTCTACTTGAGCTAATACTGTGACATTCTTGTGTACAGTGTTTTCCACAGGATTTTTCTCATTTTTTTTCCTTTTATGTTTCTATCGTTTCAAGACCTGCACAGTATTGTTTTGCTGTTACTTTCCACAACACTATATTGTTGGTATTGGTATTTCTGTTCAACAATAGTGTTTAGATTTGATATTAGAACAGCATAAGCACGGTAATAAATCTGAA
The DNA here is from genome assembly GCF_030936135.1 of Gavia stellata. NCBI lineage: Eukaryota > Metazoa > Chordata > Aves > Gaviiformes > Gaviidae > Gavia > Gavia stellata. The sequence continues at coordinate 23,265,518 of NC_082607.1, forward strand.
AATCAACTCTCTGAAGTCTGATATATAAAGGAAAGGAAAACGAATGCATGATCTGTTTGAAATACATGCTTTATAGAAGAATTTAGTTGGCTTCTTAGCACTGTATAGAGGCATACCTTATAAACCTAAATTGTTCTAAACACACTTAGCTACCTCAGGTCCCTTTCTTCTTGCATTGATGTATATAACTCAAAGGTTTGAAAATCAATGTAAAGTCTGTCATTTTTGGTACCGCTGTAACTACTGGTGCTAAGTGCTGTGGAAGATGTATAATGAACGAAGCATGTGTCTTAAAAACTGAGGTTCATTTTACCTTCAGTTTAATTTACTAATGTACTAGTTATAGAGCTTTCTGCAGCCTGAATTCTCTTCTTAGCATCTGTCTATTTACTAGTGCAAATATTCTGCATGATTAGGATCTGAAATTCTCAGGCAATACTGGGTTGCACTCTTATAATTGATCTGATGTGTTACTAAATTGTGAAGATGCTTTTTTTTTTTCGGTGCAGTGTGCAAGCTGAGAAAGTTGTCATAGTTTTCTAGACTCTTGGGGTGTTTCATTTAAAACAATATTTTAAAAATCAAACAATAGTGGCTATTAACTCTCATAAATCCTCCTGTGACATTGACCCCCAAAGAAAAATACTGTCTCTAGAAGGTGTTCGGCTTTTGGTACATTGGAATATGTCGGAATACAGTGCAAAGAATCCCTCAAATGTATTTTTGAGTGCCTACTTTCTTAATGGTAGAGAGATCTTGTGTTGTGCTTGCTGCACAACTGCAACTACTTGGCTCTTACCAGAGGTGCATTTCATAATATGGGAAAGTGAAACACATATACTAGTAAGCAGAAACTAAAGATGCTTTATCTAAGGGTTTCCTCACAGAAACTGAAGAAAATCTCATTCATATTTAATAATTTATGCAGCAAAACCCCAATACATCAAACTGAGAAATATGCCCAAATGTTTACTTTCTGAATTCTGTATTAGGCCTCGTAACTATCTAAATAACTTCTTAATTGTCATTTGCAATTTGACAAAAGAAAATATTCAAAGCATGACCTTTGGCCATTTAAACAGAACATGCTTCACACCCAGACTGCTGAGTTGTAGGAACCCAACGCAAGGTAGAGCTTATTCAGTAATCAGGTATTTGTTAAACCCAAAAGACTTTGGCTGACTTGTACGCTGGCAGTCGTATGCATACTTAATGGCATGCCTGAGTACATTTTTTCCAGTGCTTATTGGATTAAGTTAACCTGACAAATCAAACAGCCTTAGAGGATAAAACTACCAGAAATAAAAACCTGCGTCTTTTTAAACGGAGCAGAGTGAGTTTAGCTTATCACAAAACCCTCTCTCAGAAGAAAGCCTGGTTTAATTCAGCTGGAAGGGTGCTGCTGTATTAACCTGGGCTCTGTTGCTGTGGCAGCTCTGCCGCAGCGGCTGATGGAGGATGGCACTGGGTGGGGGGAGCCCCTAGTAAAAGATGACTTCTGGTTCTTCGTATTGTGTCCAGGAAAATACTCGCTTCTGTTTGTGGGGCTGGTGTTTTTAGTTTGTCAGCTGATGGTGCGTGGTGCTCCAGCAGAATAAGCTACGCCAGCATATTTTGAGAAGCTGGCTTGCTAAGTATGTTGAACCCTTCCCCAAAGCTGCTTAAAAAGGAAAATAGTAAACCTGACGCTGTGAAATCAAACCAGAATTCCTCTTTTTTTGTAAGTTGCCTGTCAGTGCTCTGAAAAATTGAGTTGTGCTTAAATTGAGTTTAGTGACATTACAAGTGAGACCATCTCTTGCCAATAGACTTGTCAGCTGAAAAACGAGAGTCCTCTGGCAGACTGCAGAGGACTCCACACCCTGGGAAGCAGGTAGCTCTGCTCCATGTGGGAATAGTTCTAGCAATCAAACAAGTGTTATCATTTTCAGCTGATACAGTCCTGGGTAGAAACATGATTAGAAGCATGGAAGGAGCTGGGTAGAGCAACTACTTCCTGAAGTAGAGCAGGATTTTCTCCCTTAACCTAAAATATGTGAAGAGCAGCGTGACCTGCCCTAAGGAGGCTATTGGCCTCTTTTTTCTTTGATGGTTTTATTGCTGCTTTTTTGGTCTGAACTGTAAAATAAATCCAGAAAGAGAGCACTCCATTTTCTCTGTTTTATTGGATCTAAGTGGTTGTAATGCTCATTTACCCGTGCAGAAATGCAGCAAGCTATGCTTGTGGGGTCTTCATAAAAGATAACATTGCACATTCAGGAATACTTGTGTTCATGTTTCTCAGCATTTATTTTGTCAATAGCAAATAAGTTTTTGGGGTTTTTTATGTGCATGTGATTTTGTGTAAAGCTTGGTATGAAAAAGCTTCTGTCTGAGACATGACTAAAGAGGCTGAATCTCTGCTCTCTGAAAAAGATGGGTCTGGCCAGGGGCAGGCATATTATTAAGATCTGTAAAGTGGCATGTCAAGAGGCAATAGAGAGTAATTGCCTCCCACCTGTATCCTATCCCCCCAAGAACCAGACAATATCAAGAGTAAATAGGTGACACTTGCAGAGCAAGTGAGTGGAGGTGGTTCTTCACCCTGCGTGTTGGTGCATTGTGGGACTCATTGCAGTAGGATGCTGTGGGTGCTAAAAGCAGGTATGAACTCCAAAAAGGGATTAGATGGCTTCACTGAAAATTATTCTTTTGAGAGCTGTTGCATACAGAGATGCTCAATCTAATAGCCCCAAATTGCAAAATTGTAGGATTCTGGGACAGCTTTCTGCATCGGTACAGCTTTTGGATCGATTATTTCTGTACTTATCCTTACCTGGATAGAGGATAGGAGACAGGGTAATAGGTTAGATGGACATGTTGATGCCAGTAGAGTATTTTAAATATCCCAGTTGTTTGTATGTTTTATTTTAGCCAAACATTGCTTTTGTGTATAGGACACCTGACAAATGAGAGTCCCTTAGTATGTTTCTCTATCTTTTAAACGTGAGGGGTTTTTGGAAATTAATGGGATATTTTAGTAATTATCTGATAATTTATATTAGTTTTGTTGGGGAAGGGAGTATTTTATGAATTGAATAAGAATTGTCTGTGTGAGAATGAGTAACTGGAGCAGAAAAACTTGATGTATCTTGCTGCAGGAGTGTCAAAAGTTATTGCTAGAAGAGAGAGTAGGAAGCAATTGAACGGCATGCAGACATTCCTTGAAATCTTAAAACCATCCTCATGATGGCTGTATGCTCAAATACTGGATTTTGCACTGATGAAGGTGAAATACTACGTATACGTCAGTGCGAGGACAGCTGTTGGGGAGTAGCGTAAATCATCAAGTGTGGCTGCAGCTAGTTTGCTGGTGACCAAGAGGTTCTTTGTCACCTTCAAGCAGTTCACTAGGTGAAGCAGTACTGGATTGGTGCTCGCGAGGAAGGTGGCAGTAGAAAAAATAGCAGTTGTGTGACTGTGTGTATGGAAGACTTCCCTTGCTCTCACAGGAGATTATGAACCCTGAAGCCTGGTGATGTGGATTTTTGTGATGCAGAGAAGTAGCAGCTGTGCTTGCCGAAGACCATGCAAACAGCTCCTCGGAGCCTGTTGGGAGAGATGGGCCCGAGAGCTGGACTTCATGTTCGCAAATGACAGCTAAACTTCTCAGTCAGGTTCCTGTATATTCCTTCCCCAAAATTTAGTCTCAAAGCTTAGCCCTTCTAGAAAGGTATTCAGTATCTACATGGCTTCAAAGACCTGGAAGTTTTTTTCTTCTTCTGGTACACTTAATTCTAAGAAATTACATTGTGGACAAATTCAGTAGTTTGAAACCTAAGTTGAAGAATCTTACAGCCTTGTTAACAAGATTAAAAAAAAATTCTGCTTTCTGAAATCTCCTCTCTGCTTTTTTATTGAGTTCAGAGGTAATCACCTCACAGACTCTTCCAGAAATTGCACAGATGTGGGTCCTTAAGTTCGTCATCACAGAGCTTACGTTCCTACCTGGGAATCCTTTTTGTGATTCTTTGAATGACTTCAGCACAATGCTCTATTAAATATCTTTTTACTGTGCTATGAATGCATTGCTACAAAGATATTAACACATATTAGAGTTCCTGCTAAGTAATCTTAATATTAAAGTAAGGTACGTATTATTATATTCAGGAAATGTATGGTCTCTGTGGGCAGATTCTGTTAATGAGTGCATTTGTTTCTACTCCTGCCTCTCTCGTGCTATTGATTGATTGAGATCTCAATGCCCTCTGTGTGAGGGTGTTCTGCTCTAAGTGACATGCAAGAATTAAAAACTGTTTAACTTTTATATGTACACAATACTGATTTTTTTTTCTCACAAAAGTTTTAAGTGTGTTGCTATTTATATGCAAATATATAGGGTGCTTTTTCTTTTCTGTTGGGATTTTTTGACTTTAAAAATGCACATGTGGGATATGTAAGTAAAATTCTTGAGTTGCTTTTCAGTCTGGCTCCCATACCCTTTGACCTTTCTTGAGAGAAATTTTCTACTTGCAGAATATGGTTAAGATGCTATTTTTCACAAGATCAGTTGTAAATAATCTGAGACTTCAAGATGGTTAAACCTGTCTGTACGTAAGGCTAATCCTGTATGTACATGCAAAACAATGCTAGGTGTATTAGAACTGTCAAAAACTTAGGCTGTAGGAGAACTTACCTAACACTACAATAAACAGAAAGGAAAGGTAGCATACAGTCATACTTCCTAACCGTCTGAAGATTTCAAAATCTTCCAATTAAATGGTTTATCCCTGAAATCTGTGAGTAGACTTGTTGCTCTTCATTCAGTGGCTCAGAGAGCGGCTGTTAGGAGACAGCTGTTGCCTGCAGTGCAATGCAGGTGGAATACCCAGAGCCATGGGGGGTTTAACAAAAAATATAACAGTTGGACTTGTGAAAGTAGATCCCCTTGAATCTCAAGTTAGAACCACCTCCTCACCCTTGCTGTCTTTGTCATGAGGTGGGTTTTTTTGGGGGGGAAGAGTGGAGGGAGAGGCAGGGGTGACAGCTGATGGTGAGTATACCAACAACTTCACTTTTAGTAGTATTCCAACAGTCCAGGCTTGAACCTTGCCTTGTAGAGGCTGTGTGCTTTCTCTCTGTAGCCATCTTTAAGTGACTTTTACTATTGTGATAGTAAATTTTGTTTCTGAGCCATAGTATAAAATTTAAACTTTAATTTTTTCCCGTTTTTAATTTGGACAACTTTTGCTATTGCTTACTGTTAGGTATACTTTAGTAAATGCTACTTCAGTAGCTGTATGCTTTGAGTTAATGAGCATTTTTTACTGTCTCCTTTCAATCCTTGCGAAGGCTCTATGTGTCCCCGAGAAAAACTACTACAGATCAGAAAACGGACTCACCTTTAAAATGGTGCCGACAAGTGTTGGATAATCCCAGTCCTGAGACAGAAGCAGCCTGCCGAACTCTTATAAACAGACTCGATCAAGGTACGTAAACTACAAGCGTTGCTTCTTCAGGTGTCTTTTATTTCCACTTTTGTACTTTACATTATTGAGAAACAGTAAAGCAAAGGAGACGTGAAGTTTGCGGTTGCTGTAGTGGAGAATATCTGCAGAGATAGCACTTCAGACGTTGTGCTCTTGGTACCTGTTTGCACAGCCATGTTGTTACTGTGTAAAAACCTCCCTGCTTCTGGTTTACCTTGGTAATGAATGCCTCAGCTGATGAAGGGAAGAGATCATGCTCTAAACATTGAGAAAACAATGCTGATTACAAGTAATAGACCAAACAAACTGAACTGTGATGTTTTGCCTCGATGTATTTTTTAGGATGCAAATACAGACATTTCAAATTAATTGCTGAATTGACCACCTTGCTTTCTGTTTTTTTAATGTGTTCAGAGCCTAAACACTAAAATATATTTTAGTGTTTTCAGGTTCTTGATTTTTTTTTTAATATATTTAAACATCTTTAACATAAAAATATGTAGAGGAAAAAATGTGCTTCTGGAGAGTGGGGGAGAGAATCATATGAAACTATTATTGCAGCTTTTTTCTACATAAAAAGTTCTAGTGTTGCTGAGTGTTTCTAATGGTGATTATTTGTATCGTATCTTACCCTTAGTATTTTTACCTGGGTAAAATAGTTGTCTGATGCTCAAAGCTTACAATAATGAAACATTAAAATCTGTAACTTGAAGGAACAGTGTCACTTAGAAACCTAGTTTTTCTTCCAGTTTTATCATCCCCTAAAAGCACTTCATGGTGGCTTTCAGCTGTGTTACTTAACCACTGAGGGGAAATCCCTTACTTAATCTGCCTGAAACGAAAACGCTACGGAGCGTTCTGTTCGGTAGTCGCATGCCACCGTCACATCAGTATTCTGGGGTTGTAGGTTTGTGTTTTTTCTTTTCCTTTTTCAGAGCGTAGAAGGATCGATCCCATATTGGCCTTCCACCGATGTAAGAGCGGGTAGAATAGATGCATAGTTTACATCGTTACAAAACTGTGAAGGTTATTCTGTTTCTACATATCTGTAGTACATCACCTGGAATCTGTCTGGTGGATATCCTACCTCGGTCTTGTCAAATGCACTCCATGTTTGTATGTACAATGTGCGAGTCCTGGGCTGAACTGCTGATAGCCAAGATGCTGAGGGGGTTGAAGGGAATAAGTAATCCTTTTCTATATTGCATAGCTTTCTATATCATAGCTTTCCTGTATAGGCAGCTGTGATTTACCCTGCAGCTGGAGGGATGACTAGTTTTATTATTTTCTTTTAATAACTCATCATTGAAAGGCATTGCAGAGCAGGACGTGCTGCAACCTCATCTGTCTAGTTTGACTCACGAACATCTAAACACAAAAGCTGTGGTTAGCAGTGTTTGAAAAAGTGAAGTTTCTGAGAGAATTAATGTTTTGAAGTTCAGTGATATTAACTGCTGAAAATACAACCCCTGGTTTGGTACAAAAGTTGTTGTCTGTCCGGGTTTTGAATTGGCTGGCTCTGTCTTCTATGTGAATGCAATAATTTTGATTTCAGTTTGACCAGTAATTTGACCTCCGTGATTTGAAGTCTGAGAGGCCACTGTTTTGTTTTGTTTTTTAAGTTTCCATACTAACAGTGTTTTGGCACTGCTTGTAATCAGGCTTATTTTGAGTTTAGCCTTGAAATTCCTGGTTTGAGATAACTGAATGTAGTTTGAGAACAAACTTCATTTACTTTTATAAACCATCTGCACTTAATCAAATGAGTCTTCATTCAATTTTTTAACTCTTTGCTTTCTGTCTGAAATGTATCGGGCTTTATTTGTACTCTATCACTCCTAATTAAAATATTCTGACCTTGTATTTGTGGGGGAAATAAAGTATTTATATAGTGAATCTTCATTATTTTCTTAGCTGCTATTCTCTCAATGGTCAGGGTTCAGTGGGCACTTTAGGGCCCCTTGAATATATACAGATCAGGGACTGAGTCGTTTCCTTAGTGTTGTAGCTGCCTATGTCCAACTTCAGTAAGCGTCTTCTGCTGCCTGACTTATTTTGATTGTTTCACTAACTTGTATGAGAGTCTGTGTGATGAATAAATATTTCAGAATGCTGGTTTTTCATATTAATTTGCTCTCCTTTAAAGGCATAGCTCTTGTGGTTTAATGCTGTTTTGATTCCATCATTAAAAATTAAAAATAACACATGTGTAAACCTAAAGTTCAACGGAGTTCTTCAAGATGAAGGTGGGGTGTAGAAGTGACAGGTATTTATGAAAACAGTCATCTTTGAAGACCGGCACTGAAACTTCCAGAAATGTATGGCTTCTTTAAAGCCAAGTTTGTCAGTAGTTATTCTTGGAATTCTTCAGAAGTGACAAAACAAGTTAAAGGGGAGAGTGAACAAGGGAACAGCCACTGCTTTGCTTCCTACATCTTGTAACTGACACCAGCAAGATGTCTTATTTGAAGTACATCTGTTACAATATTTAATCTTGTTTGATCTGATGCCTTTCTGTATCTTATGCTCTTTGTTTTTTGAAAATAATTTGATAACCTTTATGGCTTTTTTGTATTTTTCCTTCTAGCCAGTAGATGGAAAAACCTGTATTGCAGTCCATTGGCATCACCAAGCGCACATAATTTGAATACAGAGACAGGCTCCTGTAGCAATGCACTAAACTCTCCCGGGCATCTCAAATCGACTAACAAAGCACTACTAACCTGTGGCAGCTCAGGTATGGCATGTCAGTAGAGCAGCGCAAACCTGTAGTATTTAAAATGCAAGGAGTATTACTAATTGACACAGGGAAAAGTCAAGAGATGCAAGTCCACCCATGGGGTTTTCTCCTTTTGATTTGCTTACTTCCTGGCCCAGGTTTTGTCTATTACGTGGGAGAAAACGTCCTTGCATTCTAAATGTCTTGTAGTTATTTCATGGTTTTGTTTTTATAATTTTCTCACATATATATATTTATAAATTGTACTAATTTTAAGTGACTTAAAATAGAAAACAGCTATTGAGGCAAAAAAAATACTGCTCTAGATCGATGTTATCATATGTAGGTGTTAACTTTATAAAAAGTTACTTGCATTTTTTGGCTTGAGAGTTTGTGAAGTTTCTTTTGAAAATGTCAATTAATGTAAGCAACAGAAGATAGTAACAGAAGATGCTTTAAGATAAAAGGCAGAGTCCCCAGGATATGCCTTTAAATTGGCTGAGTGGGCAGCTAAACACAAAATAACAAAAGCTTTCCATCAGACTTAATTGTGTTTGGCGTAAGATTTCCTACCTTAGAGGCAACTTATACAAAATCCTTGTTAGAAGCCTGTATTTGTAGGTATGATAAGGAAGCTTCTCCTAAATGTCTGGGCCTCAGGTCTGCCTTAGCATTTAAGCTGCTGCCTGAGGAGTCCATGTAGGCTCTTCCAGGCACTTCGTTTATCCTTGATGCAGTTCATGCTCAGCTTCCTAGTACAAATGCTTTGCCTCTTGGCTTTATCATCAAAGGAGTCTTCCTTGATTTGTTTGGTTTTTGTGGAAATTGCTATATCCTAATTTGCATGTTTAAAAACACAAAGCATGTTTAACAGTTTTTGGCTTGAAACTTGATGTTAAATGAACCTTTTTTTTAAGGGGAAAAAAAGGGTTTTATATGGATGTTTTCACAGCTGCAGGTACGCTTTCAAGATCTGCTGGTTTTCTGCTGTAAATAGAAATTAACACTTACCTCTATTTTGCAAACAAAAGGAAGCATGTGGAAGTGATTATTTTTGCAAGCTGAATTTTGCAGGGAAAAATCTCTAAATCAATTTCTTGTTTTTAATATGAGGTTGGTTGGCAATCTAGATGTCTGTTTCTGTGTGAAAAGGTCTTTAGTTACTGCTGTGTAAAACCGAAGTGTCTGTGCAACTTCTAGACTACTTCATTCACCCTGCAAATCTGCTGAAGCTGTCAAGGGTACCAAATGAAAAGCCAAGTATAGAACAGGCTTTGTCCGTGTAGGATTATACGTGAGAGTTCACTTCATCTGTTGGGTGGCTTTTCCCTTGTGACGTGTGTAAGTGCTAACATGAGTTTAAAGTTCACTGTCAACTTGATTGACTCGAATCTAATTTTATTCCTAAGAAGAACGGAGCTTCCCTACCGTTCAATTGAAAAATGTTTAACAGTAACTTCCCTTAAAAACTAAACAAAAACCCTTTTACAAAATCCAGATGTGGTGTATTTTGAAGTTTCTGTAATGAAACCCATAATCGGTTCATCTTGCAATGTTGAGCCGCAACAGTTTTTACTGATGAAAGAATGTGAATGTTTTTCTTCCCCTCCTTGCCTGCTTTTAAATAGACCTGCAATTTGAAACGCAACAACCAAACTAAACACACAGAATTGAATTGGGAACTTTGCTTTTTAAAAAGCAATTCAAGATAGCTGTATTTTTAATGCAGCTGGTTTAGCATTAAAGGAGGTGTTAGTTACAGCAGGAAACCTATGCTTATTCATTCTACTACAGCCTTCAGGTGCAGTCCCTCCTCTCATGTTGGCTTTCTTTCAACTGCTCACAATGTCTTTTCCTGACACCAGAAGGAAAGAAACGGGATTACGTTACACAGCCGTGCAGTCTTAATGCTGGAGTGACTTGGAGTGTGTGTTGGTGTAACACATGCGCGCAGACGCACCCCTCACACTACAGTCACACTTCTGTCACTGGAAAAACCTTATGCCTTTTCAAATGAGGAATTTGAAGCTTACTGGTACAAAGCAGTTTGCTCAATGTCCATGTAAGAAATTTTGGTTTACGCCCGGACTTCAAACGTGTGTTTCCTGTGTCATCAGTTACTACTTTTCAAAACTGATTGAAGAAATAATGTTGGGAACCGGCTGCTTTTTCCTGCCCGACTGGAATTAACCCTTGTTTGAAAGGGTGGTTTTTGTCTGTTCTCGGCAAAACATCTAAAGTGTTTTATTTCTAGCATCGTTGTCGAGAATTATTCAGTAGGTGCACTGCCTTCAAGACTTCTAAGAACACAGTAGGCAAAACTGCGTGAGCTAAAGTACAAGTCAATGGTGAATGACATCGTATAGATGCTTTGGGAGGCTGACTTGTGTTCGTCGTTTGTCAGCTGGTGTGCTACAGCCTACTTGTTGCTTTTTATTTAAGTGATGCTCTTGAATCCCTGCTTGAGGAGGATTTGTATTTCTTAAGCCTACTCTAGCTGAAGGTAATGTTAAGTGTTCTTAGGCTCCTGCATATCTACTAGCTTTATCTGATCTTCTGTCAGATCGTGGTTTTTAATTTATTTTTTTGGTGGGTCTCAATCTGTGTAGTATGAATCGCAACCTTGTCTTGGAATTAATTTAAGGTAATGATGTACTCCCTCCTAAAGTAGCTCCGTAAGTTATATATATGGTCTTATGTGTCTGTGTTCAAGGGTTAGTTATGACAGGAGCATATTATGGTATTTTGTAACATGTAGCATATATAAGCATGTTCGCCATGTAGAGGTTTTACATTCACTAATCCTTCTGTGTTTCCAAAAATTTTTCTAGCGATGTTTTTTTGTTCTTGTTGTGTTTTTTTTGTGTGTGGGTTTTTTATACAAAGCAGTATGGTAGTTATAAAATGTGAAAAGAAGATGGACTTATGCTTGGCATTGCGTGCTCTCTCTCTAAGATACTACCCCAGACAAAATTAAGGTTGGTGGAATGGTAACAAGGTTCTCCCATCGTTGCCTGCATCTGCCTGCCGTCTGCAGTGGAGATAAGCTAACTGCTAGGTGATGCTTAGCCTTCCTGCAGTAACAGTTGTCCCAGGTGCCAGGAAGAGTACTATCTCGGGAAGACCAAAGGCAGCTGTGATACCACATTTCTGTGCAGAGGGCTACTTACAGGCCTCCCACATCTGAAGGAGAAGTGTCAGTATAACCCCAAAGGTGCATGGCTTGTTCTCATCTCTCTGTTTCAGTAGCAATCAGTAGTACTCTTATGTCATGGAAAATACTGACTTGCTTGACTTCAGAAAAAGTACTAACAGATAAAAGTTCACACTTAAAAATATCGTCATAATCATCATCATTATTATTGTTCTTCAAAAGGAAAATTACTTGTTCTTCTTCCTAATGCCTGACTTATGGAAAAACTTCTCTGGTGGAAAGATCCTTCCAGTTTTTTTTTTGACATGCTGTATGAACAAGCTATATCCTTCCCTGTAAGAGAAAGTTTGGTTTATGATGAGTCGGGAAAAATGGATAAACCTCAGGAATGGGGAGGAGGCAATCTAGTGTGAACTCTGCTCTGTATGAGCAGATCGCATGACTGAGTTTTGAGGTACTGTACTCTGAAAGCCATTTGGATCCTTTTACTCCTGACTGCTCACCAATGCACTAGCAAGCATTTTGTGTAACTTTGCTGCTTAATATCTAAATCAATGGCTGCCCCTTTCTTAAATAGGCAGAAATAATAATGATCTTTTAAAGGATGTTTCTAAGCTCAAAATTACCAAGCATCCCTTTGCCACCTTCTGGACAGAAGTCCACAGTTTTTTCCCCACACAAAGACACTCTGCCTCCTGAAAATTGCAGGTTAAAATACTAAGCGTTGTGTTCTCAAGTAATTCCTAACTTCTTAACTATTTCTAGCAACCATACCTCAACCTCACAACTGCACCAATTTTATTATTGAAATAAATACTCTGCTGCTTGTTCTTGTTTTGTATGTGGATGTCTAAATGCCTTTTCTGTTCCTCCCTCCTCTTTCCTCCCAAAGGTTACTTGAGCATGCATTCTGCGCTGAGCTCTCAGTCATCTGTGGACAGTGAGCTGAGTACATCGGATGACTCCATCTCTATGGGATACAAACTGCAGGACTTGACTGATGTCCAGGTTATGGCACGCCTTCAGGAAGAGAGTATGTGACAGCGATCCCCTTTGTGTTCTGGTTTTAGAATTGTAGAGGGATCTTCCCCCTTTCCCTAACAAAAAAAAAAAAAGAATTTGAGACATCATTTGAAGTGTTTGTGGTTTGCAGGGGCTTCCTTTAAAAATCTACAGACCCAAACTGCCACTCAAACTTAGCAGTTGTGTAATGTTCTCAAGATTACGTTTATTCAAGCAGAGGACAGTCTTGAAAGCATTATCCAAAACCCCACTTTGTTAAATACGTAAGCGCCCTTTAATACTCAAAAATATTCCGTGCCAGGTTGTCTCTGAAGTGCAGGTGAAGTTTCGTGAGTATCCGTTTTGTAACGGTGGCAACTCAACCAGTGGCAGCTCACAGATGCCCGTCTGGTTGCTGTCCCCTCCCTTGAGCAAAGACAAGCAGCTGCATGACTGCGCTGTGTATTGGTTTGGGGAACTGATCCAGCTGAAAAAATAACCCAGCAAAATCTTTTGCTTGTAAATTTTTGTTTTTCTGAGCAGGCTGCCCAACTGCAGCCTGAAATCATATTAGAAGCTGTCTAGAGGACTGCATTTTACAAGTTGTTTATTTCACAGAAGATGCAAGTAGTGTTTCAGTGTTGTGTTGAGCAAAACCAAGAGTTCAAGAGTACTAAAACTGAAAGAGCTGAAATGACAATTTAAGTTTTGCTCTGGTAAAGTGCTCAGAGAAAGCTCTGCAAATTTAACTTAAGCATAAAACATGTTTGTGTCCCAGTGTGTGGGGATTTCAGGGCCCTGATCCAGTTCCCATTAAATCATTGGGAAACTTTCTAGTGAATTCAGTGTGATTTGGATGAGGGCCTAATTGAAGATCAAGGTGGAACAAAGTGGTTGGATCTGTTGGTCTGTGTAAATTAATCATTAATTTGATTTACAGGAAATAGAGAATGAAGTTCTGTGTTTTTCTTTTGGAGAACATTTACTTGCTTTTAGTACTGTTTAAAAAATACTGTGATCTAGGAATTGGAATATGAGACCAAAAAGAGCAAAAGGCATAAGATCTTGTTACCGCTTTATTACACCTGAGCAGAGTTTTAAAGTGAATAAAGCAAATAACGGCCTTTTTCTTTCTAAACTTGAATATTTTCTAATGCTTTGCGATCACTTAAAAAAAAAGTCAAGGAAATGCTGTCACATTACAAAGTTTCCAGTGAAATATGAAAAGTGCTCCGCCCTCAGAACGATGGAAGCTTTTCATATTTACATTGTGAATGGAGAAGACTGAGGAACGCTTGCTTTTTTTTAATCCCTGCGATGAAGGGACTGCACTGAAAAGAGGGTTTTTCGGAACTTCAACAGACGCATTTCTCAAAAGTTCCTTCAACCAGTTTGCTAAATTAGTTCTTGGTGAGAAGTTGCTTGGATTTTGTTAGGCAAGAAGACTTAAATAAAGGCATAAGTTGAGGGGGAGGACCTGTAAATAAACCAGACAGATGCACTGTAGATGTCAATAAAAAGCAGGTGGTTTTTCACTGGGAGGCCGAAGTTCAAATCTTTGTTTCAACCTGTTGAAATGCTGGTGGGTGCGTAATTAATTGAACTAAAAAATTTGTGCTGTAAATTAGACTCCTATACCTAGTTAACTTAATGGAGCTTGCGTGGCAATATATAGTCCACAATCACAGCTGCTTGTGTATGCGACATAAGGAGTAATTCAGGTCAATTTGAATATTAACTCTTTGCTCTAATTAAACAGTACTGATATGGGTGACAGTGTTCCAGTTTAGAGATTCCATAAGCTGTGAGTGTCTTCAGTGAAGAGAGTTATTAACTTGACTCTCCTTCCAAGGTGAATCGCTGATAGAAGCATTGCTTCTGAATTTGTGTTGCAACTGGGTAAGGAATTTCTATTTTAAAGTACGATGACTTTGAGCTGTGTTGCCCTCTATCTCCAGGCCTCCGTCAGGATTGTGCCTCCAGCTCTGCTTCTGTATCACGTCGCAGTTCCAGTGCCTCCCTTCACTCCCTGCGCAGAGGTACCTACAGTGACCAGGAGTTCGACACATACAGCCTTGAGGATGAGGATGATTACGATTGCTCCCTGTCATATCGTAGCGCTCACAGATACTCGCCATCTCCGCTCAGTTCGCCCCGATGTCAGTCCCCTTCTTCCAGTGCAGATTATGGCAGGTCATCTACTTCCCGTATCCGTCCCCCAAGGAGATCTGTGCAAAGTCCGATGCAAGACCGGCTCAAGTACGCAAACAGTGAAGGTAAGCTCGTTGTGAGCTTTTGGTATGAGTCAGTGAAAATAATTTTGACGTACACATTTCAAAAGCGCTGTTATTTAATGGAAGCTAAGAATCAGTTACACGCTTGTCTACTTTCAAGTGCACATGTTTTTCAAGAGATAGCCTAAACCATTATACACCTCCACTGCTACCCGAAGCAGCAAATAGAGAATTTGCTCTCGATTTCAGAGGAGATGCGCCACAGCATGCCCAACCTGGCCAGGACAAGCCTTCGAGCTTTGGAGTCTGTACGGAGCAGTCGGAGCTTGGAGTCGGATCTGCAGGTGCCAAGCAGTCGAATTCCAAGAACTCAGCAACGGTCAGCAGGTCAGGGCAATGTCTTCTACACACACCGCTGTAGCTGGTGTCCTTTTGGCTGTTTAACCGACGCAAGTAAACCTGAGGCCCTTAGAAGGTCCGGTAGCCTGAAGTGTTCTTAAAATACTGTTGCCAACTGGGTGATTCTTTCTTTTGTTGTTCCGTTTCTAGGTCTGGCTCCCAGTAAGCTCAGGTATTCCTCCAGTGCTGGGCAGCCTCCCTTAACGGTGCGACAACCACTGAAAGCTGGGTCATGCACAAACTCTCTGTTAACACCCAGGCAGCCAGTAAAAGCCTGCAGTTACACAAGTCCTGTTAGCGGAGTTCGAAAACCACAGGCGTCGTCACTTAGTACAGGCTCTTCCAGTAGCAGTTGCACTACCAGAGGCAGTAGTATGGTCACTGTGGCAAAAAATTCACCCATTAAAGCACGCACATCTGTTGGAGGAATCTCGGTGCCCAAGAGCAAGCCGACACCACCATCCAAGAGGTAAGTGTGAGACTTCAAGCCTCACAGGCTTGAACGTCTGCCTTTATTTCACAGAGTAGAAATGCTTTTTTATCAAGTGAGTGATGTTCGTCTCCGATTTTTAAAGCGTGACAAGGGTATAGAGTTGGGTTGGCGCTACTGATTAACTTTAGGTGTAGGGTTGTGGTCAGGGACCCCTTAACGAAAAGGGTAGTTATTTAGCTGGAAGATTCACGGACGTTAAGTACTTTGCCCCCAGTCAAGAAGCAAAGGGTTGCGGTTCCTTTAAATGCCACTAAAATAAAACTCTGTGAATGTATGTGTGAACTGACAGACTGGGACTCACCAGCTTCTGGGTGAGAGACCCCATTTTTGCCATGTAATCTGTGACCAAACCTTTCGCTATTTCAGTATTCCATCTGTTTAAGTGCTTTTTTTAAAGAAAGCTAATTATCCAGGAAAATGAAGATGCAAAGACTCAAACTTACTTGCGTAAGAAATTAACATTAGGGCACATATTTATTGGGTGCGTACATCTGTTTTTGGGGAGGGGAAAAACTCTTCCAAAGGACTAATAAACTCTCTTTGCTGTTAATGTAATAACCTTCCCAGATGACCTACTTTGGTGCCTCTGTAACTTTGCTACTGGTAAAATAAGTAAGTAAAAGTCTGGTGGGTTTTTTTCTTACTTAGTCAGGACTCTAGGTGGGCATTCTCCAAGGCCTAATGAGTTTTTAGAAGGGTTTGAAAAGTAGGACAAATAAATTAACAAGGCTTGTCTTAAGCATGATTCTGTATCATTACAGTAACTTTGTACAACAGGGTGAAAGCAGAGCATACATATCAGTTTCCAAAACTTAAGTTTTTGTTTTTGTTGCCCAAGTCTGAACTGATTGAGAGGCCACATCTTAATCCACGAAGATGCAATGGGTTTTTGGACTTTTTTTTTTGACATTTATGTCTAGCTTTTAGCTTTTATGATTAGCTTCCTAAATATTAGACGGTGGATATCTGAAGGAGTTTGTAGATAGTCTGAAGCAACAGCTGTTTAGTTAGAACATATTCAGTCTTTTAGAAGCATCTTAGAGGCCTTATTCTTTAAACACCTACATGCATGGGCTGCTTTATGCTGTTTTAGCAAAGCATGTTCTTATCTTGTTGTCCTAAAAGCACAGCAGATGCCTTGTGTGTGGTAAATCCACCAGCAAATTGCCAAAAGCGAGGGTTTCTTTACAGCTATTTGCAGTACAATTGTAGTGTAAACTTTTATGACTGAGGGAAGTGGATTCAGCATCAGACTAATAAGCAATGAGTACTTGCTGATTTTTCATGTTCCCTTGTAGCCTTCAATAAATTGAACTATGTCTACTTACTTTAAAAAAAAATGCTGAAAAGGGAATTTTTAAACTCTTAATTTGTGATAGTATTCTACATACAACCTGATTATTTTTCATGTGTTTAGTCTCATTTGCAGGGAAAAAATATTTCTCTTGGACTTTGTCATGGGGAAAAACCCCCAACAGTGTTGTTAACTTTGCAGATAAATATGTCACTGTTTAAGTGCCCAGTAACAGTCATTTCATTTCTCTGAACTGCCGGCAGCTGCTGCAGCCGTGCCTGTTGTGCTGGCCTCCTGGTGCATGGGCCCTGCAAGCTGCGCACACGTGTGACTGCAGCAGTTTACCCAAGGCAGGCAGATGTTGACACTGTCAAAAGACAGATGTTGCAGAAGCCCAGTGTAAACTAAAACCTCCAACAAGCATTCCTCTGGACAGCAGCAGGTTACTGGGGACTTTGCTTCTTGTAGCTTGTTAGTGACCTGTTTTTTTGTCTCTCAAACCAGAGTTCTCCACTCAGCACAGGCCACTGAGGACGATTCCTGGAAGGACGGGTGTTACTGACCCCTCAAACTGCTGCTGCGCTGCCAAACACCTCTGTGATGCAGACCCCCAGCTGGCTGGGCACAAGAACTGTTTTTGAAAAGGAAACTCGAGAGCCCCATTGCATTGCAGACTGATGTACATATTCCTCTCCTCTTGAACGCAAACCCTCCTCACCTCCTGCTATCCTGCCAAGAGCCTGACCTCTTAGACAACTGCTTTACTGTGTTGCCACTGTTCAAAATGGTTCTGAAATACAAGTCTTCAGGTGAAGACTGAAAATAGCCTTATTTCCTACAAACCTCTACTTGCAGCCCTTTGGAAGGCTTGTCACTAAAAACTTCTTCAGTGACCTGCTCCTGAGGCCACCTGCTTGCAGGGCTGCTGGTTGTCCTCTTTGTGCCAGAAAGTGGCTCTGAGCTGGCGCTGTGGCGGGTTGCATAGCCCTGCCCCAGGGAGACTAGAAATAGTTACATAGCTGTTAGAAGTAAGACTTTTTAAATTGAACCTGATGTATGCTAATATTTGTCTGACACTCAACTGTTTGTTTTTTTTTTTTACTTCTGTATAGAATGTATTTCTGCTACTTTTTATTGTTTGTTCTAGAAGATGAAGCAGGTTTTTATAACTGTAGTACACTTCAAGCTGTTGTATTCAAGTGTGTGCATCACAGTTCACAAGTGAAGGAGCAGTACACAATATTTGTGTGGGTTTGTGAACAGGCCTGTGCAGGGACAGGGGAGGCTGTTTAAAAACTGCTGTTTATCAGCATCTTCCTCTCTCAGATGAGGAAGTTAGTTAATGAACACCGGTTAAAAGTAAACTTTCTAAAAATAACCCTCCCTGACTGATTTGACTTGAAACATTTCCCTCTGCTGTCTTTCAGCTAGTCCCTAACTGCCCCAATTTTTGTAGAAGAGTTTTCTACTGTCTCTTTGGCTATGAAGGATTCTGTTCCAGTGTCCTTTTCCTCAGCAAGTGCTGGATGCTACGAATACAGTCTTAGTACAGAAAATAGGCACTGATTGATAGCAATGTTCTCCCTGCCATCAATGTGATTTTGATAGTGTAGTTTAATAAAACGTTATGGTGCTGAAACAGATCTGCTTTATTCAAACAGTGAGCCTGACTTTTGAGTGTTTTTTTGTGCTAGGAAATAGGCTTTTCACAATGAGCCCAGCCCAAGTCTGCTTCTACACTACACTCTTAAAGCTCTGCCTAAGTAAACAGGTCTCCAGAGGAAGCTGCTTATGATGCACATATTGATACTTACCTTTAACCTCCTTGGACTGCACAAGAGCGAGGTGGGTGTTAGCAAAGGAAAACTTAATTCACAGCACTTGGTCCATGTCTTTTTAGGAGAACATCCAAAAGTGGCCTAAGCTGAGTAAATTATAGGAAACAACACTTGCAAACAGGAAGCCCTGCAGGATGTTTTACAGCAGAGATTGCTTTTTGCATCAAGTTTGCCTTAGGAAGAAAAAAGAGAGGAATTGGTATCAAATTGTTGTTTCAGCCTAGCTCCTATGTTCCTGTATTGCCCAGTCATTTCAGCCAGTAAGATAATGCTAGCACAGATATTGCTCATTCTCTGAACATGAACACCTCCCTTCCACCTGTAAAAATGGCAGAGACAACTCTTTTTACACAAGTAGGCTCCTTGCTACCCCCAGTAAAGCTTTGCAGGTATACAGCCCTGTCCTGTTAAGGCTTATCCTTTGTGGAGAGGGTCTTTTCTAATCTTTCTGCCTGGTGGAAGAGCTGGAGCCTCAGCACATTCAACTTCACCTTCCCAGTGCAGAAAGCTAAAAGATCAGCAACACTCTAGTGCAATTTCTTAATTAAGAGCTCTCCTTTTGTCTCTGAAGTCTATATGCCAAGGGTAAGAGCACACCTGCTTTTTGCAAGCAGTGCATGTAAAGAACAAAAACTTTCTGAAAAAGTTAAAATGTTTAAATACTTTCAGGTTATATTTAGTTAAAACTTATCAGGCATGT
Organism: Gavia stellata; assembly: GCF_030936135.1. Classification (NCBI taxonomy): domain Eukaryota; kingdom Metazoa; phylum Chordata; class Aves; order Gaviiformes; family Gaviidae; genus Gavia; species Gavia stellata. Next base: position 23,284,819 of record NC_082607.1, read on the forward strand.
GATACTGTTTCTATGAAGACCTGCAGAATGGATGCCTACAGAGATACAGACACACATTTCTAGACAGACCAGAGGCTAAAAGAGAAGCGAGCAAAAAGGTTAACCAGGGCCTTGTTCCGAGGTGAGCTTCTGCTTGAATTCATGGGCATTCTCAGTATAAATCCCACACTGACAGCACTTGAAGGAGGCAGTCCCACTGCAGGAGAGGGCCAAAGCTCAGGAACATTAAGCACAAACCCCAGCTCTGTAAGACCTACCACACTAATGAGCAGTTAATTTAAGTTTCATCCTTCCATTTTTCCAAGCTGTTCTCAGAGCAAGTGATCTTCCTTCAGATTTTTATATTCTCTATCACCCTGAGCCCCAGCAGGTATCCTGAGAACACAGCTTTGCCTCAAACCAAGACAACAATCAACGGAACTCAGCTTCTGCAAGCGTAAGAGGAAACCCAACTCCCTCACAGTGATGCATGAGCCTGCTTCCAAAACCTAATACTACATCATCACATAATGCTCCCGAAGTAGATGAAAGGCTACAGCGCTTTTACAGAGAATCTCTAGCGCAAGACAGTGAGCAGCAAATCAGTCCGTACAATAAACTCACTGAGAAAAAGTGGGTTCTTTCCAGCTATGACTAAAGAGGAAAGGCATCCCTCCCCGGGGATTTCCCTCAGGGCAGTGGGGTTTCACATCACTGAAAGTTACCTTAAAAAAACCACATTTTCCACAGCCATCATGGAAACTATTTCACAGCAGGGCTTCTACCTGTGATTTCTCCAAGCAGTGACACTGGGAGACACCCGGCCTGGAGCCGCAGCCCTGCACACCCTCCCCCGGGTACACACTGCCTTCAGAGAGTAGCTCCTACCACCAGTGCCAGAGCCACCTTTCACAAAACTAAAGAACTCTGCTTCCTGTACAGTGATTTTATTTAAATCAAGTTAACTTTGTTTTTACACTAATGCCTCAGTGCATCCTTTAAAAGGAAAGGAAGTATTTTCTTTAAAAAGTATTTGTACATTAGACAACAAATCATAGAAATGAGCACAATAACAGCAACAATCCCTAAAACATGCACAATGGTACACCGAACTGTGGGTGGCTGTAAGAGGAGGAGGGAAGAGGAAGGAAATCTTTCTCTAAGCTTTACATTTGATTAACACAAATAGAAACAGACGCCAGTGACCACAGCGCTGTCAGAGCCACCGACACTTTCTGGGTATCAGGATCTGATTACCCTTCGTTAAGGTTCAGCCTAGTAGAAGGCAAATCCAAATCCGCACATACAAGTTTCCAGGAGAACTCTGTATCCGGCAGCTGCTGGAAAGCCCCAGGCTCAGTGTAACATACACCAAGAAACGCAGGGGAAGGAGCAGCAGCCTCACCTCACTGCCCTGCCTGGGGCAAGCCCACGTTGCAGGGCACAGGGAGCCCGCAGCACCAACCACGTGCTTGAGTTTCCTCGCCAAAGCAAGCCTCCCCTTCCCATACCTCGACAGCTTCCACCACCCTTAGGGGCCACTCCCCTGGGCCAAAAAGATGCAGCTTCCTTTGTAGACCAGCTGATGCTTTTATGACATTTCAGTTGTTTCTAGTTCTCTCAGAAGCAAGCCTGTAAGATCTAAGACCAAAGGTGCTGCACCCCTCACCCCAGGCAACAGCAGCTTTGGCTCCCGTCAGCCAGGACTGGCCTGACCCTTCAGATGTCCGGCTGGGACAGAAATAGGGCATTCACAGCTTCCAAGAGCAGGCCGAGCAGTTCCTGTCCTCCCAGAGCAGCCCATTGTCAGCACACCTGGCCCTACATTTGGTTATTAGCCTTGGGTTTGGTTGGTTTTGGTTGTTTTCAGAGGAGTACATGTTACTACATCCTCTGAAAGAGCCTTGCTTCTTCAGACCATAGAGAAAGTAACCATCCATCAACTCCAACCTTCTGTCCCTTCTCTGTCCTCAGTTTTTAGCACACACCTTCAGAGTAGAAGCACAAGCAGCAGATACCTGACACCTTATACCGAGCCAGATCAATAGATTGGCCCCCAATTCCACCTTCGCAAGTGATAACATTAGTATTCATTTTAGTCCACCCTCAAAAGAAGAGGAGAGATAACATGTGAGAAAGCAGATACATTACTGCAACCATAACTATATGCAACCATCTCCTTTACTGTATTGATTTAGCCACAAATTAAGGGGGGGAGATGAGGAAGAAGTGAGGATGAAGAGGCAGCCATTTCAAAATGCTGAGCCCCTCTCCTACCACCTGCAGAAAGACCTCCAGGAAAAGGGAGATTTCATACAGAAGCAGCACCTACATCTTAGCCCACGAGCCATTCTTTTTGTTACCACCTATATTACATCTGCAGCCTCTACATGTTGAAACACGACAGAGCCACGCGCAGCGAGATGTGCAGGGAGAGGCACCTGGAGCGCCGGTATTTGTAGAAAGTGGAAATTCCCACATACACCCACCTTGTTCCTCGCCCGTTAGCTTGTTCAGCCCACCCCGAACTACCCTCCACCACCATCCTCACGGCCAGGACGGTGGCTAGCAGTGCTGTCCTCCACCTGCACGCTCACATCAAAGTGCAAAGCCACATGGACACGCGGGCGAGCATGCACGTAGCCCTCCAGAGCTGGACAGACAGCCCACCCAGCTGAGAAGGTTGTAGTTGGGACAGAAAAAGAAACAAGAAAAGAAAATCCCTTCAAGTAATTTAAAACGGCCCATTCTTGAGGTTACAGCTGCAGAGAAGCAGTGACCGGCTGGGCCTGTTTGGGGTGATAAGGCAAAAACGTCTGAAGTCCTGGAGGGATGGAAGAATGAGAAGGTGTCGGTAGTGAAAGATTAAGAGTTATTCCGTAGGTTGCTTCTTCACACTCGTGTGATTCTCATCTCCAAGTGACCAGCACCAGCTGCCTCCAGTTACTTCTGCACACAGCTTGGCCATGCAAGCCCATCACAGGCGACCGACAGAATGATATAGAGGACAACCTGGAGAAAGAAAACAGCCACTTCAGTAGGGAATTACACTTCCATCGCACAGTCAGCTGCTGACTTGGCCTGCCAATCAAAACACAGGCTTGGAAACCCCAGGTTATCAAACCCTAAATAACTTGTCGAATGCCCTACGGGACTTTGTGCCAGCGCCTCTTCCTCCCCCTCCCTGCAGCAACATGGGCGTGAGAACCGCCCTCCCGCAAAACACGAACAAGGCTTCAGCAGTGACAAAGTGCTTCAGGCATCCAACCTGCAGTGACACTTCAGCATCCTCACGTTAGCCCCGTCTGCATTTGTTCCAGGCTGGAGGTACACTGTCACACCGGAAAAAGCTACTTCACATGAAGTAACAAGACACCAACAGGACTAGGGCCTGAAAAGCTACTACAGATAGAGTAGCCATGATCTCAGTACCTTAGCTTCGAACAGAGCTAGCAGGGCAGCTGCCTATGATGGGCACTTGGAAGCTAGACAGAATTGTCTGGAAAGCTTTTCCTCTTGCCTTGACAAGAAAAGCTGCCTGGCACGATGCTCCTCTCTCCTTGCACAAGACCATCAAAACACTTGTTTTACAGCTAAGAGCCTTCCAGGCACAGAGCTGAGTACGTGCGGGGCTAAAGACAGTAACATGCTATTGGCATGTTCCAGTAGTTAAGCCTGACTTAAGAACTAAAGGTTACTGTGCTCCATACTTACAATAGATAGGATGACGATGACGATGGTAAGCTTGAGGTTCTTCATACACATGGCTCTAGCAAGGTTCCTGCTGGTAGTTTTGAAAGTGACTGACTACAAGAGAAAGTAAAACAACTAATTAATTCCTGGACCCACTGCAAAGGAAGCTGCATCCCAAGAAGCTAGATGAAGAGGCTTTTCCCAGCTACCACCTCCCTAATAACCCAAACCACTGCGGTGATCCCCTTCAGAGCCATTTAACTCCCACAGTTACACTAGTACAAAATTGAGCAGGCATCAAGAGAAAACCCTCCCACGCTACTTCAGGGGCGAGATAAAGCGTAAGAGTAAATCCAGGACCAGCTCGGGGTTGCTTGTGCCTTCCCCCGAGAGAATTAAACACGGAACATCACTAGGTCTGTAGGCTGCCCGCAAGGATTAGTTTACCTTAGAGTACTCCTGGTTGGGTTCTCATTTGACTTCCAACCTTTTGGGAATTGAGGTGCTCCAAAATATTTATGGAGCTACTGATCTAATCACCAACATATTACATGTAACTTTATTACTGTAAATACACCGGCCAAAATGAGGCAGGGCATACTGCTGCTCTTGACAGCAGTTCCACAGGGGCTAGACAAATCCTTTAATGCTAGAACTTTCCTCCAGTATTTGAGCATGCTGCATTTCATGGAAAGCTTGTGGTTGCCCTGTTCCCAGTCTCCTCTCCATATCCTGCAATTCCACCCATTCCAAACAGGTTTTGGTCACCAAATGACTTCAAGCACCCACCCCAGGCTGTGGCAGTGCAGCTGTTTTCACACGCTTTCCCTGACCAGCTCACGCAGGGATAGGCCTGCCCAGAGAAAGGCTGCAGCACCCAGAACAAGCCAACTCAGCAGCACACTCTGCTGGTTGTTTTCAGGTTTTCCCCACAAACCACCCCCCAGCTTTTTCAGGTGAGGCCACACCAGGCAGAACCGCATCCCTACCGACTGCAGTTTTGACTGAAAGACGATGCCCGTGATGCCCATGCTCAGCCACCGTCTGAACTTTGGGAGCACTCCCCTTGCTCAGCTGTGCTGTTTCTACCTGTGCAAGCAGGCTGCTGGATACCAGCACACCTCGTCTCAGCCCAGACTAGTTCCCCAGAAGACAGGGCTGCTCTGACCACCAGCTTCTTCCACCTCCCTCCCAAAAGGGGGCCATTGCCACTGTTGTTAGGGGGGTTCTAACACGTTTGGTTTATGTACAATATTCTGGTGGTCAAGGCTCATACAGGAGTGATAAAACACAGCCCATTACTCTGAAGTTGGAGAACTTCAGCCCTGGATCTCCTAGGAGATTCACCATTGGGCTGTAGGATATTCACACTACGGGCATATCCCGTTCCTTCATTTTCTGCATGGTTTCCAAGAACCAACGCTCCCTGGGACAGCTCGTATGCGAATTCAGCCTAATTGCTGACGGAATTCCGGTCCACTTGTCTAAAGCATTACCTGAGTTTAGACTACCTCTTGCCACCACCTGAGGAAGGGGTAAGGTTTAAACACCCGTCAGTGGAAGACAGTATTCCCTACTGGGTAAGCTCCAGGCATCTCTACTACCTCTCTAAAGCATGAATACTTTTTGCCAGCTTAGAGATGTTTGGATCTCCACAAGCCCCAGTTACTGGCACTCTGCTGGGCTGAGGATTGCCTTCCGAGGGTCAGGTGCCAAAGGAATTGGGCACCAAGCCAGGACTCTGCAGAGGAAGATGCTGAGCCAGGTCTAGGGATTCCCAGAGGAAAGACAAAAAAGTTTCCAGAGTGTACAACGCTTTACTAGATAACATAATGCCTTAAAATGACATTAAATTTTGGGGTTTTTTCAGTCTATTCTCACTTAGAAACACTCCATGAAGCTCCAGAGTCTTCTACAGACTGTTTAGGTAGAACAACTCAGCTTTTCTTTTTTTTTAAAAATCAGCTACACTTTCCCTGTTGGAATACTAACACAACTCTACAGCTTAACATGTTTCCAGTTTCTCTGCATCAAGCTGACTTCAGACCAGGCTGCAAGAGAAGTTTTAATTATCATCTTTAGCCTTCCCATCGCTGCAGACAAAGAGAGGGTTTTTTTCCCCCGCCTTGGGGACAAGAGATGAGGACAAGAAACACCATCGCTTGTGCCAGCAGCATGTTAGCCTGTGCGCTGGTTGCGGCAAACAGGAGCAAGCTGAAGACGGTTCTTTAACAGGCTGGGGCAGCCGGTCCTTGGGAGCAGAGCATTTGGCCAGCACTGCAGCCTCGTATTTAGCAGTCACCCACAAACTCCACCAGTACTGGCAGGATACAGAACAGAGGTGCATGGGACACCTTCATTCCCCTAAAGGAGCTGCAAGGCCGGGACGCAGCTTGTGAGACAGCTATAAGGGGGGTCAGACAGGACACATGTCTGACACAGGGCAGGATTACCAGTAGATCAGATGCTTCAGCGTCTGTTTAGAAGTGGCTCTAGATGCTGGCCTTCACCTCCATCACTCCCTGATGAGCACAGCTGATGTAGTAACACTATTTCCCCATTTCTAAGTTCTTCCTCAGACTTACCGAATCCACAAGATTCTCCGTTTTATCGATCAGCAACTCCAGCTTCTCTCCTCTTTGTGCCACAAGGTCTGGAGAAAGAGACAAAAATCCGAATCTGTAGGCAGAATGCCAGCGCAAAAAGCTGCTTCCAATACGCAAGCCCACCCACAAGCCAGGAGCTCTTGGCAGCTCTCGGCTTATTTGACATGAAGTAGTTCTCAGCCTTTCAGAGACTGCCAGGCAACAGTCTCACATCACACAGGCTACGTTTTGGAACTGACCTGACTCAGTTTTGGTCCATTCCAGATCTAACCCTCTATTTTAAGCGGTCAGACTTGTCAAAACCCAAACCAAAGTCCGACACAAAAACCCTGTAAGCTACCGAGGAGCATTTTCCTGACAGCAGCTGCAGGAAAGCCACAGTGACAAACAGACCAAATCCAGAGCATGCTTCACCCCACCACAGGCTGTGCAAGTTCGTCTCAAACAGCGCTCCTGACGCCCACAGGCCACCCTCGACTGAGCTCAACGCAAGCAACAGCTTGCGAACTCAGAGCTCCCCCAGCCCCTTCTTCACCAGTTCATTCTGTCAAGAGAGGCCACCCCACTGTCAGCTTCGCTCTCGGTAACTCTCCCTGCAGGACTGCCATTCTGGCCCAGAGGAACTCTGCATGTGTGGCACTGAGGGAAGCCAGATACCTATGTTTCGAACCATGATTCCTTTAAGTTCATCGACTTGAGCTTGCGTCTCTGCCACCTGGTCAGTGCCCTTGCTCTCCGAGTGGTACTTCTGTAACAAATGAATAGTCAGTGAAAGCAGGCACCCTCAACATTGCGCTTCAGTTCCGTAAGACAAAAAAGGAAACTCCCGGTCACTACAGAACAGCATAGACGTAAATGTGAGTTTTCAAATTACCCAAGACATTTATAAGCGGGTAGTTAACCACAGTCTGACTCCCAGCCGCTTACAGACCACACGTGCCCACCTGCTCCTGCGCTGCAGGAGCTGCAAGGCAGCCAGGTGCCTGCGACTTCCAGAGTGCCCAGAAATAACAGCCCCCTTTGAAAGTCCTGGCAATTGGCAGACAGGAAGGAAAGTTAAGAATCTGTGAGATATGGTTCACTAAATGCCTGGGCTACTACCAGTGGTTCCACTCCCACACATCATTTCTGAACTACTTATGAAGGCAATACACTTCCATGACCTTCTCTACTTATCTCTAGAACATGTCAAGAGGGCCCTGCAATTTCACAAGCAAGACAGCGTGCAGCCACCTCTGTCGGTGAGCATCAGAGGGAGTTCCAGCAAAGATGAGGAGGGCCTGTGAACTGAAACACCACGCCCGGAGATGCTGAAGATGGCCAGTTTGAGTTGCCTAACTGCTCTTCCTGTAGAGAGGATACAAGCAGCCAGGAGCCAGTCCGCTGTGTACCAGACCCACCTGGAAGATTTCACGTGCCACCTCCTTGCTACAGTCTGGCACTTGCCGACAGCTTTGCTGATACTGAATCCCTCTGGCTTATTACAGCAAGTGGAAAAAGCATGCGCTAGACCCCAGGGGTGTGCTCAGTGTCTGTACGGAGTAAGCTCACCCGCTAGCTTGTCAGGTACCTACAGAAGAACACTCCATTCTGTGGCCTCGCAGAAGAAAGTCAAAACACGTGACATGTTGCTAACCTGCGCACCATTCCTGTCACCCCTCCCCCTTAATCCTCGTCCCTTCGGAAGAGACAGGGACTTCACTGAAGGGCTGTTCTTCATCATCACAAGTGAACCTTTGCTGACTGCATGGTTCAGGCTGGTAGGTGAGAGAAATGCTAGCCAACCTCCCCGGGTTAAATGGAGTCTCACAGTGTTTGCAGAATGAAAGGAGGGAAATCGAGGTGAATCAGCATGGGATAACTAAGTTCTGCTGTTCCTGGATTGATTTTAAGTCACTGCTCTCATCACAGGTCCTCTGCAGTCAAGCACTGCTAGCCACAGCTCCTATTATCCCACTCCCTTTAAGTCACCTTCACCCAGGAAAACAGGTCTCTATAGCAAAACTCATAGATAAACTGTGTTTTCCTCTAAACTTGTAGCCATTGCACTCACATCTGAAAACCTTCACGAAGCATCTCTACTAAGAGACCATCTAAGGAGACTGACAGCAGAGGTCAGGGCGGGATCACAATTGCTTTACTTCACAACCTCCCACGTGGCTACTTGACTCCCCAATTTTCTTCTGAAGTGTTTGATTTGCATCGATTTCTGACAACACAGGAAGCAAGAGTCTCTAACACTAACAGCATTCACATATTCAGGTCATAATTAACGGTTATACTACGAAATGCAACAGCTCCTTTGGACCTCAGAATCACAGTATCATTTAGGTTGGAAAAGATCTTTAAGATCATCAAGTCCAACCGTTAACCTAACCCTGCTAAGTCTACCACTAAACCATGTCCCTAAGTGCCTCAACCACACGTCTTAACCTTCTCCTCAGAGGTTAGTTTTTTAGGAGAATGTGCAGAACTGGTACGCTATCAAAGCTGGTCACTGGTTTTACCGGAAGAGTAGCTCCCTTTCCAGTATTATCTGGTGCTACACTTGAGTTGTAGCGTGATCTCAGAACTGCCACATGATCTCCTCCTCCACCCTCAGCCTCACACTAGTTAAACTCCTTCCGTTACAGGAGTCACCCAGATAACAGTCCTGCTCCTGCACTACGTGTAACGTTTGATCAGTAGGGCTCTCATCTCAGCAAGTTTTAGAGCCATTTGAGGGAAGAGCTTTCTGTCATCCCTCACCTTCTATTAGTTGATGCCTGGATTTCTATCAACATGCAAAAGCTAAGGTAGGCAGCGCCTCTCGTGCTTTAGAGAAATGGAAAGGCTGGGAGTTTTAGAGGAATATCAACACCATGGCTCTGAAGACTGCCTGGCTCTTCCGATAAGGCAATTCATTAAGCTTATTCCAGCCATGAACAGCTTACAATTTGATGAGTCGTCACTTCACATAGTTTCAGTCTCCACATATCAAAGCCTGGTGGAGAAGAAAAACTCAGTCCTACCACACATAGGAAGTTAATCTGATTTATTAGGCACAATGCACTGGGCCCTTCTGGAATCACACTGGCATTATTATTCATTGCTTTCTATCTGCTGCGCGAGCCAAAGAACAGTTTCTGCAGTGAACTACGTGCAACTCTACATGCCCCAAATCACCTCCGCTAGTCACTGAGGGAACCAACACAAAGGGTTCCTTTCACAAACTCCAGCACAACCTTCAGGCAGCAACAGTGCAAGTGCAAATCCTCACTTCACCTTCACCCACCTCAGAGTCCTGGCTTCACCCTGTACCTCAACATGCAACTATTACTGCTGGAGAGTGTTGTAAAGCCTCCCCAGTTTCTACACTTCACAGGCAAGAGCTATGCTCACGGGTCACCAGCAAAGGACCTCTCCTGCACCTGTAATATCACCAAACCTGGCACTTTCAGTAGATCAGCAGGAAAAAAGCCAAGCCCTTCACAGAGAACAACAGCAGCACTAACAGGCTCACCAGCCACAGCAGAGCAAATTGAGAACCTCTTACACCACGGGTACAGCATCAGTTGTAGCTACCCCAGATACAGATTGTGTACAAGCTCTGAAAGCCAATATTCCAAGGACATCTTATCTTAATTCAAGGGAGGTCTCAAAAAACCAAAAAACCCAACAAAACAACAACCAACCCCAAAACAACGTTGCTCAGGTTATGAAGTTGTTTGTAGTCAATTAAGGACTCTTAAGAGTCTTCAACAGAAGATTCAAAACACCTCCCTTGTAGACCATATAGCCTGAGGTTTTGTGCGCTAGTAAGGCTATTGATCATATGAGTCACAGGGCAGTTATTTATTCCTTCTCTGTTTTCCATCTGACTTCCCTCATTTAATTTGACATTACATCCAGCAACAGGCCTGTGCTTTCCCCAGGCCTGTTTTCTCTGCAGGTGCTGGAATTATACCCACTGCAGACCAAACAACAGGGAGAAGTGCGAACTGCAACATTCCCACTACATTAACAGCTCATATTTTAAGAGCAGCCCAATCCCGCACCTACAGCAACTGCTCTCTGCTTTTTCTCCTCCTCTCCCCCTCCGAAAAACCCCACTGAAACAGGGCAGGGTGTTGTCTGCAGACCCAGGTTACACATCAAGTCAACAATGCATTAAGAAAAAGCGCTTTGTGAAACGCATCTCATTCTATAGAGGCTGAACAGAAATGCTATGCTGTGCATTTAAACACTTCAGAAGCTATACCCATATACTGCTGTGAATAAAATACATAAAGCAATACAACTATTTCAAATCTCTCCTGTCTGGCAGCTGCGGGCTTTGCCACACCTCAAATACAACAAGCAGCAAGCAAAGCACTTTTGTGAAAACGAGATGGTAGCATCAAGGCTGTATCGGATTCCTGTGGTAAGCAAAGTAAGGATGTAACTCCTCTGCACTTCAAGAGGGAAGCAGATTCCAGCCCAACCTCTCCCTTCAGGAGTTCACAAAGAGACCCAGAGTAGCTAAAATAGTCTTCTGAAACCTGAAGATTTCTTAACAAGGGGATTGACAGTGTTCTGTATGTGCCCTAACAACAACATTCAGAACTCCACTTCAGTTGAGCTGTCAACAGGGCCAATAAAATCAGACAGCCCGAGCCGGACCACACCAGAACAGCGGTGCCGTCTCATTCCAGCAACCGAAAGCTACACGCTATGTTGGCAGCGGGAAAGCTAGGACAGACAGCTCCCTTCCCATGCCGCAGGAGCGGAGTGCCACTACCATCCCGCCAGGACACCAAGCTGGTCACCACTAGAGCAGTGGGCAAGAAGATACTTTACGCTGCTGGCAGCTCCCCGACACCAGCTTCCCTCACTGCAGCTGAGCTCGCAGCACCGCACCGTACCAAGGCTCTCGGTCCAACAGCCCGTCACATGCTGCTGTTCAGTGCCTGCACAGACTCCACTGACATGGGCTTCATCTTCCTTCCAGACTGGTCACACTGGTGGAGCAACTCATCCTGCAAAGACTCCAGTGCCTGCAGTCCCTAGACTTGGAATCCAGCATCATCCTAAACACCACTACAGCCCCAGCTGAAAAGTGCTAGTTGAGGGAGAAATAGATATTCCCCTCACTTTTGTAATACCCTCACACTTTTAATTGTGGGGTTGGAAGGGTTCAAGGCAAATCTCAGCTCAGAGAATGTGGGACCTTTCACAAGTCATTTATCCTACTCTTTAACCTCCTATCTGTTTTGGGAATGGAAATCCTTGGAGCCTCTGTGCAAGCTAGCTGGAGAGTCTACCACAGTTCTGCATACAGCACCTGACTGTAATCCAAGCCCAGTTTTCTTTCCTCCTGAAAAGGCCCCAGTACCATAAGCAAATACCCTGTCACACTCCAGCAGTGTGCCACCAAAATTACCATGAAGTAAGGAGAGAAGTGAGAGGCAGTTAGGGATTACTAGATACTCAAGTCCTGAAGTTTAGTTTAACAAAAACAGAGTAACATGTGTTTGTCTCGCTCTTAGCGGCAGCGATGTTAACTTGCACTGGGTGGTCAACTGGAAATAGGTTTGACATTTCAAATGTTACCATTGAGATCTAATCTCCAGCGCAGCTACCTGGTACAAACAGTTAATGCATCACTATTAATCCCAACCCATTTTTACCACCGAAGTAGTGAAGCAACCCAGCTGCAGGGTAAGCGTGGGGAGAACAGCCAACTCCCCTGGCTTTATACCCAGACTCAGCATGGCGCTTCAGTTCCGAGTGAGAAAATACAAGGATAATTTCTGGGGAGAAGTTTGGCTTGTTAGGGAAATCCCATTTAGCAACAGATCTCACCAGCTGTGCAGCTAAGACACTTGAGAACTCGCTGTTCATTGCATAGGGAAGGGCCGTCTGTGCTCTTGAGCCGTATGTGGTCTGAAACCTCTTCTTGATTTCATTCAGGAAGCTGAAAGCTCTGGATCGTTCAAAGTCCTGCAAGAAAGAGAGCAAACCACATCCAGAGCTGTGTCAAGTCAGGAATAACGAAGTGTATGGGGCATGTAGCCAGTTGTAGAGAAACTGTAATTATCAGTCCTTAACAGGCATGCTGCGCATAACACTATGGGATTCGACTGGTTATCCTGGGGTTTGACTAGCAGCCAGATTTCAGCTCCCTGGACATTGGTTGGCAGCAGACTTTACTGGGGTATCCAGAGTTCCAGTTCTGCGCCTTCTTCCACTGAGGGAGAAGTTTTGCTTACAGAATTGAGGAGTATTAAGCATACTTCACTGACAATTAAAGGCTAGCCTCTACATCTAGATTCTACAGCACTGCGACTGCTAAGAGAGAAACTAGGCAAAACCAAGAACTTAACCTCAAAACTGCCTATTCACATCATTTGAGTTCCAGGCTTAGACTTCAAAGCTGTAACTGACGTGAATGAGAATACCAGCAGTAGCTCCAATGGGGAAAAAAGGCACCTCAGATTAGCACCAACTATTGATTTTCTTTGACATACAAAAAAAGCCAAAACCTGCAAAAGCCTGTCTGTGCAATAGCTGTAACCAAAATACTTACATCATCTGTGATGCAGAGGTATATAATCCTGTCTTGGCAGATGTAATGAAACAGATAACTGCAGAGAAGAAAATAGGAAAAAAAAGAGGTCATTGGGAACTGCCACAGGACTAATCTTCTAGAAAACACTACTGCTTGCAGGGCCTTCAAGGGCTGGAGAAGTAGAAGAACAAATTCCAGCTACTCTACAGGAAATCACACAAATGCCAACATATCCCAGCGATCTTTTTTGAGGTAAGCGCCTCTATTCCCATAAGCTACACTGAATTAGAAACCACCTACACGGTAAAGAATCGCTGGCCTCACATACTTCACAGCACTCCACGCTTAGCAAGAACTTTGTGGGACATCTAGTTGGCAAACAACTTCAGTTACATGTTCTTCCAGCTACTTACTTGTAAAAGCAAAACCTTGACAGGATACCCGGGGTAAGATTTATGTCTAATCCTCATCAATGAGCATACAAGCATCCATGCACTAGTTCACGATTCATGATAAGAGCTGCAGTTAACTGGAGTGACCAGAAAGATAATACTTCAGTGAACCTCACTGGTACAGTGACTTGCTTCTTTAGCCTCGTTTGTATGAGCGCTGGGTTGTGCTGCCTTTGGTTTTCATTGCAAAGGCTAAGAGACAAAAGCAACCACAGCAGAAAATGAATTAGATAGAACAATAATCGGGCTAAACAGGCTTGAACCATGAGGCTAGGTTAACTATTTGTGTAAAGATGCCTTCGGTGGTGCTGAGCGAACACAGATGTTTGTTAACTGCAACCCTCAGTATCCTGAAAAACAGTGCAAACCAGTTCAAAGCAATATTTTCCTATCAATTTTAAGCCCACCAGGAAAAAAACCCCTTAGTTCGTACGCAACTAAACCCAAACCAGAACTGATCAGTGTTCTAGTTCAACTCCCTGGCTTTAGCTGTTGCTTTTTTATTACATTGCCCCCTCACCACCATTTGATGCTCCAGTAGGTGATGCATCCTTCTGACAAGTACAGCAGGACAAGATAGGAACAGAGTTGCAAAAAGGCCACACAAATACTTCCCCCCCAACTAAAAACTCTATGTATCCTTTCACTTTGACATTTGTATATTCCCGAAAGTCTCCCCAGTAAGCACGTGGACCCTCTTAAACTCCAGAATAAAAGCAAGTTAATGCACGGGCTGCACAGCAGTTGCCTTGTACAGCTCTAAGGGCACAGCTCAGCAGCTTTCAAACTCAGCTTTTGTATTGTATAAATAAGAAGACACTGAAATAAGCTTTAGGGGTGGGCTAGAAGTATAGTTTACTGCCCTGAAGGTCTGTTCTCATAAAAAAAAATATCCCTGCATATCTGCAACTATTGCCCCTCCTTCCTGGAAGAAGAGAAGCAAAACTTGTCCAGTACTACCTTGTAGGCTCCCCACTGACTTGCAGAAGGATCCTAACAGCAGAGGCAGAATAACCCCAAGTAATCCTGCTGCCAGAAGGCTGGTCGTCCTTGGTAATTACATAAAAGACACAGAAGTTCTTAAAACCAAAAAGAACTCATTAAATGAGTGTAAGAAGTTCAAAGTTAAAAGAAACTCAAGTTTTTTCCTGTTTCAGAAGAGGAGAAACGATCCTAGGCAGACAGATAACAGGGCAATTTTCTAGCCTACAGGCCGGAACCCTGGCAAGGCAGAAGGATCCCTGAACCCCTACAGACAGGAAGAACGACAACTCCTTGTGCTCACTCAGCTTCACAGCTTTCACGTTCTGCCCAGTTACCATGGTCAAGGAAAAAAAAACAAAAAACGAGAGGCTATTCTGTACCTCTACAAACCAAAAACCTTGCTTTTTGACAGAAGGAAGAAGTTGCCCACTCCAAGCATGTGTGTGTGAAAATATTCAATCCCCCCCAAACAGATCGCTAGGAACTCTTCCTTCCTCTCTCCTAGAGGGAAGGCAGGGTTGGCAGATTCTGACCAAAGAGGTCGTTGTCCAAACCACAGAAAAAAAGCCAATATAAGACTTGTCAGAAGAGACCAATTTTAGCAGAGGAGACACTCTGATGCTAACTAAGCTCAGTGCCCAGAGCTGCAGGATGGCACCCGTATGTTTTAATAGCACAATGCAAAGCAGGGCAACCACAAACTGCAGCGATCTTCTGCCGCATTTGTTAAATCCTCGTTAAGGGAACAGTCAGTAATGAGCAAAAGATTGTACACTTCGCAGCACGCTTTGCTAGCGTAGATGCATTAGTTACCTATCTCTCAGTGCTCCCCAGCAAAGAGCAAACCAATCTCTACCACGCTTCAAGCTCTCATCTATAAAAACGCACTATGGCACTCCTGAAACTCAACTTTGTAGTTGGTTGAACAGCACTCCAGGCAAAGTTAAAACAAAAGAAGATGACTGTACCCTTAGAATTATAGTAGTAAAAAAAGATTCAGCATTCAAAGTACTTTAGACCACAGGGCAGGCAGCTTCCTCAGAAACCTCTCCCCCAGGGACTTTTAGTGCTCCCAAGCCAGGGAAGGATGCGGGAAGACTACCCCAACTCTTGAATCTTCAGACAGCCAAAGAGCTTTAGCACAACAGCTTGGGCAATATTGAGAATCCAGCCACACTGCCAATTCCAAAGACAGAGCTGAAGTGGGGTCCAACACTTCTAAATTTGCTTTTCCACAGTTCTTTCTTTAATTTGCACACCAGCACATTGACTTATCTACTTTACATGTGCAATAAGTCAGCATAGTCTCAGGCACTGTAACATTTAATCCCTCCATTCTATCAACATTGACCAAGGGCTGTTCAGCGATCCGTACAAGCCTGGGAAAATTCCTTCTGTCCTACAGACTGGATTTGTGGTAGCTCAGGATGACTCTACAACATCTGCCTGCACAACTTAAACCAACCAGGATCCACAAGCGATCTGAGAAGGGTGACATTTTTACCTAAAGCCATGTTCAAGCCTCAGAAAAGCCAGCAAAAGACTCTACAAGCCAAATACCAAAGACTCCAACAGTTTGATATCCACAGCTGAGCACCCTCCAACTCACTTCAGAGTTGTATAAAAATAGAAAACTTGATTTCATATCAACTGCCTTGGTACTTACTGCTTAAGCTAAATTCAAATCCTGGCTGTGCTGCACAGTTCTGGGGGAAAAAAAAGCGGCTATTGAGCTGACTGCACATTCAGTCAGCGTACTAATACATCCAAATACGAGTTTGACTACACTCCATTTATTCCTGCCCTCGTGCATGTTTGCTAGTCTCTCCTCCCATACCCAGAAGAGAAGCATCACTCACTTCCCATGTGAATAGGTCAGTTTGTTGTTTTCAGATGGTATTTTTGCCAGGATCTGCTCTGTCACCTCCAGGAAGTTTCCTCCGCACCAGGCATGTTTGGCAAGGATGGTTGTGCCCCTTGCCACAACAGCGAACAGGATAGCCATGACTTCACGCTACCTGGAAATAAAAACACTGCAAGAATTAGACTCACATTCTTTGGCAGATAAAGCATTGTAATCTTAACAGTATTCTCTCAGCCCTCAACGTAACGTGAGGGAGGCATAAGCTTGTTCATTCCTTCGACAGGACACCATTATCAGAAAGCTTCTCTCATTTCCCCTTTTAGGTTCTGTTCAGAACGACACCAAGACTACAATAACCTCTAGCAGAAGGTTTTTCTTTTTGTAACTGCATGGTGTTCTACAGTCAGTGATCCCAGAATGAATTTTGCCTACCTTGTTTCCACCTGGATTTCTAGCTATTATTTTTTTTACCATTATTTTCTAGCTTTTTTTTTTGTTTTGCTCTTCAACTGACCCTTAAGGTTTTTCTTGCTTGTTATTGAAAAACTGCCTGTGGCCAGCAAGCTCCGGTTCAGAAAGGAAGTAACTGTCTTGCAGCTATGTTAACAGCAGCTCATTATGCAGACCAAGCCCACCATGCCTAACACACGACTGTTTAGGGGTGAGGCCTTGGCTTTGATTGCTATCAAACCAAAGTAGAAAAACTGCCACTTGCTTAGAGTCACACCATACACGTCCCCTTTTTATGGTCTAGAGACGCTCACAGTTGTCCCAAAACTTCTGTAAAAGCACATAAGCTGCACTTCTCAAAGCGAGACAGCACGTTTGCAAACTGATTATCCTCAGCAACACACCATTTCTACAAGCCAACATTCTTGCACATGTATCAAACTGAACAGGTTACACCATGCAAGTGTTTGAGGGCCAGACTTCTGTGAGGTCTCCAGAGTTGGAAAAACATGCCTGCTGTCATATAGAGGGACACACTTAATCAGCTCAAGTATCATCATATTAATCTACTGACAGACTCAAGACTTAACATGTGAAAGCACATGTCAGACCACAGCTGTGACATCTGCTCAGCTGATCCAGTACGTCCATAAGCCTCTTTTCTGCTTAGGAAAGACTTAGGAAGACTTCTCACCCCGCAAAACCCAAAAATCTTATTTTTCACTTTGCACATAGGCTATGCCCAGCCAGAATTTCCACCCCTCTAGCACTGACTGAAGGGACCTATCGATCTGTTCTGTATCATGGGTCATCCTACAGAGCACTGTGTGGACAGATCTGCCCTGAAGAGCTTATGCTTTCATGTGAACTGATGCACAGATGATCATGGCAACAGTGGGAGACGTGGCAGAGGAATGCAGAGCTGTTAACGGGCCATGAAGTTGAGATACGGTAACTACCCCACGGCATCAGGGTTCACTTCGTCAGTCTGAGCTTGACAGATTCAGGCTTGGCCAGCAACAGTCCAGGGAGGTGGTGGAGTCACCATCACACTGGAAGCGTTCAAGGAACATGTGGACATGGCACTGCGGGACATGGTTTAGTGGGCATGGTGGAGTTGGGTTGGTGGTTGGACTTGATGATCTTACAGGTCGTTTCCAACCTTAATGGTTCTGTGAGGTTATCTCTCAAACCTGCCACAGGTTTAAGAGCTCAGCATTGGAGGGGAAAAAGAATAAACTCGTGGATTTATTCAGAGAATGCACTCCACAGCTAAGCCACAACCACCTGGGAGCACTGAGGTATTCAGAGCCAACACTGCCAAAGGCAACAGAAGGCAAAGGATGAGTTTGACAAGGGGCTGCAGCAAGCAAAGCGGGAAGCAGAACAGTAAGAGGTCTCGAAGGACACCGCTTCGGAGCACAGCACCCAGCCAAGCGCACTCTAGAAAACCCATGAGAATTCATAGTGCCAGTAAAGGGGAAGGGAGAACACAGCAGACAAAGCCTCACACCACGCAGACGCAACTTCCCAGACAAGTTCCTCTCCTTCACTCTTCCTGACCAGTAATACAACAAAAGGGCATCAATAACTGAAAGGGGGAGGAAGCACCGGAGCACTCAGCAGCAGCCCCCCCAAACAGATTTTCTGCTTTCACTTCCTCCTGGCCTAAAGCTGGCACTCCTCCGACCTATATACGTGCCCCTCCCTTTCTACCAAGGACAGGAGGGAAGCCCCTTGTGCTGCTTTGCACAGCTTGCTTCTCGTTCACCCTGTCTCAGAGCAAAACCTGTTTTCAGAACAAAGGCAACTTGTTGCATTTACCTGCTGCTCTTTTTGATATGACAACTTCCCTTGTCCTCACTTACTGTGTCCAAGGACTCACGCACCACTTGTTTCCCAGCCACCGCTCCCACCTAGGTGCCAGCCTCATCTGGACACAGCTCAGGGATTTAAACAGGATTTAGCTCCAGCGACATGCTTGCACAAAGCCTGTTAGGAAGAAGGGAGGTGAAGAGTGCCCACACCAACAGACCCCCTTTTGCTTCTGGTGAAGGAACTGGGGTTTGCAAACAGCTTGTACCTCTCCCTTCCAGACTGAAGCAAGCTCCAGCTATTGAAAAACGTCAGTACAAAGAGACAACAAACAGCTAGGTTTGTTTTTGTTTCCTCCCACAGTCACAGGTATGCTGGCTTGCAGGCTCACAACTGCCCTCTAACATCAAGTCTGTCAGCATTGCAGAAAAATCCCAAATTCTTTTACATCTAAGAGGAGATGACCTTTAACATAAGGGCAGGTGGTGCTTATTATGCTCGATTAAGTAGTGTCTCTGTCCACCTGAAGATTACAGAAGTTACAGAATATAGCAAAGCAAGGGCAACAGTTTTTCCCCTTATACACTTGCTAAGGAAACTCCTCAGTGCAAAGATACCCAAGGAGAAAGAATATAAAGCAGAGAAGAGAGTCATGATTACTCACTATCTGTAATACAAAAATGAAAAGAAAGTTCAAGAACAGGTTCCAGCAGAAGGAAGTAGTTCTTCACATAATGCACCCTCTGAAGCTCGTTCCCAGATGTTATCATGGGGGAAAAGAGTTCACATGAGTTCAGAAAGTAATCGACAAGTTCACAGAGGAAAAGAATCACTATTAAATATCACCCAAGCAGCCGCTCACTGGAGTTTAAGAGTTTATCATGAGTTTCTTCTACTCTTCCCTAGGCATCCCACCAGCCGCCGCAGAGCCAGGCCCACCTTCGGTCTGACTCAATACAGCCATTCATAACACTGAGAATCACCTACTCCACAGAAGTTCAGGATTTTTTTTCCATGGAGAAATACTATGAAGAGCAAGTAATATCTTCAAGTAGCGAAGCATGTGGCCCCCCCAAGTCAGATCCACGGTCCAGCCCCAGTCGAGGTTGTGACTCTCACAGTACTCGAGCTTTAGAGCTGCTCTTGCTCACCACACTGCTCTTCTCATACAGGAACAATTAAGAGTCATACCAAGGCCTGCGAAGTCCCAGTTTAAAAGCAAATGCCTTAAAGGAGTTTAAAAACAAGGCATCCTATCATCTCTTGCAACACTTGAACTACCAAGAACATCACATGACAAGCAGAAAGCCAAGTCATTTGCAAAGCCTCTTAGAAGCCCGACCACAACCTTTTCCTTCCAGCATCACTGAAGGAGCCTGCCAGATCACATCTTGCTGAGAGTGTTTCAGAGCTGCCCCACTACAGACAGTCCAAACTTTCCTCCAGAAAGCTGTACCTAGAAGAGCCCACAGACTGGTCACCCCACAAACACACAAACCATTTGGGGGTGTTCCCAGCACTGAGCTCTCTGACATTCTGCCACAGAAGACTTATGTGGCCAACTTAGCAGTTCAATGGGGTTTTTTTAAGCCAGCCTTAAATTGCTGCAGCAACCACATGTTGATTGCACTAGAGCAGGAAAAGTAGTCACAGATTCCAGTGATATTTTGCTGCCTCTGGCCTTAAAAAGCTGCTCTCAGCTCTTCAAAGCACAGTGCTACAGACATGAAAGGCTGAGGGTCACAAAGTGGGACTCTAGTGCTCTAAAAGTCAAGGCTCGCCTACCTCTAGTTAAACACAAGCTGAGTAAGTTACTAATCACATGTCCCCCCTCCACAGACTTGAAGAGACCAAAAGCTTTAGCCTGATGCTCACATCATCATCTAAGATAGGTGTATTTGCACATGGCATTGAGTAGAAGTGGGGATTCCTCAGAGCTAAAACATAAAGGAATGAGTAACTCCTTGGAACCTTACTGCAGGAGCCACTACCTCCACCTGAAGAAGCCAAGGAAAAACACAGACCCAACACATTTATACACAAAGATGAAACAAAACTAAACCTTGGATAACTCAAGTTAAATGCTTATCACACCAGAGACAAGGGCAGCCACACAGCTGATTCTGATCTTGTAAAAAGAAATGATTAACTGCCATACAACTGTTCCTAGTTTCACCTGATTAAAGAGACAGCAGCTCACTCCCGTCTGACAAGGCCACAGAGAGAGCACAAACATTTTCCCAGCAAAAAAAGTAACACCTGTGGCCAACAAAACACAATTAAAAAAATATTCAACTGACCACTCCTTCACAAGTGATTCTCTACAAGCTTAGGCTCATCCCCTGTCCTACACCTTAGCTTTGACTAATTTAGCCAGAAGATGCAAACTACACAAAATGCACTTTATTCTGTTTTCCACTCACTCAACACCTGATCTCTTCAGGTGCTGCCAACCCTGGTTTTCCTACCAATGAGGAACTGCTGAGCAGCATAAGTCAAAGAATTTGTGAACAAGTACAACAGCACACCAACCTGCAACAATACTAACTAAACCAAGAGGAATTTATTATACAATCATGTCCCTTCAGATCCACCAAGATACAGTTGTCTGCAATGTTTTGGCCAGTCCAGCAACTGAACCAGAACTCTGTCGGTACATGGTACAACACCAGGTCACAGCCAGGAATAAACAAACACGACTAAGCAATCCAGTGACTGTCAAGTATCAAGACACCAATCTCATCACATTGCAGTCACTCAATGATCAGGACCAATATAAAGGAGCAGTTGTAAAAGAAAAAACATCCACAACCCCCCCAGCACACTCGCTGCAAATCAGCAGCCTGCAAGGCAGTGAGCGACTAACCTCAGAACAACAAAGCCCACACAAGCAAAGGGACACCTTAATTCCCAGAGTAGAAGAACTCCAGGTTCAAACCGAGGACTATAAAGTGGTTTAGACAACTTCAGAAAGTCTCCGTTCTTTTAATGTTGGGTATTTGCAGAACTCGCATTAGTGAGGCGAGAGTTCAGTAGCACCACAAGGAAGGGGACACTCGCTGACACTGTAGGACCCCACAGTCCCGCACCAGCAAAGACATCAACTCCCTGAACTCACAGGCCTCAGCCTTCCTTAGGAGACAACAGCCACAGACTTCACGATGACTCCTGCCCTCAGCTTTGAGCAGAATGGATTAAACGAAGTAAAACAGATTAACAAGGAGTGTATTTCTCTCTACAAGCAGCATCTCGTGCAGCCCTGTAAAACTCATGTATTACTTTTGTTAGTAATACAAATCTATTAAACTGCTAGAGAGCGTCTCTCCTCAGAAGTTACAAGACAGCAGGAATTAAATCCATTAAAATCAACCTCTTTGTATAACCTAGAGATCACCACTGTTTTCTATCTAAACTTACAACACTGAATGGCTGGAAGTAGCTAAGACCAAACCTTCCTAAAAGAAAAACGCACTTAGAGATATCAAGTAGGCTTTTCATGGAAAGGCTCCAAATCAGGAGGGAAAGGGGGAAAAGACGGTGTTCCTCAGCCACCCAGAAAACACCACGGATCCAAAGAGCTCCTTAAGCAGTGCCAGAAGCATCTGGCGGCTAATGGAGAGGAAGCACAAAGGTGAGCCGAGTATTGCATTTGTATCGCAATGACTATTTACTCATTGCAAGTCATGCTGCAAGATGCAGCATGCCGCCTTCTACAAGGTCTCTCATGCTATTTGGCAGAAGGGCACAGAAAAACCTGCAGCATCTTAAAGAATATCAGAGACACAGGCTCAGTCTTTAACGTGATGTTTACAACTTCAGTAGGGACAATTCATTATTTTCAAGTGAGACACAAAACAACTTGTTTGTTGCTCTGACTTCAGCAAAGATTTAGAATAAACTATCAGATGGCAGTTAAGACAGCTGGGGCAAGACGTGAACCCAGAAAACTGCACCCATCCTCCATCAGCAGCACGGCCCTTACCAGCCAAGGGTGACAGTCCTTCCTCTCGACCAGAAGATTCACAGCCTCAGTGCCAACAGGTGATGGAGGAGGTTACCGCTTATATTTCCAGAAATCCTCTTTACAAAAAGCAAGGGGCATCGCATTAATACTGGCTTTAAACATGAAACAAGTGCAGGTGTCGCAACCCTGCGAGTTGCAAACTGCCCGACTGCAATAAGAAGATCGTTTAAGTACGGTGACTTCAGCGGAAAGTAGCCTAGACATCCCTTTAACCCTTCCTTGGCATCTGCAAGTTATTGTTTCTTTAAAGGTTATTCCAACGTTAAGCCCTGTAGTTTATTTGTTCATTTTAAGCCTGAAAAACATGACGTTCATGCACCAACTTAACAGAAGTTTAGCTTCCTCTCTGCCTGCATAGCTTACTTCAGGTCCCGCTTCATCATTATGGAAACAAACCGCTAGATAAGATTAATCCAGCTTCTCTTCCACGCCCATCACCTTTTCTGGAAGGCAGCATAACACGTTTTAGAAGAGGGGTAAAGAAGCAGAACCGAGCAAGCAGCTCTCTAGGGAGGTACCACGTACACCCTAAAGCATGCTTACTCGCAGCATCCCCCCAGACCCGTGCCCCCACCGCAAGCACAGCTGCAATCACCGCTCACTGCCCGGTCTGCGAAACCCAGGCAGCCCCCCGCTCCCAGTCACACCAGCAGCGCGACGCTCCGGGGTTAACCGCAGCCCAGCGGCCTTCCCCCCCGGTACCCCGGCAACCCGCTCCCCAACCCCAGGCCGCACCCGCCCCCCCGACACCGAACGAGGCCTCCCCCCGCCGGCGGCACCGGCCCGGCCCGAGAACCGGCCCACCCGCGGGGCCGGGGCAGCGGGGGACGCCCCGCCAGCCTCCTCCGCCGGCGGGGAGGTGCCGCCGCTGCCCGGCTCCCCCCACCGCACACGGCTGCCGGCCGCGCGGGCCCAGCCCCACCGCCCGCCGGCCCAGTCACTCAGTCCCGGCCCCGCTGCGGCCTGCCGCCCCCGGGGGGAGCGGAGACAGAGCCGCTCGCTTGAGGGCAACAGGCGACTCTCCGGCGGCCACTCCCGAGGGGCCCGGCCTCCCCGCCGGGCCCGGGCCCGCCGCCGCTCACCGGCCGCCGCGGCAGGAGGGAGCGCTCGCAGGGCGCCGCCGCCCGCCGCGCTCCTTAACCGCCCCCCGGCCCCGGGCGGCCGTGACGCGCTTCCGGCGGGGGCGGCGCCGCGCGGGCTGCTGGGAGTTGTAGTCCGGCGGCCATGGCGGAGGAGGGCGAGAGGAAGGCCGCGCTGGAGACGGTGAGTGAGGGCGGCCGCCCGGCGGCGGGGGACGGGGCGGGGGTCGGCCCTGCTCGGCCAGCGGGCGCTGAGGCGCGGCTCTCCCCTGGCAGCGGCAGCCGGGGCCTCCCCGGCGCTCCCCGGGCCTGGCGGGTGCCGGCCCAGCACGGGCCCGCGGCGGAGGGGGTGTTGGCGTCGGGATAAATCGCGACAGCGAGGATCGATCCAAGGGAGAGCCGCCTCCGCAGGTCGCCCTCGGCCGCATCCCCGGGCTGGTGCTTCGTCCCGGCGGCGGGAAGCACCCGGATCCCTTCGCAAGCCTGCCCGGCCGGCCCTCCTCTGTGCCCCGGCCCCGCAGCCCCGCCCGGCCCTTTCCAACCCCTGGAGCCGCTTGGCTTTACCTGGCATGGAGCGGCTGCTCCGTTACGGGGTCTGCGAGCAGCAGCGGGAGAAAGGAGCGGGGGAAAGCCGGCAGTGCTTCCCGAAATCGGAGGGGCAGGCAGGAGCGTGCCTTTTCCTTGGATTTCCTGACGTTTAGCTGATTGAGGTCGTCCTACAGGGCACAGAAGCAGCCAGAGGTCGGGACTAACCTATCTTAAAACTAGTTAGGAGTAACATTTTCTAAAACGAGCCTTGCTTTTTAAAGATGAACTGCTCAGCGCTGCGTAACACCAGGCCTCGGGCGGCTTTGCCCGTCGGCCCCGGCAGCGCGCCTGTCTCCTCTCTTGCACCCGTTTGGGGTTGCCGAGCCCCGGGGCAGGAGCTTACGGACCCTCGTCCCCCTCCGGTTCCCGTTGCAGGCAGCAGCAGGCACTAGATGGCACTGCCCTGCAGGCGGACAGGGCTGCAGGCTCCCGGCTGGCGGTTACACCCCGTCACCGCGACAGGGAGAGCTCCCTGCGCCAGTCTGTCTGTCTGTCAGCGGGAAACGGGAGAGCTGAGCACCAGGACAGCCTTGCAGGAGAAACGAGTGGGCTCTGAAAGTTGCCTGGTTTTAAAAGGTGCCTTTGGGGAAGGCTTAATGCAACAGTTTTCCATAGTCTCTCAATCTACAGCCCCTAAACTTTTCCTAATGGTGCAGCAGACCCCAGAGTCTCTTAGCAATAGTCTGGCTTCTGCTAGTTACCTTTGTCGGGCTCTGTAGAGCCATATTCTTCTCCCCAGTTGTGCAGGCCACAGGCTGAAAGTCACAATTGCACCAGGAAGCCCAGTCCTAATCCTGCAAGTCTGATCTGATGAATGAAATTGATCTTTGGAAGAGCTGCGGTTACTAGAGAGACCCTTGGCAACAAACCAGCAGATTCCTCCATGAGGAATGCAGTACCATATGGAAAACAGGAGGACATGTAGAAAGCGATACTGGCTCATGAAGATCAGCAAAGGACTATATATTCTGACGTAAAAGACAAGTTATGCATAAACTGCAGTGAGTGTAGGAACAAGTGAGTTGTAGGACTGTTCCCCACCCACTTCGTGTCTGGCTGATCCCATCTGTCTCAGCACTGTGCTAATGTATGCGCCACGGCACTACCTAGGCACCACATACAACGTTAAATAATTCATCATCATAAATCACAGCCCCTCTAAGCAGGAGAGCTTCTGGATGATGCGAGATTTCAGCTCTTAGACTTGTGTAGCTGGTAGAGGAGGAGGGTGTCCGATGTGTGGGTGGCCGCGTCGCAGGGGCCATATCCTGACCTTCCTGGGAGGGTGTACCACAGATCGTCTTGAGGGGAGGCGCAGGTTTTTCCATCTCTGTTGGCTCTGAGGGACTCGAGTGAATTTGATCAATCCTAAAGCTGCCTCAAGATCTCATCAGCTTTTCCTTCTGCCTCTACCGTAATACAAGAACAAGAACAGCCCCTGTTTCAGGGCATCAGGGCTTTTTTTTTTCCGTTACAAGTCGGCTCACAGGAGAACAAGTTTTCTTGTGATGAATAGTTTGATAGCTGGACACCTCATAGATGAGACTCAGAAACACCCTGAGAAATCTCAGCTTTCTGCCTCAGGGCACAGACCCGATTGCTGCAGGTCCAGGGAGGAATCCATCTTTCAGGGAAATGTGTTGATTTTCCTCAGAAGCATCGAACAGTGTCTGTGCCAGAGGCAAGATACCTGACTAGGTGGGCCAATGGCTTGATGAGCAGCAGCGAAGCTTGTGGTCCTGCTGAGATCCAGAGTTGTATCCAAGGTCTCTCTGCAGGAAAGAGGGGAGAGAAGTTGAGTCTCTGTGGAGCTGACAGGTTCAGCAAAATGTGTTCCTTACAGCTGCGTGAAAGAGCTGTGCTCTGGCTTTCCTCTGCCACTGGGTACTTAACGCTGTGCTAAGGAGGCAGGGACAGCTTAAATTCATTGGGCTGCTGCTCTGAGACACTTGCTGCTGGCCCAGCCACCATGCCAGAGATGCGTCCGTCCCTTCCTTCCTACACCCACATGTTTCTTCAGCTCTGGGAAGGAGTCTGAAGTCAGTGCAACTCCCAGCACTGCGTGTTAAACTCCCGGTTATCCTGTTTTCCAAATCATTTTTATGCAACATTAGTAACTCAGCTGTAAATATTTGCTCTCTGTCTGGAAAAGCATCTCTTTGCCCCCATGTGTGCAGAGCTACACCTGAGCTAAGGTGTAACTCCTGTCGTGTGACCAAATTGCAAGAGTGTCACTGTCCCAATGAACAGAGCCGTACCTGTTTCGTGGGCGGGAGGGTGGCACTGGGATTTTGGTACCTGGGCACACTTCTAACCCTGTGACTGAATGCAGGGAGCAAACTGGGGGCCAGGCGACCTGTCCTGGCATGCGGGTGCCTCCAGAGTTAGCCTGCTCTTGTTTGGGCCTGTTGTCTTTGGAAAAAACAAGCTCTCAAGTACAACTGTTGCTAATAATTTTAATAAAGACTTCCTTGCAAGGCCTCACAGTAGGAGAGACTGAGGCCAGGAGCTGCTTCTGGGAAGAAGGTGCTGGGTCTAGCAGGCAGGAGAGCAGGCAGGGTGTCTCATCCGTGCCACTAGCTGCCCAAGTGACCTGCATCAAATCACTTAAACATTTTCGTTCCACACCAAGGGACGGTGGTTTTGCCACTCACTGCCTTATTTTAATCACCAGCAAGACTGACCGCTTTGGTTGTGGATTGCGAGATGCTGGGAGGCGAGGGAGACCTTATCGCTCCAACATGCCCATTGTTGATGTGATGTTGCTGCATTGCACCTACCCTTCTGTGATAGCTGGTGCGTAGGGAGCCTGCCCTTGAATTGTGCTGCAGGTCTGGGTGACCTCCTCCTCCCCGGAAATCAGTCTGCATTTCCCTTCTGAAATGCAGAGTCAATTCCCCATGGCGGCCGTACCTGCAGAAGGAGGAACAGGACAGCTAGGGGGGTATTACTACCCGAGGGGAAATATGAGTGGTTATAAAACCCCTGGAGCAGTTGAGGGTTTGGCTGCGGGCAGGATGCAAAGAGATCAGCACTCATCTTAGCCCGGCTCCACACTTAACCTTGAAACCTCTCTCTGCTGCCGAGAGAGGAAGCGGTTGGGGGCTGTCTGGGCACGTCAGGCTCCACGGTGGCTACGCTGAGCCTGGGGAAAGGTCAGAGGCTCAGCAGCCCTCTGACAGCTAAGCAATTAATTAGGTGACTTGTTGGTTTTGGAGGGGATCCCAAACCAGTCTTCTCAGGAAGCATTAGCTGGTAAAGCTCTTTTCAGTCACCTGAGTCAAAACAGCAGGATTAAGGGCCAGCTGCTGGCATTGTGGGGCTTATCACATGTGGGGCTCAGCAGCCTGAGGCTCACCGGTGGGCTCCCCAGGCTCATCCTAACCATGTGAATTTGGGCTTACAGCTCCTTTTGGTTTTGAACTGGGATAGGAGTTCCCTGCTGACGGGCAGCATTCTTCCCTGGGGATGTTTTGACTGTCCCTCTCATTCCTGTCTGGCTGCGCGCTGGTGGTGGGACCTGGGATCACACCAACCTGAACAGTCACTCCCAGTCTCTTTCCACCATGGGTCCTGAAGCCACAGCTTTCTTTGGGCTCCTCTTCTATCCTGTGAATAGGAAGGACGCACAGGCACTTTGATAACCGGGGAGAGGTTTCTCTAAGGTCTGTAATTTTGTACCTTTCCCTCCGCTGCAAAGGTGCTCTTGGTCGCACCGCAGCACCCGAGACATGAGCCATGGAGATGGCCCAGCCAGACCTACAAGCCCTCCCGGTTACTCTGGTGAAGCTGAGCACAATAGTTTATTCTTCACCCTGGGGCTGGTGTTCATTACCTCAGAGAGCCTTACAGCATCTCTTCTTTCCCCATTTGCGGCAGGTCCAGGCGGATGGGACAGATGGAAACTGCATCACGTTTGTGTTGCACGATGAAGACCACACACTCGGCAACTCCCTCCGATATATGGTCATGAAGAAGTAAGTGGAGCCTCTGTGGTGCCTGGCATCGCTGACGGTACCTCTGTCTCCTACTCTGGCCTTCTCCTTACTATCCTGCATCTCAGTTGCTGCCGGAACAACACAGATGATCAAAAACTACCTCTGCGCATGCCTCTTTGGGTCTTTATATCAGACGTGGTGCCAAAGACTCCTTACCTACCACCTCTCTCCACAGGATTAGCTTCTTCCTTGTGCTGTTAGTGTCAGGACCCTAAGATCACTAATAGGCCTTAAAGAGCCTGACCAGCCACACCTGGGGCCTCCACCCACACCCTGTCCATGGGCCTGGGAGCCCCATTTAAGCTCAGCTCAGGGCTTTCAGTCCCTCCTGAGCTATGTTGTAGGAGTATGGGTCTCCAGCTCAGCCTGAACTGGGTGGTGGACTCCGTTCACTTGGATGCTGACCTAGGGACTGACTTCCTGGCCTGACCTCAGCCCTTCCTCATCGTTGTACACCTCCTTGGTGATCACTGGGTAGTGTCTGACCCTCATTACCCTCACCTGACATGACACTGACCTGCAGATTGACTTCCTGGCCTGACCCCATCCCTTAGGAACAGCCAGCCCTCGCTGCTCCTTGATGGTTAGTTATGGAGGAAATTTAATGTCTGACATGTGAAAGATTTCTGAATGTCTTATTTGGCCCTGGGTAAAATGATTCACAACTCCGTGTAAGTACACGTGGTCAGGCAGTATCTGTGTCTCCTTCTGGGACAAGCGCTGTCAGAAAAGAGAGTAGGAACAGCCAGTATTAAAAAAATTGATCATCTTTCATGCTTGCATGAAGCTGCAGGAATTAATGCTGAGAATTAATTATCCTGCTGCCTCCATCAAAATATACAAATAGGTTCACCCTGGTTGCCCAATTTTATCGAACTAGGCAGCACTGAGGGTTTGCGAAGATCTATCGGTAAGCCTCAGAAGAATTACAGCAGGAAGTTCAGTGCGTCATCTCAAATGACAATTACATTGCAAATGCCATGTGAATTCCTCTGATAAATCGCCATGACAAGAAAAACAGCAGGCTTCTTGCAAAGGCCCGTTCTTTCTGCTGGGCACACAAATGTTCTACCAACCACCTCAGCTTATGAAGGCAGATGCCGTGCAGCCTGCAAACCATCTCAGTAAATCCTTGCGGTGCCCTAGAACCGTAAGACTCTTTTGCCCAGCAGAACTGCAACAGGTTTGCATAGTGAGGTTTCCAAGCATCCAGGATCCCCTGTTTGAACCATGCAGGCCTGCTAGTGGACTGCTGGTGGTGCCAGGATGGTGGCTATGGTCGTGCCAGCCCTGTCCTTCCCCTGCAAGGCTCCAGCTGCAGCTCAGAGACAGATGGGGGTATGTGAATAAGGTTACGCAGGTGGTTTGTCTTCAGCATATCCCTCCCGTAAGACCCTCAGTCATTTTAGAAACATCCTGAGGCCCAGCAGGTCTGGGGTGGCCTGAGCCTCTGACTTCCCTGAGATTTGCAGTGGATTGGCCTGGGTTTCACTGCTGTCTTCTCTCTCCCCTCCTGCAGCCCTGATGTGGAGTTCTGTGGCTACTGCATCACGCACCCCTCTGAAAGCAAGATCAACTTCCGGATCCAGACCAGAGGTATGGGTGTGCACGTTTCCTTTGTGTCCGGGGCCCTTTTTTTGTGTAATTCCCCCTGCTCATGTCAGGTTTCCACCATGAGTCATTTAAATAAAGAAAAACACTTTTCTCCCTCTCCTCTGCTAGCCGCCTGCAACTGCTGTGCACTCTTGCTCAGCCGGAGAGGCTGCTCTGAGCCGTTATGCTGCAGCTCTTCTGTCTCCCAACTGTAGGGCTGAGCCAGATGAGGCCCGAGGAGCCCACAGCCCTGCCTGGTCCCAGGTATCTGGGTTGGCTGGCAGCAGGCACCGAACTGTAGTGTCGGAGTAGAGTAGATGTGCTACTCACTGTCACAGATGATGGGTGCTCCATCTGCCCCTAAATCAGCACGGTGATTGGAAAACAAAGCCGAAGTGTGCTGACATACGTAACTGCAATGAGATAATTTGTTTCTGCTTCTCATTCTCAGCTTGCTTCTCAATTCCCATGTCTTGCAGCTTTGGTTATCGAGCTGTGACCCGAAGCTCTTTTGAAAAACCTCATCAGTCTGTGCTGTCTTTTGACTTGCCTCCCAAAGAGGACTTTGTTCCCTGATAACAGATAGCACTGACAACTCTGAGCCTCTTGTGGTTGCTCACTCCTCCCAACACACCAACCCCTTCAGCTCAGTCCACTGCCCTCCATCCAGGCCCTGCAAGCTCCACAGCTTTGTCTGCTGCCTAGAGGGATGGTGTTACTTCATTCCTTCCTCATGGGGCTGTTCCCTTGAACATCAGATATGTAGAAGCCACTTCCTGGAAGCAAGTAACTAGTTTGTGCTTGCTAACTCTTTCATTTCCTAAAAATAATTAGCGCTCAGGCTGTTGGCCTTGCCAAGGGAACCCCTTCCCCATGGGACTAACTGCAGGGTAAGTGTCTGCTGTTCCTGCGCCATAGCCTGGACCACCACACTGAGCTCAGCTCTCAGGCTGCTGGTGGGAGGGAAGTGTGTGGGCACACACCTGGTGTAAGAGCCTCTCCCCATCATGGGACTGCCCTTGGGCACGGTGGTAACAGCCACGCTGCCTCAGAGCTGCGAGGGAGAGGGCTACCAACCCCTTTGGAAGGCACCTCCCATTTCACTAACTCATCTTCTTTCCTGAAGGGGCCCTTCCTGCTGTTGAGCCATTCCGGAAAGGGCTGAACGACCTGATGGGTGTTTGCCAACACGTGCTCAACACTTTTGAGGTGAGACTATTCCTGAAGAGCTCAGGGGCCTTTTCTATCTCTTGGTCTCAGAGGGGAGAGGAATGGGCTGAGACCTGTGCTGGAGGCACTTTTGACATGAAAAACCTGGTAGTTTTTTCAGACATTCTCTGCCTGACCTGCGGTATGGCCTGGCTTCCTTTCCCTTGGAGTGACTGTAAAGCTCAGTCACGTCTGAAAGTACCTGGAGCTCTGTCGGAGCTTCTCGGGTCCCTCAGCCTTTCCAGGCACTGGACAGAGAAGTCACAGCACACCCCGGGGTGGTGGCACTGTGGTATATGAGTCCCTCAGATATATGCTGTTAACATTTGTCCTTTGCTCTTGTTTGCAGAGGAGCATGAAGGAATACAGGGCCCAGAGGGAAGAAGAGATGCAGTAGCATTTGGGGATGGCAGTCCCCATGGATGTGTGTAACGTCTGTGTGTTGGATTCCCTGTGTCAATAGTTTTTGTTTGGTTGGTTTTTTTGTGACTGCTTTGATGCAAACCTGTATTTTCTCTTATAATAAAGTTTATGAAGTTTGATGCTGCAGAGGTGACACTGCGTTCAGCTCAACACGGGTGTGGAAAATGATAGCTAGAAGGCAGCTCTTTCACTCTTCCATCTTATTTCTTTCCCTCTCCAAGTGTCGTTGCTGTTTCCTGCCCAGGATTTTCAGATCACAGAGTTTGCAGGTAGTCTGGTGCACAGAATTAGTCTGCCCCGGAGTCCACAGGGAGCAAAGGGGTTCAGTGCTGTGTAAAATGAAGCTTTTAGAGAGGCAGCATCCTCTCCCGACTTAAATCTTTCTGTTCCTGGCACCAGTGCAGTTGACTTCAACAGATAGGGCCAGCCTTCCTTTCTAAACAGATCATTATAAAATGATACTCTGCTCATTTGGGGGGTGAGATGAGTAAAAAACCACTTGCCTTTTTTAACCCCCTGAAGAACGCAGACAAAGGCAAGCCCAGACCACTCCTCGTGAGCAGGCTTAAAGGGTACAACACTGAAACCCCGGCCTTGTTCGCATCTGGTGGCAGCTAGCCAAGTGAAAGCCTTTTGTTGGGTGTAATGTGGCATGAAATTGCAGGAGTTTTTCTGCTCCGTGCCAGGCATAGGATTGCGAACCTTTCCGGTTTGCTCTGCACAGAGGGCACACCGCTTGTCTCTTCAGTGGAGGTCCGCAGTTACCAAAGGAACCTGCTGACACTCAATTAAGTATTTAGCAGACTTTGCAGACCCCCTGCTGCTTAATAAGAAACAGCCAGAGATTTTCCTTTCAAACACCAACATGTTTTATTAACATACAGAGGAATAAGAGGGAG
The DNA here is from genome assembly GCF_030936135.1 of Gavia stellata. Classification (NCBI taxonomy): domain Eukaryota; kingdom Metazoa; phylum Chordata; class Aves; order Gaviiformes; family Gaviidae; genus Gavia; species Gavia stellata. The sequence continues at coordinate 23,317,004 of NC_082607.1, forward strand.
GATGTAAAATGTCAGGTTTTCTCTACAAAATCATTCTTTCAAATACAAATTGACAGACTTGGTCTCTCTGACAGGCTGGCGGTGGGTTTGTGTTCGCAGGCATTAGGCGCAGAAGCCCGCTGAACCCTACATGTCATAATAAGGCTCCTTTGCCTCTCAGTTTGCTGCAACGGTGTCATCCTGCCGATGCCAACATGATCCCACATCTATAGTGGGCAGCTGCTGTGGCTTTGCTTTTGGCTAATCCTGTCTGGCCTGGTTTCTTCATACTGGAACCTCTGGGTGGTTAAAGCGCGCTTTCACATAGGGCTTGGGGTGCGTGGGGAAGAGGGGCTGCGCCTGGTGGGTGCTGGTAAGTGTTTCACCCCGCTTCCTAGGAACAAACACAGGCCTGGGGACTTTCTGGTCGGAGAATTCCCCAGCCCGAGCAGGAGGGAGACATACAAAAGCAGGAAAGGAGTTTTCCCAGGGTAGGGGGGAGAGAGTGAAGGGGTGAATAAACCAGGAGCTGACTTGTGCACCTGGGCTCAATCGCAGCCCAGGTGTCATGGAGAATATCTATCAGGGCTTGAAACCCAGCTGGTTATTGACCTGCTGGTCACTTCCTCCAACATCCAGGGGATGCTGCGGGCTAGCTGTTTGTTCCCCAAGCTGGGCTGCAAGGACCACGCTGTTCCTGGATGTCCTCTGCCTGAGGAAGCAAGGAAAGGATGAGCACGCCCGTAACTGTACAGCTCTCCCCTGTGAATGGGCAATAGGAGCTGGCAGCAAGGACCTGTCTTGCCGTCTGCACTTCCATGACCAGCTAAAACCTGCTCATGCATGCATTCCTTCTTTTCTGGTGTTCATTACTTTCTCTCTGAGCTGAACTCGCTGGTCCTGGTGTTGGTTGTAGCCTAAGGGAGACCTTCGAGGGCCAGGAAAGTGCCGTTTGGATGCCAACGCAATATAAGAGCTTTAAAAGGGTGCCATTTCTAGCTGGTATCTCAACTCTCTTCTCCTCTCTCTCCCCTCTCACACTTGGTCAAACTTTATGACATTGGTTTTAATAGGAGACATCTGGGAGGAAAACACAAGGGGAAAGCGATACCAAAGGAGGCTGAAGTCGCTGTTAAACAGACGCGCAGCAAGTGATAGCAATGGCCAGAGCTGGGATGAATTCATGTCAGTCTGTTTGTTGCAATATTAATAATGTGCAGATCTGAGACTGGTTTTGAAACATTTAAGGCTAAAATGTTGATCTGAGTGTAGCTGCTAATGCAGGAGTGATTAAATCTGCTCTTGGCGCGTAAAAAGAGACATTAGCCACTTGGGGCCCAGGAGGTTAAGTAAGGTAAAAGGATTCCCCTGTGTGCCTGTAATTGGTATCTGTCTCGTGAATATTAGCAGGTCCTGGCTGTTCTGCCTGTCCTTAGGAGAGGATCATGGCTCTTCGGCGTTTGGGATGCTGCTCCTTATGGCATTACGAAAGGTCACTACTGGGAAATTGTCAAGATGCTTCAATCTTCACTGAAATGAATGGGAGCTGTGCGCTTAAATATGCTAGTTCCCATGCACTGTGCAAGTATAAGACAGAACAACTTTTGCTCAGCTGCTGGCAGGCACTAAACTGCATGACTGCATGCTTTGCTCTTGTTTTAAAGTGATAAAGCTGACTTTCACCAGTTGGGACCAACTTTATTTTGCAGCAAGGAGGGAGGCACCAGCCAGGGACAGGTCTATAGCTTTAAACTCCTAAGCTGCTTTTTTCTTTGCTGTTTCACCTTTTTGGCACTTGTGGCTTCTCTACCGGGAGGACACACAGAGCCTGATGCTCTCTCCCACTTCTTTGAGGCACTGAGTACGTTTTAGCTGGCTCCTGTGTCCCCGAAGTATTTCAGTCCTAGAGACCAATCTCTCCCTCCCCCATGGCCTGGTACAATGAGCCGGTGTCCGCATCCCTCCTGGGTCTGGAACGATTGTGTTTCTAAAGAAAGCTGCTTCTCCTGACTCTCTGCCCAAGGGATCCTGTCTTCTGACAACTCCAGTTCATTTGGCATTATTTCTTTTTAATTAAAGGCAGCCCTTAATTCAAATGGCTGGTGTTGCAGGGTCAGGCTGGAACAAACCAGCTGAAAACTGGCACCTGGGCTAGCAGAGGGGCAATGTACGTGCCAGGAGGGCAGGGGTGGGCAGGACAGAGGAATTCACGTCCCTTGCATCTCTGCGTGCTCCTCCTCAGCTTGTCTCCAGTGCTGATTTGGGGCTGAGACTGGCCCTGCTCAGTGCATCTGTTGAATTACCTACTGTGACCCAGACTGACCAGCTTTACCGGACAGGTCTCCAGATCTGACCCACAGCATCCTCTGCTCGCTAGACTTGTGGCCTTCCCCAGGTCGTCCAGGCTCTAAGGGCTGACCCAAACCAGCCCCCAGCAAGCGAGTCCCCTGCTTACCCAGCGTTTCTCACCTATATGGCTCTCACGGTGGGGTCCCCACAAGCCGGGGCTACGCTCCAGTCCTGTGCAATGCAATGAGGACCCCAAGAGAGAAGGATGTTGGCTCAACCTGTGGCCAAAGCACCAGCTGTTTCAGGTGAGCAGGAGGGACACCATAGCCATAGGGTCAGAGCATCCCAGTTAGCTGCTAGCATCCTAAATACTGCCTGTTACGGGACTTCTTTCCCTGACAAGTGATCTGATGCCTCCAGGGACCTCCCCATTGCGTGGCCCAACAAGCAGACCCTCGTTTGAAGTGACGAGAGGTTTGTAATTAGTGGAAAACCCCTGGTGATGCACGTGGCAGCAGACGGAAAGGTCAGCACATCCCATCCGTCTCTTCCCACCCTCCCTTCCAGCCACCAGCACCACACAGCTGCCCTGGCACCTCCCGAGCGCGCTAGACCCGGAGCTGGGGTGAGCATGTGAATTTTAGGGAGTACCAACAGAGATGCAATGGTGGAGATGTTAACCTGAAGCAAATCGCCGCACAGCGGCTGCTGGCAACCCGGCAGGGCGGGCTCTGGTGCGTAGGAGAGGGCCAGCCTCATCCTGGCGGGAGACAGTCAAGGAAATGGGCCATCTGGAACTGAATTTGCCCCAGTTTGGGGTAGGGAGGAATGTGAGTGAGACGTTGCATTCAGCTGGATGTGCCACTGGCTTACCCACCGCTACGTCCTTGGAGTGTGGTCTGAGGTGTTGATGTGGTGTCACAGAATCCATTTGCCTGTAAATGTGGACAAATACAGAAATACATAGAATTCAGATTTTTTTATAAGCGCAATCATTAAAAAATATCCTTCTACTAAGATGTCTGCGCTGGAACATTTCAGTCCTTATCGGTTTTCTCCGTTGACTTCATTTGTCCACCGACGAAGTGCAGCCAGCCCTAGGGCAGAGCACAGCAGCAGCGCTGCCAAATTGATACAGGCAAATCTACTCCGGTGGGTAGGTGAGTTTATAGAAAACGTGCAGGTCTAGATATTCCTCAGTCTTTCCATTTTTGTTAAAACCCGTTTGTCTTTCAGAAATGTGATTTGTTTGTAAAACATTTGCACTTCAATGAAAGCTAAGCTAAAACAACCCCCAACACCGGAAAATGTGTTGCTTTATTTGCAGGTCTTTTCTCTTCTCCCTTTTTCCTCTCTCCATTTTTTTTTCCGTGACAAGATGAAAAGGGGAAAGAAGAAAGAAAGAGAGAGAGGTGAGAGAGAAGAAAAAAACAACAGAAAAATCATCAAAAACTTGGTAACTAAAACTTTCTCGTATAGGTTTTCTTAAAGTTTTGGCAAGAGATGCAAGCATGATTTTTTAGAAAACCATGCTGGAAAAGCATTCGGGGATTAATTATTTTAAAGAGTAAATTTGTGAAAGCTCTTTGCCATATTTCAGTTAGCTCCAGTGGCTCTTTCAGATGAGATCTGACCTTCCCCGTTGCCTTTTCCACCTTAGTTTGACCATGAGGACCAGCATCTCTGTCCCCCTTACAAATGGCATGAACCTTGGTGTCGTGGTGCTGTGGCCAAGACACATCGGGGTCCAGCCCCGCTGCCCCGCTGGAGCTCAGCCTTCTTGGCAGAAGGAAGAGGAACTACAGGCATCACAATGCAGGACACCCCTCTTTTCCCTTCAGAGCTGTGGTCTTGCGGGCGATCCCCCTCCCAGCAGCCAGCGGCTGACGGAGGCTGTGGACTTCCCAGCTGCTGAAGACCGTGGATCAAAGCTGGATGGTTTTCTGGAAGGACACATCTCCTGGATCCTCTGCCTTGCATCCTACGTCAGGGAGGTTCCAGGTTACGCAGGGGGTTGGAAAGGTGAGGACTGGTTCCTTGGTCCCAGCCTCATCCAGATTTGAGCCATCTCTGCCTTCCCTTTCCCAGGATCACAAACTCTTCCCTGGAAGGACAGCTGCTTGGGCCAGCTTGGGCTAGCCAGGAGCTCACCTGTCCCTGGGGAGGGGGAAGCTGGAGCCAATGGTTTGCCTGGATGCTGCCGCTAGCTTCTGCCAAGGATGTCTGGTCCCCTAAGCCGTGCAGTCACATACAATGACTTTCTTGTACCATACACAGGTGGGGTGAACCTCATCCCTGGGTGGGGAGCCTGGGGCAGGTTTCCCAGGAAAAGGTGAAGAGGAGGGGGGCTTTTAGGGCTCCCCAGGTCTGGTTGGTCACACAATGAAGCCAAGTGTCTGCCCATCTCTCCCTACCATGAACAGGAGGAGATTTCACACCACTGATGGTCTACCAGACACGCCTGGCACCTGGATCTTATCCTGGCTCTCTGCCCAGGGACAAACTGTCCCAGCAACAGGGGGAGATGATAAAGGATGTTATCAAAGCTTTTCTTTGGCTTTTTCAGCTGGAAATTGTCACTCATGGTCCTCTCCTCCTCCTCCCACCTCCATCTCAAAGTGACCACATCTAAACCTTCCTTCCCTTTCCACACACACCTCCCCACCCCACGTTTCCACCTGAGACAAATGGCCGTAAGTCACTTGCTTTTCCTGCAAGGAAATGAAAAATCCTTCAAGGAAATGAAAAATCCTACAAGGATCTGAAACCTTTTCCCCCTCCTCCAGAGGCGACTCGGACCAGGGGACGGATCGGCATGGTTCAGAGGCTGTGTTCAGAGCTAGTCCCAGGGGTCCGTGAAATGCTGCAGCTCCTTCCAGGCGGGTTACGACACGAAGGCAAAAACGATTCAGGCTCAGCCAGGAAAGGCCGTGCCAGAGAAGTGGAGGAGTCCTGCCTTCTCCTCTCGGCCCCGCGGGTGGCATGGCTTTAGGAAGAGCTGTACTTGTTACTCAAGCGGGAGGTGCTCCGGTCCAGCCCAAGCTCCTGCCCGTTGGCTTTCCACTTCCCAACAGAGCCCTTCTCATCTGTCGGCGTGATGCTCAGAGCCGGTCTCTGGCACCAGCAGCACAGGCAGGACTGCGAGGAGACAAGAGGGTGGAGAGAGAGGTTACAGGTGTGGGCTACAGGGTAAAAGAGGAGGAAATACTCCCTTACTGGTCTTGGCAAGTCAACCTGCACAGCGCCAGGCTGGGAATCGCAGCCTGTGCTTCTGAGCCTTGCTGTCCTGCAGATCTGCTGGGAGCAGGTTTTCCAAGATAGGGCTGGTGTGGATTGCAAATGAAGATACCAAAATCTTGGGTACCTTTTGCAGTTGTGTTTTCTTGTCCTTGGGGGACAGAAACTATGGGTAATGCTTAGCTGGGCTCAAGTTGTCGTTTTTGCTGCAGCAGCTGGGAGGTGATTCCCATCCCATCCCATCCCATCCCATCCCATCCCATCCCATCCCATCCAATCCCATCCCATCCCATCCCATCCCACCCCCTTCCTTTCTCAGGGCTCCACTACTCCTGAAAATTATCTCCGAATAACTTGGGCTCAAAGTTTAAAGCAGCCCCAGTCCTTGCTCTAAAGGTTAGTGGGGATGCTTCTCATCCAGAATGACAGGGACTTCTTTGGCTTGTCCTAGGTCCTGCACTGGCAAAAGCCTCCCCATAGCAGGGCAGTGAGCTCTAGGGTGCTTGAAACTGGGAAGAGAGGCACCTAGCAGGGGCAAAATTTGGGAGGAGAAATGTGATCGGTATATGAGCAAACAGGGGAATCCTGTGGGCTGCTGGCAGCCCCAGCGTGTCCCTGGTGAGGCATTTGTCTGGGACCCAGGAGCTGCGAGGTCCAGACCTGTCTCTGCTGCGGCTTGCTGGGTCTGTTTGCCAAACCACTCTCCACCTTTCCCCTCATCTCGGAAGCAGAGAAGTCCACTGCGATGGAGGTGCCTCTGGCTGCGCCGTGCCTGGTCCGTGGGAGCTTGTGCCCCTGGGACCAGTGTCTGGGAATGGTCACCATAGCCAGGAGCTCTGGAGGAGTCAACCCTACCTGGAAGCAGTTCTTGAATTTCCGGCTGACGAAGTAGAGAGCCACAGGGTTGATGCAGGAGTTGAGGGAAGCCATGTTGATCCCAAAGTAATCCATCACGAGGAGGAAACTGAGGTGGGAGGGGAGAGAAAAGGGTGGACGTGTTGGATGCTCACTGAGTGGAGAACTGAGGGAGGGTTTCCAAACTGCCTGCAAACTGCCTGGCCCGGGAGCCTGCTTCCACGGAAGGCCAGTGACTGATACCATAGAGGTGAGCACAAAACTGTCCCTCGTGCAGTGGGGTAATTGCCCAACACTTTTTCTTGCGAGGAGCATTTCCTGAGGAAGTCAAAAGCATGAGATCTGATTTCTCCTCATGACTTTGATGTTCTCAAACTCAAGCACAGTAGCAGTGTCTGACCTGAACTGGATTTTGGCGTGATTGGTGAAGAGGAGAGGGGAGGACAGTCACCTGCCAAGTGTCAGAAAGAGTGGGCAGCCCTCAGATGTGCTGCAGTCCCTTTAGCCCTGCGGAAAATGTTTGTCTGCCCAGCAGACCTCTTTAACCCACAGCTTTATAGAGACATTCCAATATTTAACTTCTGTTCTTATAGTCTCCCACACCCTTTCTCCGTGCCTATCGGGAGAGCCATGCCATCTAGAGAGGAGCTATTGAAACAAGGTGCTTGGAAGGCAACTCCACCAGGCTGCAATGAGCCCAGCAGAGCCTCTGCCGGTGCCCGCAGGGGCTCCCAGCACGGTGCCCTCCTGCTTATGCCCCTACCTGAGCAGCTCACATCTGTTGGGATCCGTCTGGTCATAGATGGTCTTTTTGAGGATGCGGCTGAGGTGGAGCGGCAGCCAGCAGAGTGCGAAGATCACCACGAGGCAGAACACGGTCTTGGCCACCTCCCGGCGCTGCGAAGAGAAGGTGGGCAGGGGAGAAGGGATGGTCTGGCTGAGCATTGGAGAGCAGGTGGAGCAAAGCACCATCTCCCCATGCTGAGCAAGGGCCCTTCAAGTAATTTCTGTAATCTGATGATGGCTGGGCACCCCTTTTGAGTCCAAAGCACAACCTGGAGGTCCCAACTCCTGCATCATGAGGAGGACTCTGAGATGCAGGCTGCAGAAAGGCGTAGGGTACCAGCAGCACCATATGGACCAGACTCCTTCATGCCCCTTCCCACCATTGCTCCTGGTGACTTTTCTGGGGTGATGCTCCCTGGGATGTGGGGGCCTCATCCATCCACCCTTCACGCTATATTATTGTGACAACCAGCTGGTCTGCCTCAAGGGATCGTTCTGCAACATGTGGGAGGGGACAGTAAACTATTCTTTTCCCTGCACCCCTTGTCTGTGATATGGCACATTCAGCATTTGGTCCAGTTTGGTGTGATCTGGGCTGGCACAGCACGGCCAGAGATAAATGACCATAAGAAATTGAAAATCAAGCTGGTCCATGGCCATAAGGCTAATGGTTTGGGTTGTCCCTGGGACTGGAGATTGTAGAGCTGAAGGCCCATCTCCCTGGTTTAATCCATGCATCCGCAATGTGCCAATATCCATTGACCACTGTGAGGGTTGACCACTGTGAGGCTATGTCAGCTCATACGTGTCCTTTACAGGGACAGGCGCATGTTCTCCCCTTCAACAGCACTCCCTCCTGTTTTGGGAAATACCAGAGTTTCTGCCCTCCTGGTTTTCTTACCCGTTTCATGTGATCATTCAGAGCAATTCTCATGCCATTTCTCTTGCTCAACATCTCGCATGACATGAGGGTGTAGAAGATGCCAGTGCATACCAAAGGGAGGCAGAAATAGAAGCCGAAAAGCCACCAGTCCTTCACATCACGGTAGAACTGCATGCAAAAGAAAGAGCAGCTGGAAACTGCAGAAGCTGATGTGTGAAAGTGTAACAGCTCCTGTGCTAAGTGCACATGAGATTATCTTCCCACAAGGCTGGTGCACATGTTTAACCTAAAGAAGTAAAGGCTGGTTTACATCTGGCTGCCAGTCCAACCTCGCACTCTTGTGCACGGAACAGTTGCAAGGAGCTTATCTGGCAGACGCAGTGGGGTAAAATTCTGATGCTTTGTAAGGGTCTTTCTTCCCTTGCCCATCCTTCGCTGACCCTGTGATAAAGGTTACCCATGCAGACTGGTTGTGGAGATGCTCTTTGGCCGTCTGGGACAGCAGAGCATGTTCTGAAGCTTCCTGAGATGTGTCACGACCTTCTGATGTTGATGGTGAAGACACAAAACAGCTTAAGGACCCGCTGTCTGTTTTCTGGCCCCACATTCAAAGCAAGTCTGCCCCATGTCACTACGATGCTGGGTATTCCGTGCTTTGTCTGATACTGCTCTCCCTGTGTTCACCCCGATGGCTAGAAGAAGCCATCTACAGAAGCATCTAATCCTCTCATCAAGGAGGGAGGATGCTCCAGTTGCCCGTGTCTCCCTCTCCCTCGCACTGCAGCTGGGGTGGGACAGAGTACATACCATCATGAAGCTGGATTTCTGTTCGGAGGCAAGCATGCACACCCACAGGTGTTGTTCCCAGTAGCTGAGCTCCACCATGTCAAAGGCTATAGCTTCGGGGACTGCAAGCACAATGGCCACTGCCCAGATCAGCATCACCTCCACTGCCTTCCACATGGGGATTCCTATCCCCTGGATCCGACTCCAGGACGCCACTGCTCGGTACCTGCCCAACGCGTGGGAACGCAACAGGAGCAGATTGGAGTGAGAAAAGCAACCGTCAGGAAGGGGTCGAGAAGGTGCAGATTAGAGTTGTCCCCAAAGGCCCTTTCCCTTACGCCTTCCTCCTCCACCCCTGAACCTTCCCCTTCAGTGGAATGGGAAAGATCAGAAACAGGGGCTCAGTGGATGAATGTGATGGTAGCTATCCTTGGCCGATGTCTACTTGCCATTGGGGAGGTGCCACCCTTCCCCACCACCCCAGCAGTTGTTCCAGCACATCATGATCCTCCCCTCAACCTTTTCCAGCAGGATTTCAACTCTGTCACCCGAGGCAGTTCCTGTTGGATTTCAACTCTCCTTGACAACACCCTGACCCCATCTCTGAATTTGGCCTGGGACCAAGCCGCCCTGCAGACAACAAAGGGACATGCTATAGCCAAATATGGGTCAGGCTGGGCAGTGCAGCTGTAGAAGTTGTTCCTTACCTGTCGATGCTGAGAGCGCAAAGGCTGAGGACCGTGATGCCCACTGAGGCCTTCTGGATGAAGGGGACCAGCTTGCACACCTGCACGCCAAAGGGCCAGTCCTTTGCCAAGAGCTGGGGAAGAACCGCAGGGTTAACAGGCTGCTTCGGGAAAGCGTGTCCAGCTTCCCGTAATAGCAGGCGGTTACCCACAAGGTGTGAGAAGCCCACAAAGAGCAGCTGAAAGCACTCTGAGGTTACCTCCGCTGGGATTACGCGGTGTGTGCTCTCCGGTATTTTGTGTTGTACTGGGAATCATTTGTTTCCCCAAGGGCTCGTTGTGAGATGAGGTGACGGAAGGATGGTCCAGTCACCAGGTCCTGACTCCAGACCCTGGGTGGTTTTGAATGGATCTGAATCCTAAATGCCACAATGGGCTTTAGGTTGCTTTCAGAGGGAAAATGGGTGTCATTCTCTGAAACAGCCAAAATCCAGCAAGGACAGCTTCTTTCAGGTGGCTTTCAAAGCCATGTAGTCTTAAGCCCTTACCATACTCTGACCCTCTACCAAACTTAGATTCATTATAGAACACATACACTGTGGCCCCAACCTCAGCTGATGCAAGCAGAGAGCATCAATTGGGACAAGATGCTCTGAAGGCAGAAGAAATCCAGGCCACTCACTCATGAGGATGAGAGTGAGCCTGGGTTCACAGCCCTTATATCCCCATGACACCTGGAGCCCATCCTAAGGTTACCCCGACTCAGAGCCACCCCCCTGTGCAAACTCTTTAGTTTGGCCTCAGCAGCAAGACAAATCAATCCAGAAGCTCTCCTGGAAACCAGGGTCTCAGGTGAAGGCAGCCGACCAACCCTACCCTTTCCTTCGGTCTGCAAACCCAGGTAGTTCACCCATCTCATCTGTTACTGTGTCATACGGGAGACACACCACGAGGGAACTGGGCTACTCTTAGGACCAGGTTGCTCATAGTCAGTTTGGGCTTCTCAAACAAGCAACAATTTCTCCTCCAGGAGGTGGCTGGAAGCGAGAGGGGCAGAAGGGAGAGGGGTTGCTCAGGTGGCCTAGGGAGATCATGAACATCAGTCAGGAAACGTCATATAGATGTGGCCAGAGCAGGGGGTCCCCCTCTGGCACTCCATTTCCGCTTTTCAGGCTGAAACTTCCCTTTGACTGACAAATCTGGCTGAGCTCCAAGTCCTTCACCCCGTGGCATCCCTTCCAACCCTTCATAGAAACCTCTGGCTCCAGCCCACCAAAACCTGTCTCAAGCAGTGGGTGAGAAAGAGCTGCAATAGCCCAGACACATCTCAGAGATGTCATAACACACCTTCTGTTCTTCACTGGGGTCTCAGGTCTACCGCCCGCATCTCTCCAGTCCTCTCTGCCCCAGGGCTCTGTGCAGAGCTCAGCTTCCCCTGATTATTTGTTGTGCCTCTTCTCTCCAGTTTAGGGGACAGTGTCTCTGAAAGAAGCCCCTGTTCTGTAATACAGCCCTCTTCCCTGTTCCTGGATGAGTCTTCACGTTTAGCGAGAATAAAAAAGATACTTCCTTGAGGCTGATTAACCGAACTGTGCTGGGAGAAGTGTCCCCAGCGCACCAGAACAATAATTTTTGCTCAGCTGAAATAAACATTGGGTTGTAATGTCAGGAGACTGCAAGCGATTCTTTTCTTGTGATTTTAAATGAGATTTAAAAGATCTGGAAGGTTCTGTGCTTGTGTGTGTGTGCATAACACAGCTGTAACTGAGAACACCTCTGCGTTCCCAGGAACGTACTCTGAGCTTTTTGTCCGTTTATGTTTTTCTCATCCTTTGAAGAGCAGGAACACCCTCACCCTCGCCCTTGCAAAAATGGAGCCCGCAATAAAGGGCAGAGGATAGATATTCCCCAGGGCACCGAGGCAGGTGGCAGCAGATGCCATCCCAGCAACTGCCAGGCTGCTGTGGCGCTCGTGCCGCGTGGAGCCTACCTTATATACGTTGATGGGCAGAGCAATGAGGATGTAGAGGAGGTCTCCGAGTGCCAAGCTAGCAATGAGGACATTTGGCCCGTTCCTCATGCACTTGTTCTTATAAATGATCCTCAGGAGCGTGGAGTTCCCGATGATCCCTACTATGAAGATGGTGCAGGACACGATGGTGTTGATGTACTTGAAGATGTGTCTGATATCTGCAGGCTTCACGCACACGGGCAGCAGGGGTGGCTCAGAGCTGGTGCTCCTGGGGAGGCTCTCCGAGTGGTTCAACAGCTTGGCATCTTGGAACAGGCTTGGCTGGACCAGACTGTAAGCCTGCTCCTGGCTAAACACCTCAAAGGGGACAGTGCTCTCCTGGAAAGCCCTTGGGGTCTGGCCGTGTGCCCCGGAGAAGAGGCAAGTCAGGAAAATGGCTAGAGCGGTGGGAGCTGAGGCTCTCGCCATTGAGGACCGAATGGCAAAGCTGGGTGCAGAAGTCCTCGCAGTGCACCTGGGATGCCCTTGCTTGGGTCGTGGTTGGATCTGCAGATGGAGAAAGGGCCGAAGGAGAGAAATTGGTTAGCAGAGGAAGGAGGAACAAGATGGGACTGAATGAAAGCAATTGCTGGAGGAAGTCCACCATCGCAGTGATCAGAAATAATGCCAGATTAGATCCCACCTGGTCAAAGCAGCTGACCCCTGTGGGTGGGACACTTCGCTGCTAAAATTAAACATGCCTGTTCAGAAACACAAACTAAAAGGAAAACAAGCTGTGTCTTATGCCTCTTATGCACTATTTCAGCAAACGAGGGCACCTGCCTCTTCTCAAATAGGTGTGTGGAATCAGCTATTGCACCTTCTGAGGTTGGTAGTGCTGCTCGCTCAGCAAGTCTGACTTTTCTGCCCAGCACAGCCTTTTATGCCCACCCCACACTTCTCATTTAGTTTCTGGCTGTTTGAAGTAGCAGTTCTGGGGCACCTGCCCTGTTGATGCCTGTCTTGGGTTCCACAGAACCAGTGGACCTCTTCTTCCAGTTCATGCCATGGGAAAACTGGAGCATGGGCTGCCACACACCATCTTTCAGTGCAAAGTGAAAAGACTCAGTGCAGTCTTGCTGGGAATCGTGATGGGAAAATACTACAAGGGTTTTTCCAGAAATGCTGTATTGATACCTGACATCTTATTCCAATTTATGTGCGAGTAGAACAGCTCCTCCTTCCCCATCCTTATCGTCGTTAATTGAACCGCTTCCTTTCCAAATCCACTGTGCCCATTCAACTCAATACTCAGGGATATAAATCTCCCTGCGCTGCTTGCAGTTCTGACTGCTGAGCACAGTAAAAGGTCTCTCAAGCTCAGCAAGGCTGGAGCACTACTAATAAATTTCACCAGAGTGGGTTCTGCTTTGCAAATCTCAGCCAATGCTTTCAGGCAGGACTAGCCAAGCTGCTGCTCCACGACCGCATGAGAAAGCTGAGGATGGCTGTAACACTGTCCTGGCGTGATGTGAATTTGTGGAAGGGGCTTCTGGATGATCCGAATATGGCCACCAGTGGGAAGTGAGCCCAGAGAGGGAGTGGAAGCTGTCGGCACCCTGCCAGTCTGTGCCCCCGCACTGTCTGTGCCCCAGACGGGGGCAGATCTTGGGTGTCCCGGTTAGCGGGGGTGAAGAATGTTTCTCAAACGATGAAACTTTACAGCTTTGAAGGGAGGAAAAATTGCTGAACCTAGACTAGAAACAGGAGCCTTTTCGGGCTTCCCTGGGATGTGCTCTGCTCCAGGGGAGCCAGTTAAGCAGGGATTGGGGTGCCTGTCTGGGATTAGAGATGGGACTTCAATCTCCGCTCTGACTTCACTAGGCAGAGTTGGGATCTGAGCCCAAACCAGCTGTACCCCAGGGATCTGCTCCCCACGACCGTTCAGCCAGGGCACTGCCAGGTTGTAGCACGGTTCCCCCTGCCCAGGACTGGGGGGACCCCAGGACCAGCAACGCTTATATGGTGGGAGCATGCTGTTCCCACTCTGGGAAGGCATGGCCAAGCCAACCACAAGTCCCGCCAGGTACAACCACAGCTTCTCTAGATACCGCTGTGCATTCCTCATGTGTCATGGGTTCAGGCCAGGCTTTGTAGAAATGCCTGTGCCTTTCTGCTTGTTTGGAAGACTCCAAGCATAATCAGCATGAAGTTGGACTCTTTCCCAACAAACCAGCCTAACCAGACCTACCCTTTTCTCAGTATCACCCTACTGCTCTTGCCAGAAAATCTAAATCAGACTTAGTCCTTCCTGACCCTCGTACATCCTTCGATCAGGTCTTTAGCACTTTAAACTGCAAACAAGCAGAGTTAGTAGAACGACTAAAATTTATTCCCAGTTATGTGTCAAATATAGGCAATAAAATAACCAAATCCTTTCAATCACAGTTTCGACCTCATGAACTAGAGAGATAAGTTTTCAGTTTTGTTAAAACAACCACATCTTAAAGATGTTTCTTTTCTAGTTTGAATCCTTATAACGGCACCTTAGATATGGTTTCACCACAGGAAAGCTAAAGATCCCATCACTTTTATTTTCAGCTCGCTATAAGCATGCTTCTATCTGCTAAAATATTCATGTCTGGTGCTTAGCAATCTTGTGTGTTCTCTGTGCCTTTTATCTGTGCAGACTCAAACAGCTTTGCAAACTTATCTTGCAGATAAGCCGCATCGGTGTGAGCCAGAACAGGGACTACAAAGTTATCTGCCTGCCTCTGGCTGAAAAAGAAGAGCAGTTTTCAATGACTTGAAGAGCATTTAGAGAAGAGTCTCTGTATGATGGTTGGGAAACAACCCCTATCTGGCCTGTGAGCACCCTGCTCTCAGAGGTAGGTGGGTATCCCATCACTGAGGGATACCCGCAGGTGTATGCCATCTGAAAACTGGGGAAACCCTCAGCCCATACTGTCCCTCCTGCACGGGCAGAGCTAATTTCCTAAAGAGTGGTGGGAATTTCCTAAAGGGTGGTGGGATGCCAGCTTGTCACCTTGGATAACCAGTATAAAATACTACAGGAAGGGACTAAGCTATGCACCAAAAGAGCTGACTGATTATTAAGGGGCCTAGACAAGGAGGAGCCTCCTGCCTCAAAAGACCCTTTGGAGATGCATTGGTCAAAGCTGAGGACTCATAAAATTGTCACCAGTCAGTGTGTGGAGAGGAATGTTCCCACCTGCTTGCTGGGACAATCTTGGTCCTTGGTGGCTACGAAAGCCCTGGTACCCTCCCCGGTCTCAGCACATCCCTAATAAGCCAATTGCCAAGTCTGGGACCTTGTGACCAGAGAAGCTTCTCCGACACCACCTTCTTCCTGATACTTACCTAAGCATCGGCTCCAAATGCTGTCCTGGAGACAGCTGGCCAGGGTGGACTTTGCTCTGACCTGTTTTGATGTTATTCTCAGCTGTGACTCCTGCTCAGGCGCTGGGCACCCAGCTATGTTGGGAAGGGGGGGAAGAAAGGAAGGGAGAGAATGGATAAATAACCTGAAGGACCACAAACCTGACTCGTTGGAGAGCTGGGTGCAAACCCCTGCTCTGACTTGGTGCAGGGACTTTAGCCTGCACCCTTGATAAGGTCCTCAGCTCTCCATCCTGCCCTGTCTCGTGGGTGGGTGCCCTGCCCAATGCCCACCTCTGCTCCCCACTATGCCCACAGGCTTGGGGCTCGTAGGAGAGGGCAGTCCCAGTTCAGAATTCCTGCCTGGGATCCTTGAGGGTCTGGGCAGCTCACAGGGAGCAGCTTTGGATGGCACAGACAAGTGTTTGCCACTCAGGGCTGTCTGGGGGCTTGGAGAAAGACGGTGGCTCCTCAAGTCAGCAGCTGACAGAGGGGTACCAGAGCATCCCTGGAAAGATGTGTCCTGTGCCCGCCGCAGCAGTGGGCTGCTCCTGTCTGCTCTGCCCGATGCAGGACTACAGAGCCTGCTGTGGCCGTCCGGCCCCTGGGTATTTGGCAGAAGAGCTCATGTGAGTAAGGATCACAAGACACGGCTCACTGGATCCTGCCCATCCCCTCCACAGCATGGCTGCAAAACACTGAAGAAAAAAAGGACTTCTCCCCTGTCTTGCCTTAAAATCCATCAATTTAGGGAAAGAGAAGCATTGTTTTCTCCTGTTCAACAGCTCATTTACTTTTTGCCCTCCATGCTGCATCTCATATCTCAGAGTGCTTGAAAGCATAACCCTTTCTCACTTGTGGGGGAAACTGAGGCACGGGAGCGTCAATAAGTTTGTTCAGTGCCCGGCAGATGTGAACAGCATCGCTTGACCCAAAATCCTCTGAGCTTTGCTCATGTTGCTGACCATCTGGGGAAGTGACTTGGTGCCTGAAGGTGCCATCCCCATCCCACCTGCCTGGCTGGGGCTGTTCTGTTAGCAAATAGCTTAGACGTGTGAAAGTGGAAATGCCCTTTTCGCTGTGCTGAGTCCAAACTGCAGCTGAAACCACTGGAGTCATGACATGGACATCAGAGAGTGATTCCCAGAGAGGAGACAAGACTGAAAGCCATTGCCATAACCCTGCACAGCTTGCTCCTGTCTGAGAGGTGCCATGTGCATGTCGGAGGGCTTGGGGCTCCTCTTGCCTGGGAGCCCAGGAGAACCCACCGCATCCCAGGTGGAGTCCTCATCTCAAGCCAGCCTCTCCTGCCACGGCATGCTGCCTGCTCTCCTGCCTGTAGCAGGGCAGCAAACACAAAACAGACCTTTTCTGTGGATAAACATCTCTTGCAGCAAAAATGCCATGGGTGGGGGACAGGAGGGAGGAAGGCAGATGATAACACCACGTCCCCAGCTGCTTCTCTGAACTGAACCCAACCTGGTCCACAAGCAGAGGGACCTTGCCCCCAGAGGTGTGCTGGATTTCTTCTCATGCACCCACTCCCTGCCCACCTCTTAGACCTTGCTCAGGCACCGTGGTCCCTCCAACACCTCCCCCAGAGTGGGGGCCGGGGGGGGCAGATCTGAAAAACGTGCAAAAACTCACCCCGAAGCAGGAAATAATTTTGTTTGCAAATTAGTGCATGGAACAGCAAAGCTTTTCATTGGAGTTAAGTTACCTTCCTCATAACCACGAACTTCAGATGCTCCTGGGATCAGTTTCTTTCCCTCTCACGGCTCCTTCCCACTGCACGGGCAGCTGGGCATGTCCTGCGGGCCCTGGGACAACTGCAGCGCTGTAGATCCTGGAGTTTGCTTTTGTGTGTGGGCTCGTGCAAAGGGGAATGTATCTTCCCTCTCGTGACTTGCTGAGGTCTCTCTGAACAGGGCGGTTGGTTATATAGAAAATCACAGGGCTCCCCCTGAGCGCAGCCCCTGCAACCAATAGGCGAAGCGCGGGACAGGGATGTAGGAGGAGGGCGAAGCAGGAGAAGGAGATGAACATAATAAACAAATAAAGCTCGAGGGGGAGGGAGGGAGCCGGGGGAAGGCTGCTGACCGCAGAGCAGTGTGCCTGCTCGGCACGTTGTAGTGACGGGCTCGGAGGAGCCCCATGGCTGTGCTTTGGTGAAGGAAGCTGCAGCCCCGACCGCCTTTGGGGAAAAGAGACATCGAAGCCACCTCTGCCCAGGGTGTATAAAGCCAGCTGCTCCACGTGGAGCTTTTGGGGAAATGTTCAGGAGCACGATGAGTACTGCAAGCAAGGCAGAGGGGACCTGTGGTTTCCCTTCTAGCAGAGAGGACAGAGTGTAAGAAGTCCGTACTGAGGTGCTGGGGAAGGACAAGCCTCGCTTTTCCCTCTAACATGGTCTCCCCGAGCCCTGGTCTAGGTGGAGCAGTCTGGGAAGGGGTTTCAGACCATGCTCCCATCTGCAAGAAGTTGCACTGGTGCCTTTTCACATGCCAGCTCTGTTTTTATTTCGCTGTGGTTTCTCTGCGTCCTGAACTGCCTGAAAAGCAGCGTCCGATTGCTCAAGATGCAGGGCAGAACAATTCACGGCTGAGCAGCCGGTGCTGCCATAGGGTCACACCAGCCTCTCCATCAGCCACGCATCCAGTCCGGCCTCTGGACATGGTCCCGGCTCAAAGACTCCCCTCTGCTCTCCACCTGCCTTTGAACAGCAGATCACGAGCAGTGCTTTCACGAGACTCCTCCTGCCTTTCTCCAAACCATATGAACCTGTAGACAACTTCTGCTGCTGCACAGCCTGTCTCTTTCCCTGTGCACAAAACCTCTCCCAACCTCCTTGGCTCATCTGCTTGGAGAGGAAAGTTCCTTTCCTCACCATGCTGTGAACCCAGCTGCTTGCAGGAATCGGAGATTTATTTGGTATGTGGCAGGCTGTTTATTTAAAAAAATGCCAGATCACCTTGCTCTGGGGTCCTTGCTGGCTCAGGAACCTGTTGGCATGGTGCAACTATACTAAGTCAAGGCACCTCCACTTTGATGCAGTAATCCCTTTGCCCTTTTAGCCCCAAAACATGGACAGAAAGAATAGGTTCAGACTCTTTCCCAAATTGAAGGCATTTCAGGTGGAAGAAGATCATGTTTCTCTGACACATCCAGAGGGACCTGAACAGGCTGGAGAGATGGGCTGACAGGAACCTCATGAAGTTCAACAGAGGGAAGTGCCAAGCCTTGCCCCTGGGGAGGAATAATGTAGATCTCTTGTAGGAAGCCACCTCACAGCCGTGCTCACCCTTGTTTTCCATCTCTGAACTTTTCTCAGTGGTATCATGTTATTTGTATATTGTTTTATCTTCAAGCCATGATCATGTCTAATCGCTTTTCTTACGGTGTTTTTCATTATCAGTCTTCAAAACGTAATTGCCAATTAAGTATGCCTGGCGTTGGAAATGTCAGATAAAAAGTTTGTTCCTTTCTACTCTATTCTTCTTTTTTCTCACCCCTTGATTGAAAGTTTTAAACTTTGGAGCATATGCAGTAAGTTATTAAAAAAAAAATAATTTTTTTATAATAACCTAGTAAGTTCAAAAGCCAACAAAGTCATGCAAAGGTACTTCCATGTCCTTTATCATCCCGTAGAAGGATTTTTGCAGCAAATCTGCTGCGACCCACTTCTGGAGACAGACTTCTGTGCTACATGCTCATTTTGTCTGACTGACTACAGACCACGTAAGCTTGTGTGACATGACAACAACAAATACAAAACTGACAAATAATTTCGATTCATCAAAACTCAGAGGCAAACGAACGACTGCCATCACCCTGAGGCTGGGGGAGATGGGGCTGCCTGCGTAGCTGCACATGGGGAGAGATATTCACGGCCTTATGGAGGAACAAGTTTCCACGGGAAACAACATTTCTGTGCTTCGCTGCAAACTCTGTGTTCACACCGGGAAGCAGCACGTCGGGCAGTGTAACTCAGGAGAGGACCATATCCATCCTGGGCTTGCAGACCCCCTTGCAGCCCCAGTTAATGTTTTTTCTCCTGGACAATCATGAAGCTGCTGCGTTTAGACCCCAACGTGTCTCACTCTGATCCTTGTAACCTTCTGAGTGGAGCAGGCGCCCGCACAGTATCTTCATGGGACCTATTTGCTGTGTTTGGAGCACAGATATTTCTACCATTGGAAATGGTAGGTTGGACTCCAGCTGGTTTTAGCCCTGCTGGCCATTGTTGGTCTTCAGTTACTATATCTTAAAATATGTTTTCATAGATCTTTGGCTGCTGAGTACTCTGATGACACAAAACAGTTGAAGCTCTTAGTGAGGATTTTGCAAGGAATTATAAGACTACTCTTTTCTTAAGGTAACACAAGAAATGGATAGGATAACTTGCAGTGGTAAAACATCTGGACACATTTCTCCTGCTGATTTTCCTTTGTTTTTGAGATCTCTTCAGACTTTACACTCTCACCTCCAAAATCACGGGCTTTCTCTTTTTCTGTGTCTCTTGGCCATAAATTTCTCTCTCAGTTGCTCCCTCAGCTAAAGAAGAGCCCCTCTGTTAGGAAGGCGTGCCCTTCTTCTCCCAGTGCCGCCCAAGCATCCTTTGTCCTGGGGGTTTTTGTGACCTCCTAAGATCCTGGAGCAGCATCTGGTTTCTTTGACCAACTTCTGGGGTAATTCCAAGCTTTCAAACCTTGGCAATTCCCAGACTACAAGTGATCAGGCTAAGGTTGTGATCGTTATTTCTGATCCGTTCTTCAAAGAAATGAGATTTACATGATTGTGCCATCTTTCACTCATGCTTCGTTCCTTCCAGTGAGTTTAGTCTCAGTTTTGATCAAATGTTTCAAAAGGACAAACATCTCTGAGATAACACGTTTTCCATTGCATTTCCAGCAGCACAGCAGAGAGGACAAACCCAAACCAGTATCACCAGTAAAGGAAGGCAAGCAGAGCTCAGCCACTGCCTGCCCTGGTTGGGGCCAGCCGGCTGGTCGGTCAGTGCAGGGGTATGTGCGTGTCTGCACCCAGAAATAACCCGGGCAAACACTCCTGTGATGGGATCATGTAGGCGTAGGAGGAGAAACCAGTAAGAACCCAGGTTTGGTTTGTCGCATTATTCGTGGGACAAGTTTGTTGTTCTCCAGGGAGAAGAGCCTGCCTGGCTGCAATAACGTCTGCGTGCGGTGGCCGCTTCCTGCCTTGTCAGCAGAAGGATTAGGAGGTTAGATGTCAAGATTCAGAGAGTTCATAAAATCAACGCTAATTCCTAAACTCTCCCTGCAGAGACTCCTCGCATCAGCTCAGTCCATCCGTGCTGTGCCGAGCACCCAGGAGGACTCCTGACTTGACTGCAACCTCAACAAACCACCTCACAGCAAAAGGTGGGGATCCTAGCCAACCTGTAAGATGAAATTTTTCAAAGGTACCTTGGAGGCACAGACAAAAAAATCCTCATTGATGTAGAACGTGCAAGTAAATCTCTTCTGTGACTCTGAGAAGCTTTGTCCTGGTCTTGATATGGATCTTAGCCTTTAAACTAGTTAAAGTGAGAAGGCAGAAGAGATTGATGAAGTCTCCTTTAGGAACTAAGAACAAAATAACTTTGTGCTGAAGCATAAGTAGAACTAAATCAATGAGGAACAGATCTTGAAATTAATAAAGGACTTCTAATTTCAAGAGGCAATGAAGATCAGACCATGACAATTGAGACAATTCTCAGCAGGGAAAACTGTCTAGCATTATTGTTGGCATTTGCTAGGCAACATGATAGAAGAGGTGCTACATTTGCCTTGGTTTGGCATTGACTCCAACACATTCAAATTTGTGGCTATCCATCTTCAGCCCTTTTCACGGGGATCATGAGTGAATTTGTGCAGGATGTCTGCTACTTATGGGAGAACTGCAGAAGTTCACAATAGAATACTGTTATATGTATACCCTGTTACAGCCTTTTTTCTGAGTGGATCCAGACACAGGAATGGATTAGACTCCCTCTCATCGCGAGATTTGGCCAAAGACGGCAATGAGAATTTGACCAGCCTAGCTTTTCTCAGTGGTGAAGATTTGTAAATATAGATAATCTATATTGATTGTTTGGCAACTTTCTTCCCTCTCTGTGTGAAAGCAAATTATCTGTGTTTCCCCACTCAATCATTTCCATGATTCCTTGAAGATGTGATGAATCAGAGCTGTGAATAATCCACAGAAAATTTATGTCTTTATTTACTGCATGCCCTTGTTTATCAGAGACGACTCCTCACTCAGA
Organism: Gavia stellata; assembly: GCF_030936135.1. Classification (NCBI taxonomy): domain Eukaryota; kingdom Metazoa; phylum Chordata; class Aves; order Gaviiformes; family Gaviidae; genus Gavia; species Gavia stellata. The sequence goes on from NC_082607.1 coordinate 23,338,138, forward strand.
AGAGCGGAGAACAAAACCTCCATTCAGACTCTTCTCTCTTCATCCTATTAAGCATCCCAAATTGGAAAGTCCGTCTTAGGGATCTGTCACCCTCCCATCTCTCTGTGGCTTCTCAAGTCTTGGCACATGCCTGCTCTGCAGACAGAGACGTGATAGCGCATGGGCAGACATGTCCCCAACAGCACTTTGGTCTAGCCAGCTCAGGTGCCAGAAGCAACACAGGTGATGGGCAGGTGTTGAGGGATCTGATCCGCTGGTACCCCCCTCGTTTGGTCAGTAATGCTCGTAGATGTCTCCAGCCTGCAAGCATGTGTCCCAGAGTTAACTCTGGACCTCAGGCAAGCACTTCTATACTCTGCAGGATGCCTGGGACACTGAGGCTGGTCCTTCAGCCTGGGCCAGGGTGGGAACGAACAAGTTTCTTACTGGCTGGTGTCTGAGAAGAGCATCGGGAGGTGACCTCCCACCGTTCCCTAAGGGAGTCTGCCCCTCCGCACACTTACACTCCCCAGGAAGATCAGGAAATATGCACCTCAAACAGCCCATCTCCGCCTAGGGCAGAAGTCACGGTGTATCGGTCGATGCCTCCTTAACGCTTTTGCCTGTTTGGAGGGCTGCAGCTTTTCCTTGGCTCTCTTCCCAGAGCACACGAGTCCGCATGGCACCTCTCCGCCCAGCCCCACTGAGGAGGTATCCTGCAGTCCTATTCTGGGACAGTCATGTTTCTGCATGTGACAGAGGGATGAATGGGTCTTTCTGTTCTGCTGGAGACAAAGGGCGGCTCCAGCCCCCTTCGGAGACCCCCAGGAAAACAGCAATCTTCTTGTACAGTCAACTAGTGTCCTTGAAACACAATTCAGTTTCAAGGCTGATGTTAAGGGTCACTTAAATCATCAGAATGAAGAAACTACTTCTGAATTAAGCCACGGAACAATCCAACAGCAATCAGCAATGCAGCATCATGCAGGCAAGGAACAGCTTCATGGGACCCATTTTGCACAGACTGCCCTTCCGTCTTAAAGACGACATGCCAGGTATAATTAATTTGGCTTTCTGCTGCCATTTGTGCTTAACTGATTTCCATGCAAGCAGCACAGAATGTGGCTTGGCAAGATTGGCTAGTCCTGTGCATGGCAAGCTCAGAGCAGTCATAGCTCAGAAAATCACTGGCTCCTCATTGATGTATTAGATGAGAAGGAGGCATCATGACACTTTGTCTTCAGGTTACCTTTAAGCCTGGTCGATTGATTTGCAGCCTGGAGCTAAGATTTCATTTGGAAATCAGGCATACTCTCACGTCCTTGAGAGAGCATCTGGATGAGATCCTGCTAAAGACCATCATCCATCTGTCAGTGTCTCCTGCGAATGCTTCATTCATATTTGTTCAGAAGAAAGACAGATCTGTATTGAAATGGAATACCACAGCCTTATCACAAGAAAGAGCACATAGCTTTTGCTTTTAACTTAGTGAGCTGCTGGAAGAATGCGCTCTGAAAACTTACTTCTGCAGCTAAACTTTAATGGCTTCTACAATTCATTTTCTATGCAAGAAGATAAGGTGTGGAAAAATCACATTTTTGCACTGAGAGTAGCTGTCTCGAGTACGTGATTCATCTCTTTGATTTGTCCAAGGCTCATCCTCTTACGTCCCTTTATTCCTCTTAGCATAGGCTTTGGATCAGCCAGCGGCCATCTACCTCAACAGCCTTCTGCTCTTTCCTATTCCTACCTAACCTATTCCTGTCCACACAATACTTGAATATCACAAGAGAAAGGGCTAATAGGTAAAACCTAAGAAGCATGAGTTTCTTAGATCATAGCAAAGATCTTGTGAATGAGTGTAACCAAAAGAGTGCTACTATGATGGAAGAGGTCAGCCCAAGATGAAGTGAATGGCAACCAAGTTTTGGGCTGTTTGTGCACTCTGGGACTGTCTTTGACCAGTAACTTTAGGTCCAGCATTCACAGTTTGAGATACTCATAGGAAGTAGTTCTCCACAGCTCTGAGCTAAAATGGAGCTTGTTCCTGGCCTTTATCTGCAGCCCTCCTGCTCATCTGGGAGTAAGTCATCCCAGTGCATGGCTTTGCCCGGCAGTTAACTTTTAACTTTTTAAAGCTGCAACACTGAAGTAAAGGCAAGTCCCATGATATCGTGTCACAGCAAGAAATCAGCTTACTGGTGTGATCAGCCTATCTTTGTGGTCTGGAGAGAGGCACGGATTAGGGCATCCAACCCTCATAGCTTTGCCAGCTGTGGGAACCTGTTGATGGCTTTCTAGTCAAAGCCACTGGAACAGCAGTCTTCAAAGCATTGGTAAACAAAAACAATCGCTTCTGCTTCAAGCCTGAATCACTGGATTTAACCTGCAGATAAGTAAGTTTGGAACTGTCCCACAAAGAGTCAGTTGTGCTCTGTTTCTTGTGTGTGATCATATGAGAGGAATCAGATCATACAGGTATGGTCATAGAGCAGAGAAATATCTGGAAGAAGCATTTAAGAGGTTCATCTTACACCCCCCTAACATATGGACACATACACACTCATTCATCCTCCTGCAAAATGAATGCAGCTGCTTACGCTGCAATGTATTCAGGCCTGGGCTGGAGGTGGCTGTCAGGACCCTTAGGGCACTAATTGGTCTTAATGGTCCTGAGCAGCCTCACCTGAGACCTCCACCCCCGCCCATGGGCCCCGGAGCCCTGTTTCAGTTCAGCTATAGGAGTCCTCGTCTCCTGCTCAGTCCCAGCTATGCCCCTGCTTAGCCATGGGCTCTGTTGAGCCATACCCTGACCCACGGGCTGACTTGATCTCAAAATGTGCCTCGTCACCGTGAGCTTACCCAATGATTACAACTCTTGGTTGAACCTGGCTGCCTTCTCCAGCCTTGCTCAGGTACTGTGGGACAGGCCCTGGCTGGTGAGGCTCTGCCTTGCTGGCTGGGGTCTCCCCTTGGCTCCCTCTCCTTGAGGGAACCGCTGGTCTTTGCAGTGCCCTGTGGTAGAGGTGCACCTCTAGGAGCAGGGATGGGGAGGAGGACTTTGTGGCTGAGTGGGGTGGGGGGAACCTGTCTCTAGAGGGAGAAGCTACAGCCAAGTTGGCCTCCTAAACTCAACTTGAGGAAGTAATGGGGATCTCCCCCAGTGACCATCTCGTTGCCTGTTCAAGCTCCTTTGCATCAAGGCCAAGTGCCAGGTCCTGCACTTGGGTCACAACAACCCCATGCAATGCTACAGGCTTGGGGACGAGTGGCTGGAAAGCTGCCCAGCAGAAGAGGACCTGGGGGTGCCGGTTGACAGCTGACTGAGGATGAGCCGTCAGTGTGCCCAGGTGGCCAAGAAGGCCAATGGCATCCTGGCCTGTATCAGAAACAGGGTGGTCAGCGGGAGTAGGGAGGTGATCATGCCCCTGTACTCGGCGCTGGTGAGGCCGCACCTCAAATGCTGTGTTTAGTTTTGGGCCCCTCATTACAAGAAGGACATTGAGGTGCTGGAGCACGTCCAGAGAAGGGCGACGGAGCTGGTGAGGGGTCTGGAGCACAAGTCTGATGAGGAGCGGCTGAGGGAGCTGGGGTTGTTCAGTCTGGAGAAGAGGAGGCTGAGGGGAGACCTCATCGCTCTCTACAACTACCTGAAAGGGGGTTGTGGGGAGGTGGGTGCTGGTCTCTTCTCCCAAGTGACAAGTGATAGGACAAGAGGAAGTGGCCTCAAGTTGCATCAGCAGAGGTTTAGATTGGATATAGGAAAAACTTCTTCACTGAAAGGGTTGTCAGTCATTGGAACAGGCTGCCCAGGGAGGTGGTGGAGTCACCATCCCTGGAGGTATTTAAAAGACATGCAGATGTGGCTCTTGGGGTCTAGTGGTGGACTTAGCAGTGTTACGTTAGTGGTTGGACTTGATGATCTTAAAGGTCTTTTCCAACTTAAATGATTCTATGATCTCTTCTCTCCCATGTCCTTTGCCCTGCTGCAGTGCCCTGGTTGCCCCCACATGCCCTCCCACAGATCCTGCTCTCCCTCCAGTCTTGACTCCTCTGCTCCCATGCTCCGCTCTGAAACACAACATGATGAAAAGTTATGGTGCCCTTGGGAAGCAGTATAATTCAGTCAACATCACTTTGAGCCTGACTGTAATTAATCCTGCTAATTAGCCAGGGGGTTGTATCTGGGTTTTTTCCCCCCTCTATCTCCCAGGGTGTGAGTCTGCATTACCCGAAATGCAGGGAGTGTGCTGTAGGAAGCCATACGCAGTAGAGCAGGGATGCCTGGGAGGAGAGGATATTCATGCAGGTGTCAGGTACAGTGGCTGTCCTCCGGGACCTGAATAGAAAAACTCCAAGAAGTCCTTCAGGAATTCAAACAGGTAAAAAGTTCTGGAGAGGAGACTGCATGACCAACTCCTTTGGGAATATGCTTCTCTAAGCTTGTGAGTGGGTAAACCCTCCTGCTTTTGGGAGGCCTGTTCTCATCTGACTTAAATGCTCAGTGTATTTTTGTTTAGTGATCCTCCAGGAAGGCTTGGGTTGAGTTCTGGGGGACTAGGAATGCTGACGTTGAAAGCTCAGAAACTGACTCCCAAACCGACATCTTCACTGGCATTATTACAAAAAAAAAGTTGTGCCTGTATTTCTAGTCGTACTGCTTAAATCTTGCTGCCAGCATTCACTTTACCCTGCCTCTTTTGCCGGGGAGGTCTGGAGTCCTGGAGCACAGCTCTGGCATCTTTCCAGGGGTGCTTTTCTGCAGCAGATGTTTTCATTCTTGTCAAGCTCTCTGGTGCTGAACTTTGTCATATCCTTTACCCTCTCCAGGCTGATATCCCTCAGTTTTAACCCCTGGCGCAACCAGCGTAGCAATGGACAGTAAAGAGAGCAAATGATGGTGCCAACACCTAGCCTGCCATCTACTCATTTCCTTTCTTATGGGTAGTCTGAAGAGATGTTCCATTGGCTTGAGAAAGCTTTGAAGCAGTGGGATGAAAAGCTCCACTTCGCCCGTACTGTTGTCGACGATACCCACACCTGACCTGTACCAGCCTGAGAAGCACTACAGGTAGTCTTGTGTGGACCCCACACTACAAAACCTCCAGCAATCCCAGGCTGGATCCCACCAAACTCTGCTGATGTGCTCCTTTGCAAAGGGCTAGAAAATAGTGATCGTTTGAGTACTTGCATCTGCCTGTGTGTATGTGTTTGTTTACAGCCACATCCCTTCCCACCAGTCAGGATGGGTGAGTGGAGGAATAGGCTTGTTTAAAACACACGGGGTGCAGGGACTCTTCCTTCCCCTTGGAGGAGGGGATGTCTCAGAAAGCATCTCTGCGCTGCAAAGCCAGACCACTGCTGTTCCCACGAGCCCACGCTGACCCTGCACTTGATGGGTTTTTTTGCTCGTAACTTTCTTATCAGCTGGGGCCAACCAAGGTCAAGCTGGCTGGGGATGACAGGGCATTTGCAGCTCTGACTTCTGAGGCATGGGGAGTTTCATGACAGCAGTCACAAGCAGAAAGGGATGCTTGCCAGCTTCTTCTCTTTGAAGGTTGTCCATTATGTCCTAGTGTCAAGTCTGAGGGTGCGTGTGTGTATGTGACTTCCTGCTTGACATTTGATAAATTGGGGCTTGCAATGAGCAGAAGCCTCTTGTCATCTTCAGATGCCTTAGAAGGCGGCCCTGACTGCAAGCCATCAGAGTTCAGGATAACCGTACTCCTCATGGGTGGAGGGAGCTGTTAAGGAAGTCCCACAAATTGTGGACACCTCTGTACTCCAAAGATGTTGCTGAAACTGGTGTGATGGGAGGATGTTGATCCTGACCTTGATGGAAAGATGACTTTTTTTGCCAGAAACCCCACAAATCCTAAGGATTGTCCAAAGATAGAGGCGAAGCATCTACCAGGCATTAGACTGGTGTTCAAGCCAACTTGGCATTGTCAATGCGATGCAAAGGGCTGAGAAGTATCAAGCCTTCAGTGTTGCCTTGCGGCTCTGTAGGGAGGGATGTGGTAAAGCACTGGATAGGAAGCTATGTGCGAACAGTATCCTCTCTGTATTGCATCTACTAGGGATTTTCTGTTAGAGCCTTTTGAAGATTTGGGTTAACTTGGGTTTTCTGATTTATTTGTTTTTCCCTCTTGGTTTTTATCAAAATTGGAACCCTCTGTGGAAGTGTTCCAGGCCTGGTGACAATGCTCCTCTTGTCCCCGTTGGGATGTGTGGTCTGCAGCGAGAGCAAATCCAGTAGCCTTCTGCATGCAGCACTCCTCTGGAAG